>NC_090803.1:60032409-61282409 GCF_036512215.1 Solanum lycopersicum
ATTGTGATAGGAAATTTAAAAATTATAGTTCTCATAATTTTCCAAATTGAGTACGTCTTTGAAGATTGTTACTAATAAATTTGGCATTAAAGATCATGATTCAAGCGGAATTATCAAAATATAAAGTTCGATAATACTGATAGAAATAAATAAATCATTGTAGTATTTTAGAAATGAAGCACTTTATTATGTCATATACATCACATATTCCGTATTTTACAAATAAAGACTTGAGAATGAGTCAAAATGGTCCATTTACAAAAAAATTAAATAGTTCTGTGGGATGACAGGATACTGTGAAGGTAAAGGTGTCTTTACACAAATATGGAATAACTTTGATGATATTTTTATGTCTTTTATTATTCTAAATCTAAAATTTCAACCTAGGTTATTTTTAGTCAATTTAATTTAATTAATATGAAGCAAAGATAAAATCTACGTATATACTACCATGTGAAATTTGATAGTAGTCGTTTTATTCCATTTTGCATGAAGAAAAAGAAAGAAAACAAAAATGATTTAGCAATCATGTGTTTCACCTGTTTTGTGAAAACAAAGTATAATTCGGTTTCTTCAATGCCATACCAAAAACAGGCCCCCACTCCCCATTTTATGTTAACACTTGTCGTTATGCTAATTTATGGGGAATAAAATTGACATTTGAACAAACCTTGTGGCATTTACGTAATTGTCGTGTTTAGATAATACTCTACACAAGTTCAATTGAATATTCATATTTTAATGGTTTGATTTATCCATTTTTAAATATATTAAATTATAATGGTTAAAGTACCAAATGTTAGAATCGAATCTTGAGTCTAGTATTAGGATCGAGTCCCGAGTCTGTGTCCTCGGTCAGGTTTTCATGACCTAAATGATCCGAGTCCGATGTTAAGGTTGGATTGGAGAGGGTGTGTGTGTGAAGGTTAGGTTTCTTGCTCAGGACAATCTCGAGTCCGATGTTGAGGTCCAAATGATCTTGAGTCCACTGTGGAGGTTGGTTCCTCTGTGTCGCCGGAGGAGGGGGGGTTGCGAAAATTTTTGAAGAGCCCGTGAAAGGTGTTTTATTTTTATTCAAATATATTGATAAAATAATTAGGTAAGTGGAGAGCAAATAGCTTTTTGATAATTTATTATGCGATTTTATATTTTTATGTTTATTTGATAAGATTGAATAAACAATTGGGACTATTTTAATAATTTTAGAACTTATGAGATTTTTATATTTATGAGAAAATATACAACACCAAAATTTAACATGTTCAAACAAAACTTTAATTTCATCTCATGATTTCATATCATAATATCATATCGCATGGCCAAACGGCAGTCTTACTTTCAGAAATTCTCTAGCTCATATTCATTAAAACTAGAGCAGGTTAAATGAATTTAGGTCACCACCCCTACACCTAGTTAATTAATGTAGCAAATTAAGATTGCATTTATTAGTTAAGAACTTTAGAATAAATAAGTGATTTGATTGGTTTGTTCCAGAGCACCATGGCCACTTATAGCAAAAAATTTTGACATAAATATGTATGAGATAACAGTATTTCAACTTTGTTTAATCTAGCTTCGCATTATTAATTTTAAACTTTGGTTAAATGAAATAGATTGTCGCAAGTTGACAATATAAACTAGTCAATTATGAAGTTTAACATTTTTAATTTCCCCAAAATTTCAGAGGCTTTAAAGTCCAATCTCCATGGTTTTTCATCCTCTAAACTACTAGTTTTTATTAGTTCAATTGGCTTATGTTTCCTTAATCTATAAATTACTAGTATTTTAGTCATTTTTGTACAAATAACTTTATTGTTGTAATTTATTAGGAAAAGAAGTAAGCTATGGTTTTCTAGTTTTCTTTTGGACGTTCGGTACAGAGTTTTTCTCTTATCAAAGGTGAATTTAAAATTTGAAAATAACGAGACACTACTAATTAAAAACGGATACATATTAGTCAAAATAACAATATTTTATCCAAAAAAATTGTTAAACAATTATAAAATGAAAAGTATATATAACTTGATTGAAATGTAACATAGTTATTCAGCATAAAGAATCAATCTCGCAGACACACGAGTTGCAAAAAGCACAACAAACAATGTTGAACAACTACACCAGCTCAATTTATTTGTTATAGTGTGCACATTCAATTATGATCCTTATTTAGGAATATATATATATATATATTTGATTACGTAACAAATACAAAAAAAATGTTAAAAACCTTATATTTGAATAAAATCTTCCTTCCGAACGTACCCTTGATCTCTGGTGAAAGAGTTGAGATTTTTCCATCATTAGAAGAACATTCTTATATGTTAAATTGCTCACTCGTAGGTACCAATAATTAGAGTTTTATAATTCTTTTGGCCCAAAAACTTTGGCAAGAATGGTAAAATAATATATTTTATATTATGTTATTTTATTTTTTAAAATATTCTTTATCCTTTTAATATTAATATCTTTTAATTTAAAATAAAAGATCAATTTATTTTAAAATAAAAAAATATTATAGTCTTTTTAAATTGTTGGCCAAATTTTAACCAAATTTTCTGATCATTTAGCATTATCCTAAGAAACTAATTTAACTTTTGTGACATTATCAATTATGCTCTCACTATTCCACATTAATTGAATTTTCGGAGCTTTTTTCTATTTTTCTGAATAATTGATTGTTCAAAGTTCAAGATGATTGTTTGAAGTATTTTCATATTTGATCTTTCCTTTAATAAAGTTTGATATTTTCTAGGAGATAAATTTTTACAAAACTCAATATTGAAAAAAATATTTTAAGTTATGTCCGTGAAAATTTTCTCTAAATAAATGTGCGTTATTTCACAAATTCAATTAATAATATTTAATTTTGATATAGTTATAAAAAATATATATGTACAAATATTTTTTAAATTATTGCCTTAAATTGTTTAAAGGAGGTTTTGCATCTATGAAATCGAATTTATTTTCTTGTTGTTGAATATGCTTGTATCCAATCTTTACGATGATGCTAAATAGAATTGAAAATTATATTCTTCTGTAAATACCACTCAAAGGTCAAACAATTTTTTGTAAATAATTGTTCATTAAGTAAAACACTCAAGTAGGGTTTGGTCATAAATTAAAAAAAATTCATTTTATTTGAGATATATGTAATTTGATCGAAAGATAAAATTATGTTTGATTATACTCTGTAAAGCATTTCTAAATAATTTTTCTCTTTAAATGTAGTTTTGTAACAATAAATAAATATAAAATCTGATTTACCCATAATATATAAGAACTAGCAAAACCATTCAATTTAATTAAGGGAAAAGGGTCTGATATACCCCTCAACTTTGTCATTTAGAGCTGATATACCTCTCGTTATAAAAGTGGCTCATATATATCCCTACTTGTAAACAAATGGCCCACATATACCCTTTTTTCTCTAACGGAAATAAAAAAAAATATTTTAACCTAAAATTTTATTATTTTTTTCTAAAAAATATAATCCCACGTGAGTAAATTTAATCCTTGTCAAATATATTTTTTTGACTTTTTTTTTGTTTTAATGACTAATTTATAATTATTATTTTGATAATCAAATTTATTTATGTTTCATTAATATTCTTGTAAAACTTATTATAGATGACCAAATTTTTTCTTCAAATACGAAATTAAATTACAATACACACAAAAAAAATAGTTTAAATTTTTTTCTTTAAACTAAGGAATGAAAGAAAAAACAAAATAAGAATAAGAAACTCAAATAATTATAATAAAAGAAGTCAAAAAATAATTTATGTATGAAAAAAAATTAAAATATACCTTTAACTTTGATAAAAGAATCATATATACCCCTAAATATTTTTTTAAAAAAATTAGAAGTAACAAATATAAATTTAAAACTAATTTTTTAATTTCCGTTAAATGAATGATATATGTGAGCCATTTTGTAACGGCAGAGGTATATGTGAGCCGTTTGTATAACGGTAAGGGCATATATAAGTCACTTTTATAACGAGGGGTATATCAGCTCTAAATGACAAAGTTAAAGAGTATATCAGACCCTTTTTCATTTAATTAATTTTCGTGAAACAAACAACCAAATCTTCTCTAAAAGTAATATTATGTAATGAATATGGAGCAAACTTTGTGAAAATATATAAGTCAACATTAACCTTAAATCTAATGTCAACTCTTTTTTCCACTATTTTATATTTATATTAAAATTTGATTAAATTTGAATTTATATCAAAATATTTATATTAAAAAAATATTTTTTAATAAAAATAAATTTATATTTAAATTCTTATTTTCTTTCCTCAACTTTATTGATACTAATGTCAACTCCTTTGTAGAGAAATGTGTATTCCTGATAAAATACAATTTCATCGTTTTGCGCTCCAAGTTATTTATTTTTATTTTTGTTTTTTAAAAAATTGAGGAATTATTTATTAATATTTTCAACGCCACAATCAAATCAAAATGTCACATATTCTCCCATAAAATATTAAACTTCGTTTTCATTCTCTTTTCAAATTCTATTAAAAAAAGAATAAGAAAATAAATTCATAGCTTATCATTCTTACATCATTTTTACCCATCTTCATCTTTAAAAATCATATCCAAATTGTTATTATTATTTCTTGTCGGTCTTGTCCACAAATTTGCTTAAAGTGTAATAACAAAAAACAAACTACTTGCATCAAAACATTTAAGAGGAAACAACAACATATATATACATATAATCCTTTTTCTTCTTTTTATTATTCCTAATTGTCTCTTTTCTTATAAAATTTTGATTCGAAAATAGAAAAGATGATTATAAAAGTAAAAAATTGAACTTTTAATAAAAAGATAAAAATACAAATAGTTAAGTAATTATGTCATTAATATTTTTTTCAATTTATCTGTCTTATTTTACTTATCTATTTCAAAAATATTTTTTATTTGACAACTTTTTAATTCTTTAAAATCATAAAACAAAAAGAGCATTTAGGTATGTTTTATATTAATTTAGAATCATAGGATTTAAAAGTGTCTTTGGTAAACTTCATATCAAATTAAAACTAATTTAAATAAAGCAAATAATTTTTTAAAAAAAAATAAAAAAAATGCTCCATGGTCAAATTTAAAAATGAAAATAATGGGGAAGGGATAAAAAGGTAATTTAAAAAGAAAGTTGAAAACCTCTCTTCCCCTGCCCCCACCAAAATGGCAGTTAATTCAACTCCACATTTTATTTTATTTTTCTTAATTAAAAGCAAAAGTTTCGTGAAGAGGATTTAATAAAGTCTTTGGTATCCGCTGGGTAGGAATAGGAACAAGTTAAGAGAGAGAATCAACTATACTTTTTTAGAGAGAGAAACAACAACAACATAGTTGTACAGAAACTCAGAAAAAGAACAAGATTTAATTTTTACGGTATGTGTTGATACTTTGTTTCTTCTTAGTTTAATTTTCCTTTATTAGTTGAAAATTTTCATGATTTTAGAATTTTTTTCCTTTTTTTTTTCCGTAGAAACCTTGAAGTTAATTAGGGTGTTTTTTATAATTTGTTGGTACTAATAGGTTTTGCTTTAGGTATAATGTTAAGCATTATTTTGTATTGTGGAAGATGGTATTAGTTTAAGTGTGAGATTTGTTAACTATTTAGGAATTTTCGTTGTTTTTGTCTACTTTGTCTTGTTGATGAGGCAAGAAAAAAAATTAAATCTGTAAGCTTTTTTGTCATGGTTTCTTACCAGGTATCAAAAATTGAATTTTTCCTCTTTTTGGGGCCATTTTTCAGGTTAAGAATTGTTTTTTGCCCCTCATTTTGTCCCCTTGGTTTCCTAAGTGGAAATTTGTGTGTTTTTTGGGCCTGGGGCGGGGGAGGAGGAGGAGGATTTAGTGTATATCTCGGATTTTGTATTTGTATTGAAAAATCTAGTATATGTATAAGAAAATGTATTTGGGATCCCACTACCAGTGTGTGTTGTTGTTTTAGTGGAAGAGAAAGAACCTTTTTGTATTTTTTAATTTGAGATGAGTAGAAACTCATAAACTTCAAATCCTGGATTCGTCTACTCGCAGGATATAGTTTTTGTGAGATTGTTATGAGTGATGAAGATGGTGTTGTAGTTTTGCTTTGTTATTGTGGTTTTCTAGCAGGAAAGTGTTTTCTAGTAAAGTCTCTAGTTTTGGACTGCTTTATGTGGCTTCTTTTTGCAGGAATCTTCTTTTCTTGCTTTGTACTTTTCCTTAAGTACCTCCGGCCAACTCTTCATTTTCTTTGTGGTTAAGGAATGCAGAATAGTTTGAATTGATACCCTACTCCTTCTTCAGGTATATTTAATGTGCACGGTTGTCGGGGATTCAAATCTGTCACTCCAAAAGATTCACATATAGAAAGTAGCCTGTGAAACGTTGCTCTGGTCCAGTAAATGTCTTTTCGCAGTATAGCTCGTGATATCAGGGATAGTATTGGAAGCTTATCCAGGCGGAGTTTTGAAGTTAAGCTGTCCAGTCATAACAGAGGGAAGTCTCAGAGTGCTGTTCATGAGTTGCATGACCATGCTATCGTCATTCAAAGCAGTTGTTGGGCAAGCCTCCCACCAGAGTTGCTTCGTGATGTAATTAAAAGATTGGAGGCAAGTGAGAGTACGTGGCCTGCTCGTAAACATGTTGTGGCATGTGCAGCTGTTTGCCGCTCATGGAGGGAGATGTGCCAAGAAATTGTTCAGCGTCCGGAGTTCTCTGGAAAATTGACCTTTCCAATCTCTCTTAAGCAGGTGATTTGCTTTTTTCAATTTCCTGCTTTCTTGTGTGGAGCATCTGTTGCTATCATATCTCTATTGTTTTTATAAGGTTAGAGTGGAAGATGAGAGCTATATAATTGTTGTGATGTTTGTTATCCAATTCCTTCTTGCAGCCTGGGTTTCGGGATGGAACCATCCAATGCTTCATCCGGAGGGACAAATCTAAATTAACTTACCAACTTTTCCTTTGCCTTAGCCCTGGTAAGTTCATCTTACTGACTTTATGCTGACTGACATGTAATCTAATTTGCTATGAGATTTAGGGTAGATGTTTTCCTCATCTGTAAGCTTCATAAGTCATCTGATGTCTTCATTTGTTGCATTAGATCCTTTAGGTTTACACAAGAATTTTTTCTAAGTTCGATTTATTTCTGTGGGTTGACAGAAGAATTATTTCTCTACAAGTAATCCACCACAATTGTGGAAAAGTCCCTTGTTCCACAGAGTGGAAACTGAAATTCAAGAAGTTCTTGTTAAGGGGGTGATTTTAGTGCCTATATGTTTGTCTGTTTAGGAGAACTTCACAGCTACTAGATGGAAAATTCAGACGACGATTTACAAAAAGAATGTCTTTTTTTTTCCCCTTCTTCTGTAGACTGTTGAGCAGTATTCTTTTTAATTATGGTTATGTAGGATTTCCAGATTGTCACTGAACATGCTTTGTCAATGGTGTAAAAGGATATTTAGTTAATGGTTCAGAACCATTTCTGAAGCTTCTTGATATTTCCATACTGTTTATACAAATAATACCTTGTTTTCATTAAAACCTGGCAGCCTGATGTTTTCTTTTTTCCTTTACTGTTTTCCATCAGCCTTGCTTGTAGAAAATGGCAAGTTTCTTCTTTCTGCTAAGCGTAATCGGAGAACCACATGTACAGAGTACATCATCTCTATGAATGCAGATAACATATCAAGGTCAAACAGCTCTTACATTGGAAAACTGAGGTAAGCATGCTTTAAGAGAGTTCAAATCTTTACATTTCTTAGCTTTGTTCTCAAAGAACATCGTGATTGTTTAAAGGATTGATATCACACATGATTCAATGGCTCAAGAAATGTACAAAGAGCAAACATGAGATGATGAATAGAATCTCCAAGGTTCTATCTGAGGACGAGAGTTAAATGGAAGGAGGAAACTAGTAAAATCTTATTCTTGGATTCTGTCCTTTCAGGCTGTATTGAAAGGGAAATCAGGCTTATAAACTTTCTTATTGACAAAAGAAGTTACATAAGAAACTAACAAGTCGTCGACTTGGATTCTACCCCTTTTGGTTGTGTAATGAGTCTTAGAATAATATTATGAGCTCATTGATGATTTGAGATTGTATGCTCTTCTACATGTTTACCCCAAAAAAATGCTTATAAAATTTTTCTACAATGCTGTGGATTCTCATGGTGTGAATTTGACAGGTAATAGGTAATGGATATCAAATTTCTCAGTTGTGTCTAATATTGATATTGAACCTGGCCTGATGATGACCTATTTGGTGATATTCCTTGATGTATTTGATTCTTTATGCCTTGCCTTGAAAAAAGGGAATAAATTGTTAAACGCGTGAAGAATATTATGTGATGAAGTTTGTTAGTACGAGTTAACTGTGAGCTTGAACTGGAATTGAATATTTTAATGGGTCATAGACATAATAATTATGATGCAAGTTTCCGATTCAGACCAATTGTAAAAGGCTTCTAAACAGTTTTCATTTCTTCTTTTCAGGTCAAATTTTCTGGGCACAAAGTTCATAATTTATGATACCCAGCCACCATACAACAGTTCTAGTATTCCCCCACCTGGTGGAAGCCGGAGATTCTACTCCAAGAAAGTTTCTCCCAAAGTCCCTACAGGAACCTACAACATTGCACAGGTTAGCTACGAACTGAATGTACTCGGAACCAGGGGGCCTCGCAGGATGAATTGTGTCATGCACTCAATCCCTGTCTCGTCCCTTGAACCCGGGGGCACTGTCCCAGGCCAACCTGAACTTCTCCCTCCCAATCTTGAAGACTCATTTAGGAGCATGTCTTTTTCAAAATCAATTGATGCTTCAACAGAATTCAATAGTGCTCGGTTTTCAGATATTGGGGGTCCAAGTGAAGTAGATGAAGAAGGTAAGAGTAGTCTTTTGGTCCTTCGAAACAAGGCACCCAGGTGGCATGAACAGCTGCAGTGTTGGTGTCTGAATTTCAGAGGGAGGGTAACTGTCGCTTCTGTAAAGAATTTCCAGCTGATTGCTGCTACACAGCGTGCAGCCAGTGCTCCAACACCAGCACAACCGGCTCAGTCATCATCAGATCAAGACAAGATTATCTTGCAGTTTGGTAAGGTTGGCAAAGATATGTTTACAATGGATTATCGATATCCTTTATCTGCATTTCAGGCTTTCGCCATCTGTTTGAGCAGCTTTGACACTAAGTTGGCATGTGAATAGAAAGGACAAATAGAAGATTTAGTTGATACTAGTTTTCTCTTCCCTAGAGTTGCTGAAAAGATTGAGTCTTTTGCACAGTCATTGTGTTACTCTTCATCATAATCAAGAAGATGCAGGAAACTCTTGCTCATTTGAAAGTTACCATTCTCTTCTTTCTTTTTTACCTCCTCTTCGTCCTTGGTCGTTTCATCGTTCATTCATAGTTTAAGATGCTGCTTCTGTTGTAATTTTCACTAAACTTGGTGAAAGGAACAATGTTATAAACATTGTACCATGTGTGATTTCCAGTTGTGACATCCATTTGTGTAATCATCCCAGTCCACATTGTTGTGTTGTTTTATAACTTTGGATTATGCTGGCTAGTGATCTTTATGTTGGTGTGGAGGCCATGACAGATATTTTTCCCCCGTCGAATTTCTGTACAGTTTCTAATAAATATCTTGAAATGATATTCTATGCAAACGTTGCACGCACTTTTAAAGTTGGCCTAAGTCATACACAACCCTCTAAATTTGTCCACATATTTCATTTAGACACCTTAATTCAACTGTATATTTTTTAAACACTTATATTGTAAGAGATTTTATACCTATTAAATATTTTGTGCTGACATGACAGCATGTGTGTAGTACACACATGAAAAAGCATGAAAGGGCATCATATAACCAAAAAATAATAATTTTCTTTTTTTTTAAAAAAAAATATAATTAACATCTCTTCATCTTCTTCTTTGACGTAATCACCGGTGTCCCACCATTAAAGTTCATTCCATTTTTTCTCGAGTTTGCAATCATTCTTCTCTATGCCACCTTGTTTTTTAATTAAATATGCGTCACCATATCCACAGTGCTTTTTTCCTTATTTTTTTGGTCAATCTTCTTTCCCTTTTTTTTCAGACCATGATCTTCTTTCTCCTTTTTTATCAGCCATTGAATATCACCTCATTTTTCTCCAAATTTATAATCGTCAATATCTTTTTTTCTTTTTAGCTTTTCAAACAATCAATCACAAATTTTAATTTGTTCATTAGAAAATAATGCCACCAATCATCTTTTTCGTTATGCCAAATCAACTCAAACATGAATTGAATCTAAGCTTAAAAATAGAACATTAATTAGATAAAAAGAAGTAGAAAAACTTAGGCGATTTAAATGCTTTTTTTTAAAAAAAAAAGGAGGAAGAAGATGAAGTTGGGGTTGGGAGGGGGGGGGGGAGGGGAGCAGGAACATACATACTTTAGGATTTTATTTTTTTAATTATAATTATTTTCGAGCACAAAAGACAGATTGTTTTTTTTTTAGAGATGCATGACTTCTTTTAATTAATTAGTTTGTCATGTCATGGCAAGTGCATCACACACACTTGACTTTTTTTTGTTGATTATCAAAATGTTTCTAATAGGAAAAAATTTATATAAGTAAAAGTGGTCAATAGGTAAAATTTAAATTGAGGTGTCTAAATGAATAATGAGGACAATTTTAAGGGGCCACGGATGACTTTGACCTTTAAAGTTTGTTTGAGTATGCAGTATGTTATATGAATGAGTTAATACCTTAAAAAGTCACTCAACTTTAAAAATTTATCTAATAAAAGCATTAGTTTAATTTGTATCACAAAAATCACTCAACTTAAACTTTTATATCAAGAAAATCACTCAATAAAATTTATTCTCTAAAAAATATCAACATATCAAATAATTTTTTGTCCCATATAAATGTACACTCCACAAATAAATAAAATCAAATTCATAATTAATTTTTTTTTTAAATCTCGATTTTACTCTAACTGAAACTATGCCAACTTTGTTCACTGCAACTAATGCTCTATTAGTTAATATTAATTTGTTGATGAAATTAACTTTATCTACTTATTTTAGATAGTTCTTTTTTAAATTGGATGATATTTGATCAAGTAATTTTATTTTATTTTTTTTGAAAAAATGTTGTCGATGTTAATATGATATGTTTGACAAAAGTTTAAAAATACAGAGTATTTTCTTTTTAAGTTTTTGTCCAAATAATTCAATATTTCTCTACCGTAAGTTATTAATATAAACAAAAAATTAGAAAATTGACTAAACAGAATATAATCTCCGCCCAACCAAACATTAATCTATACTGCCAAAAAAAACACAAATTCGATTGTATTTATTTGTGATCAAGACGTAAAAATCGAGTGAAATTTAAAAGTATGAATCTCTTGTATTTTTGTGGATTCTATATATTTATATAACATAAAAGAAATTATTTCTCATATAAAAAATTTAGGTGAGTGATTTTATTAATATATATTTAAGTTGAGTGATTTTATTGATATTAATATCTAACTTGAGTGATTTTATTGATATAAGTTGTAAACTAATAAAATTGTCCCAATTATAAATCTTACGAAATAAGAAAAAGTTTATAGAATTGCATAACACATTTTAAACTTTAATTCAATTAAAAAACAACTTATATTTAAAAAAAGTTATAGTGTACTAGTCTATAATATAATTCTTTCACATAGTACGAACAATTTTCTCACGTTAAATTTGCATTTTTTGATCATATGACGGAGAAAAACCAACACTGTTACTTTGAATCATTTGTTGATCAATTTGTTTGGTAAATAAATTTGATAAACAATAATGAATTGGTCAATATAAATTGTAAAGTGGGAACTAATTTGAAATAATAATAAATTCTATGTTGGTGAGTATAATCTTTATATGAGATATAAATAATTTCAAAAGTAATGGTATGAATTATAATTTATATTTACATATGAAGTAAATAATTAGTAGATATAAATGTAGGATTGTTTTTATAAAACATAAACTTGTAGGTCAATTTTTGTATCTTAAAAAAAATTCAAATCATGATTTGAAATATCCAAATCAATGTTTTTTTAAGAATTTGTTCTGGAGATTAAATCAACATGAAATTGTATGTCCTGAAACACTAATTTCATTTTATAATTTCATATCACGAAAAAACATATCCAAACGTCTACTTAATATATTAGATTGAACATGAAAAATAATGCATGTTACACACTAAGTCAAAAAATTTGGGCAATGTCGCTTGGCTTTTACTTTACTGTTCTAAGGTTATCAAATTATTTTTTATAATGAAAAAATGCTTTTAATTTTGCCTTATTATAGTGTAAAGTCACTATTAAAAGACTTTCATTTGACTTCTATTGATTTTTTGGTCTCAATAATTTTTTTTAGGCAACATTAGGGTATGCATATGATTATTAGACGATTGGAAGGAATATGTGTTGTCTGTCCAATTATTTGTCATTTTCAGTTTGGTATATTTTTGGTTAGAAAATCATAATTTATAAAAAAAAATGAACCCCATCTCCACTAAAATTATCTTCAATCAAATTATATCACTCAATTTAAAGGTATATAAACAAGTGTATTGTGATTGTATAACTATACTATATGCACCTTGGTTATACATTGCACACGGGCTAAAATTTTGTTTTTTATACTAATAAAAGATGAAGACTTGAGTTTGTTTGTTTTTAATGAGAAAATTTTGAAATTAGCAAATATATTACATATTAAGACATAATAAGATTTTATAGCTATAGTTTTGATAATTGTCCTCCATAGCTATATTTCTATTTGCGATGGAGGTTGCAGTTTTTTGTATATTTCTGTCTGTTTGTATATTTTGCTTATGAATATACAAATAGGGTAAGTATATATACAAATTCTATATTTATACATTTAAGAACTCTTGAGAACTTCGTTTGTATATATATTTCGCTTTCCAATATATAAATATGGTAATTTATTAAGAATTTTTCATAAATCATATACAAAATTCTGGATTTATACGATCAAAAATCGAATTATATAAATTTTGAATTTATACAAATCAAATGAATCATACAAACCAGACCAATTATGCAAATCAGGCAAAGAGAAAGACTTGATGAAGCTGTAGCCGTAAAATTATATTTTATAAAAAAATATAAATATTATCTAATATAGGCCAAATGTTTGTTATTGCGCATAATTTACCCTGCTTTGATTATTGTGATTGTGAGTTTGTGACCTTCGTTAGAATGTTATATAGGGTAAATATTCCTAAAATAAAAAGCTCTTGTTAGGTTTTCGATAGTTAAAAAAATTATAAAAGACCAAATAAACTTATAAAAGAATAGATTTGAGTTAATTATATGAATTATATTATAACCTATACTTTAAGTCTAGCCGATTCGTGCTGATTAATTCAAAATCAAATTTTAGGAGGGTTCAGTTTATTGATTCAAACAGTTTCTCTCGTGACAAAAATAAACAGTTTATTTGTTCAGTTAATTGGAGAGCGCCTGGTTTTATTGATTATAAATAACTTTATACACATGATATAGTGAAAAATATTTTTAACATCATAAATATATTGTGTTTAAAATATATATATATATATATATATATATATATATATATATATATATATATATATATATATATATATATATATAAAATACGAAGTTTACCGGCAATTGGGTGGTTTTTCATTGATGTCACCTAGTAGTGTCAAATGGATGGGTTGGATTCAAACTGAAGATATTAAAATGAGTTGAAATAAAAATTGGATTGTCTTAACCCGCTCAAATTTATTTTGGGCTCAAATGAGTTGGGTTCAAATGGGCTAAAAACGGATTGGGTCTTTGATCAGTCCAATTTGACCAGATTAATATAATAATTTTAAAATTGTTATGAAACTATATAAAATAATGAGAAGAATAAAGTAGGGAGAAGAGAAGACTTCTTATTCATCTTGAAGTATATTCAGGATTGATGGATCTCTCACAAATCTTATTTACAATGAAGGAAAATCCTTTATTTAAAGGGGAAACCTAACTTGATCCCAAGTATAATTCCTTAACCATATCCTAAAAGGACTCCACATAATTAAACATTCAATATAATACAAATTGTTTATAACAAAAATAATGATATTTAACTTTTATAATCTCAATTCGAATTTCAGCTCAAGATTTTTTTTTAAAAAAAGTAACAAATGGATAGATACATCTTTAAAAATGTTAAATAGATAATATAATTTATACTTTTAATATAGGAACATATCTTAGTAAAGAGTTTTAAAACGGGTTTAAATTGGAAATTGAATTGAACTCAATTGAGAATTCTCCTAAAATAGGTTACGCTAAAATAACCCAATCCAAATTATCTTAAGCTACCTTTAAATTCTAGACAAGTTAGACGAGCTATCTATGTTTGAATTTATTTTTGACACCCCTAAAATCACCACAAAGTGTGACTATCTGACTAAAATTGCAGTTTCTAGAGAGACAAAAATGGTGATTATTATTTAGGGTACAATTTATTAGTATATTGATAATGTGAACATTTTCATATTGACAGCTGGAAAAAAAATTGTACTGCTTATATGGCATTGAGTATTCTTAAGCTTGTTTGGATGGTTGTTACGTATTGTATTATGTCTTGATTGTTATTTAAATTTTAATATACTGTCACGTCCCAAATCCGGGCCGCGACTGGCACCCACACTTACCCTCCTATGTGAGCGAACCAACCAATCTAAACCTTAACATTTCAATATAATATCAACAGAAAGTAATGCGGATGACTTAAACTCATTAATAAAAACCAATTCAATAACTATTATTTCCCAAAATCTGGAAGACATCACCACAAGAACATCTACTTCAAACTACTAAATCTAAGAGTATTCTAAAAGCTAAAAATACATAAGAAGCTAGTCCATGCCGGAAGTTCAAGGCATCAAGACTTGAAGAAGAAGATCCAGTCCAAGCTAGAAGCATTAGCTCACCCTGAATTTCCGATGTAGTAAGACTGGCTTGAATTACTGTTGAGTTGAAGACGATGGCACGTTTGCTGCACTCCACAAATAAACAAGAAGAAAACATAAAAGTAGGGGTCAGTACAAAACACGGGTACTGAGTAGATATCATCGGCCAACTCAAAATAGAAATCAATATATACCAAGTAATATCATAAAATCAACTATGATACTCAACATGTAGCAACAACAAATACTATAGCATTAACAATTACCGTCAAGTTCACACATAAGGACTCAAGCCTCAATACCATACTCATTTGGGAATCATGTTCATTAGATTGAGTATATTAACATCTTTCAAGATTCATTATCTTTATTTCTCTTGTGTCGGTACGTGACACTCCGCTCCCTCAATATTCATTAATCCTCTTGTGTCGGTACGTGACACTCCGATCCCCTAAATCTATGTGTCGGTTCGTGACACCCGATCCCCTAAATCTATGTGTCGGTTCGTGACACCCGATCCCCTAAATCTACGTGTCGGTTCGTGACACCCGATCCCCTAATACTAAGTGTCAGTTCGTGACACCCGATCCCCTAATACTACATGTCGGTTCGTGACACCCGATCCTCTAATACTACGTGTCGGTTCGTGACACCCGATCCCCTAATTCTACGTGTCGGTTCGTGACACCCGATCCCCTAATACTACGTGTCGGTTCGTGACACCCGATCCCCTAATTCTACGTGTCGGTTCGTGACACCCGATCCCCTAATCTCCTTCCATCAATTCATCAAGCCTTCTTTCTTACCAAGGCATCATCAATCCCATTATTTTAGTTCATCACGCCTTCTTTTATACCAAGGCCTCATTATTAACAAAGAGATTAGGATTTTGCAAGATTTGGGATTCAATAACTTCATCATGCTTATATAATCACAATTATATAATTACATTCATGCAAGCATACAATTAAGCACATAGCAGGGTTTATAATATTATCAATACATATCATTCTCTATTAAGAGTTTACTACGAATATCGTAAGAGAAACCATAACCTACCTCCACCGAAGATTCGTGATCAAGCAAGTAAATTTTCCCAAAGCTTTGTGTTTTTCCCCTTCTCGATCATCTCTCTCTCTATCGATTCCCTTCTCTCTCTTTCTCTTGTTCTTTCTATTTTCTTTATTCAAACCCTCTTTCTTTTACCCTAATTAGTATATAATTAAGAATAAAAGATGACAATAATAGCCCACTAATTAACTTAAGGTTACCTCTTTTATCCCCCAAGAAATTGAGTTATTAATATAGACCCACGAAATATATAATTATAGCAGGAATAGTCCAAAACGCCCCTTTAAAACATAACCAGAATTCCGACTTCAACTGGAATTACGCAACCTGTGACGGCCCGTCGCGCCTGCGACGGTCCGTCATGCAGGTTCGTTAGAGACTCGATTTCCTTAAGGAGTTTGTGACGGCCCGTCGTACCTACGACGGTCCGTCCTGCACTTCCGTCACGACGTTCAGAGAATCGTTCCTTGTACCAAATTCTCAAGAGTTGAAGTGTTTTGAAACGGTGGATCACGACGGTTCGTCGTGCCTGTGACGGCCCGTCGTACCTACGACGGTCCGTCCTGCACTTCCGTCACGACGTTCAGAGAATCGTTCCCTGTACCAAATTCTCAAGAGTTGAAGTGTTTTGAAACGGTGGATCACGACGGTTCGTCGTGCCTGTGACGGTCCGTCCTGCAGGTCCGTCACAGAGTTCAGAGAGTCGATTTCAGCACCCAAATTTCAGAATTTCTAAGTGTTTTGGGACGAGACACCCTCGACGGTCCGTCATGCCCATGACGTTCCGTCGTGGGTTCCGTCATCTCAGCCTGTTTTTCCAGAAATAAAATCTGCTGCTCAAAACGACTAAACAGATCGTTACAATATCGCATGCTAAATTCATCGTTATGCAATGATGAAAGTCGAAAAGTCTCATTTTGCGTAGCAAATCAATTTTTTATGATAGTGTCAGTAGTTCTTCTCGTATCCTATTATGTTAAAAGTTTATTCTTCTAATTGTTGATATGTGACGTTATGTAATAATGCAAAACAATATCGCATATTCAAATGCTATATTTATTAAAATAATACAATACGATATAATACGTTATGAAGCAATTTGTAACAACTATTCAAATAAAATGAGGTCTTTTTTTAAAAAAATTGTATCTTCTTTACGCGAAAAGAATAATACCTCTATATTACGAGTATTTTTGAATACTAGAAAACTGATCCATATTATAAACTGTAGATTAATCAAGGTGAAGTTGATCACTCACATGTCGGTACCACACAGTATTAATTAATTTAGTTAATCTAACGGAATTATTATTCTCTATGACATGATTCTCATTTGAAGATATGTTTTGGTCTAATAAATAATAATGACAATTTTTAGTTGACTTTTCTCAAACAAGAGGTTAGTTTAACAAATCAACTCTCTACTTATATAGTATTATTTTAATAAAATGAATTATAATGGAACACATCAATGTAGTATCAAATACAAAGTGTGACGTAGCAAGTCGTGTAGTACACTAACTACTACTACGAAAATGAAAGAAAAATTTTCCTTTATGACATGGGGAAAATTATTGTTTAAGGTGAGATTTATTATTTCTTAAATCTTCTCTCTAATTGAGTTGGTTTAATATGTGCACACAAGAATATTTCTTTCACGGATAGTGGCGATTCAAACTAATTAGTGATTTAAAATTAAAAATAAAGTTGATATTTTAAAGCAAGTTAAAATTAAAATTAAAAGATATAATATTTTTTTTAATAAAAGTTTAATAAGAAAGATGTCTCATTTTTAAATGCATTGAGCTGCCCCTATTCACATACAATTTTTTGAATAATTTCAACATTATCACTAGTTTAATTAGCTTTAAAAATTGAAGATTTTGTTTGGGTGACCCCTACTCATCATCTATTATTTGACCTTTCGAAAGTTGTTCAAGGAATAGTCATTTAATTTCCTTAAACTACATGAAAAAATTTCGTCTTTTTCCTAAATTTTATTTCAATTTTTTGTTCATTATGTTTAGGTTTTGGCATTTTTCTGGGGGCGGCCATAGACTTCTAGTTATTGGCTTAACAAAACTTAGTAGCTTAATTAAGTGAAATTTTTATATTTTGTATTGGAAAATCTACTTAATTATGTATAATTAATTTATTTAGAGCGCAATTAACTATCATCTTTAGAACACAAAACTCATAATCTTGCACTTTAAACTTGGAACTCTTGTGAAACAAACATTCAATTAAGTAATTTGGATGGTAATAAGTCAACCGAAAAAGCATAGAGATTCGGTTGGTTAGTATTTTTAATTTTAACTATTCGGTGTTCAATATTTTTATTAGAATTTAACTAAATTTAGTTTTACAAGGTAAAGTCTCATATCAGAATGCGACTTTGTATAGTATTCAATAAGTCTCAAACTCAAGACCTCTGATTAAAAATAAAAGAGTACTTATCATACGAAATTATCTTTACATTTTAGCAAAAAGACCAATCATAAATACATGGAGCTGAAATATGAAATATATTTTTTTAAAAAGTAGCTAGCTAGATAGCTTTCAATGATCACTTAATTAATCACTACAAAAGGACCTACTAGTAACTGATAATGAAGTTTTACAACATGTATAAACAGACTTAATTTTGACAAATTAATTAATACTTCCTGGCCTCTAAATTTTTAGTCCAAAAAGCCTTTGATGAAGAATATTGACAGATATCTGAGAAGTGAGCACTTTATCCTTTAAGCACTTTGACTGAATTTCTAACCTGCAATACCAAAATATTACAACTTTTAATTTCATGATGTTTGATATATAAATATACTATTCTTTTCGTTTTATTTATACGATACCATTTAAATTGATTGTGCACAGAGTTAAAAGAAAAAAGGAAAGATTTTGAACACAACCAAGAGGAAAATTACGTGCTTTTCAAATTTATTATCTTAAAAATAATCGATAATCACATTTTAATGACTATAAAAGAATGTCGTTACGGGTAAATTATACAAATAATAAGTGTAGACTATGTACTTGTATATATGTATATGTATCAATATTGTACCTGTATCAAACACCCAGAGTAGTAATCCAAATAACATTGCTTTAGTTCCCAAATAGCTTTCTCCCTTCTTTGACAAACCAAGAATATGCTAAATGTTTTGCCTAACATGTTTATATAGAGATAAAAATACCTAGACTAGCTCTTAAATAATTTAATATCATATGCTGAGATCATCATCCTCTTGACCACTTACCTAAAATATATTATATTTTGCTCAAATATTAAGTGGCCAGAGATTCTATTACAAACAGTCAGTCTCTTTACTCTTACAAAATAGAGGTAAGATCCATCCTTAGGTAAGAATAAATTTTGTGTACGCTCGTTTTCTTCGGTCTCCATCTTGTGAACTTATACTGAATAGGTTGTTATTACTCTAATATTAATAAATGTTGCAAAACTAGAATTAATTAAAAAAAGAAAATCAGAATTCTATGAGGATATCTCATCCCGCCCATATACTAATGTCAGGGCGAAGCTAGTAAGAGCTCAGAAAATTCATCCAACTTTATTTGTTAGAAAAATTACATTATTTATATACACATAATATATATGTTATTGAATTCCTTCAGCTTCATATTTTAAAATTTTTTAATGAAAATTTTAGTTTCGCCGTCAACTAACACACTCGTACTTTTTAAGGGTCCAGCTGCATAGAAAAAAACAAGAATTGAGTGGATATTTGATAATTTTTCTCTCAAGTGCTAGAGACGGAAAGGAATCTAGAAAAGTAAAGATAAATTAAATTAAATACGTAATAGCAACAACCAACTACATAAATTAAATAAAGTGGCAATCACTTTAATTTCCTAATAGAAAATATATATCAAAACATTTTTAATCCTGATTAGTAATACCTAAACATTTAACTCCCATCCGATTTGCTAAATCACAAATTGGGACATGGTTATATACATAAGAATACTACAAATTATACATTTATACCTTACTTTTTTATTATTAGGGCCAACAATATTCTCTAATAAAAAATTAAATTAACTGATCTAAAAATTATTTCGAGTATCAAAAAGAAATTACCCCCAACTTCATCCCCCGAGAAAAAAAAAAGTCAAATAGTAATTGAACTTCATAAGTAATATAATTTGATTACTTTTTGTTATTGTTTAATTTAGAATTAAATTATATGTGAATATGTGATCACGTTCATTTTATGAAAAGTAGTAAACCTCCCCAAAATATCAGTGTCGTTAAGGCCAAATTAGCTTTAATTTGGAGATATTAATGTTAACAATCGACATATGTGACCCTACTAGTTGCACAAATGCAGGTCCAATTATTTGTAATAAATAAGTTTCAGATTATGAACTCATATTTTAAATTTAGCTTTTAGATTTCAATATTGAATTATGAGTATATTAAATGTCTGTGTTCTTCATTGTATTTTCATTATAATTAATTAGCCCATAAAAGTCTTAATAAATCATTACTTTAAGACATTGTCAACGAGATTGATTGGGTACTCATTCTATTCTATAAAATTGATTAGTAGGCATGGGACACAATATTTTAGTTTATGTTCTTTTTACAAGAAAATTTCTTTTTTATATACACGAATTTTTATTTGTATATTTATGCAAGGGATTTGAAAATATTATTTTCTTGAATATTTGTAAGAGCGGAACAAATCTTATTTCCTCAGAGTTAGGTATACAATATACACTTCACAAATTTATTTTAAGTTTTGTGGTTTCTAAAATAAATAGAAAATCTAAAAATAAACACACAAGATTTGGAAAATGTCATTTTCTTCGAGGTCATTTTTTCATCCTTCTTACGGCTTAAGTCGGCTGATTTTTGTAGCGTCTTTTAAATTAAACAATATTAATATCAATATTATAATAAAGAATTCATATGAATCATTATTTTTAAAAAATATATAAAATATTAAATGTATAAATAAAAGCAAACGGACAATAATACTTCATGAAACAAATTATAGGCTCAATGAATTCCAATTTTTTTATTTTTTTGTTAGTAAAAATGGATTCCAATTCTAAACCACGCCTACTATGTACATCTTCAATCTAAGTTTAATTTAATATCTTAACAAGTAAAAAATCGACAACACATCTTCTCAAAAGATTAGTTATTAGTAGCAAAGTTACATTTTAGTTATTAGAGTTTGGAATAATTACTTCTTGATATTAGCATTCTTGTTTTTTGAGTAAAAAGCTACTAAGCACTATATATATATATATATATATATATATATATATATATATAAAAAGTTGCACCTTCTTAAATAATTTTCGAGGCTGATAAGGTTATAGTGTGGAATAATTTTAAATATTTTTTTATATTTAATTTTACCTGTTCAATATTAATTTATTATATCAATTTTAAATATTATATATTGTGAAATATGATTATAGTAATAAATTAAAGATAAAAGGAATTAATGTGATAAATTGTGTCTTATTATTTATTTTTTTCAATTTCTAATACTTCTAGTTTTTTTTTTCTAGGTACTTTCTGTGCATGCACTAGAACCCCACTTTCTAATTTTCTACACTCTTTTTTTTCTATAGGCTAAACTAAAAAGAAATAGGGTGATAAAAGCTGACATTATGGGAATATTCACAAACTAATACTATTACGCACGTGAAGATCACTTTAAGGCAGTTTTGGTTAAAGGAATTAGGTAGGTTATGTTAATTTAAATTTTGAGATTAAGTTCACGAAGAAAATACGTTATTTGCTATCAGATACATTTTGAAATTCGTATATCTATATATATATAGGGAGAGAACGAGTAAAAAAGAGAGAGACAAACGAAAAATGAGAGAGATGAGCAAGATAGAGGGGAGGTGAAAGAGTATATATATCTCATATACATGTGAATCACTCTAGATACATATGTGTGAATAATCGTGTATAATATATAGAGATCAAACGAGATAGGAGGGAGGCAAACCAAAGAGTCAAGTACATGTAAATTCACTTAGAAACATTGTATTTGCTACAAATTACACTTAATTTTGATCTCATATAGATAAAATAGACCAAAATCTAATCTAATACGAAAATAATTTCAAAAACACACATGAAGATATGTAATTAAATTATAAACTAATGAAATTTGTGTTGTTTGCCTTAATTCTGTTCTAAATAATTAATAAAAATTCATCTTTAAAATATCTAATAGGAAAATTATTTAACCTATATTAAATGAGAATACTAAGTAGTGGAATTCTTATCATTCCTAAATTTAAGCTTAATGGAATGACCACAAATCTATAATTAAACACGATCAATCATATATCCTAACAAATTTCTAAATGCCTCGAAATTAGCCTGAACAAGTTGACTACATTTCAAATAAAATTAACCGTTTCCTATAAAGTCTCCTTCGACTATAATAGGTTAACTGTTACACCATACATAATTTATATCTTATATACTATCTAAATAAAGCATACATAAAAGGGAAAATCGTATAAAATAGCAAACTAATAATCTAAATTAAATGGAATAGCTAGGGTTTGATTTAATTGTGCTCCATAGCAAACGTTGACAAAAATTTGCCAGGCGTCTCTCTCCCAGAAGTCTCGCTCGCCACTCTCCCATTCTCGCCTCTCTCGCTTTATACACAGAAGTGTATAATTTCTGTTTCTGTTTTGTATAAAGCGAGAGAAAATTGTATATACACATGTAAAAATGTATATCTTCGTGTTATACACTTAATTATATAATTTACAAACATTTTACTTCAAATATTGCAGAGAAAAAGGCCAAAGAATTATACAATTGCAGTGAAATACAATTTTTTTTAGTTTTATACAACAGAAGTGTATATATTGTGTTTCTGTTTTTGTATAAAGCGAGAAAAACATATATCTTCTTGCTATACACTTATAATTATGCAATATACATACATTTTAATTCGATTCAACTGTATGCAAAGCTAATTATACAATTGCAGCGAAATAGGCCAGCGAATTATACAATTTAGGCCAGTGAATTATACACTTTTATATGTATAGCGAATTATACAGTTTTTATGTTTGCTATGGAGCGCAATTATGCAAAGTTTGCTATATTATACAAATATGATTTTTTTGTTTGCTATATGTGAAAGTTGCCCTACATAAAATCTGTTGTTTTAAAATTTTAACATTTATGTACTATTGTATAATGAGATAGTGAAATTTTTAATCAAATTAAGTTATTATTTAAACTAGTTCATCAAAATAATACATTTTTATTTTTTTTACAAAACGAGTATAAAAATATTTCTGAGTAACGTTTTAGGGTACTTTTGTTTTAAAAATTTAACTGATGAGACGACGACGTTAAATGAATAAACGTACTCTTGAGTAACATTTCACACCTAAAACATTACTCAAAAGTACATTTTTGGGGCTCTAAATAAAAATCAATTATTTTGTCACGCCACTGTAATTTTTATCAGTTGTGAATTTTAATTTCAAACTCATTTGAACCCTTTGATTGGAGTTGTTGTCTGCATTTGGTTGTATCCTACATCTGGCATGACTTATTACTTATAAATGTGTCCTAGCTGGTGTTGATGTGTTGTGTTCAATAATGAGAAGACTTATGGTTGCTCTTTGTGCTTTCGGAAGATTTCACTTTAGATCTCTTAAATCACAGGAAGAAGGGTTTGGAATTTCCCTAATTGCAGAAGGGTTTTAGGCAAATGCTTTGAAATTAAAAATTACAATTTAAGGTAATTGGAAACTCACAATCGATAAAAATGACACTCTGTATTTCAGTAGAGATGACAAATAATTGATTTTTATTAAGAGTATCGATTTATCCTAAAAACGTCTGAGTAATGTTTTAGGTATAAAATGTATTCAAAAGTATGTTTTTTATTTAACGTCGTTAGTTTTTATCAGTTAAATTTTTAAAATAAAAATACCTTAAAACGTTACTCAGAAATATATTTATAATAATTTTATAAAAAAAATTAAAAACATATTATTTTAATGAATTAGTTTGGTCAAAAGTCTTGAGATATTGACAAACTAGCATAGTAAGGACAAATCACATAATCGATCGGCTAAAGTAATTGCATTTATCAGTCAAATACGCACACAAATAGGTCAAACAAATATCCGTTGTTAAAATAAAATTTAACATCAATTTTAAAGGTATATATATATATGAAAAAATATGTATTTGATGACAATTATTTTGATGGACATTTATTTATGTCAATTTTATATAATTACATGGGCACTTATTTGAGTATATTAATTATTATATAGAATTGAATATATATGATATAATTATTTATACATAATATTGGTATATCAAATATACTATAAATAAACAACATATAAACTTGGGAAGTTAGTTAGATGAGAGAGAATGTGAGATTTTTTTTTGAATTTCAAAGAATACATTTTGGTTGGCATAATCCTACTTTGAAGTTCATTGAAATATTTTAGGATATAAATTCCTCAATTCAAATCACTTGTTCGATGGCAGCCCAATAAGTACGAAACAGGGCTTAAAGCCCATTAATAGCCTCTATATAAGATAGTCCCAACTAATATCCTCAAATGAAACCCTAATTTTACTTTCTCCGCCTCATTCTGGGCAGCTAACGACGCCGGAGTGTAGTATTGATTGTTAAGTTCTATCGGATTGGTAAATTTTATGATTTTTTTTTCTCTAATTGTGATTTGATTTGATTTTCGTTTTCTACTTTATTGATTTCTATTATTTTTTTCGATTTTTGGTTTTGAGAAAGCCCAATGATGGAAAATCTATGTATATTGAGCGGCTGTGATGGTTATAGATTCATCCGTTGCCTTTATGCATCACCTGAATATCAGCGGCAACCGCCATTCTTTCTCCCTTTCCTTGTCTCCTTCAACATCACACACTAAAGCACACTTGCACTTTTGCCGCTGATGTTTATGGTGATGTATGAAAGGCTTCTGATGAGTTCCATCACGATTTAGCTGTCTGTGATTTTGAAGCTATGAGATCTGAGGGCTCTTTTACAGTTTTATTTCTCTCAAATATTCAGTACAGATACAATCCCCTTTGTGGGTGTATAAATTTGCATAACCACTAATTATTTGTAATTGCTTGTGTTTTGTATAATTAATGTGAATTTTTAAAATAGGGTTCGAGTGATTTTAAATGTCTTACAGTTCATAAACTAATGAAATCAAGTTTATCTGACATATAATGAGCAAATTACAAAAAATTTATTCAATAATTATTATATTTAAATTATAATTTTGTTATTTGACTACTCTTCCATAAAGCATAGGAAGATTTTGCGCACACGACAACGAGAAAAAACTGATTATGATTAAAAAAATGTTTTGTATATTGAATGGTGTAAATAATATTTATTAAATTACGGGTTATCTCAAACCTTATATGAAATAATAAAAAAAAAATCGATGATTGATATTTTAAAAAACTAAAAGCATTACTGGAATCACTCTCTGTCTGCACCTTTTGGTAGCCATTGGTTTTGCATCACGACGTTCCAAAGAGTAACGCTGCCGCAACAAGTAGTTTTAATAGTGATTCCCATTTTTGCTACTCTAGCATCAGTTGGGAGCCTATCTTAACTCATCCCAAAATTTTTTATGAAACAGAGAGAACGATGAGCAAGAAGAAAGAATTTTAATTTTTTGGATTGTTACACTAGGATTTTGAATTCTTGATAATAATTTTGAATGGAATAACGTATTTTGTGAAATTTTAATTTAATTTTCAGTTTTTCTCCTTAATTAGTGGAACAAATAGATACTATAAGATTATAAATTGATTTTAATGTTTTTTTTCTCTTAATAAGTGCAATACTATAAGATTATAAATTGATTTTATACTTTTTTTCTCTTAATAAGTGCAACAGAGATAGAAAGTAATTTAGAATTTACACTATGGTATTTATGTAATGTATACTTGATATTTTATGAGTCACGTCGGGCTAGTCCATTTTTGGTGTGGACTTAAAAATAGTCGGTTCAACCTACAAACATGTGGGCTAGGCTGGATGGGCCAAACTATTTTTAAAAAATTATATATTTTTTAATTTTAATCTAAATTACAAATTATAATTTAAAAATATTATCATAAATATCAATAAAATAATATCACACGATGTTAATGTTACTACTTTTTAATCAAATTCACGAATAAAATTGTCTTTATAAAAATATTTGTTAAGGTAAGTTACCATTTTAAAAAGGGAAAAATGGTCTGATATACCCCTCAACTTTGTCATTTAGAGCTGATATACCCCTTGTTATGAAAGTGACTCATATATACCCCTACTTGTAAACACATGGCTCTCATATACCCTTTTCCTCTAACGGAAATGAAAAAAATAATAATTTTAATCTAAATTTTTATTATTTTTTTCTAAAAAATATAATCCCATATGAGTAAATTTAATCCTCGTCAAACATATTTTTTTTTGACTTTTTTTTGTTTCAGTGACTAATTTATAATTATTATTTTGATAATCAAATTTATTTATGTTTCACTAATTAAAACTTATTGTAGATGACCAAATTTTTTCTTCGAATATAAAATTAAATTACAATACACACATAAAAAAATAGTTTAACTTTTTATTCTTTAAACTAAGGAATGAAAGAAAAAAGACAAAATAAGAATAAGAAATTCAAATAATTATAATAAAAGAAGTCAAAAAATAATTTATATATGAAAAAAATTAAAATATACCTTGAACTTTGATAGAAGAATCATATAAACCCCTAAATAATTTTTTTAAAAAAATTAGAAGTAATAAATATAAATTTAAAACTAATTTTTTAACTTCCATTAAATGAAGGGTATATGTGAGCCATTTTGTAACGGCAGGGGTATATGTGAGCCGTTTGTATAACGGTAAGGGCATATATGAGCCACTTTTATAATGAGGGGTATATCAGCTCCAAATGACAAAGTTGAGGGGTATATCAGACCCTTTTCCCTTTTAAAAAGGGAAAAATTATACGGATAAGCAAACTTATATTATCTAATTACTCATCACAGCTATAGTTTGCTATAATTACCACTCGCGACTAACATTATACATTAATTACGTGGGCTAACTTCGAATTTGTATAATTAGTCATTTTTGTATATGTATAATTTCTCAGAATATACAAATAAATATGCATAATATACAAGTTTTTAGTCTATACACATATATAATTCACCGCTCTCCCACACTCTACCCTCTCTCGCTTGCCTCTCTCCTCTCTCTCCTAGTCACGCTTGCCTCTCTCCTCCCTTTCGCAATCTCTCTTGCCATATATACAATTACATATGTATAATATACAATTATCTAACAAATATACATATATAATTAACCTTTCTCCCACTCTTTTCCCCCTCTCTCTCGTCTCTCTCCTCTCTCTTCCAGTCTCACTCGCCTCTCTCCTCTAAATAACATGTATCTATAAATTGTAATTATCAAATTATAACTATGAAGAGTAAATTATTATTTTTTTAAGTGGCTATATGTGAAAGTTTCCCATTAAAAAAATTTATTAAGTTTTTTTTAAGTATGAATAGTTATATAGAAATATTAACCTAATTGTTTTGAGTTTAAACTCTCTTTAATTTTAGGGCAACTTTCACATATAGCAAATAAAAAATTTATATTTGTATGTTATAGCAAAATTTGCATAATTGCGCTCCATAGCAAACATAGAAATTGTATAATTCGCTATACAAATACAGTTGAAGCAAATTGTATAAAACGAAGTGTATAAAACAAGAAAGAGAAGAACACTTTGGCAGAGAACTGTATAAAAACAAAGTGTATTATCATAAGTGTATAGAACAGTTATATACAATTTGAATTTGTATAAAATGAGAAAGAGAGAAAGACAAAACAGACTTGACAAGGAATATACAATTGAATCGAATTGTATAAAACAAGAAAGAGAGAAATTAGATACAATTTGAAAATTGTATAAAACAAGAAAGAGAGCAAGCAAAAGAAACTGGACAGAGAAGTATTTTATTGTATAATTATAAGTGTATAGGACGAAAATATATGTACTTGCATGTGTATATACAATTTTCTCGCGCTTTATACAAACAGAAAACGCAATTTATACATTTCTCTTCTGTTTGTATAAGTGAGAAAGGCGAGGGTGGCGAGCGAGATTTGGGAGAGTGGCGACCGAGATCTAGAAGAGGGGAGAGAGGGGAACAAAAATATATGTATTTATACAATTTTCTCTGCTTTATACAATTAGAAACAATTTTTATACGCTTGTGTTTTGTATAAAAAGTGAGGAAGCGAGCGGAGATTGGAGGAGAATGTCGAGAGATATTTGGGAGAGAGGCCATGACAATTTTCTGCAAACGTTTGCTATGGAGCACAATTAAATCAAACCCTAGCTACTCCATTTATTTTAGGTTATTAGTTTGTTATTATATATAATTTTTCCTTAATTTTATTATATTTTTCAATTAAATTTTATTGGCCCACGATCCGGCCCTACCGATATTTCTCAAGCCTCTCAAATCAACAGACTTATTCAAGACGGGCTAAAAAGCCTTTTTCTTAAATGGGTTCCAAAAATCTTAGCCCAGCATTACTAAATTTCGGGTCAGGCCGGCCCAACGGTCCTAGCCCATATTGACGGCTCTACAGAGGCTGATAGGTCTAAGCTCTGAGAGGTGCTGTGGAAAACTCACCTTGAGAATAAGAACAATATTTGAGTGAGTGAACCTTATAGGCAAGGTAGATCCACAAAAGTAAGCATTCATGGTTTGAGTGATATCAGGGCCAATAATCGACCAACAACTTGGAAAAAATTTAGCACTGAATCCATCCGGTCCTGGGGCGCTATCTGGATCCAAAGAGAAAACGGTTTCTTTGATCTCTTTGTTAGTAGGAAACGCAGTCGACAACCTATTGGTGTCATCTATAATAGAGGCTTCAATGAAATTCAGTTATGAGAAATCATTCCTATCAGGATTCTGGCAAAAAATGCCTTGAAAGTATTTCACAGCTGCTTCAGCTACCCCCTTGTTTCCTTTTACCCATTGCCAATGTTCATCTTGGATCTTGTTGATTTGAAGTCTTCTTCTTTTGTCTTTCAAACATTATGAAAATAAGAGTTGGTGTCACCCTCAGTAAACTACTTGACTTTTGCCTTTTGTCTCATGATAGAATCTTGAATTTTAAGATACTTGCTGTGATTAGCCTTATGTGATGTTCCGCCACAATTCCAGCCTGATTTGGCGTCCGAATATGAGCAGAAGGATCTAGAGTTGTGAAGAGGTTTGCAGAGAACTCTAGAACCTTCTAGATTTCTGGAGAAGACTAGAGAATTCTCTAGAATACTTTAGATACTTTTGAAAGAGATTAGCATATTCTAGAAAGTGTAGAATTCTCTAGAATATGGACTAAAATGTAAATATTTTAGGGACTTGTAGAGTAATTTTTATTTACACTTAGACCCTTAGGAGGTAGTATAAATAGAAGGGCCTCTCATTTGTAAATGCATCCAACCAAAACAAAATTGTAAGCAAGTTTTCCAAGTATAATACAAGTCTTCTTCCAAAGTTCTTTCTAAGTCATTCTTTACATTCTCTTAATGATCTAAGTCTTAAAGTCTTACTTGAGCTTACAAGATCGTGAAATATTCGTGAGTAAGTTGTCAAGTGCCGCACGGAGTCTTAGCAAATACTCTAAGTCCGTGACACTTAACCTTTTTCAAATTGGTTCTATTGGTATCATTAGTCCCCGCTAGATTGACTTGTTCAAGATCCACAATGTCCTTTTCAAGCTTTTTGGTCTCGTTATAGATATTACCATAAACTTCTCTAGACCAGTTGCTCAACCTCGAGGCTGTAGTTTTGAGCTTTTGGTGTATGCTCCACATTTTGGATTACCTTGAACCTCAAGTAGGCAAGCTTCCTTGACAACGTCCAGGAATAACTCATGTTTTGTCCAGACATTAAGAAATTTGAAATATTTCTTATGCTCGTCTTCTTTGTCATTAAGTTTGATCAAAAGTGGAACATGATGTGAGCAAACCCTTGCCAAGTGAGTGACTGATGTTTTTCCAAACCAAGAAGCATTGTATAACATCCTGTCCAGCTTTTTCAAACTGTATTGGGAGCCCCTCTATTATTGCTCCAAGTGAATTTAGCCGCATCCTGGATCCCCGAATCAATCATACAGTTGAGGAAGTCAAAACTTTTCCCAATTTCTATAAGGAATGCCGCCTTCTTTTTCATTAACAGAACCAATAACATTAAAGTCACCAACTGCTGTCCAAGGACCTTGGATTATTGAGGATAGAGTTGACTTCAGAGATCTTTTCTTAGAGTGTCTTCGCACTTAGCATAAATAGTAGCAATGTGGATCACATTACCATTAGGGAGGACAATTTTGCAAGTTAGTTCAAAAGATCCAAATTTTATTATTGCTGCTCACTTGTTTTACATTTTCCAAATCACAGATGTAAAATAAAACCATAACAGTTGTATAAATATTTAACTATTGAAAGACAAATTAATTCTTGCATAATATTTTCTTAATTAATGTTTATTCATTTTTTAATTGACTCACCTATTAAAAAAATAATTATTGACATAATAAGTTAATTATGAAGTGAATAAATCAAAATTTTAAGATTTTAAAAAAGTTTTATCTTTTTTAAAACAATTAATTAAGAGTATGATAAGTAAACAAAATTGTTCTTTCTTGATTTATCAAAATGAACAAGTAATTTGAAATAATTATCTATTTTTGGTGTGGATTAAAAAATGATTGGTCCAGGGCTGGCTTGTCGAGCCAACCCACCTTTTAAAAATATATTTTTTAGGACAAAAAAATATGCGGTTAAGCAAACTTATATTACTTAATTACTCATCATAATTATAGTTTGTTATAATTATCGCTCGCGACTAACATTATATATTAATTATGTGGACTGACATTGAGTTTGTATAATCAGCCACATCAATCTATATTATAATTCGACGGAATATATAAATATATATGTATAATATACAATTGTCTAATATATATATATATATATATATATATATATATATATATATATATATATATAGACACACACAATTCACCTCTCTCTCGCTCTTTCAATCTCACTCGCCTCTCTCCTCTCTCTCCCAACCTCGCTTGTTTTTTTTTATACAAATGCATATGTATAATACACATATTAATTCACCCCTCTCCCACTGTCAGCCCTCTCTTGCTTGCGTCTCTCCCAATCTCGCTCGCCTCCCAATCTCGCTCTCCGCTCTTCTCTATCCTCTCTCTCCCAATCTCACTTGCCATATATTCAAGTAGATATGTATAATATACAATTATCTAACCAATTTACATATATAAATCACTTCTCTCTCGCCTCTCTCCTCTCTATCGCAGTCTCGTTCACCTCTCTATTCCCTATTATACGTAGCCACGAATTGAAATTATTAAACTATAGCTATGGAGGATAATTAAGCTATTTTTAGTGGCTATGTGAAAGTCCCTTTTTATAATTATTAAATTAAAATATAAATTATAATATAAAAATATTGTCATAAATATCGACAAAACAATTTACATGAAGTTTTTTATTAAGTTTTTTCTCAAGCAAAAGTAGAAATATATAAATAGAAATATTTTTTTTTAATAAATAGAAATATTAACTTAATTATTTTGAGTTTGAACTCTAAAATTTAATATTATATTATATTTTTAATTAATTTTTATTGACCTACGAGCCGACCCTACCGATATTTTTGAAGCGCCATAAATAGTAGGCTTACTCAGGCCAGGCTAGAAAATGTTTTTTCTTAAAGGAAATCTTACATAAATGTACAATAATAAGAAAATATTTACCATTATAACAATTTTTTTCTTCACTTGATCACTTTTAATTCATTTATAATACAAGTTTAACATATATTACAAAGATCAATTTATTATCATATACAGTACAAGTTTTAATGATGGATAATACATTTATCACACATTTTAATACAATTATTATACAATGTGTCAAATTTTTACCAAACAAACATAATATATTTTGAAAAACAATTATGATTCATCTATATTGCATAAATAATTCACTTTTAATAGATTTTGTAGATATAACATAGTATTGCTATAAATGGTAATAAATAAAAAGTATCGCTAAAATCATTAATTATTTATTAAAATGTGTCAATCGATGTAATTTTTCCTTTTTTAAATGAGTTCCAAAGATATTATTTCAGCCCTATTAAATTTTGGGTTAGGTCAGGCCGATCCAAGAGACATAATCCATATTGACGACTCTAAATAGAAGTATTATTTTTTTCTCTAATTATATAAAATTATGCGTAATATAATGCGAAAAAATATAATAATTTTAAACATAAATCAACTATAATTATATAGAAATAAAAAATAAAATAAAATATAACCAAACTTATTAGATATGCTAAATAATTAATAACAGTTATATTGATGAACATGATATTCTAGTGTTGGCAAAAATAATTTTTTGTTTCTACTAGTATTTTCAAATAACAGATTTGTTTTGCTTCACTCAACAACAAAAGTAAAACCAATACCGTTTCCATTTAAATAAAAGGGCAACTTTCATATATAGCAAATATAAAATTCATATTTGTATGTTTTAATAAAGTTTGCATAATTTCGTTTCGTAGCAAACATATAAAAGTATAATTCGCTATACATATACAGTCGAAACGAATTGTATAAAACGAATTAGAGATAAACTATATACAATTTGAATTTGTATAAAACGAAAAAGAGAGAAAGACAAAAGAAGCTGGGCAGGGGAGTGTTTTTATTGTAGAATTATAAGTGTATAGGACGAAAATATATATATTTACATATATATTTGCATGTATAAATATATATGCACACAATTTTCTCTCAAGTTATACAAACAGAAATGCAATTTATACATTTCGTTTCTGTTTGTATAAGTAAGAGAGGCGAGGGTGGCGAGCGAGATCTGAGAGAGGAACAAAAATATATGTATTTATAAAATTTTCTTTCGATTTATACAAATACAAACACATTTTACACATTCGTATTTGTATAAAAAGTAACAGAGGCGAGCGATACTGTCACTAAAAAAGAGTGGCGAACAAGATTCCACCAAAGAGAGTGTCAAAAATAGCTATATTTTGCTGTAAGGTATAAGTAAATCAAAATACTTAATTTAAATTAATAATTTATTATTATATACAATTCTCACTAAATAAAGTCACTTATATTAATTTGCGAAAATACATTATTTTCAACAAAAATACTTTTTTGAAAAATACGTGTCTCCGCAATCCCAAACAGGGTTTGTTGATGTTTGGGGTCAGGGACTTGACGAAGAGCTTCAACAAAAGTTTGAAGTTGAAGCAGAGAAACTGACAAGTAATGTTGGAGTTGAAGGCAAAGTTTTTGAAGAAAGCAGTGATTTCTTCCACTCTAATTGAGCATCCATCCCCTGCCAATCTTCAGTCTACTCGTCTTGCCATTCATGTCCGTTAATTCCCTTTTCTCAAAATTCAGTTTTTTATTTTGTGCATACCCAATTCAATCTAACTGTTTCTCCTTTTTTTTTTTTGAGAGCAGATGAATGATGATAATGATTCTTCTTGTTGGGTTTACATTGCATCTGGCTGCCGCATTTATAAAGTTCTTGTAAGTCCTTTCCATAATGTCTTTGTACACGTATATAATGATGTATTATTATTCAGTCTAGTCCTTTTGCTTTGTCTATTGAATTCCAGTAAGCTTAATTGAGTTGCAATCATTCTAAGTGATTGTGATTTCAACACTCATGTCTGAGATGTCCTCCACACCTATTTGCGCTTCTTGTTCGGGAGGTAAATTACAAGCTAATGGACGATTCAGAATTTTCACTAAGGGGCTCAAAAAATAAAAATATAGTGCTTTGAGATTTCAGTTCGGAACCTAAAAGATTGAATTTTGAAACTCCCTAAACAACTAAGCCAGCCTGTAGTCTTGTGTGCAAGGGATTCCAAGTCTATATATACACTAAAAAAAGAACTTTATATACATAAGTGTAATATTTGTCAAGGGTATTCAGATGAACACCTTGCCCCCTCCTAGATCAGACCATGGCTATAAAGAGACAGAGAGATAGATTGAGGTTGAGGGGAGGAGCTGAATAAGCTGCTTTGTTATACCACTTTGTTCTTTGTACTTATCTGGTCTATATATGATGATAAGTTCATATTGACTTCACAAACATGCTTGAAGGCTATTAGTTGCATAAACCTAAATGTGTTGATAAACATGTTGGATTAAGAAGCAACGGATGTTCAATTTGTTTTCATTTTCACTGTACAGATTCCAATGGAAAATTCATTGCTCAATCTAGGAAAGGAGGACCTTCTAATTCCTGAACAATGTGAGGTACACTTGCCATTTCTTATATCATGATGAAAGATGTTAAGTGTGAAGTAGCTTACTAGTATTGTTAATTTGAAGGTTCTAGAAGCTTCAGTGGTCAATCGTTGCCCGCATCGATCAGAAATCCAAAGTATAGTGCTAGCTGAAACTGAAAGTAAGATATGAAGATATTTACCTTTTGAATTTTTGCAGCCCTTCGCGATATTCTGAAAAGCTTGTTGTTATTATTTCCTTATTCTGAATTATCTTTTTAATTAATAAGAGAGGGAAAGATAACATAGAAATAGTGACAGAGAAGAGGAAATTTTGGAAAGAAAGACAAATAGCCTGCTATATCATCATATCATTAAATCGTAAATCTTTTGTCGTATCTTTTTTTATATAAGTTGGCATTGCATCATGCGTATGGTCCTGTATATTGAAGGGCTTTCTACCACTTCTTCAAGAACTTGCTGCTATTGTTCCTACTAACTTCCCTAGTTTTTAGCTGCTCGGTCCTTATTGCTACTACTGTCCATTAGTTTGCATGTAGTTTCTTTTATGTATTTGAAGTAGCTAATCTTTACCTTTCAACAGCTTAATGATCTGTCTAGTTCTCTACAGGCTCTGGTTGCTCAATGCTGGGAAGCGTGGATTCTTATGGTCACCTTATTGTCTCTAGATTGGATGCCAATGGTGACGGTATCTCTCCTATTTATTTCTCAGTACTTAGCTGAACAGTGATGGATTCTGTTAAAAATTAGCATAATTTTGGAGTTGAAATTTTGGTTTACCTCTGTTAAACCTATTTTTTTTCCATTTATATAGGCGTAATGCCACAGTTAGTTAATAACTAAATTTACCAATTATGGGGTCTGATGTGCTCATTTAATAGTTTGGTTTTGCTACTTACAATTTCACGAAGTATCTTCAGTAAAGATGCTATATTTAAATTACTATTACCTGGCATATAAGTGAAATAGTGTACCAACTTGATTTGAGAAACTTATGATCTTGCTAATTTGAGTAGATCTAAGAAAAATTGTTATTGACATGGACCACCCATGACTTTTACCGATGAGTTATTCCCACATTTACTCTAGCATGATATTTAGGTTACAGCTTGATGAATTCCTCATATTCTAGATGTCAACGGGCTTACGTATTCTGTCTCTCCTCGAGATTGTGGTGTTGGAGAAGGTAGCTGGGCAGGCCTGTGCTTCAATCCCACTCAACGATCCATGGTATTTCATCTCATATGTCTCCTAGGTTGGAGTCTGTAATCATTAATGTTGATGCTTCACATCTGCAGCTTCTGCCTGTTCACTTTGAAGCAAGTAATTGTGCCCGTGGGTGCAAAATAGAGGCAGTTGGTGTGGAGGCGAGGCCTTGTCCTTGTCAGCTGACTAGTTTGCAATCTATTTCTTGTTGTGTATTTACTATCGTGCTTCAATGTATCTTGTGTCCTTTGCCTGAGATTCTTCCAGATACACTAGTCTGCGTTTTTTTGACCTCTACCGTTTACTAAGAAATTTGAAATGATGGTATTGGCTAGCACCCGAATATCCTCATCTCTGAATGTGCCAGTGCCTGTTTTTATTTTTTTTGCTCCGTGTGAACTGGCTTACTAAGCTACACAACTTGTTGGTCAGTATACCTGATTAAAACAATGGGTTATTCTGGTATTATATTGGCTATTCAAATGAACTTTAATGCACCTTCTTTTTTTCCCTGAAACTTGTGAGTTGTGACAGTAACTCTAAGCACTTTTAAGTTGATGATTTGAACCTTAAAGGAAAATGAGACGGTTGATTTTTTTCTTCTGCACAATCATTTTTTTCCCTTTTTAACATCCTCTCTGCGCGCGCGCGTGTCTTGGAAAGTGTAAGTGTTTCATTTGTGGCATATTTCTTGCCTTCTGCCTGAATTTCAGTATTTCTGGCCTTTTCCCTCAGGCAGCTGTGGCTCACAGTTTCTCTAAAACCATTGATGTCTATGACCAAGATATTCATGTCCGCACCTTACGTCCGTAAGTGCTTATCTTTGCTTCGGAGACGGTAGATCATTTACAGTATAATCTCAAGCTTTTCATTTATTTTTTGCTACTATGCTTTCCATTTTTGAGATACTGTTTATATGTATAGCAGCAAGTCACAAAAAATCGTACATCTAGTTCATATATCCTTTCTAGACAGTCTGGACTGTTTTATTCTCACTTGGAGGCATTGCTAGACTACTACTACCATGGAAGCTTTTCTGCTACTTTGGGCCTTTTAAGCAATGTTGTTAATAAAAAAGAAAACCAGTAAAACTATTTCCTGATGCTGATTTAAGTACTCGTAACAGATATAAACAAATCTGAATAATGGTTTCTGCAAACCTTCTTTTTGTGGATTAATTACTGTTTCCATAAAGACAATTTGACTGTTCTATATTTCTAGAGCTCTTATATGCATGACTTGAGTCCTAAGTTTGCATCTTTTCCTTTGTGTAGGGATTTGTGTTGGCATGTCTTTAGATCTTAATATATAAACCAAAGAACAAAAGAAATCAAAAGAAAATGCTTGGCAATAGCTATCGTGTAGAAGAAGGTCCACAAAAGTATCTAAGAAACAATTTATAGAATTGGTTGTACCTGGTTTTATGAAAGATTATAATTGACATTTATCTTTGAAAAGGGGGCGGGGGGTGGGCGGTTCAATAATCAAGGATTCAATCATAAGCCTTCTATTGTTGAAAACCATCTCTTTGTTGCTCTGGTATTATTGAAAGCCAAAGATTTAGTGTTAGAGGAAGAGAATATTCAAAATGCTGAGGCACTACTGAAACTGTAAGATCTAGCCAGGTTGGAAGAAATAACTTGCGGCAGAAGTCTTGGTGCATATGGATCCCACAAAGGTGATAGGAACATATGGATCATTGATTGATGGAGGATTGGCTGAAGATCAGGAAGCCATAAAAGAAGAGATATGAAGTAATAATCTATTTAAAGAACCTGTCAAATAGAGACTCTGCTTTGGACAGAAGATAACCCCAAATTTTACGAGGAAGAAGAGGACCGGTTCCAAAGATTTCTAGTGAATAGGCGGAGGACAAAGCAATCAAAATGTGAAGGTAGCTAAGCCCCTAGCCCTAATGGTCTCACAATGTCTTTTGACCATAATTGGCAGCCCATAATTAGGAGGCGCCTTCTGCATGCAGTCCACATACCTAAGAATAATGAGGTTGAAAAACTTGAGCACTTTAACAGTAGTAATTCCAAAAAAAATTATTTAAAGAAGAGGATTTTAAGCCTGTCAACCTAGTGGGGAGCTTCCACAATTCATCATTAAGTTGCTTCAAAATCTCAAAAATGTTATGAAGAAGCTCATGGCTGATACACAAACAACTTTCATAAAAAGGGAGTCTATAGATTGTATGCATTACTGCCCAAATCACAAATGAATGCTTAGAGAGAAGGAGGCAAGTAAAGCTGGGGTAATCTATAGAAAAAGGTTTCAATCATGTTAATTGGAGTTCTCTGTTCTGATAAGAGAATGGTCTTCACTGAAACGGATAAACTGCATCAGTTAGTGCATTTCTTTGTTATAATGATAGTTGATGATATTACTTTGATACTAAAGTAAGCCATGCACTTGACATTGATCTGTCACTTTTACATTGAGAGAGGAAGTGTCAATTGTTTTGGCCATCTCTCACCTTACCTTATATAGGCTGATGACATTCTCATAATATGTGATACAGATAATAGACAGGTTGAGTATATAGAAATCATCCATCATTGGTTTTGGCCTTCTCTAGATTTTATAATTTATAGAAAACTGGAGAAAAGTTTCCTCTTTCCTGAAGTTCAGAAACTTGAGAACTGGCTGTCAATTTGGGAAGTAATATTGGATCTTTATCTAACTATGTACTTTAGCATATGCCTTTGGTGTGACCTTTAAATGAGTGTACATCTGTAGTGGAGTCATTGAAAATGTAAGGAAGAAGCTGTAATTGAAAAAGGCAATCCTTTTGTTATGTGGGAGACTGACTTTAATAAACAGTATGATGGATGCTTCCCCAAACCATGCAATTATCTTTATTCCTATGCCAGAATGGATAGAGGAAGACAGGGCTAGAAGAAATTTCTTATGGGAAGAGAACAAAAAGAAAAGTAGTTCTATCTAGACAGTCTCCATATGAAAGCTATAATTTATGTTGGTACCTAAGTTAGTGAGTATGAGTTGGTTGTTCACAGGTTGCAGTATGTAGAAGCTTTATTATCGTAGATTGCATTTTTAACACACGTGGTCTTTCAGATAACAAATATTTAATTTGTAATATTTTTTTTTTGGCTTAAATATATTTGAGGAATTTATTCAAAGAAAAAAAATCACATTGCAGATTGTGGCATCCATCTTCACTTATGTTCATGCAAAATTTGGACTTAGGTGGTGGAAATTCTGTATTAGCAGTTGCAGAAGGTTGCCAGGTAATGTTTCTATGTTATTTTGTTTCTTATGTTAGAATCATGCAGAGAATGTCTTGTTCTTTACTGATTCTTTTCATTCTCTGCACTCCATACTGGCTTCAGCTGACAATATGGGACTTGCGAATGAAAGAAAAGGGTGGTTGTGTGCGTCGAATCTGTGGATCTGTAGGAGATAACTTGTATGCAGTCTGTAATTCTTCAAAAGGTACTATTGCAGCTGGTGGAGCTGATCGTACTGTGACTGTCTATGATCCTCGCAGGTAGTCTTCTCTTAAGGCTTTACTTTGCTTTTACTGGTTGTTCTAGTGTTTATCTTACAGTGTGCTTGTGTACTTGATCAAATTTCAGATAACCTGGAATATGCCATGTTAAGTAATTTGTTCTTGTTTGTTGTCTCATACATTTCTCGTCTTGTGTATTCTTTTGAAAGGAATATTGCCAGTTATAGCTCTAGGATATGTTCACGCTTAGAAATTATATTGAAAACTGCAATTTTCTCAGCTTTCTGTGTTTGCTTCAGAGTCCTGATGGGTAACATAGTTTCCGGCAGGTTTGGTTGGGTAAGAGGGTTGATCTTTTTTTGCAACACACTGATACAATATACATTTCTATTACAGATGGTCAGCAGTGTCGAGATGGCTAAACTGCTCTAAGTATGAGGTTAATCTTGTCCTCCCCCCTCTTACTCTCTCTCTCACTCACACACACACACACACATATACACACATTTATTTGTATATTAGTAGTTGTTTCTGTCAATAAGGTATCGAAGGAATTTCTAAAAAGAAGTCCAGCCAATAGTATCCTTGTCTCAAGTGAGGCCACAATTGAAGTTGTCTGGTCAAAATTTTCTTTCATCTCATTTTTCGTTGCTTAAATCTCAAGTAACATTCTTTCTGGGTTCTTTTTCCATATCCTTGTTGTGCATCTTTTCTTTCATGATTCTTTTATTACACCTATGCTTTGTGTTATAATTACTAAAATGTCTCATGCTGTTACAGATAACTGGACTTGCTTTCTCTTCCGTTGATCCTGAATATGTCTATGTACAAGGCGTTGACTACGAGGTGACTATTTCACAACTTACCTTTTATAGTTTTCATGAATCTTAAATAGAGAATCTGAGTTTCATCTTTACTCCAGCATATATCCTCCCTTCCATAAAACGTAGTACTCCATAGATCCAAGTCATCCAACATTGATGTAAAATTTCAGAACAGCTACTAGACGTTTACATGAATCTTATATAGAGAATCTGAATTTCATCTTTACTCCATCACATATCCCTCTTTCACTAAAACATAGTATTACCTATATCCAAACTTGACGTAAAACTTCAGCACAGTTACTAGACATTCCTTGAAAGGATGTTCAAACTCTTTTTTCGTTATTCCAACTTGTAACCTCATTTCCTTTAAACATAGTTCTTCCTGTTAAAATCCACAATTGCTATATGCTTTTAACGTTGCAGACAACTCCTACCAAAGTTAGGTACTTTCCCTCTTTCTTTCTCTCCAGGACTCCGAAGTCAATATCTCCCCTTACATGGTAGATTACATGTTCATCTACTATGATTACAATGTTATTAGTAAAAGCATAAAGCAAAAAGTAAATTTCTGAAAAAGTAAAAGGACAAAGCAAACTGTTACATGTGATACCTGGTTCTTGCAATTTAGTTGTTCCCTTCTGCAGATTTTTTTCCCTTTTCATCTTTAACATTACCATTCGCTATTGCCAATTTTGAAAACATCAGTCTGAACATAGAGACCCTCGGCGGTCTATTACCCTCGGGTGTTATCCATTTTTTGTAATTTTGAGGGCCAAAATGACAATGTTTATAACTTGAGAATTTAAAAGGATTTGTACCACATCTATCTATGCTTTTATTTTAATTCCAGGCTATACGCGGTGCATTTGGACTTTTGTCCCTGTGACTCTATTGTTTGATAACAAATTTGATATATACTTCTTAACAGGTCATCTGTGGACGATGGCAAGAAAGCAAGAAAATATTTTCGTATCGAGGAGATTCTAATTGGCTCGGATTTAGCAAGGTAAGAACAAAGTTTAAATGTAGTATGCTAATTATCCGAGCCCAGTTGGCTAGTTTGCTGTAAATAATTGGCTCGGATTTAGCAAGGTAAAATTTACATTTGTATAAGACCTAACATTCTTGTAAACCATTCGGGGTGGCCCAGTAGTTTGGGCTTGGGACTTCCATGTTGGATGTCTCAAGTTCGAAATCCCTTGCCAACAAAAACAAGGAGTTTGCCTTTTGGGTCGGGCTTGCCTAGTGCACATTACCTCTCCTATGTGGTTTGCGAGCTATTGCAGGGTTTTACGCACCCAAAAGTAGCGGCTGCGGATTTCCTCATCATAATCTTGTAATTTCACCTCCATTTAATTCATCCAATTGTTATTTTTTGACAGTGTTCAGACAGGGATGTCTTGGGGGGTTGGTCCGACTCAGGTAGCTTATTTGTCGCTGATATCCGTGCAGTGAACGGATTACACCTTCCTGCTGCAACCAGTGTTTTTTAATTTGATTTGATTTTACGGCGGGGCAGGGCGTATGCCTGTAAGCCCCCAACGTTAAATTTTAACTTTTGTTGTTTTGAAGTATTTTTGCTATATATTGGTGTTATTTATACTTTATGTTATTATGTTTGAGATAACCTTACCCGTGTTTTGGAGTTAACGCCTAGCCTACTGTTGTATAAAACACCTCGCCTCACCTTTAAATGAACTTGTTTCTCTTCATCCTGCATTTTACTCCATCCTGTACACAAGTCATGCAACACTCGAGCCATTTGTTGGTTAACAGCATCAATTATCTTGATAAGATTGTCGTTTAAAACTCTGTATGAAAAAGATCAAGAGTGCCCCGAAAGCCCCAAAGAACGGAAATGGAATTTGATTTGTGTGGTTCCTTTTTACATATTGAAGTATTGAATAGTGTTATATGATATTTATTGTGCAGAGACATTACAAATAATAGATAAATTAATTGAATCGCAGCAATTTAATTCTCATATCATCATTTATTGGAAGAAAAAAGAAGAGAGAAAGCGTTACATAAGTTTGAAATGGTGTACTTATTTACTACAGGTGAATGAGCCAACACAACAAGTTCTTTCTTTTTCTTGTTTTTGGAATTTCCTATCAAGACTTTTGTCAAAATTATTCTCTTTGATTCAAATTACTATTATTTTGTAGACTTTACATTAAATATCTGCTTTGATATATGTTAATTTAAAGCCAGTCCAATTTCTTTTAAGTTGTTTCCCCCAGAAGTTCTCAAATTCAATGTCTGAAGTTGAGGATTCTTAGATCAAACAAAATTATATGAAGTTTGAACTCATTCAAATATCAAGCATTGTTTGATACTTTTTAACTTTAGACACATACGGAAGGTTAATATTTGGAGTGTTAACCTCATTATTTTCAACTTCAATTTAGCAAATTTGAATACGACTTTCAAGACTATTAAAATTTAAATTTTGAATCAATATAAACATGAAATATTTTTAATTAATGAAATGACTTTTTATTTTTTACAATTACAAATATTTTGAGAAGAAGTCATAAAAAATGACCAATATGTTGAATTGGAGCAAATTGAAGGAGTCAATTTAGATGAATCTTTCAAAGGTCAAGATATGTAAGCATTGAGGAGACAAGATCAACTTGCACTAAAGCAATTTATTTTCTTCTCAATTATTTTTGGACCCTAAAAAAGTTTATTGAGCTCCAATAGGGTTGGGTCCACCCCCAAAATAAAACTTTTGGACAATACTTAATATGGACCTACCTTTATCTAGACTAACCCCTCCAATGCCTATGGAAATGTACCACCTCTCCACTCCAAAACCCTAACTACCAAAAACAAGGAAAAGAAATACTACTTTCTCTGTTTCACAAAAAATATCCTGATTTAATTTGGCATGAAATTTCAAAAAATAAAGAAAATCTTTGAATCTTGTGGTTCTAAATCAAAGTTTTGTTAAATGTACAAAAATATTTTTTAATTTTGTGGTCCTAAACATAGCATGTGAAAAGCAGAAATTAAAATTTAACTTAAAAAAAAAGATATCATTTTTTTTACATCTTTTTTAAACAGACTAAAAATAAAAGCATGTCATTTTTTAAAAATGGAGAAAGTACTATAAATTAAATAGATAACTCAGTTGTAAGAGATTATTCTTTTTTAAACAGACAAAAAATGAAAGGAGGTTATTTTTCTTTTGAATTAGAGGAAGTACTATAAAATTAAGTAGATAACTAAGTCGTAAGGATGTGACTTAGTGCTAATTTTTCTTATTTATCCGAGTGATGGCATTTCACTCCGTATATAGGTCGATGTCATGATTTAATTGAGGATCATTCAAATTGATCTGGACACCAAAATTATAAGAAAATGAATAGGTTACTTAATTTATTTCTTTATTTTTTTATGTTTCACTATTCTAATAAATGCAAGTTGCTATCAAGGGTTTTTTTGATAGTGACAAAAAATCAGTTTTGGAACAAAACTAGTAAAAAAATTGGGATTAGTGATGGAACTATATCCTACTAATTTTTTAGACTGTGGACCCTGGAGTTCTGGGACTTTGCAAAATCACATGCTTTGTGCTTCTTCCTTCTTTAAAGTTTTTTTTGTATAAATCTAATTTAGTAGTAGCTCAACTTTTAATGACTTTTTTTTGTTCATTTTTATTTTCTCATTGTATATATTAAAAATAAATGTTTCATTTTACTTGTTTAGTTTTTTTTTTAATCTTATGTCTATTTAATCTTAATTATTACTCCATTCTGTTAATTACTTCTTTTAAGGAGTCAAAGTCAAATTGAATATGAATAAATAAAGATAAATAAATGAAATGTTACTACTTACTAGTAAAGGCAAAACAAATAAGAAAATGAATTTGATTTTCATGGCTAAAAGTTCACTTAATTATCTTACTTTTCAATCCCCTAAAAAGTGGTTTAAGGATAGGCCATATATTATGAATATAATATAAAGGAAACTTTTGGAAAAGTGAAACTTGAAGCACAAGTTTTGGTACTTTTTTTAATGGATATTACTAAATACTAATCAATTATTAGGAGTCCTAATTATTAATCAATTAACTCCTGATTTGATTGGTTTTCTACATTTGACTAGTTGATTTCTAGAGAAATTAAACACCTCAAAACTTCCCATAGATAAATAGTGGCTAAACACCTAATATTTCAAAATAAAAGGAAAAAATATCTTGTTGCAATAATATTTATAAAAGAAAAAATAGAAGATATTTATTTCTCCGTGGATCGCTTGATCGATGGAATAAGAAATTTCAAATTTTGAAAGTTAATTTTTTCATATTTAGTGCAATTTTTTATATCATAATTATACCTATTTCTATACCATATTTTATATGGGACAAAAATTTCAAAATTACTATAATTTTTTTTTTTCGATGCTTTCTCCCAACATTTTGTAAGAGAAGTCCAATTAAACTAAACACATGATATATATATCTCATTTTTAATCCAACATAATCTAATATTTATCAATAAAAATATATATTACACTAAAGAAAATCCTATAATTATTTAATTTTTATATTATAATTTTGAGGATGACTGGCCAGCAATCAACCCTTTTTAAAGGGGATAAGAGATGCATATTGATACGTCCTCTTAGACATGTGGATATGTTTAATTAAAATGCTATAATTTTTTTAATCTAATAAATATTAATTAATTGTGATTCCATGCTTCTTAAGCTTATGACATATCCCTATTATAATTCTGATAATATTAAAATAGTTGAGAGGACGGAACACCACAATATTATATAACATGACCCCATCTAAGTTGGCCATTTTATTTAAGTATGACAACAACAACTTAATAGTTCAATTATTCACAAATTCTTATGACATTCTACCATATTATCTTTGGTGATTGTGATAGATTTTTCTAATATCTTAAACCATTTAAATATTTTATACATTTTTGCGTTGCACGATGAACTTAATTATTAAAAAAATATCTTCGAGAAGAAGACCCCAAACCTACTAACTATATAATATAAATTCACGATATCTACGATATAAATTTCTTTTGTTACAATCTATTATTTGTTTTGATGTGATTAATAAGATATGGATCTTTCATATATCTTAACTTGTATAATGTATAACGCATGATGATATATATAATGTTAAGAAGAGTTGAACTTTAAATTAGAGAAAATATTCACATGTTTTAGTAGAGTTAACTGATATTCATTGTTAATTAAGGAGGATAGGAATATAATAAAATTGACTGATGTATAGATAAGTTAATTCGAAAATCATGATTATAAAAGAATAAATAAATGACAACTATGGTGTTTGTTAAAAGTAGGAAAATAGAAAGTGACAATAGGTCCCATTGCTGAATTCCATCTTGGATTTTGAGATAACTATGTGATGTTTATATGAATTGTTCATATTGGTTGCTAAGAAAACATGGAGTATAATTATTAATTAAGCTACCGATTAAAGTAAAATGGGGATTTTTTCCGATTATTCTCAGAAAATGGTTTGTCTCATACCTTTTTTCCCTTTTAAACTCTCTAAAGATGCACCTATATTAGTTTTTAAAAGGGCTAACTTTCACATATAGCAAAAAAAAAATTCATATTTGTATGCTATAGCAAAGTTTGCATAATTGCGCTCCATAGCAAACATAAAACTGTATAATTCGCTATACATATACAATTGTATAATTCGCTGGCCTAAATTGTATAATTCGCTGGCCTATTTCGCTGCAATTATATAATTTGCTTTGCATACAGTTGAATCGATTTAAAATGTGTGTATATTGCATAATTATAAGTGTATAGCAAGAAGATATATGTTTTTCTCGCTTTATACAAAAACAGAAACACAATATATACACTTCTGTTGTATAAAGCTAGAGAAAATTGTATTTCACTGCAATTGTATAATTCGCAATTGTATATTCGTTGGCCTTTTTCTCTGCAATATTTGAAGTAAAATGTTTGTAAATTGTATAATTAAGTGTATAGCACGAAGATATATATTTTTGCATGTGTATATACAATTTTCTCTCGCTTTATACAAAACAGAAATAGAATTATACACTTCTGTGTATAAAGCGAGAGAGGCGAGCGAGATTTCTGGGAGAGAGACGCTGGCAAATTTTAGATAACGTATGCTATGGAGCACAACTAAATCAAACCCTAGCTATTTCATTTATTTTAGGTTATTAGTTTGCTATTATATAAAATTTCTCAATAATATGAATTGGATATTTAATTAATGATAATTAGTTAAGTGTATGTGTTTTTACACGTGTAAATCATATTAATTAATAATAATTATATATGTATGAAATAAACGCAGTTTATGATTACTTGCAGTTTTGGATTTGTTATTTATGTTTAGTTAAGATTTGTTAGTTAGTTAGGCTCATAGTCCTAATTTACTTTGGTCGTTGTTAGTATTATGACTTATGAGTTTCTAATTCTAGTTTACTATGGTTGTTAGTATTATAAATAAAAGTAACTTATTACATACACTCGATGTGTAGAGAGATACACTCGATGTACAAAAATACAAGAGTTATTGAGGTTATTTAATAACTCTTCTACCTCCTATTTGTTGATTAATAGATTTCTTCTATATAGAGGGTGTTTGGTACGAAGGAAAATGATTTTCTACAAAATATTTTTCTAAACCTGAAAAATAAGTAGATTTTGGACTTATTTTTTCATGTTTGGTTGTTGAGTAGAAAATATTTTTTTGAAAATGATTTTTAGTGTTTGATTTATAAATGAAAAATGTTTTAATAAACATATTTTATTTTTACTAGAGTAGAAAATAATTTCTGAAATTTAACATATTTTTTAAAAACAAAATTATTTTTTTGGGGGGTGGGGGTGGGGGCAGGGGGAGAGGGGAGGGGGAGGAGTGGAAAAAAAATTGAACTTGATAATAATTTTTAAAAAAAAATTGGGGAGGGGGGTAGGAGTTTAAAAATAAAAATTCAAAGTTGAAAATATTTTTAAAAAGCAAAATTATTCTTTTGGGGAAAGGGGGGGGGGGGGGCTGGCCGATGGTGGGTGGGTGGGTGAAGGGTTAGGGACCGGGTGAAAAAATAAAATTTTGAAATTGAAAATATCTTTTAAAAATTGATATTTTTTTTCAAAAAAAATGTAATTTGAAATTAGAGGAGAGTTTTGGAAAATGTTTTCCATAATTTTTTAAGGAAAATCATTTTCCTTAATTTTGAGAATAATGAATTGATTTTAAAAAAAATTTCAAATTTTTTGTCCCAACCAAATATTAAAAAATTGAAAAATATTTTCCAGAACACACTCAAAAAATCATTTTTTGGGGTTTTCACTCGTGCATATATTACTGCCATGAGTAATTTATTTCTTTCATATTGGCTTGTGTGTCTTGATAAAAACTTCGTGTGAGATCTGACATTTACAAAAGAATATGAGTTAGAGGTGGCTCAATGCCTTTAAAGATGAGGCATACATTTTAATCTCTAAAATTGAAGGGGTAATTTTTTAGTTGTAATAAATTTATTTTAAGTTTTTTTTAACAAAATAAATAAATAAATAATGTTTTAATTTGTTTTGAAACATTAAAGAGTGTTTCTTTTTCATGGATCAAGTTTTAAATTTAACTTTCACATGGTATATTTAAAATCACAAGATTATATATATATATATTCAGTTTAACATTATAAAAAAATAATATTTTTATTAAAAAGGAAAAAATAACCTGAACATCATATATCTGCTATATGAGTATTTCATATTTACCTAAATGCCCTATTATTTCTTTTTGTGTTTGATGGCAAAAATAATTTTGGAGTTGATATTACATATGAATATTTTTTTCAAAATTGTTCAATGGTCCATTATTAATATTGGATTAGTTGAAATGGAATTATAAGACATAATTATATTTACGTGGTGTTATGGATGTGAAGAGAGAAACTTCAACAACTTTGGAAATAATTTGAATTCGCTCATATGAAACCAATATAATTAATTAAATATTTAGATTCAAAGATGTCGATAGTCTAAAAATTTAGATCCAAAGATATTGTCGCTGGTTTAAGAATAGATTAGTATTAGAAGAAAGTATTAGAGATTCAAAGATATTGTTGATGGTCTAAGAATGAATAAAATAGTATTAAAAGAAAGTATTAGGATAAGTTAAATTTAACTTCTCTCAAGTTAAAGAGTTAAAGATTTTCAGACCAAAAAGAATAGACGTTGAGTCTATGGCAAATCTGAATATTTTAAAGCTTGGTGATCTAAATGGTAAATTTACCAATCTCTTATATCTAAAATTATTTCAAAACGAAAATAACAATAATAATATATCTAGTGAAATTTCACAAAGTTAAAACTGAGCCAAAGTAAAAAAATGAGTAAAGTAGAGTATACATAAATTTTATTACTCCCTCATGAATATAGAAGTTGTTTACGGGAAACCCTTGATTTAAGTGTACCAAACTAAAGTGTAAAATTTACCAGAGAAAAACAACGACAACAACAAAATAAATGGGAAAACATAAAGCAATAACAACACAAGACCACTCACGGCCCTAAACCTCACAAGGATAAGATAACACTCTACGACACCTACTAATCTTGTACATAATACACAATTAATCACCTCTTCTTTATACTTTTTCGGTCTTCAAAATCTTGTATTGTGCACTTGACCAAATAAATCAAGTTATTTATAGAAGGATAAGTATATTACCTGTGTGAAGCTCTATTTATTTTTTGACACATGAATAAGTGGGTCATTTATGTACTGCAAAAACTTTTTACATTTAACAAGAAAGAGAATATACTTACACATAAATTGAGTTGAAAAAATATAAAAAATGCAAGAAAAATTATGTGTATTTGCTACTTTTTTTTAATCATTATTAATATTATATTAGTTTGTGGAATTATAGTCTTATAAAGGATATATTGTTGTTATTGTAGTTGTATATTAGTTTCACAAATTTATTTTGATATCATATTATTCTGTGTATTCATGTTGTGTTTTTTTTTTAAAAAAAACTTTTATAATTTTTGTGATTTTTAAATGTAGTCACTTTAATTTAGTTGTTATAATTTGAAATGTCCATTGTTACCTTATTTTTAAATTAGAACTTCTAAAGGAAAATAAAAAAAAGTTAATTATATTATTATTATTATTATGGGGGTGATTGTTTAAAATAAAATATCGCTACTCAAAGAAATAGTTTTTGAAAAGTTTAAACTTCGTTTAAGTTAGTAATTTTAATGAATAGTCTATACATATTAATTATGTTGGTACTTGCAAATTTAGAACTTAAAACATCAGGTGGATGATAATTAATAGGCAGAAAGTACAGAAAGTGGTATCATAATTCTTGGTGACTTATATAACTAAACGTATTCTATTCATCTCCTAATTACCTTACCAATTTTCAAAATGATTATTCATATTCTTGACAATTTTTTTGTGGAAGAAATTCTACACACACACACATATATATGTGGTGTTTTCTCCTTGAGTTGAATAAAAAAAAGGATGCTGAGAATTATATTGTGTTTATATTAGAGGTTAGCAAGTATAGTGATGAAGATTAAAGCGAGATAAGAAAGAAATTATATATCGAATGAAAGTGTTGTTTTGATGGAGCTTTAAATTTTCGACTAATCTAAAGTTATTTGAGTTATGCATATACACTATTATATTCTTAAGTGGATAAGTCAAAATAATATTACTGTCTACTCGATTGATAAATATTATATTATAATAAATTTAAATATTTTTTTAAAAAAATTGTTTCAATCCAAATACTTATTTTATTTTTTTAATAATAACTTTCTAAAATTTATAACTCATTCATCTAATACATTACATTTATTAAATAAATATATCATTTAAATTAAAATTATTAAATTTTAACAAATTCGTAACTGACTCAATTGCATTTGACATTATCAAACTCAAGAAAATGGTAGAATTCTAGAGAAGTCTAGCGGACCCAGTCCGTCTTACGCCCCAATAAAGACATATCTCTATACTTCTTTGACAACTGACAACACTCACGCTTTCACCATACTTTTTGGGTCCAAATTAATTAATATTGTTTAAAATTAATATAAAGATATTATGATAATAAATATACATTTTTTTATAATATTTGTAACTTGCATTATTTTATATTTTTTAAAATATATAATTTCTGAAAAATTTAAAATATTAAGTTGAGTTAGGACAGAGGAAGTAAAATACAAGTTTTATGCATTTATTTGATTTGACAAAACATGTGACGTAAGTATTTTCACTATCGTTGTATTATAGTGATGAATACTTGGTCTTCTGCTTGTTCATCCACGAAGACCTCTTCTTCTTTTTTTTTTTGGGGATTTAAAAGAAATGGATTAATTAATTTCCTATTTTATATATTATTTTTAGTACAAAATGTACTTTTAATTTGAGTGCTACATATAGTAGTGACGTACACTTGAGAAAAGAAACGGGTAGATGATGATAATAAGAACGAGCGCCGCGCTAAGACAGGAAGAATATGTCATGTTAAAGAGTGAAGAATAATTTTCGTTTTATGTAAATTACGTTTTGAGGTAATGCTGAATTTTTTTTTAAAAAAAATTACTGATTTAGATTATAATATGGTTATATTATTTATACAATTAAATTTGAAGAAAAATTATCCAATCAACATTTTAAATATTTTACTTTTTGATACATTTGTCATTTCAGATAAGTTTTACACATAAACTAATCGATTTACTTGCTATTACAAATTTAGAATTTATCAAGTTTGAGGCAGAATAACGTAACTAATTTAATTTGAAGGGAAGAATATGCTATTCTCTCTGAGATTAATACTATTTTAAGGTATTAGATTCAATTTTGTTAATGGTAAATTAAATAATCTCATTTCTTGATTAAAAAAATGAATTTGATTTTTATCTCAATTACATGATGACTAACATGTAAGACTCTCTCTCGTTTGAGACGTAAGATAATCAATTAGGTTTCTATTTTTTTTTTCAATTAGAAGCCAAACATGTCACTATTAGAATATATTTAGTTATGTAATTTCTTAATTAAGGTAAAATAAGATGATAACGTTGAGTGGAATAATTAGAAATATTAACACCTGTAATTCTCTAGAAATATATATATATTTCTTAATCATGTTTATTCAATATTACCTCTCCTGTTCAGTTTAGTCGTAAGTTGTAATGGTACATGTTACTCTTAAAAAATAATTAATTTTGTTAAATTCTTAAATTATGTTATGCATTTTTTAGTTTCAATTTAATGCTACTAATTATTTTCATCATATTAATCTTTTTAAATATTTATTTGGTAAGGGTAAGGTCAAAACTAATATACAATTAATTATTACTTTTTATTTAAATTGTTATTTTAGGTCTTTCATGTTTATTAAAAAAAAATTACTATAGAAAAAAGGTGTAATTTACCAAGTTATTCATATTCTTACTAATTTTACCTTTATAGATACTTTCTTTGTTTCAAATTTAATGACAATGTTTGACTTGATAATTATTTTATAAAAAAATAAAAGGCTTTTAAAATTTATAATTTAAAAATAGCTTTAGATATTTATTTGATTCTAAAGTGAAATTTGATAATTTTTGGGACAAATTAAAATGAAATATGCGACTGTATAAGTTAGGATCAAGGCAAAAGTACAGATTAAAATATAGTTCCTAGGTTACACGAAAACTTAACTAAATAGCAATACATTCAAAAGAAAACAATTATTTATATGATTCTTTTATTATGTAAAATATCGCTTATTTAAATCAAAATAAAATAGTAAAAATGTCACTTTTAATCTAAAAAATCGAATAAGAGGAATCGAATACTTCTATAATATAAAGAATATAATTTGAAAATAATTCTCAATGATACTCCTGAATCCTTAAACTAACTATTTTGGAATAAAATGATAATGAAAATAACACATGAGTATGTCACAATTTTTTTATATCAATAAGCATGACGATTAAGATGGATCGAAAGAATACTCTTCTCATTTTAAGAAAATGATATTTAATTTAAAAATTAAAAATAATTTTTTTTGATACCGCATCTTTCAACATATTTTTAGAAAATAATTATGAAATGTATGCCTAACTACATTTCTAATATCTATTATCTTAGATTATATAATATGTTTCACAAGACTCTGTCAGCTGAGGTGACCAAAAACGTTCACCCAAATAGGACATATTAGACATTTAATTTAATCTCGGCCCTTAAATCAAACAAATAAAGTAAATCCAATGGATAAAAGTCAATATTGTAGATTATTCTTTTTGAAAAATTTATGTTACACGTTCTTACATTGGCCCATCTAAATTGAACTTCATACGCGTTCCTTGCGTGTGATAGTACGTGTTTACTTGAAAATTTAAATCAAAATATTTATTTACGTCCTAATTAATGATACTTAGCCCTCAATTTGGATATATTCCCTCTGTTTCTGTTTATTTGTTCATATTTCTTCTTTTAAATGTCCTTATTTACTTGTCCATTTTGATAAATTAAGAAAGGACAATTTTTTTTTCTATTATACACTTATTTAAATTTCTTGAAAATTTCATAGTTTTAATTCATCATCCTTATTGAAACCATATTGAATAAGGGTAAGATTGTAACTTTCCTATGTTAATTATTGTTATCTTAATATGTATGACTTTTATAAAGTGGACAACTAAATAGGAACAGAGGGAGTAAATAATTTTGAGATTCTAAAGTTGTTTCTGGATATGCATGTTATTTGAAAAAAAAAAAATTCGTGAGTAAAAAATTTCTAATATTCAAAAATTTGTCTCAATCAATTTTTAAAAATTTGAAAATATTTAAAATTTTAACTATATTTTATAATTAAATAGATGTTGAAAGATGAATTTTCCAATATTTTATTTAAAGTTTATAAGTTATAATCAGCCACTAATTTAAAGAATATTTATTTAAGTTTATAAATCAATCAAGTTTGGATTATAAATATTTTTAAAAAATTTATCTATGCGTATGAAAAGTACCATAAATGCTTATTAACCAAATCAGCTCAACTGGTGCATTTCAACTTTCGAGAACTTTTAATTTATTATTTATCTTTTTTTTTAATTTGATATATCCATCGTATCTCATTTTTTCTTTTTTAACAAAGATATAATTTTTTTTTTATGTAAAATTACAAAAGCTTTAGCAAAAATAATTCATTGAATTTCCATTTAAGTTGGTGGGTACCTTTTTGAGAATTTACAATTTTTACAATTATTGAAATTTCTCTTTCATCCTTTTTTTTTTTTTTATATATAAAAAAATAAAATAAAATTCCAACAAACCCATATACGCGGTGGAAATTGAGCAGAATATAAGGGCGTTTTCCTGCTGTTAGGGTTCCCAAAAAAATCCTCTCTCTTTGCCTTTGTAGACTTTGTCTTCTTTCTTCATAATTCATTGATTTTTTCTTAATCAATCTTTTCGTTTGCATTTGATTGTTGATAATTTGGAGATTTTAAAAGCCAATTTAAGTTTTTCATTGCTTTTCTGGGTTTGATCTCAATTTCGCGTTTTGAGATTTCAAATTTTCAATTTTGGTTTTTTTTTTGAGTGTTTCATGTGAAAAAAAGAGTAATCTAGAAATGCCAGTTACAGATTATCAAGGAGCATCTGCATCTTTCACAAATTTTGGGAGATCTCTTTTGAGTATGCGTCGAGATCAGGTGCATTCCATGGAAGCTGCTCATGAGGCGACTAGTCAAGAGATTGAACTCGAAGCTTTCCAGAAGCAAGTGGCTGAGCGTTTTAATGAATTATCTTCTGTTGATTCTGATCAATTGCTTTCGGTTCCCTGGATCCGTAAGCTGTTGGATGTGTTCCTCTGTTGCCAGGAGCAATTCAGGTCTATTTTGTTCAACAACACTGCTAATTTGAACAAACCTCCTATGGACAGATACGTCACTGAATATTTCGATAGGAGTGTGAAGGGATTGGATGTTTGTAACGCGATAAGGGATGGAATTGAGCAGATAAAGCAGTGGCAGAAGCAGTTGGAGATTGTTCTGTGTGCATTGGAAAATCAGAGGTGTGTTGGTGAAGGTCAATTTCGTCGTGCTAAGAAGGCTTTGATTGATTTTGCAATTGGTATGCTTGATGAGAAGGAGTCTAATACATCTGTGGCTCATAGAAACAGGTCATTTGGCCGAAACAATACTCAGAATGATCATAAATCTTTAGGCCATTTTAGATCATTGTCATGGAGTGTTTCTAGAAATTGGTCTGCTGCTAGGCAGCTTCAAGCAATTGGTAACAACTTAGTTGCTCCAAAAAATAACGAAATTGCTGCTACCAATGGATTAGCGTTGGCTGTTTTCACAATGAGTTATGTGTTATACTTTGTAATGTGGGCACTTGTGGCAGCAATACCATGCCAGGACCGTGGGTTGCAGACCCATTTTTATGTGACTAGGCAATTCGTTTGGGCCGTCCCAATCCTATCACTCCATGAAAGGATTTTGGAGGAATCGAAGAAGAGGGATCGTAGAAATGCTTGTGGATTGTTGAAGGAGATTCATGAGATGGAGAAATGCGCTCATCATATGAATGAATTGATCGATACGGTTCATTTTCCAATCACAGAGGAAAAAGATGGAGAAGTGAAGCTAAGAGTTCATGAACTTGGGCTTGTTTATGATGGTTTAAAGAATGGATTAGACCCTTTAGAGCGCCAGGTTAGGGAAGTATTCCATCGAATTGTTCGGAGCAGGACTGAAGGCCTCGACTCAATCGGACGAGGGAATCATGAGTGAAACAATTGTTGGGAACCCATCAATTTAGAATATGATATATAGATTTTCCCTTTTCAGTTCTTTTCTTTTTTGGACCTTTTTTAGATGAGGGAGAATGGTTAATGGTGCCAGAAAAATAAGTAGTTTAAAGAGGTGAAAATAATGTATTCTCACTTCATATTTGTAAAGAAATTTAGGGAAAAAATGGATCTTTGATTCATTTTTGGTGATAATCATCTTGTTTGGGATTGTATAATCACTTATGACTTAAGTTTGCTTTTCTAACTCTTTAGCTGGGTTTCCTTTTTCAGTTTCTTTTAGTTGTTGTTGCTTGCAATCTTGGTGTAAGAGACTCTGTATGCTTCACTTACGAGATTACATTGTTTGTCGTTATTGAATTAGAATTTAATTATTATGAAGCTTAGAAAATGAGTTTTACAGTATAAAGGAATGTCATTGACTGTTCAGTTAACATTGTAGTGATTTTCTGTCTCTGTTCATCACTTGACCATTCAGCCTCTGGAATGGTCATTTTTATATTGAGATTCATTTTATCCCAAAAAACATTGATACTTTTGGAGTTGGCTTTGTTGGTCCTTTTTTGTTCTGACATTAGAGCTGGCTTGCTGTTTTCTACATTTTCTCAAGTATCTTCCATGAAAAATTTTAAACAATTCTTCAGCATGTGATTTTGGTCAAAATTCTGGTTTCTTGTTGACTTGGACATTGTTTTTATTTATGGAACCCACGTTTGTTAATTCTCCTATGTGAATAAATGAGTCAGGTAAGACTAGCATGACTTTCTTTTCTTATTCTTTTTTTTTTTTGTCAAATGAACCCCGGTAGGGAATGCTTTAGCTCAATGCGAGAGTTTTTTATTTGAATTTAAACGAGCAATTTTTTCATATAGTAAATACTAATAAATATAATTATATATAATTCGTTATACATATATAAAAAAATCAATTGTATAATTTGTTATATATATACGAAAGAAAGCAATTGTATACAAATCAATTGTATAATTTGTATATGTATTAAACGAGAAATAGAGAAAGACAAAAAAATATTGAGCAGGAGAATATTTGTATTGTATAATTATAAATGTATAGGACGAACATATATGTATTTGGAAATGTATATACTATTTTCTCTCGCTTTATACAAACAGAAACACAATTTATACATTTTGTTTCTATTTGTATAAGCTATGGAAGCGAACAAGATCTGAGAGAGTGGCGAGAGAGATCTGGGAGAGGGGAACGAAAAAATATATGTATATATATATTTTTTTTCTCGCTTTATACAAACAGAAACACATTTTATACACTTGTGTTTGTATAAAAGTGAGAGGGAGCAAGCGAGAGAGGGAGAGTGGCGAGCGAGAGTTTGAGGGAGAGAGGTGATTGACAAACAATTTGCTATAGGTCACAACTAAATCAAAGTGTGGTTATAACATTTAATTTGATTTATTAGTTTATCATTATATAAAAATTTTCCAATTTAAATTTAGTTGGATTTCAATATAGATTTTAAACATCAGATGGAAAACCAAAAGAAAATGTATTGGGACAATTTCCGAAGTTATATACATTGACAAGGTAAAGAATTTACACTATCAATGCAGTCAAATTCAGGCATTTCAGTTCTTGGTCGTTCAACAACCTTTAGGCCGTTTGGCCATAGATTTATCAAATAATATTTGGGAAAAAATTTGGCAAATAATGTTTGTTCATCCAATTTGTCATTATTTTGACAAATATCCCAAATTTTCAAATACTAGTTTTTTTTAGTATTTGGGTCAAATCTCGGATCTTTTAAAAATTAAAATTTTATCCCAAACTTTTATCTTTTACAAAAACATTCTCTATAGTAGTTGTTTGCGTTGTATTACATAATTTTTTACGTGAACACCAAAATGGGTGATGAAATATATAGTGAATATTAAATAATGATATGATTGTTGATGAAAATGATGAAAAATTAGCTCAAGCTAACAAAATCATGTGTTTCGTCTACTTCACGATGTATGTAATGATGTTTGTTGCACTCACTCCAAATTACCACATTGCTCTAGTGTCATGAACACTATTTGTTATTGTTGTAACAAACATTCAATTGACTTGTAATACAAACTTATAGTTAGTTTTGATAGTTTTTAAAACTTACGAGTATAAATCATATTTTTTAAAAAAAGATGAAATATATTTTCCAAATCTTATGGCCAAACACATAGTGAAATTTCACCTAAATTTTTAGTTAAATAATATTTGTAAAAAATATTCAAAAATTTATGACCAAACGCTAACTTAATATGGAGTTATTAGTTTCTAAGATTCAAAAATTGTGATGTTAAGTCTATATATTTATGTGTTATATACTACTTTCTAATATAAAAATAGTGTAATTTGGGTCAAGGACAATGGGGGCTTCAAATAGGTTATTATTCTATTGTCAAGATAACAATATCAGACTTGATATACAAACTTACTTGTTCTAGTAAATCACCTTTTAATTATAAAACAAACTGTATACATTACCGTAAAATGTTTATGTCTGCGTTAAGTGTACACATATCTTACTTCTATTTCTGAGGTAGAAAGAAATTTTTTTTTAATTGATTCTCAGCTCAAGATATAATATTCTTGAAAAGAGGAAGTATGGAAGTATAAAAAACAACAAATAATAACAAAAAAAAAAACAGCTAGTAATAGAACAAAAACTTCAACAACATGATATGATAATTGAGGTACAAGTAACAAAGTGTGAAGAACAAGAAACTACATGAGCAATATTGACTACTATATAAACGATCTTTTTTTAGTAACCTTTTGTTCTAATTCGTATTCTCCACACCTTCCTACACTATAATGTATAAAACTGAAACTTTTTCCAACAAATCTTGTTAGTTTGTTAATATGATCCAAACACCAGAAACAAACAAAAGGGGCATCTTAAAAAAAAAACTTAATCAATCTCACATGTTTGATTAATTTGTCAAAGCATTGAGAACATGGTAAAAAAAATTGAACTCAACCCCTCCTACCCCCTACCCCACACCCTAAACCCCTTCTAGATTTTGATATTTTTATGGCCAGCTAATTGCTCATTTTGAGAACTGGATCATAGCTGGCATGTTTGTTAACATCATCAATAAGTTCAAAAATCAAGATTTGACATTATGCAATATAGTAGTAGCTACTACCAATTGGATAATGAGAGGCCACTAAGTGGTAAGAGATATTTGAGGCATTCTTTGAATGAATCTACAAGTCTTTTGAAGGGTGTGCTTTAATTGCCATATATAATAAATATATGTTGCATATTAGCTGGCTGAATATATATAATATTATGGCAGGCAACAAAGAAAGTGGACCTCAACATTTTTTCCAATATCTAGGACAAGTTCTATATTAATGGCTTCTATCTATAGGACAAAAATGAAGTAACTGCCAAATTATTGCTTTTTGACATTATTAAAGTTTTAACCATATTGACCTCAATGCCAGATTATGTTTCTCTTTTTTCAATCGATATTTCAGAAGCAGTCTCTTTAAATCACTAGTAGGAATAAGATTTATGCATGTTCTATCTTTTTCAGATTTAATTTTGTAAAATTATACTAAATATATTATTGTTATTTGATGTTTATTGTTTTATAACGCTTATTTGAATGATTTTTCATTCTCTTTTATTTTCTTAATTTAATAAAGAATGAGTGGAATACAAAAGTTAGTATGTGTATAAGAAAATAATTGGAAACCTAACCTTGCACGAAATACCAACGAACTAGTGCATGCATCCTAGCTCATTGTGGGATTAATTGATAACATATGTATGTGGTAGTCATCATTAAAACATTTTGTGAGAATTTGTTGGTATATTTTAAAAAACATTAAGAGTATTTTTTTTAATGTTTTGCTTTAGATATTTGTTTTTCAAAACTCACTGACTCGACTATTCTGATAAACCAATTAAGAAAGTACTTTTTTTTGTCATTTTTCAAAACTCAAATCTCTATCAAACTAAGTTTAAGCTAATCGAGAAAGAGAGTGAGGCTTCCAGCCATATTCGAAAAGTTGAGTAAAAGTTGTATGTTTGCCAAGGCAATATTAGATAAGATCCTACGAGTCCTCTTAATTTTCAAAAAATGAAAAAATTTCAACTATTTTATCTGAACGGTGAATAATTTTTATTTATTGAATTATATAATTAGATAGAAACATTATAGAAAATAACTACTAACGAAGCAGCCAAATAATTAGATGCATGAAAATGTCATGTGGACATCTCAACTGCTACTTACTAACAAGTTGCAAAATTTGGAATAAGATTGAACCATGCCATTGACATTATATTATATTATTATTTAGCTTCACGTGACATCATTGAATCCTTTATTAAATTCCAAAAGGTCTTCAATTCGTTGGCACATCCTCTATAGAAACCCCTATTATTTAGAGTATAAATTAATGTTGCCTTTGATATTGGCCAAATTATTTCTTATAAAATTCAACAAGTAGGTAATATTTTCTCATTTTTTGAGGGTTGCCTAAAAGCATTAATGTAGCTATAAGTTTTTTAGAAAAATTCTATTTTAGTAATTATTTAATGTTTTTTTACAATTTTTTTTTTGGAGTTGAGTATAGATTATATATATAGAAGAAGTTTTTTTTTTTTAATTTTTTAATTTTATGGTTTGACTTTGCACCTAATTGGTAGAATGTAAAGATTGTAACAGCACGATTCATCTTTATTATTTTGCGAGGACAGCTAATTCGATAACCATTTCATTAATTACCATTAAAATTGTACATAAGTTTCTTATCCATTAACTTCCTTTTTAAAGCAAAGAGGCTATCTGAATATTTTCCTCTTTTAATAAGAAATAATTTGTGTCATTATTATTTGAATGGATATTCACGGCAATAAAAATAATTTTTCGCGGTATTAAATATTATCAATAATAAAGAGTGTTAAAATTTTAACAACATTAGTTAAGTGATATTAAAATCAACGCCGCTAAAGATTCCAGGGACATATATAAAGAATGTTAATTGTCGCTAAAAATACATATTTAGCGGTAATTAAAAATTAATTGACGCTAATGATATTTTTTATGTAGTGATTTTCTGTTTGAACCATTAATATTGAAGTGTTTTTGTAATTATTATTTTAGTGAACTTCACATATACTAAGTACTATTAAAACATGTTAGTATAATATATTATTTTAAAATTCTTTTTGGATACACCGGATGTGATGGAAAACAAAAACAATTCTAATCAGGATTAACTGGGATAAATTATAGAGTTACCCCAAATATTATTTTTATTAATTGCTTGGTTTGTTACGTTTGTTTTAAAATGAATATGGTGTATCAAAATAGGATTAACACGCCATTTTGTCAATATTATTTGTATAAAAATAATAATCAATAATATGGGCAATGATATGATAATTCACTCAAATGAGATAAGATTAATAGAAGTATATATATACCAAACTTATAATAAATTTGAATTGTCATTTTCTATACCTACCAAAAGTATATGAGAGGCCAAAATGAGAAAAGGTCCCTCCTCTTCCAGTATGTAACCAGTTTTTATTATGCTTTAATTACCAAAAGTTGGTTTTCTCTCTCTTTTTAATTAGTACTATATATATAAAATATAAATAATAAATGATGACAGTTTTTTTCTATTATAGAAAATATTCTTGTATAAATACTTTATTATTATTCACAATTCCAAAATCACAATCTTTTCACTTTGTTCACTCATTATTTATTATAGTGATAATAAAAACACAAGATAGATCAATGAATTGAGTGTGTGTTGATTTTTGAAAATAAATTATTGTGGAATGAATTGATTATTTTTTAACTTTAAGTTGATTGAAACTAATCCTTGGAATTATTCTATTTTATACACACAATTTAAACATAGAACAAGTGAGTGATCACAATTCAGAATTAATAACATAATTAAAAATTTAATAGCGAAGCAAGAAATAGATAAATATTTTAAATTTTTAAAAGCTTAATCGAACAGACTTTGTTGTTAATCTACATCCATATTGATGGAACAAGAGCATATTAAGACTCAGTTAAATCCACCACAAACACATCACATGGATTTGGAAACCAAATGTCCAAGTCTGAGCCAACTTATAATGGATCATAACTGACTCTATAGTCTTATCATTGATTTTTTATGTAACTTTTTAAGTTGGAGACCTATCACTTCGTTCTTCAATTTATTGTATCCACAAGTTTTATTAAAAAGTTGGTGTTTGAAAATGTATGAAACATTATATTACATGTCCAATTTAGGATAAATGTGCAAGGCCAAGAGCATTATTAGTGTGTCTTTATAAGAGATTAGGCATCATATTATGCCTTTACCATTTATCGACATAATGTCAAACTCATCTCCCCACTCCCACCCACCCACTCACTCTTAAAAGCATTGAAATCATATGACTATGAAATCTAAAATTAATCACTCCAACCACCAAGAGTACAATCAGCTAGAAATTTTACGAATGGTGTTCATAAAAAAGGGAAAAAACTTTTGCTTGTGAAATTTAAACACGACTCATTCTAGGCATCTGGAACACATCAAAGGGTTCTAAAACTAATGGGCTACTGCAATCTATTATGTTAAGAGTATCTAGAATATATTATTTAATCGCTTTCATCTTTATTGTCCAAGCGCTCCTATTTCTGTTGAAAATATAATCAAATTTTGGACTCCTGATCCATGGGCCTTGGTGTGAAGGGAGTGTTAGAGTGGGTAAAAGTTTCTCATTGGTTGAGGGATGGACTGGTGGTCTCGTTATATGGACTTGAGCAAGCCTCCCCTCATGAGCTAGCTTTTGGGATTGAGTTAGCGTCAGTTGTGATATCTTCACGCAATTTCTCTAGTTGGAAACAAGAAAATAGATTTTATATAATATATAGATTCACATAAAATTCTGGATTCAACACTTGTTAGTACAACAAAAGTAGAATAATATTATTGGAAGATATTAATGGGCTAGGACCTATTCATATTTGATGGACCTTTTTAAGTTACTGACTAGTGTCAGTAGACCTATAGTATAAATAATTTGAAAAAGTGTGCGTTGTAAAACATTGATAGAAGAAGAATTTAGAATCAACCTAATGCAATACTAAACTTAAAAAGTGTTACATTGTGGAGTACAAATGAAGTCCAATGGAAGGCAATGTGCACATATTTAACAAGGCCTTTTCCTTTTTTGCTTGCCTATCCCACAAGACACGCCATACAAACCCCACTCATGAAATTACACCGATAATGTTATTATTGTAGTCAAACTTTGACAAAACTTCGAAAACAAACTTTCATGTATAACAAGTTATAATCCTTGAATCAAAGTATAATTTGTAATGAAGCAAAGTATATGTTCTTTTACTCTCATGTTTATGTTAGGCATATGCATTTGCATTGTTCTGGACTTGAAAAAAAACAAACTTTATTTCATCTAGCATAATCAAAGTTCTTGTAGCGAAAAACCGCGAAAAATGGAAATGGAAATGGGTCTCAAACTAACAAGAGTTGCTAATGAATCCTCTTCTACTGAATTTCAATTTGCAAAAGACAGAGCTGGCCCTCTTTTCCAGTCTACAGAAACAGACACAATGTTCATCCTTACTGTCCATTTGAAAGGTAAAATTTTTCTCTTCATCATCATACACACAGTAATTTTTTTCATTTTCATGTTCATTTGTACTTACTTCTAATATGTATAAACTCTGTATATAGGTTATATACAAGAAAATATTAAGGTTGATATTAATGAAGAAGGGACTATTATTGCGATAAGGGGTGAAAAATCGGTTCAAGAAACGGTGATGGTAGGGTGGAAATTGATCAAAAAAGATGTAGAAGTTAGAAAATTTAGTAAGGCTTTCAAGATTCCAGATGGGGTTATCTTGGATGAAATTAAGGCTAGATTTGATGATGAAATATCCATATTGACAATTAAAATGCCAAAGAAAGTAAAAGGGATTCTTGGAATTGAATTTGTTGAAGTGAAGGAACATGAGGAATTGCCAATTGTAGCTAACAAAATTTCTAAAAAAGTCACATTTAAAGAAGATATGGATAAGCCAAAAGCAGAGGAAAATCAAGGAAAACCACGTGAAGTAGTCCAAAAACATGTTGTTAAGGATGAAATGATGCCAAATGAAGACTCAAAACATGTTGTTAAGGATGAAATAATGCCAAATGAAGACTCAAAACATGTTGTTAAGGATGAAATGATGTCAAATGAAGACTCAAAACATGTTATTAAGGATGAAACAATGCCAAATGTAGACTCAAACATCCAGAACAACGATACGATTGATGAAACAAGAGAGGCTCGAGGGGATTTTGTAGGTCATGATAAACCTGAATCATCGAATTCGAGGGATGAACATAAAGATGATCAAGCTAGTGTAACATCAAGGAAAAGGGAAGATGACAATGTGCCTAAGAAGAGCTCAAAAATTTGTGTGCCTATTGTTGCAGGATCAGCCTTAATATTATCTCTTTTTGTGTTTGTAATTCATCTCATAAGAACTAAGAATCAATCTGTGAAAAGAAAAGGTTAAAAGGCTAACAACATAGTATGAATGTTGTTATTTTCTAAAACCTTTTTCTTTTACTTCTTTCATTTGATCGTAAAAAAAGAGAGTTTGGTGATTACTAGGTTCAATTTGTTGTGTTGTGAGTTTGTAATTGAGCCTATAAAAGCATAACATTGTTATGGGCACTTTGTATCACTTTTCTTTAAGGTGCGGTGGTGGTGTGATTATGGTTGTTTGGTCGCTAGATAAGAAATAAGTTATTTATATGTTAATTTTCGTATAACTTCTACGTCGTTTGATAGGTAGATAGAAAATGAGTTATTTATATATAAAACTAATATGTTGTTCGGTTGGTGGTTTGATTATGGTTGTTTGGTAGCTAGATATGAAATAAGTTATTTATATGTTAATTTTCGTATAACTTCTACGTCGTTTGATAGGTAGATAGAAAATGAGTTATTCATATATAAAACTAATATGATGTTCGGTTGACAATTTTAAAACCCGCATAACTAATATATGTGTAAATTATGAGAAAATCTATGTGTTATTTTATATGAGATAGCAGATGGAATAACTAATATCTGCATAGAATAATAATACATAGATTCACTCATAACTAATTGATTTTTGTATAACTCAAATCAGCTACCTAACAACCTTTTCTAGCCTGCCTTGCAAATTGCAATTCTATTTACATATCTCCTTAGCTCCCTACAATGTGCTTATTAAATGAAGGTGAACAGATGCCATCATAGCTTTTAGTTTTGGGCTTTATACATTAAAACCTGAATTGTTGGAACATCTGGTCTTGGGCTTTTAGCTCACTACAAGGATGCTAGCAACCCTGAATCTTCAAACATGTTCTTATTAGGCCTTACTAATACCAATGTTTTAAAGGCGTTCTTTTAAGTGTCGAAGAGTTACACATCAGATGAAAATTAAAAGAGATGAATGAGTTAGTTTTTCGAGTTAAATTATGTTCAAGATTAGACTTCGACAAGTGCCTTCTCATGAGCTAACTTTTAAAATTAAGTTAGAGACTCAAAATCTATTTTTTTTTTTGCACTATGCGAGTTTTGAGATGAGCTTCAAGGCTAGGCACAACGGAAACGCACCAAGAGGTATTAGTACACGAGTCCCATCCAAAATGGCAAATAATTTGAATATAATTGATTTTAATAATTACGATAAATAATTTAAGACGAAGGAAGGTGCCAAAACTAAACTAATGTCAAAGTAGGATCAAAGGATAGCAACATTAGAGATGATAATCAGCCCCTTTTAATGCTACTTAAGATTCAAAACTACATCCCAAACAGTGGAATCTCTCTTTTTTACATTCCAAACTTTTCTCTTTCTCCTTTTTGCATTGTCTAAAGCATCATTAAGAAAATTGCAAAGCACACACTTCTTTGAATTGCTGAAAACCCCACAACCTGCATTTCCAAATTTCAAAATAACAATTAAATTAATTAATTAATTAATTAAACTTGAAAACATCAATGAGGAATATAATTAGAACTAATAATGAATCTAATCAGTACCACCACCATCAGTCTCCTTTTGTCCCTTTTGTTCTTTTCTTTTTTCATTCACTTTTTAGGTCATTTTAAATTAAATTCCCCTCTTCCTTTTTCTTCTTTTTTGTCATCTTTTTCTATTTTCTTTTTTTGGGTTAGTTCTTGAAATTTCAGAAATCCTAAAAAAAATTAAAAAATCTTTAAGTTAGATTAGTTTGAAACTCTTTTTTGTGTGTGGTTTACATTTTACACTACACCAAAACCTACATTTAGACCCATCAACTTAATTATCACTAAATATATATTTTTAATAACAATTTAGTACCTACTAAAATTTATTATAATTTAAATAAAAGAACAAAAAGATAAAAATAGAAAAATAAAAAAAGAATATAGACTAACCAAAAAAAAGGAAAAAAAACATAAAAAGGAATCAGTAGTAGTGTTACTTAACAATAATCCTTATAAATAAAACTTAAAAAAAGTAATATATGAAAAAACAGTAGTTAGCAGTCAACCAGTAGCAATTACTGGAATTATTTCTCTCTTTTTTAAAGAGAATTATTTATACGTTAATATGTTATTTCTAAAATTTCATTCTCCGTTCTTCTCCTCTTGATCGAGTAATTTCATTTTTATTTCTAGCTTCTTCTTTTTTTGGATATGCCAATCTCCGAAGGCTTTTTTTTCTATAAACAAAATATTGAATTACTGACCGAAGAAAATCGTTTAAATGTATGAGGTATTTTTTCTTTTAATATTTTTTTAAAAAAAAGACTGAAAAAAGTCTAAAATTTCCCCTTTAAAAAGTATATTATATGGACCGCAAAAATCAAAATAAGCACTTTCGTCCCTAAAAAGAAAATCCTAAACCAACTTTTACCACTATTCCGTTTGCTTTCTAATAACCTTTTTCTTTTTAGACATTATCACTCACTATTATATGCATATATATACCTTTAACTAAATTCTTGATGTATCAAATTATTCAGGATAAATTAAATTTCTTTACACTTTTTTATTATGTGCCCAAAAAAATCATATTTTTATAATTAAAAATATTTTAATTTAAATTTTTTTTATAATAGTGTACCGAATCAAATACGGAAAAGTGATATAAATTTGACGAATTACCTGGTGATTAGAACCGGAAGTTGGCAAAGGGCGGATAGTGGCAGAGTCAACTTCACCAGTTGGCAAAGGAACCGCCGGATTACTGTTAATAAACGGAATTTCATCTCCTTTTTCCGGCACCGTTGGCCCATTTGCCGGTAACAGAGCAATCGGTGAAGGGCTAGGGGAAGTGGCTTCTCGGGGCTGAAACGGCCATGGGTATGCCGGAGAAGATGACACAACGCCGCCGGATATCACCGGTGGAGCTCCCACCGGTGGCTTTTCCGGCGAGTAGGCAGGACTTGCTGCCGGAGTTGGAAGAGATACCTTAATTGCTAGTTTTTGGCCTTGTAAACATGCTGCATTTGACCCATTGTTGAATGAGAAGTAAAAAATACCCTGCCTTGATGGATGCCACTGCAAATCAATTCATCAGGAAAAAAAAATTAAAAAGGCAGATTTTTGAACACCCTTTTGAATTCTATCCCTGAATCTTGCAAATATTTGAAGAAATTGAAAGCATGTATTTGAAACTTTGGGTAAAAACTAGCCCTTGAATCTTGAAATTATGAAGAAATTGAAAGAACTCCCTAACATCATTTTCAATTTCAAATTTTAAGTTGGATATGTTCAACAAGTTAGTGGCATTTTAAATAAGCTTTGTTTATAAAAATATTTTCAAAGTTCTAAAAAATTTACTTCTGTCGCATGTTCAAACACAACTTCAAATTTCAAACTTAAAACTTCAAAAACTCGAATTTTCAAATTTCGAGCCAAAAAGGAGCAATAGAAAGTTAAAAGAGGAACTTACAGTATAAGACTTGGAATCAGATTTAGTAAGAAGTGTAGCTTGAGTGAAATTGCAGGCATTGAAGGCATTCTGATTCTTGAAAATGTACACATTATACTCATACTTATGCTGAAAAACTGAAGAAAAAATATTTGGTCAAATAAAAAAAGTAACAAAAACAGGAAATGGTTCATAATACAAAGAAAACTAGTACTACGCTTACTAATGGAATCATCAATGTGGACAATTGGATTTTTCCATAGTGAAACTCCATCAACTACTACAGTTGTACTTTGAGAAAGTTGAAAGATTAGACTTCCAAGAATGAAGAAAAACACACAAAACATAGAGACATTTCCCATACTGAAAATTGGTGCTAAATTCAAAGGGGAGAGCAAATAAAGAAAAAAAGTAACAAATAATGTAAGCTTTAGTAGCTTTTTAATGGATGAAAAAAGAGAGTACATACAACACAAAGAAAGAGGAGAAAATAGAGAGGTGTCAGTGTGTTAAGCTTTTCACGGGAATTGTTTTGAATTTGTGTACTCCTAATGAAAATGTGTTGCCACAACAATTTCATATTATACTTGGTTTACATTATTAAAAATTGGAAAAATATACGAGTAGCTCCTTAACCTATGTCCAAAATTTTAGAAATATTTATACTATATTCAGGATTTACTATTCTCAGAATTTATTTTATATATAATTTTCTATTCCTTTTCGACTTACGTGGCATTATCTTGTGAGTTCAATGTATGTTGACATTTTTTTTTCAAGTTAGTGTCACGTAGGACGAAAAGAAATATAAAATTATTTATAGAATAAGTTGAAGAGTAATAGGACATTAGTATAGTATAAGTGTGTCTCTTGGAATTCGGGCATAGATTGTGGGTATACTTATGCAATTTCCCTTGAAAATATTTATCCTAAATTATTTATTACTTTACAAGGTTAACAATAAAATGAATTGAATTTCTTGCATTGTACTCCTAAAATTAATTCTTTTTAAAGTATTATAAAATTATTTTTTAAAAAAAACTTCTGTTAAAGTTTACCTTCTCCGACGACAGCTAGTTCAATGGTTTCTAAGCTAGACGGCGATGATACCTAGAGATGTGAAAATAAGTTAAAGCATAAAGTCATAACATGTTTAAAATAAAAAGGAAGTATACATGTCTCTTCCTCGCGAATATTCTCCCAAGGGGAAAACTCGATTTGTTGCTTGAACAATCCTTTCTGGACTTAAACAAGCATCCGGGGGTGGATTTGTCGAATTTGCTATGTTGATGTTGATTTTCTTCAATCTCAGGCAGTCCATTTTTAATCGTTGACGTGAAAACTATTATGTTATTTCTTTTAGTATGTGTTGATGAAATTGTAATCATTGGAAATGACATTCAAAAAGTTCTCTATATCGAGAGATTTTAAATTTCGTAAGTAACTTAATGGTCGTGTTTTAGAGCCTCAAATCAGAGAATGAAATAGAATTCCTTTATCACATCACACATGTAGATCTTTACTTTGATAAATCAGAGGATCCTCCTTTCAACAAATTCTTAAATATTAGGATAATACCAATAAAAGAAAAGGTAGACAAATAAAATGGAATAAATAATATTGATTACTGTTTCTAGTACTACTACTAAGAGTTCAAAACACATTTGAATTATAATTTTTTCATGAATTTCACACTTTAACTATTAATTATTTTTATTTTCTTTTTAAATTATCACCATCGACGTAAAAACACCAATTGAAGTGGATTAGATCAAACTATCAATTATTTTTTTTTTATTCAAACTATCGTCATCTACTCAACCGAGTACGTTTTAAACAGTGTTTTAAAAAACGTCTTTGGGGCGAGTCTCGGGTTGAGGCGCACAAAAACGCTCTGGGCAGTAAATTGAAAACGTAGATCCATAAGGCGTAAGTCCTAAAATTTGAGGCGTAAGCCCTGAACATAAAAACGTAAGTCAAGATGTAAAAACATACGCGCGGACATTTTTATTTTTTAATTTTTTTTTCTTTAAATCATATTTTTATTATTGGTTTAATGATATTTCTCAAAAAATAATTACAATACTTTTTTCTTCATTATTGATTATTAATACTTATCTCAAATAAAAATCATAAATCTTTAAAAGGTTTGCTTTTGCTTATTTTATGAGTAATTAAACTATAAATTTGAATATACATGAGACTACACCGTGTATATCTATGGGACTTATGCCTCGTATCTCGAAACTTACCTTCGCCTATAAAACGCCTCGGCTCATACCCCGACCTTTTAAAATACTGATTTTAAATATATAAATTATAATAGTTGAAATTGAAAAATAACTTGTGATAATTCAAAGTGCACAAGAAAAACAATTAATGACTGAAGAAAAGAAGAGTAATTGTTCAAATTTTTATATATATATTTTTTACCATTATCTCTACTGTTATTAGACTAACAAATAGTATATTTTTTTCTTTTAATGTTTTTACAGTAAAAGTTGTAATGATTTTGTCTGCGGAAAATAAATAATTTAACAAACGGAAAGATTCTTTATTTTAAGTAAAAAAGTGTAACATGGGATTATGATGATTTTGGGTTAGATTGGTGATGAGTGATAAGTGATGATGGGCTTTATTATTTCAAAATGATTAGTTTTTTGTGATCATGAATTTATTACACTATTATAGGGCTCTTGGGGAACCCAATTTTCATTTGTTTAAGACTTTTGAGTACAATCTTTTAAATTTATGATAATTATTTGAGTCTTTGCTCGTACAATTCTAGGTTTATTTTATCTTTTACAAGGTTATGGGTTGTCACATGTTAATGCTTTGAAGCAATTGCTTATTACAACTTTTGTGTAGTATTTTCTTCGTTTCGTATTACTTGATTATCTGATTATAAAAGTATTTTGCTTCTTTATAATTTGAATTTGTAATCTTATTTTAAAATTGTAAACAAAGAATGTTCATCGTTTGAGTAATTTCCTCTCGTGTAATTTATACTTTCTTTGTCTCAATTTATATAACTTATTTTTCTTGTTAATCAATTCAAAAAAGAACGACACAACTATTTTATCCTTGATGAATAAATTTTATATTTACACAACTAGAAGTTTTAAAAATTCTTCTTCATTTATTTGTTAAGTTTCGTTTTGTTTCGTATTACTTGATTATCTTATTGTAAAACAGTTTTGCTTCTTTTATAATTTGAATTCGTAATCTTCATTTTAAAATTGTAAATAAAGGATGTCTATCGTTTGAGTAACTTCCTCTCGTCTAAGTTATACTTTTTTTATCCCAATTTATATGACGTACTTTTCTTGTTAATCAATCTAAAAGAAAATGACACAACCAATTTATCCTTAATGAATAAACTTACAGTTTCACAACCATAAGTTTCAAAAAAAAAAAAATTCTTTCTTAAACTTCATATCAGGTCAAACTGTATTATATAAAATGAAACGAAGGAAATTGTATACAAAGATAATTAAACCAAAATTATTTCAATATTGAATTAGCTAGGTCAAAAAAAAAAAATAGGTCAAACGTACGTAACTCTAGAGCACAGTGAAAAAGTAGTATAAAGATATGTATATGACTGGATTTTATTATAAGGGTCCAGAAAAGAAATCCAAGGCTCTATCTGCCACAGGCATGAGACACTAGTACTGCTTCTAAAACACTTAGCTAGTTTCTAGTAATGTCCACTAATCATATATTATATTTTTAACTTTGTTTTTTACTAGTATATAATCACTAAAAAGCTTTTAGATATTAACAAAGAAACAAAGGGGGTGTGATTTTTGTGGACCTAAAACATTAAAAGTATAAAAAGTCAATTAAGTGTATACCAAGACAAATAACTACAAGACAAAAACATGTACACCTTTTGAACTCTACAATTTCTTTTTTGCAGAAACAGAAGCTGTTTGGTTTAATGGAGGAAGATAAGTGAGGCACGATATGGGCTTCATCTTTTTTTTAATTAAATTTTGTTGTAATTTATTAAAGGGAACATAGATATTAGGCTTTATAAATGGATTGACAGCTCCTTAAATAATTTAACGATAAAGTTCATTTAGACGTTTAAATTATGTATTTGAATACATGATAAATGTTTCAATTAGTATTTCCAACATAATATTTTAAAAGTTTCTCCATGTATTCTCAAACACTCATTACGTTAATAAGTTAGCCTCTCTTAAAATATGTTATCTTTTTTAGGTTATACATATTTTGCAGAACAAGTGTAAAACCTCAAAGACACATGTTCAAATGGATTGTTGATGTGTACAATAACATTTTTCATATTTTTAAACTTATTTACGTAATGTCAATTAAGAAAACCAAAAACTTTTCAAGATATGAGCTAAAATTAAAATGTTTCATTAGAATATCTTCTAATTTAAATATTTAAATAAAATTTATCACACAAATTAGGGGTTTCAGATAAATATAGGGAACAAATTAAAGACAGGAACAGGGAAGTAAGAGATTACGCATGCAATTTAAGATTTGTCACACTGCACACATGACTTGTCCTATATTCTTTGGTGTATATGTTTTTGGTTTTTGGTTATAATAAAGTCCTTGTCTTGAGGGCGTGATGCATTAAATCAAGTGTATATGTGCTAGTACATATGGGTTCTAAGAGGTTATTGATATATTTAATATATTTTATGAATAAATTTATATATTTGATATCAAATTTAGGATGTATTTAATATATTTATGCATAAGTAAAAAAAGATGAATATAGAGATATAGTTATCCAGATACATTTTTTAATATATAATATATATGTATATTTGATGTAGTTCGGTAGCAGAACAAGAAGAGAAGTAGAAAAAGAGGGAGAGAGTTATTGTGTGAATAAAATATGAAAAACTGCAACTAATAAATAACAATCGTAAGTTTGAGAAAGGAGAGGGGAAGGAGCGAGAAATTGTGCAATCATTTTATAGTATAAAGGAATTCATAAGTAAGTATATATGACGGAGATGTTTGTCAACTTAAATAGTCTTTTTTAAAATAAAATAAACAAGTTCTTAACCCGCCCGAACATAAAGAATTTGAATGTATTATGATTTTATGGCCTGATTTGAAACTTATTTATGAAAGGGTAAATAACACAAATCTCACTAGTTTAGAATCTAATTACGTCTCTTTTCGTGAGTTTGCAATATTATCAATCCTACCATAATTCGCACCTCAAATAAATATATTTGGTGCGTCCAAATTCATATATCTTTAACTAGATACACTTGATTAAGTGTATCTAAATATGAAATGCAACAGAAAGATATATAAATCAGGGAGGAAATTACGTGTATAACAAAGTTGGAAGATCTATTATATCACAACTCTTTAAAGAACTGAAATTCTTACAACCCTGGACAGCGATTTTCAAATTTAGATACATACCATTGTTTTGATACAAAACAAGATTCAAAGATAACATTATTTTTCAGATACATGTAGATAATTATCACAAAAACATTCAATCCATGTAAAAGTCAAAACTTAAAAAAGAAAAAGAAGAGAAATACAAGTAAATGATGAAGCTATCTGTGAATTATGTTTAAATATTGCATGTTTCACATAAATGTTTGAACTACCATTTCGCTCGGCTTGTGATCTGAATTTTGGATTGTATCCATTCTAGCACGTACATCTTAGCGTAGTTATCGCATTTTTACTGGATCTTTTCGAAGCTTAATTAGATCTATTCATGTCGGGAAATGGAGTATAAGAAGCAACAACCGTAAAATGAGACTACCACAGCCCGAATCTTAATACAACTAAATACCAAAAACCATAAAATAAAATGATGACAAGACAAGTGACAGATTGAGGGGACTAAAGTATTTACTTTTCCTTTAATCCCAAGGGCTCAATCATGAGTGCAGTCCCAAGTACCAGGGACTACAAACAACTCACTTTCTTTATACTTTTCTCCTTTTCCTCCAAATTATGGCACACAAAAATCACTAATATCCTTGTCCTCTTTAAAATTGTTAGCCCCAACTAACATGACACCTTCTTTATGATGAAAGAGCCCAACATAGGCACAGCGATGCATACGATGAGTTCATAGTGTATGTCAAGCACGGGAGAAAAGCATGAGATGATATCACTGTCATTCTTGCGAGCAAATGCTATAAACGAGCTATTGACCAAAAAAAAAAAATACTAAATATTAGTCACTCGTTCCCAAGCTAGCTTGTATCCAATCTAACAAGTGAGGCAGGCAGCATTTACACTATAACTACAACTAACTAAATAATTGTTCGGATTTCAACGAACTCCCTCCCCACTACATAAATATTAGATTCTGTCATAGATTTCCAGGTCACGATACTATATGATACTGCTCTTTACAAAGGAAGCACTATCACTCAAAAAATCACCATCTGCTAAATTATCCATCCTGATGTTATATCACTTAACCCCAGCATGGCTAGGCTCCTTTATTCTGTATCTATATCAGAAGGCATTAATTTTAAACTATGCCTGTGGCAAAACGATATATTACCACTGCATGGAGCACACTCTTCGCAGGACACGAGGCGGTTTTCGCTTCTCCACAACTGGAATTACCTTCTCTATTATCTGAAGGAAAAACAACATCAAGAAATGTTAAATGTACTACCATTACACTGCTAGTCTACCAAAGCAGAGGAGAATTTCACTTTGTAGGCCATGTTGCTAATGTATATTTTTTTATACAAGTATATTGCTAATGTTATTTTTCGAAGCACTAATAAGCTTAATGACAATGTCAAAAATTAGCTGCTTAAGCAAGCCATAGATTCTCATGCATACTCAAACAGGGAAGCAGTGTCACACAATATTAACTTAACTTTACCTTACAGTCACAACTGACAAATTACGCAATGGATCTATTAATAAGGAAAAACAACCACCATAATACAGGTAACAATTGCTATATAATTCCATGCAGTTGCTTTTACCCATCACAATACAATAAATAACTAGGGGTGAAATATAGGACCATAGCACAAAGTAGAACTGCTTTATGCATGAAAACTAGAAGAAAACCAAGATACGCTTCCACTATGGAACTATCGCTCTTTTTGATGTTCGTCACACATCTAGCATGACCATTTTTTGTTGTTTGTTATTAGCAAACATCGGAATTTAGACTTCTAATTACAAAAAATGAAAAGGAAAGAAATTATGGCTCGTTGCTATATGTATTTCCTCAAGCCGAATAGAAGATGCAATTCTGCGAATGACATGATTATAACTTCTTTTTACTACCGGGCCTTCAATACTAGGAGAAAGAAAGGCAGACCGTAACTATATTGCACACCTAAAAAGTGGAAAGAGTCTATCATCACAACTCAATGAACATGTTTTCCTAAAGAAATTGTTACTTCTCTCTTTTAGAAAAATACCTACATATTTTGTTAAGATGTAAACCAATTCAAACGGAGCTTGTGAATTTCAGAAATATGTAATATTATAGGATTCTTCGGAAAACAATTTATCTGAACATCATTAGGCCTTAAAGCGCATTTCCTGACACTTCAAATGATCTTTCAGAAAAGCAAATGACACCAATGTCAACAGATAATTTTTCAGTTAAAAGGTTGAATGAGCAAGCAGGAAGAGAAGGTGGATCACACACTTGGGTTCTTGGATAATCATAATCTTATAATGGCTAGTCAGTATATCAAAGTTATACCAGATCCAGTTGGATTGGAATGTATGAGCATTAAGGAGATCTTGATGTGAATGGATGTACAAGTTGAAACAGTACCATTATAATTGAGAAATCTGTCGATGACCTCTTTCTGTTTCCTATTCTCTTTTAGGCGTGTTTACCTGCTTGTTACTGAGAATTTTGAACTGGCATTCATTATTTATCATTCCTATATTCTAACTTCTTTTTTTCATTCTCTTATATGATTAGAGCTATATTATCACTTAAAAACATATTTGACGTCCTTTTACCGCATAGGATATTGTTGTACGGTAATGCAAGATGAATGACCAGGGGTGGACATAAGTTTTTTAAATATCGAAAAACCAAAACAGAACCGAACTAATTTGGTTCTATGATTCAGTTTCAGATCTATTTTTTTTCTAAACTTCGGTATTCGGTTCTCAGTTATATGGTACCACCAAACTTTTAATTGTCGAAGCATTAAATAGGATCTAATGGTATTCCACATACAAAGTAAACATAATAAATATAGCATCTTAATTGACAGGTCCAAGTTGGACCGTCCAACAAATTGTCTTGAGAAAAATTGATCATTTAATAAGAAAGTAATATATGATTTCAGATTAGTTCAAAAGTGATCTGCATAGCAAGAGTACATCTTCTTGCTGCTTGATCACCACATCATAAAGAGCACAATTTTATTTCTAGCAAATAACTACTAAAATTACGACTCCCCACTATTTGAGAGAAGGGATGAAATGTTGGTATTCATTAAGATAATTAACTTGATTGATTAGATGAATATAGAGATTTTAATAGTTCATACGACATTCAGGTATTGGAAGATGAAAGCAATTCCAAAACATCAAATAGATATTACACTAAAGGAAATGAGAACTAAGCCTTCTTGACCTCTCCATATAATGAAAAAAATAAGGGGAAGTCCACATCCGTTTATCAAAAGCTGATTCATTGTGCAATTTTTATATCCTTTGTATATGAGAAGATTAGAGAACACATGGGGTACAGTGAGTAGTTTGTTTAGTTTATAGTATGAGAAGATTATAAGAACCGACAATTTCAGCTCATATTTATAAAATCAGTCCATTAAACTAATTATAATGAGATGGATCATTTATATTTCAAATGGGTAAATATGGATTTCAATCTACTTTTAAATCATGAAAATAATATGGGTATCTATAAATTTACAGTATTTTGGCTTTAGGAGATTATAGTGGGTTTGAACCATTTTACCCAATCCACCATATTAATATGGGAGGATTGCAATCTAATCCATCTTGGCTCAAACTGGAATAATGTAACATTAAGAAAGACAAAGTAAAAAGAATAATTACAAAAAGAAATATCACCGGTGTCAAGTAGTAACTACAAAAAAAGAAACAAAGATTTTAAGAATTTTGGCTTTAGGAGATTAAAGTGGGTTAGCACTAAGAGCCATTTTACGCAATCCACTTTTAACCCATATTAATATGGGTGAATTGCTATCCAAACCATTTTATAGCTCAATCTGCCCAAATCTGATCTAATCCCGCTCATTTGCCACCACTATTTTGTAATATTAAAAAAAATTGTAGTACATATTAATAAAATGATGCATAAATTGATGAATTGGTAGGAGGGACCTAATCTTTAGCTACAGTTAATTTATTGCAGCTTTTGGATGAGTCGCACCTTTCAGTGTAACTTGCCAGAACCAGCTAGTTATGCATTAATAGCGCATTAATCAGGCCCATACTGAAGAACAAAATTGGAAACAAATGAACATTGGTTCAGTATACTGTATGCACTGATAAATAACTGAAGAATTGAACGCTTGACTACCTCATTATTTCAAGTATCAACCTAGCGGTTCTTCAACCATTCAGATATTTTTGCTGGCATAAATGTGAATTACGTGATATATAGCTAGAAACAAAGGGATCGTTCGGGTAAATCTTTGCAAAAACTCTCTAATTAAAGTGCTTGACATGAGGAAAAAATGAACCACTCAGACACAACATATAGGGAATAAAATAGCAAAAGAAGTTACCTGTTTATAATGTGCTCTGGTTCGCTCTTCCTGAAAATTACAAAGTACTTGTGTTACTCAAAGAATTAAATCAACAAAACAATTACATATAGAAATGCAGACGAACACATATTGGAATTATTTAGGTGCTTACAAAATGTTACAGCATTGCTTAACTTGATTATCAAATGCTACAGTAAACCTTTTCTAGCGAAGCTAAGTTCCCACCTCATCACCAAGCACATGCCCACCCCACCAAGAACCCCCTTTACTACTAATCAAAATGCCTAGTGAAGGACCATGAAGAAGCAACGGTTACTTAATGCATCAGTAAACAATTACCCTTTATAAGCAATGGCATTCGCAAGATTTTTCGTAAACAGTGTCACATTTTAAAATGAGAAGTAAATAAAATAATGTAACATCATATTAAAAAGGAACAAAATTATAAATAAAAGACAACTCATATATTACTACCAACTCTTCTTGATGAGTTTTCATTTTTTTAACAGTATTAAAAATTAAAATAACCTCATCAAAAATATTACTGAACACTTTTATATAGGGCATCAAATGATCCCAAAATAATTCATTGAATTCTACAAATCATATCATTGGCGAGCAAGATGAAACGAAAGAAGAAAAGAGAAAACATGCAGCACCTCAACTAATCAGGGAAGAAGCAACATCCTTCTCAATACGTCATATACGGTAAAGTCTACTGATGTGACACTGGAGTAATTGGTTCAACGTTTTGTTAACTACTAAGAGGTCGAAGGTTCGAACCTGGACGTGTATCACTTTGTAGATTAAAGAGCAAAAACTTTAAACACTAAACGAGAACACCGAGATTAAAACTCCTGAACCTATGTTGAAAACGCACTGACCAAATGAGTTGTGTGGCTCTTTGTGTCAAAAAGTGTCATTTTACTCAATTAATCCTCTATTTTTGTCTTGGCTTTTAATTATATATAGATATTTAGTAAAAAAAATTCCGACAAAGTGGTGTCACGTGAAACTACTTGATGCCTTGACCTAAGGTAAACCCACCCATGTTTACAAGGAAATCACCAATTACTTCTATCTAGTCAAAAAATGATTTTAGAGAGAAAAAAATCCAAACAAAGCAACTTTGATTTTCATGGGACAGCTTACAATATGAAAACAAACAGTACAAAATTATATGCTTTCAGCTACTATCCAACTAACAACAGAATAGGATTTACTATTTGATACTCATGCCATTTTATGGAAGGCTAGCTATCCCAAAAATAGTAAGTAAATAGTTTTTAGACAGTCAAAGAAGAATAAAAAATAATCATCGAACTTCCACTTCAAGATATTTCCAAGGTATTTTTACAGTCATACTAATATTCCACTTGCATATACGGGTCCTTTCCTGTGTCTTTGGAGTCGCTCATAATCAAGTAAGGGATTTTTAATGGGATGCAAAAGGAAAAATAAAGCTCGTAGAAAATTACTTATGATTTATAGTGCAATGTTCCATTTGCAAGATAAAAGTTTGCATCACTAAGGTAATCTCTGAATATCTCACAGCTTGTTTTAAAATGGTTGTTACATGTTTCTTAGTTTAAATACAATGTTTGTTTTGTTTGTTACTTGAGTTAAATTTTATCGTATCATTAAATCCATCAATTAGGTAACCATGAAAAGTCTTCTTTTGTGAAACGTCAGATTTGATGTGAGCATGTCACTACTGTTTTTTCTCTCATTTTGTCTTTACTTATTATTTGATAAAACCTATTTTATCCTTTAACCATACCTTACTATAGTAGCTCTACTGTATCCCCTGCTTTTCTAGTAGGTTAATGTTGATGTGTGACATTATGTAATGATGGAAAACAATACAAAATCTATCCAAATGTTGTATTCATTAAAACAATATAGTAAAATACAATATGATACATGATGAAACAATACTTAACAACCATCCAAACAAGTATAGTCTAATACAAGGTTTAATTTATGGTAAACCTTACACAGCATATATTGGTTTCCAGCATCAAAAATTGTATATTAATATTGCCATAACTTACATATGTGAATAGAAAGTGGAATAACAGTGTGTAGTGCACCTGCAGCACTACTGGAGAACCCCACTCTCAATTTTCCTTTTTACTTACGATGTGTTTATAATAAAGTGCTCATCTTTATTTACCAAAAGTCACGAAGATTAATTTTCATCAAGTTCACATAAGGAAGACTTTCCCCTCCTCAATCATTCTCCTTGTTCACATATTTCTTTGTTAGTGCACTTTTATTAGTTCTAAAACAAAGTTCTTCAGCGAGCCTATCGAAACAACACATACAAATTTGAAAAATTATAGAAAAAATCGAAACTTGCAGCTGCAAAATTAGATTATTGGTGTGTTGTCTTTAAAATGGTAAGAGATGTGGCAGTAGACAAAAGACAATCTCTTATTCGCTATGCTAAGAAGCTGATATATGATATACTTAACCAATTGAATTAGCATTGAACCTTCATTCTCTGAATCAATTCAAAGTCTCAGTACAAGCAATGCAAACAGCTATTTTGTCATATACCTTTTATTCAAATAATTCAATTGTCAATCTTAATTTAAAACACAGGTCTAACTGCCGGAAAGTATTAAAATACATTACCTTCTCTTTCAACAGCTGTTCATTCTCCTCCTCTAATCTAACTGCTATTGACTCAAGTTCCACTTGATAAGCCTATGCCCATAAACAAAAATCTAAATTCAGTTCACACAATCAAAAAGCTAAAATAGATTGAAAGGCTAATAGTGATCACTACTATCAGCAAAGAATACTTTTTACCTGTTTCCGTTCTCTAGACCGGGCAGCTGATTCTCTGTTTTTAATCATCCTACGTTGCCTCTGCAGAGCCGCCTTATCTAAAGGTTCCAAAATGGCTTTCCTCTTCCCTCTTCCACCTCCAATCACATCTATTCCATTTCCATATCCTTGCACGCTCTGCTGCGGCATGGCCATGTATGGGGAATCGAATGCAAAAATTCCACCACTCAACCTCTCAGTTCCTAGTTCAACCTTCACCTCACCTTGCACTGGCCCCTCCCCAGCCAGTGCCTCCTCCTCAACTGCTCCAGCTTTCACCAAAAAATCCTCCAACGTCATGATTTCATCCACTGCCTCCTCCTTACATCCCGCAACTGCGGCCCTTCTCTGCTCCCTCTTCCCCTCCACAATTTCCCTCCACACATCATCCACCGTCCTCCTAACCAAAGGTATCCCACTAACCGTCGCTGTCTCGGAATCACTGATCGGCGTTATCGCTCCAGCAGCATCAAGTAACGTAATATTCGCATTCAACAAAGTATTAGCCTCCGTCCCCTGACCTTCCCCATACACATTCCGTAAAAATCCATCAACCGTCATGGAAGTCGCCTCCAAATTACTACTATTATTACTCCCGTTATTAGAATACTGCTGATTCAGCAAATCATTCGGCATCGTAGAGGATGAAGACGACGAAGCCGCCGACGATTTCCTTCGATCGGAATTCCGCGAGGCCGATGAAGCCATCAGCTTAGTTGACGCCATTTTCCGGCGGGGCAAAATCGTAAAACTCTTCTTCTTAGATCAAATCCTCAAGTGTGTATATACATAGAGGTTTGTGTAAGTGATGATTGTGTTGTGTAATGTGCGATGGGGAGAAGAGAAATGCCTAGGGTTTCGAATAATTTGGGGGTTTTGGGGATTTGAGGGAGAAAAGTGGGATTTTCAAAAATGGAGTTCCAGAATTGGCAAAGAGAGATACTAGAGAAGAAGAGGGTTCTGTTGTCCCTTTTTTTTTGCCTAAATTAGAAAAACGAGGCAACAGTTTTTTTTCATTCTCAAACGTCGTTTTGAATGTACATTCATGTCGTCTTGTTAAATCAAATTCTCAAAATAAAATTCACATTAACTATTTAAATGAAATATTTTTTTTATTTTCTAAAACTATATATCAAAAAATTTTATTTTAAAATTTTAGTATTTAAATAAATTGAGTGATTTTCACATATGATTTTGGAGTTTGAAGTTGATGAAAGTTGAGTACATGACTTGAAAATGATAACTCTCATTCTTTTCTTATTATTGGTGAATGTTTTCACGTGATCTTAATTCTAACACTTATATTTAGGAGTGTATCTACAAAATTATCATGGCCTCATGGGGCTCATACGAACCATCTCGATAAAAAACTTTAATGATATATATTGAATAGATTTTCTATATTTTTGTATGGTTATTAATTTTTAATTAAAGAAAAAAGATAACCTAATGGTACTAAATGGTCCAATATGGACCACGAATAAAAAAAGTATTAAATATTTTCATAAGTTTGACACGTTATGTCATATACTTTTTCGTTGAAGGTTAGATTTTGAAAGATGAAAAAGAAGTGCAAGAAATGCATATACTAATGTATTTTTAATAAAAAATCAAAACAACAATAAGGTTATTTTAAAAGAACATGATTAGAAATAAGGAGAAGAATCTCCATAATCAATTGTAGCGGTCTTAATTTTTGATAATTTATTAGATAAAACCTCATTAAATTAATATAGGTTTGGCAATGAAATATTATAATGTTGTAAAGCTATTATTTAAGACACAAATTAATATTTATTAATTTAAAGAGTGTTTTGATATCGTAAAATTCAGAAAAGTTGAATGCATTCACTTATGAAAATATCGTTTATGAACTTGAGATCATGATCCATGATTAATTATCTTAGTTACCACAACAAAACGAACGTTAATAGCATATTGGATGGGTGAAATGATACATGTTAATAGGTCCAAATCTTAGAAGAAATTGTGAATATCATTGAAAAAAAATAATAGTGATGATATAGTTGAAGTTGATACAATGTCTTAGGAATCAATTACGCGTAAGGAAGTACTTATCGCATCTAAAAATATGTCACAATTTTATAGTGCAGTTTAAAAGAGGAAAAATTGTATATAGTGACAAATTATTAATTCAAATCAAATGTTATAATCACACTTTGATTTAATTGTGTCCTGTAGCAAACTGTTTGTCAATCGGCTCTCTCCCTCAAACTTTCGCTCGCAACTCTTTATCTTTCGTTCGTCCCCCATTATCGCTCGCCTCCCTCACTTTATACAATCATAAATGTATAAATTGTGTTTCTGTTTGTATAAAGCGAGAAAAAATCGTATAAACACATGTAAATACATATATCTTCGTCCGATACACTTATAATCACACAATACAAATATTCCACTGCCAGTTCTCTTTTTTCTTTCTATTCTTCTCGCTTTATACAAACACAGATTATATAAAATATAAAGTATAATTTTTGTTTATATAAAACGAAGAGAGAAAGAGTGATATTTGATATACAAACGTTTTATTTTAATTCAATTGTATACAAATTCAAATTTTATACATATATATAAATACATAAAATTGAATTGACAGTCTATCAACGATTTATACAAACGATAGGCTGCCAAAAATTTCGTAGCTAAGCAAACATGCAATGGTTAAGATATTTTGCATCTTTATTATTGATGAACTGGTTGAACTAATCAGTCGTTACTCTGAATTCCATTTGTTATCGTTATTTTCAAGTTATTACAAAGTCATGTTGTTTTCTTTCTAAGTTTTTATATTCGGTCACGCTCAAGCTAGCAAATTGATATTATTATTATTATTAGGGAAAATGCACAAGTACCCCCTCAACCTATGCCCGAAATTCCAGAGACACTTATGCTATACTAAGGTCCTATTACCCCCTGAACTTATTTTATATGTAATTTTCTACCCTTTTTAGCCTACGTGCCACTAATTTGAAAAAAAAGTCAACCATTGTTGAGCCCACAAGATAGTGTCACGTAGGCTAAAAAGGGGTAAAAAATTATTAATAAATAAGTTCAGGGGTAATAGGACCTTAGTATAGTATAAGTGTATGTCTGAAATTTCGAGCATAGGTTGAGGGGGTACTTGGGCATTATCTCTTATTATTATTATTATTATTTTTATGGTCCCGAAAGAAAAACAGTAGGATTCCACTAATTAATATTATAATAAATATATATACAGGCCATACAGTAGTAGAATTATCTTTTTGATAGTAATTGGAATCCAACTTTGTTTTGACCGCATTTCTTTTTATCCTTAGAGGTCAAAACCATTTCCACCCACTTTATATATAGCTTTTCTTCAAGTGCTTCTTTTCCAAGTTGTTTGTTACGATGCTATGAGGTTCAATCAAATTTAATATTTTAATATTATATTTCATTTTTATTTTAAAGTTCAAATCGTGATTTTGTAGCATAATATCTCACTTTCGTGCAAGTTTAATAACCCTAGCTATCACAAGCTCCTAACAAAATTGAAATTGTGAGAACTTATTTATTAAGAACATATACTCTTCATACTTCATAGAGTAGATATTAAAGAAAGAACACCAACTAGTCAAATAGAAACAACTATTCCTCATCATGAACAAGGTAGGGTTTCCATAAAATATGTACACTTGCATATAGTGAAGTGGCTTCCATATTATGTCCCATTCCCTATAGGTATAGCTACAAAGTAAATATTATATAAGTATCTTGTAGCTAGTAGTCCACATGAAGAAGAGCAATGCATCTAGTCATGAAAACACAACAATAACTTCATTAATCAACTAATGCATCACATGGCTGGAGTCCAAATTAAATAATTTAGTGAAACATTTTGTTTTTCAGAGTCAAACAGTACCGTCTAGAATTGATCGAAAATTTGCACATAAAATTTTTAATTTTTTTAAAAATAAAATTTATATATTTATAAACTACGTAAAAAAAGTATTATAAGTCACAATAATTTATCACAACTCAAAATATTTAAAAAATTTACCGTCAAAAATAAATTTATTTAAATCTTGAAATCTGAAATGTGTTACGAGAGAGTACTGTATATTCTAGCTAGCCCTACACAATTGACGATATAATTGTACTAATTCTTACTCTATCCCCATTCTCCACAAGTCTTCAAACTTTTTTATTTCTTTGTTAAGAGTCGGTTAATGTTATGTGACTTAAGCTCAGTCCATTGCATGTATACATGACTAGTGACAACATAACACCAATTATATGTATCCTCATAAGAACTTGGCATGTACTGTCTCATTTGGTAGCTTTACTCTTTGCAACTCCCAATTGCATCTAGTGTTTGTACCTGCAAAGTTGATAAATATACTCCCATAAGTTCATGAACTATATGGAGTAGTACTATTTTTGCTCTAGAACTCACATCATCAGTCAAAGTATATACTAATAAGTGATGTTTTTACCTTCTTATTTTAATTCTAAATGAATGGTATTTCACATCAAGAAAATACTATTTATATTGTTCTTTTCCAAATTTATTCATATTATATATACAATTGTAATGTTCGAACAAATTTACGCTCACTTTAATTAATTTTATAAGAAACATTTTACCTTTTATCAACAATAAATTACTTTGTCCATCAAAATTAAAGAGAAATCACCTAGTGTTACTGGAATTTAAACCTAACTCCTCGCGTTCTCACCCACTAATCATTATGGCTCAAATCGACCCTTTGGTGCATCACCCTTTTTAAATGAGTGGATTTTTATGTAATCAAGAAATTATCTATACGACTCCCTCATTACATATTTTCTTGGCCCTTGTTGATCCAATACACCCCTTTAGAAAATTCAAATTAGATAAATATTTTACTAAACTAATTTTATTAACGATACTTTAGAACACTAAACTTAAATACTAAACTAACTTTATTAAAAAAAAAAAAATCTTTCGAAAAATGATGAGTTTTTCTTTGGTTTCTTTGTTGGTGTCCATAGCTCATACTGAAGTATAGACTAAATTAAATCTAATGCACTGTAGGACCTATTCAGAAGTGAAGCTTTCAATAATATTTTCTTCATATTAAGATTTGAATTTAAAACCTCTAGTTATGAGTGGAACAATTTTACCATTACATCACAATCATATTTGTGAAAAATAAAAGAGATTTATTGAAAGGATACGATGAACTAAATTAAAAGAGTCAAAATGCAATAATTATGCTTTTTATGAAATAAATGGCACTACTTACCACTTGCAGTCTATATAGTAGGGGGTATTAATTGTCTACCAGTATTTGCTGTTAACAACCACTGAGTTTTTGGGTTTGCCTACGTCTTCAAGGTCCACCTCTCTACTCCTTCCTATTTTGGCTTTTAACATCATAAAAGGTAACCACTATTTTAGACCAAATATGCCATATTTAGAAACTTTATTTCTTCACTTTTTTTTTTTGGCTATTCTAGAAAAAGATAAACTAAATGCAACAATAATAAATACTTCTTCCATTCGGAATTGTTTGTCATATTACGTTTATTAAAGTCATTTTTGACTAATTTTCAAATGTAAATTGAATCACATTAATTCGATATTTTAAACAAAAAGATAGATATTTTAAAATTATATGAAAAATTACAATATTTTGCATATTGATGATGAAAAAATACATCTTAAAATGTTAATCAAAGTTTTTATAGTTTGACTCTAAAAATAGAAATTATGACAAACAATATCGAACAAAGGAAATAAATAATTAATCACAATTGTCGTTTATTAAAAAATAATAAATAAAAATATACCATAATGTTCTTCTAGGTAATCCTCACGTAGCCGCTTTGACGATGGACTAATGTTGTTCCTCTTCTCGACGCTATGCTATTTTCATTTAACGATTAATATTTACGAAACTTAAAAGTATATAATAAATTAGAATTAAAAATAAATATTATGTTTCAAATTATAAATACCTTATGATCGCAATAAGATGATGAATCATTTGAAATATTCGCTTCATCTTTAAAAGTTCAAATAAAAGTTAATGGTGATTTTTGAGATCATACAAAATAAAAAATTCATCACCAAGTGATGGAAAATTAAGATGTTGTTTAATATTATGATTATGTACCTGTGTCTTCCATTAGTGTATTTAATCTCACCCATTCATCAACAATATCTTTCCATCTCCTATAAAATTACCCAAAAAATGATTCTATATTTAACTTAAATGAATATATATAAATAAAGTAACTAATTATACAGAAGAAAATAAAATTATTAGTGTTAAGAAGAAGGTTAAGGAAAACCTGATGAGTAGTTTAACAAGTCTTCTTACATCATTTGATGAATGCTTTCGCAGCTTGTTTACATGCCTTCCAATATTTGTTTTCTTCAAAAGCAATAAAAATATAAAATCATAACAGAAAATAAATTTAAAAGGATAATGCTAAATTGTCCTAAATTTTCTAAAAAGTTAATATCCTTTTATTTTAAAATAAATTAATTTAATTTATTTTTTCATTTTTAATTAAAAAGTATTAAAGTTAACAAACATAATTTTAAATATCATTCTGGCCAAATAATTATTCTATAATAAAATCATGATTGTTAATTAAATTACCTCAAGAACCTTGAAATTAATGTCCATTTCAGCAAGACTTTGAAGCTGATCAACCAAGCATTTCTCAGACTGAAATTTCCAAAAGAATTTTTAATCTTAGCAAAAAGTAAATAAAATTCGTGAAATTAGATATTAGGCCTAATTCATTCTTAAAAATTAGTCATGATTTTATTATATTCAACAAAATGGTTCAACAAAACCCAAAGTAGTATAAAGAAACCTGATTTGGGATTTCAAAATGGTTCTTGATTCTGAGGATTTTGCTGATCTCTAAATCTTCTTCATTACTATTTTCCTCTGTTTTTAACTTGTCATCATCGATATTTCTCTCAATTCTTTTCATGATTTCATAATTTCCATCAGAATTAGAATTGTTAGAAAGCAGAGGAACATAGAGTTTCTCAACAATGGCGTCTCTTCGACTGCGAAGCTCGTTTCCATGATCAAGAATGGCTACAGAAATTGCTGTGTCAATTAAACCCCACAAGTCCACACTTGAATTCTTTAAGATTAGACGTAATTCATCCAATTCCATGTTGTTGTTGTTTCTTAAATTATAAGAAAAAAAGATGTGTTCACTAAGAAACAGAGCATAAGGAAAAGAGAGAAGGAGGAGTTAGGGACAGAGTGAAATGGGGACATATTAATGTGAATAAGTTTAAAAGGCTTTTTGTAGCTTTGGAACACATTCTATGTTTTTGTTATGTCATGAATCAACTACTACAGTGTTTTCTTTGCTTAGTTTCTACTACTATACTAAGAGGTCTACACTATAATAAATAATAAATAGTGTCTTCGTTTCAAAAGGGATAGTTTAGTTTAACTTGGTACGAAGTTTAAGAAAAGAAATAAGATTTTTTAATCTTGTGATTCTAAATTAAAATTATGTCAAATATATCAAAATGTCCTTTAATCTTGTGGTCTTAAATATGTCATGTGAAAAGTTAAAGTTAAAGTATTACCAAAAAAGAAAAGAGGTCATTCTTTTTTAAACGAAAAGAATAATTATTTGTATTATGTGTCTGTATCTGTATCAAATCGATAAATGCATTATTCGTGTTTCATATATATATTTCTATATCTATATCAAATCAATAAATCATGATCCGTTTATATATATATATATATAATTTTTAAAAACTTATTTATAATTAATTAACTTGCATTTTCACGAACGCTTAATTATGATAAATTGAACATAATTTGATGTGAATGTTCGATGGGACTTAGTAATTCTATAAATATAAGGTAATATTTACTTATTCTAATATGCAATGTCTTATTTTCAATATTAAAAACTTCTCCTTTTTATCAAAAGTTAGTTATAAAATGTTTGTATAACTTCAATCTATACTTATATTAGTACACTACTATTAAAAAATAGCTATAAACAAATTATGTAGCTAAATTGGAATGTTCATTGTTAATTCTATAGAGAGATGGATCAATGATATATTATAATGAATTAATGACAAAGTTCATTGCAAATTTTAATTTTTGTAATGCACCGATAACTTTATTCTTCTGAATAATCACTACAAGTTAATCATCTCATTTCAGTTGTTTCAGCAATATTCTTTAGTATCTTTTCGCAGTGAATTTTTTAGTGACTTGTCTACAGTAGCGGAATAGTTTTTTTCTTTTATAATAGGCAAAATGGTCTAGTGAATTTTTATACTTGTATTTGTTTGTATTATAGACCCTGTACTTATCGTTTTGTCATCTATACCCCTAAATTCATCTAAACACAATTTTTTATGTGATATAATGCGTGTTGCACAAACATAAACACGTTAATAAAAAAATTAAAAAATAATTCACATATAAATATTAATATGAAAAGAACATTAAAATTTAAAAGATAAATAAATGAAAAGAATAAAAGGAGGGGGGGGGGGGAAGAGGAGTCATCTTCTTCAAATCCATCCCTACCCCCCCCCCTCCACCCAGATTGATGCCTCCACCCCTACCGAATTATACCTATTCCTCTGATTTCCTTCTTTTTTTGGATTCATCCACCATTTTCCTTGTTCTTCTTCTCAACACTCCACATATTGTCCCACCCCTAAATATATTTTCAAGAGTTTATTTTTTTTGCTACAAATCAATTTTGCTCATAGCTTTTTTCATTTTGTCATATTCATTTTTTCAAAATCTCGATTCTAAGTGTACTTTTTTGTGATTGCGGGTATAAGATATTGAAAAATGAAAATTTTCATTAATAAGCTTGATGAATCATCAAGAATAACAAATGGATTTTTGTGAATTTATGACTATATTGAGCCGTCATGGTGAAGACCAACAAAATCAAACCAGCAAAGATACAATACAATCAACACAAAAAAGAGATGAGTAAATTGAAGGAAAAAAATAAAAGAGAAGAAATTTGAAGAAATTATTTTTTTAAAAAAAAAAAGACAAGAGAGAAGTTCAAATTTGTCCAACAATGATGTTGAGTAAAAATAAAAAAGAAAAGATGTCTTTAAAGATAAAAATCTGACTATTTAAGGTGCCTCATGCTCTAGTTTTATGTGTATCACGCTCCATATGAAGTCTTTCCACATAGGATGTCACATCAAAAATTGTATTTAAAATATATGTGTTTGGATGAGTTCAAGGGTCTACGTGACAAAAGGGTAAGTAAGAAGGTTCAAAATACAAACAGATACAAATACAAGGATCTCCATGATCATTTTGCCTTTATACACTATAATAAATGTAATATATTGCTACGAAATTATTAACTATGACATAAAATTTATCACTAATTGTTTACTTTTCGTTACGAATTTTGCATTTCACGTTTAAATACATAAGGAACACGTTTTTAGTGACGAAACACAAAAATGTGTAGCTAAATTTTGTCAACTAAAATTTCCCATCAATAGATAAGTTGGCTTTCCCATCAATAGATAAGTTGGCGCCATTTATTGAGTACTATTAGCTACAAATCCAAATTTATTAGTGACACATTATTTTGTCACTAATTGAAGTACCTAATTCTAATTTGTGACAAATCATTTTCTTTCGTAAATTAATTAAATTTTGAACACAAAGTGTTTTCGTCACAAAAAATTGTTATAAAATAACGACAAATCACAAATTGTAGTTAATCATTGTAAACTTTAACCACAAAATATATATTGCATAATTATAATCTTATTTTTTGTCACTAATAACTTGAATAGTTAGTGACAGTTATATCATTGTCTCTATTTAACCTACAATTTAGTCACAATATATTTTTGTTAAAACAAAAGTAAAATTTTCAATCGACTACAACTTTAATTTCGTAGTTGAAAATTGTAATTATGGACTACGAAAAATATAGGCAAAGCTGCATATCTAAACAAAAATAGCTAGTATATCTACTCAACTAAGTTATAGTTTTAAAAGGGAAACCTACCTTATTAATTAGATATAATTTTAATATTCATAATTAAAAAAAAAAAAAGAAGATGAAATATAATTTTAATATTCAATAGAGATTCATTGAGTGAAAGTAATTGTAGCTTTTAGACTATATTTTATACGAATTGTTAGAGGGAAAAGAAAAAAAACAAAACTTTATTTTCATTTAATTTTTCCCTCCTCACCAATTTTCCATTTTTCACCCAGTAAAGTAAACCACGTACAAGAAACTGCCCACTCACTATTTTTTTGAAACAAAATAATTAAAATCTACCCACTCTCTTTGGTTAGCATAATGAACAATTATTTTACAAAGTTCTTATTCAACTCCTCACAAATATTATCTTAATGGAAGAATTCTTGATATTATTTTAATAAGTAGATAAGTCTTTATAGATTCTTATAGTATAATAGTTAATGATTTTATATTAAATTAACTATTTCTTAAACTCTATTATTTGTTTCACTAATTAATGTTATGTTTAGAATTATGTTTTGTTTTAATCATGATATTAAAAAATACTAAAATCATAGGGGTTTTTTTACACAGGTACATAAAAGTGCAAAAATTATGCAAAAGACCACGAATAGACGAGGAAACTATATATTTTTATAATCTATAAATTTATCATTATTCTCGTACCTTATTAGACTTTTTTTTATTTGAGGGATTTCACATAAATTTGTACTCGAATGTCACCCTGAATAATTAGAAATGTAATTAGTAGACAGTTTGGTATGTATTTGTGATATATATATATATATGTATATATATATAAAAGCTATGTACTTTTAAAATTTGAAGTATACATGTAATTAATGGCAAACAATTTGAAGTACAGATTTAAATAATACTATTATAACACACTAATTACATACAATTTTTCATAAATGAATAAGTTATCCTTCAATATTTATCTATATTTATGTCACGAAAACTGTCTTCTTTATCCACAAAAAGTAAATCATATTACTAAAATTTTAGCTGTCACAAATTAATTTTATTTAGTGATAAAAATAGTCTCAAAAATCAAAATTGCCTTCATATTGATAGCATAATTATATTTTTCGCAAAAAATTAACTTGAATCATCCAATAAAGACAGCATATAGAGACAAATTATTCGCCACTAATACCATGTATATTGTGTTAGAACTAATTTTCAACTACGAAATTATTATCTTTTAGTGCATGATAAAACTCTTTTAACTACAAATTATGTATAGATTTAAAGACAATCTATATCGTCATTAATTAACTTTGTAATTGGTGACAAATTAAATTTGTCAGTATTAAACGTATTTTTAGTGACGATATGATTTTTTAGCTATAAAATACTTACATTTTTAAATACAAACAAGTTTGTCATAAATGTGTTGTATTTGGAGATGAATTTTATTCTTGTAGTTAATAGAATCTTTTTAGTGACGAAACACTGAATTGTCTTTATAACTTTTACTGACCCACTTTTGGTGACGATAGGCTTACGAAATATTTTTGGTCATAAAAGTTTCTTCAAAACGAAATATAATCTTTTAGTGACAAAAAATATTTATAGGATTGTTCATACTCTAAAATTTGCAATACAACTTTTGTAAAATTATGTATTGAAACGAAATGGTCAATTGGTGAAGAGAAGAATTGGATTGGATTATTGGGTATCGAATGGGTCAATTGGTGATTTTATGGGCTCAGCCAAAATTGGGTTCAACTCGTGGCTCAAAATTAGCTCAACTTTTGGGTGTAAATTGGCATAAATACCCGCAAAAATCAAATTAATAAAGGTAAATTACACAAGGGAAATTTACATAAATATACTACTAATAATTTTTTTTATCATTTATAGCAAATAATATTTTTTTCTATTTAATCATTTTTATTTATTTATAATACAAGTTTAATATATATTACAAAGAACAATTTATCATTTACATATAATACAAGTTTTAATGATAGTTAATGCATTTATCACACATTTTAATACACTTAATACAATGTGTCTAATTTTTACCAAACAAACATAATATATTTTAAAAAACAATTATAATTCATATAAATTACATACATAATTCAATTTTAATACATATTGCAGATTTAACATATTATTGCTATAAATAATAATAAATAAAAAGTATAGCTAAAATCTGTAATTATTTATTAAAATGTACCAATTTATGTAATTTTTCCATTACATAAATCCCATACTTTTAATATGAAATTATAATCTATCCTTAATAAGTTTTTAATACATTAATTCCTCAAAAATTAAAAAATTCGGATACAATAATTGAAGCTCAAATACATTAATATGTAGCTCAAATACATTAATATGTAGCTCAGATACATTAAAAACTAGCTCGGATACATTAAACATTGACTCAGATACATTAAATATTGGCTCGGATACATTAATATATAACTCTAATACATTTAAAGAAATAACTAATTTTGAAGATTTTTAAAAATAAGTGGGGATAATGAAAATAAGTGAAACAAAAGGAGTGTATTTCTGTAATTTCCCCAATTAATTATACTTGACCATTCTTTACCTTTATGTCCATTGAATAGAAAATTTACACAAATTTCATAGTATTAAGAGTTAATTAAATTTTATCTTAATTTTTTCTAAATTACAAAAAAAATCTTAAATTTGATGAAATCTAGATACATTACATTCCAAAATGGTCCCTATACATCGCGTTTCGATTTTGGATACATTCCAAAATGATCCTGATATATCACGTCTCAATTTTAGATACATCACTCAACGTCCCTATACATCATGTAAAGTAATATATCTAAGAATATGAGAGAGTAGAGATTTTTATAATTTTTTCAAATGATAATATTTTTTAAAAAAATATGGTAAAATAAGTTATGCATTTAGATAATTTTTTCATAAACTAATTACCCTTTCTACCATTGTACGTACGTTTTGCTTTATGAATATTTTAATTCATAATATTGATTATTAGATATATCTAAAGAAAAGAGAGAAAAAAAGGGAGGAGATTAGGACGCTAACATGGATGCCAAGTAGGAAAAAAGTGGAATATGTAAGCACAAATCCTAATTAAAGAAAGAAGACGTGTGAAATTTAACATATATATAATAGGGAAAATTGTATATAATAGCAAATTAATAACCTAAATTAAATGTAATAGCTAGGGTTTGATTTAATTGTGCTCCATAGCAAACATTAGCTAAAATTTGCCAGCGTCTCTCTCCCAAAAATCTCGCTCGCCTCTCTCGCTTTATACACAGAAGTGTATAATTATATTTCTGTTTTGTATAAAGCGAGAGAAAATTGTAATATACACATGCAAAAATGTATCTTCATGTTATACACTTAATTATATAATTTACAAACATTTTACTTCAAATATTGCAGAGAAAAAGGCCAACGAATTATACAGTTGCGAATTATACAATTGCAGTGAAATACAATTTTCTCTAGCTTTATACAACAGAAGTGTATATATTGTGTTTCTATTTTTGTATAAAGCGAGAAAACATATATCTTCTTGCTATACACTTATAATTATGCAATATACATACATTTTAATTTGATTCAACGGTATGCAAAACAAATTATACAATTGCAGTGAAATAGGCCAGCAAATTATACAATTTAGGCCAGCGAATTATACAATTATATATGTATAGCAAATTATACAGTTTTATGTTTGCTATGGAGCGCAACTATGCAAAGTTTGTTATAACATACAAATATAAATTTTTTGTTTGCTATATGTGAAAGTTGCCCTATATAATAACAAGTTTTAAAAAATAACATTATAAAATTAAAATTTTGAATCCAATCTTTGTGATAAGCACTAATAACTTCATCAGTTATGACAATCACATTGAACCCTCCACTCAACTCCTACAATGAATTAATTACTAATATTTTCTAAAATCCTATTTGTCTTTATATGAGGAAGCCACGTGTATTATTATATACTCTTTGCGTAGAGGAAGACATTTATATATACGTAGACATATCATAATGCATGGAATGTAAAGTTACGTTAGGAGAGTAATATCCTTGAAGCAACATAACTAATATCGTAACCATAGCAATATTTCCTTAAATTTGGCTAAACATAATATTATGTCATATGTTTCATCCTTCTCTTACTTTGCTTGCAACTTTCTTTATTCATACGTGCCTATTAACCATGCATTTTCTACTACCTTTATTTAAAAAAAGATTTAAATTATATATTGTGCCTTTCGATTAACAGAATTTAAAAAGAGATTAGTGGAAGGAAGGGGGGTAAATAATTGCTCGTTGAGTTAAATTGCTAAAGTAAATTTTCTTGTCGAATTCAAGAGAGATTTTTATGTATTATAATAATAAGTGGAATTTATTCTACTTTTAAAATTATTCTACATGTATATGACTTAGTGATTTTGCACGATTAAACACGAGAAATAAATATCAATAAGACATTGAAAAAACAAAGATAAGATAAGATATAAGAGCGATTAGACATAAATTAAAAAAAAAAAAGAAGAGAAATATAAAGTAAAGAGAAAAGGAAGACGCAATAAACGAACCTTTATATGATTGTATGTATATAATTACATACGTTGCTTAATAAACTTAATTTTGTTACGCATATATATCATCGACCAAGTAAATAGTTTTAACGTCTCCGTCTCAATTTATGTAATGTTAACTTGACATAACATTTAATAATGTAAGAAAAACTTTTGAAACTTCTGATATATAACAACTCATATATAAATGTTTGAATGATTATAAATAAATAATTATATAAAGGATAAATGAACATTTTACAGTTAAATTATTATAAAATATAAAAAACGTATCATTTTTGTTTAGAAGGAATAAAAAAAGACGGTCTTTGTGACAAATTTTAAAGTGACAGAAAAATAAATTGCAATCACAATAAAATAAGAAAAATTAACTTTTTTGATAAATATTGCGGATACAATTTTATTCCTTTCTTGATTCTACTCTCCTAAGATTTATCCATCGAGAGCCGTTAGTGGCGTATTTCTTAAATTAGAATGATTTAGATTTGACCTCTATATGAATATTCCATACGTTTTGTGGAATATTTGAAATATCTTTTAAGGGAATTTAATATTCTTCATATAGGCATGAAGTAGATTTAGTGTTGAGTAGCCTCTAAGAATTCTAATTGAAATTGAACACATTTTCAAGAATCTTAATTCAAATTGCATAAATCTCATAAAATTTTAATATCTACGGATCGAAAAAAGTAATACTTTTGTTAGATAATAAATTAGGAAAAGGCATATAACAACCACCAAATATATCATATCATATATATCATCATCTATAAGAAATTAAAGATGTCACTTATTAGCCTTAAAGTTATCACAAGTTTTTGATTTCATTCAGATTAAATGAATGCATGTCATAAAAAAGGGATAACGTAAGATATCACCCTTAATTAAATTTTAAAACTGTATATCTTTATTGCAAGTGGGGCTTTAAAAAGGGTACTGCTCATTACAATTAACAATTGGACTTGCCAATTTTTTTAGTACCCTTAATAATTCTCTTATCTATTTTAAGGTTTTAGATAAGAAACATGACTCTTAAAATTTCTTGATTAATTTCTAACTAGCTTGAAGGATTGAAGATGATGGAAGGAGATATAACTATCAAAGGTAATTACGAATATTTATGAGTTAATTTTGTATAAGATTTAATTAATTATATATCTTGATCTTCAATAAAGTGAATTTATTTTATTTTGCCAGATAAGAAGAAAATGACAAGAGACACACAAATAAGCCTAAATGTAAATGATGAATATCTTGGAGCATTAAGAACAAAATCATATGATGATTTCTTTACAAAAGCTCAATTACTTGTAAATGAAGCATCATCTCCTAATTCTCAATTATGTACTTTCTCAAAAATCCTCCTTGATCCAAGCCAAGAAATAATTACATCAATTCTTGAAACAACTATTTTTCCAACCAAAAAATACAATCTCAAATCCCTTCTTACAAATTACTTTAACATAAGCGCGGACGCATCAAAGTTCTGCGGTCGAATCCTTAAAAGCATTAGCCAAATTCAATCTCACTATGGTTTTATCGATCAAGTCCTTGACTCGATGGATAATTTTTCCAATTTTGACCAACTTGGTTACCTAGTACTTGAGCTACGCACTTTTATCATTCACAACAATCCCTTTTCTGACCTTAAAAAACAAGATTTTACGCGAATTAACGATGAATATTCATCGGTGTTACAATGTTTGAAGTCTAAGAAAAAAAGTGTGGTTAGGAAAATCAAATTGATCAAATGTGTTCACAAGACTTCAGGGGTATGTGTGACAATGGCTTGTGGAGTAGTTGTTGTGGCAGCATTGGTGCTAGCAGCACATACATTTGCAGCAATAGTTATGGGACCGGTGATTTTAACGCTACCTTTAAAGCCATTTAAGAAAAAAATTATGAGTTTTCGATACTTGAAATGTGGATTTTTAAGAAAAGTTGGAGATCAACTTGACGTTGCGACGAAAGGTGCATATATTTTGAATAGAGATTTTGACATGATATCTAGGCTTGTGGATAGGCTTCATGATGAAATTGATCATAATAAGGAAATGATGCAATTGTGTTTGGATAAAAGGGAAGATAGATTTTCATTGGAAGTGTTGAAGGAGTTGAAGAAGAGTAATATTGGATTCAAGAAACAAGTGGAGGAACTTGAAGAACATGTTTATTTATGTCTTTTAACGATTAATCGTGCAAGAGCTTTGGTAATTAAGGAAGTTGCAAAATCATGTGGGGATAAAAGTCAATGTAGTGCCCAATGAAAGGCTTGTATATGATGATATTATTCTTTGATTAAATTTGTAAATATGAGTTATTCATGTAAATAGCTTCTTCAATGAAAAAAAGAAAAGAGAAAGAAACAAATAATACAAGTTACACTCATGGGCGGATCCACGTTGAGTCCAGGGTGTTCGCTCGGCAAAAAAAAAAAAATACACTATATATATAAGGTAAATTTTCTATATTTTTGTAGATACATATATTTTGAACCTCCTCAATAACAAATAAAAATAGATGACTCAATGTTAAGACACGTGAATATTAAGATGCATGCCCAATGTTTGAATCCCTCAACAACATCTATTTATTTTCCATTATAGTTTCAGTTTATTTTTGTTTTAAAAAATCAATTTTGTTTTTCAAGCATTTTTTATTTTAAAAACGTGTCAAAAGTGTGATTTTAAATCCAAAAAAGTTCAAAGGGCTCATTTCGAAAAACTTATTTACACGTTTATATTTTTAAAGTTACATTTTGTATCTAGCACATAAAGATGCATGTATTATATATCTATTTAAAAATTGAAATGTAACCGAAACACACTAATCTGGGAGTAAATCACGTCTCGAACCAAATGATTTATCATATTCAAAATTAGAATATAAGTGGAATGCACAAATCTAGGAGTAAATCACACGTCTAACGATATATGTCATTTCCCTAGTCCAAAAACACTTCAATTTTTTCCAATAATTTTTCCATCATTTCGAGTATTAGGTAGGTTTCCATGGTTTCTTCCTTATAATTCTTCACTAATTACTAATTGTGTGTGTCTGTTAATTGAAATTTGTTGCATTTGAGAGTCACAACAACTATCATTGTGTTATTGAGACATTCAAAACTTTACAAATGCATAATAGTTACTTGATAGAATTAACATATACGTGAATCAAATACACATTAGATATATGAATATGCAACTCAAATAAATATTCAAATACATGTCAAATACACCACAAGTACATGTTAAATATATACTCAGATACATGACATATACATAGTAAAACAATAAATACACGAACACACATACATAAAAAAAGTTATAACGTTCATATCTCTAATACATTCTCAGATACATCATTGGTACAATTCATACACAAAGTGGATACACCACAAAATATCAGATTATCTGAGTTAGTAAAAGAAGATATTCCAAGAATTAGAACACAATCCCAACGACACATCTGAAATTCGACCCAGGACCTGCCCCCGATTTTTGACTCGACATTTGAATTGACACTAGATATCCGACTCAGGACTGGAACTCGACGTCTAAACTTGAACATGATCCATCAATTCGAATTTTAACTTCGATATTCTAATCAAAACGCGACTTACAAATCAAAAGTTGCCTCCCACAACCAATAAACCGAATATTTGACTTTCAAATCAGAATTTCAACCCTAAATTTCGAATCAAAACAGCAAAGGCAACTCGGGGCCTAACCGGGGGCTAAATGGGGGGCCGGAATAGGGTAAAATAAAAAAATTAAAGTTTTGAAATTTGGAAATATTTGCAAAAATAACACTTTTAAATCATTATTTTTAGAGGGGGGGGGGGGTTGACAGGGGATGGAGTAGTGTAAGATAAAAAAATAATAATAAATATACACATTAAAAAACAAACTTTAATTATTTATTTTTTGGGAGGGGAGATGATAGGTTGTAAGGATAGGCGTGGACCAAAGAAAATAAAAAAATTAATTATTTTTATAAAAAAATAACTCTATAATTTTTTCATGGGAAGGGGGATAAAGGGTAGGGTTGAACAGGGTAAAAAAATCATCTAATTTGAACTATTTTTCAAAAATAAAATTTTCAAGTATTTAATTTTTTTGTTTGGGGGAGGGGGGTGGTTTGGGTGTGGGGTGGTGGTTTGGGTTGTGTGTGGCGGGAGGGGGGGGGGGTTGAGGGTTGGACAAACTAAAGTGACTTTTTTAAAAGAAACTTTTAGATAAACTTAAACTACTTAGTTATTCATCATAGCTATAGTTTGCTATAATTATCACTCGCGACTAATGTATACTATAGTTTGCTATAATTACCATTCGCGACTAATATTAAACATTAATTATGTGGCTGATTTCAGATTTGTATAATTAGTCACATTTGTATATGTATAATTCGCTAGAATATACAAATACATATGTATAATATACAATTATTTAACCAATATATATAAAATTCACCTCTCTCCCACTCTCAGTCTTCTCTCCTCCCTCTTCCAATCTCGCTCCCCGCTCTTTTCTCTCCCAATCTTGCTTGCTTTTTATACAAATGCATATGTATAATATACAATTATCTAACCAATATACATATACAATTCACCTCTCTCCACTCTCTGCCCTCTCTCCTCCCTCTCTCAGTCTCGCTCGCCTCTCTCCTCTCTCTCTCAATTTCACTCGCCTCTCTCCTCTCTCTCTCAATTTCGCTTTCCATATGTACAAATAAATATGTATAATATACAATTATCTAACCAACATATATTTACAATTCACTTCTCTCCCACTTTTTGTCCTCTTTCTCTCCTCTCTTTCCTAGTCTCACTCGCCTCTCTCCTCCCTATAACATGTGGCTACGAATTGTAATTATCAAACTATATTTATGGTGAATAATTAATCTATTTTTAATGGCTATATGTCAAAGTTTCCTAATAAAATAACCAATTTTCCAAAGAGAAAAACAAAATAATAATTGAAGATGTAAGAACATGAAAGGATTTGGTAGGATGTTAGGGTGTTTAATCGAATCTTTTGTGAAAAATTACACAGCACAACATATAAGATGGTTCTTATTTTAATTTCATATATATATATATATATATATATATATATATATATATATATATATATATATATATATATATATAGCTAGGATGTTAGGGTTTTTAATCAAATTTTTTTGTGAAAAATTACACAGCACAAGCACAACATATAAGATAGTTTTTATTTTAATTTCATATATATAGAGTATAAACGTTTTAATTTTTTTACAAAAATAGTATAAACGTACTTTATGGTAACGTTTTAGGCTTTATTTGATTTAAAAAAAATTAACGTCGTTAACTTAATAAACGTTACTGGCGGTAACGATTTTATGTTAAAACGTGACATGACCCATCCCTTTCACTAAACGACGTCACTTTGTTATTAACTTAAAACTGAAAGGCTAAATCTGCTAAGCAATTCTAATTTCCTAAGATATCTAAAAGGCTAAACCCTTTCACCCCTTTCACCCTTTCACTGTAAAAAAAAATTGTCAGCCGCCATTGTCACTTTCTAAGCTCCATAATTCCATTTTCGATCGGTAATTTGTGGACGAAGAGGAGGCGTGAAAGAACAAAAACACAGGAAGACAATGAATGGATTAAAATTTCATTTCGTGGATAAACGGTAGTGGTAGTTTTCCAAATCAATTTTGGGGATTTCTTGTTATATCGAGTTTCACGATAAATTGCGGCTATCAATCTTCTGGAAAGCTTGGAATCAAGTTACTTTCCTGTGTTAGAGCCTTGAGGTATGTTTTTTTTCCTTACAAACTAGTAGATGGAATGCTTGAATTTTAGAATTTCTATCTTCTCGTATTTATATCATTTTGGTTATATAGAATAATCATTCAAGAAATTCTAATATGCATGTTCTGTTTTTATTTTGAATTCATGTATCTTGTTGATGCAAAGAGAAACAATGAAAAGAAAAATAAAGAAAAAAAATGTTCACGTGAAAATGGAAGGAAGACTATAATAGGTTGACCTGCAACGCGCTTCTACTAAAATTGAGTTTATTTTTCAATATTTTAATAAAACATTTGGTGACAGTACATTACTTTGATTTGGTTGTTATATTTTGGACTAACAATTATATTTAATTTACTTTCATATGGATTTTTCAGTTTAATAGATACGTATATGACTGGTTATAGTGCATATCGATTGGATCCCGGTCCACTTGAACCATCGGTACTAACTCAACAACTTACCCATAGGTCACGGGATATATGGAATGGAAGTGTTAATATGATTTTAAATACGAGGAGGTGTGATGGAAAATTTTGGGACCTCGTAAAGAAATATCCCATTCATCCACGAGTCTTAAAAATGATTGAATTATCAGGACTATATGGTGTTTATAGATCAAATCGACCTTCTATTGATCGTAGCTTGATCACTTCACTAGTAGAGAGATGGCGTCCCGAGACTCATACATTTCACTTTAGAACGGGTGAGGCGACAATCACCTTGCAAGATGTAGAAGTGTTGTATGGCTTACCTGTGAATGGTGATCCAGTACTTGGTGATGAGTCGATAAGGACCATAGGGGATTGGCAAAATATTTGTCAAAGATTGTTATGTTTTATTCCACGTCCTCAAGACTTCAACCGTAGTAGCCTCAAGGTAACTGCACTTAATGCACATATGCTCGAGCAACTACAGTTACCTGACTTGACAACACAATTGTTGAAATGATGGTTGAACAATCGATTCTACAAAATGAGGTTGATTGATAGTTGTAAGGCCATAATTTTGAGCCAACAAATTCATGTGATAACCATGATGACCACTAACTTGAAATGCAACATTTTGGTCTGTCGATACAGTCTTTACATACATCTCCAAAACATTTATATCAATCTTATCCACAAATTTTTGAGGTAAGAAAAGAAATTGTAACAAAGATTGGTCATTCTCAATTTTAAACTCAATGAACCTTGTATTGTTACCTTGAATTGAACATGGATATTTTCCAGAAATATCCATATGAATATTTTCACTATATGTTCCCATTTTCTCATGCAACAATCCAACCAATTCAACATAGGTAGTTGAAGTCGACATGCTAATAATCGTTCTAGCACATTCAGTATACCTAAATCCGTTCATATCCGTAATTATTTCTCCACCCCAATACAAAGCAACCATCACATTATGTTCAAAACTCGTCATCTTAATCCTACACATAAAGATAAAATATTTTTTAAAACAATATTATTAAATTAGAAAGATAATTTTAAAGCTATAATAAGAACATAACAAAGGATAAACTTCACTTATTTAATTCATACCTAATGAAATTTTCTAAATATTATTTTTAAAATGGACCACACAAGGAAAAATTTTGCTGAATTATATTTGAACATGCAAAATATTACAACAACATTTATTTATAGTCACTTTGGTCAGTTTGAAAAATGGAGGAATATGACTTTAACAGAGTGTTGTAATTGATAGCAACGTTTTTAAGGTAAAACGTCACTATGAGTAACGTTTTATAGCTAAATATATTCTAAATTTGCAGAAGTAGAAGGCCCGTGATTGGATAAGAAACGGGACTCAAAGTAACATTTTAAGTGTAAAACGTTACTCAAAGTAACGTTTTACAGTTGAATGATTTGACTCCGCCTTTGCAGGATTGGAGTCAGTGGCCCGTGATTGGATTCTCCAAAAACGTACTCTTGAGTAACGTTTTACACCTAAAACGTTACTCACAGTTACGTTTATGCATTTAACGTCGCCAACCCGTTAACTCTTTGTCCGTTGAATTTTTATAATGAAAATATTCTAAAACGTTACCATAAAATACGTTTATACTAGTTTTGTGAAAAAAGTTAAAAACGTTTATTTTGGTGAATTGGTTTTAAAAATAGCTCATTTTGATCAACAGATACGTGTACACATCAGATATATAAATAAACAACTCAACTATAAGTATAGGTTATGTACATGCTCAGATACATGACATATGCATAGTAAAATCAGCAAATACACGAACACAAATATATATAAGTTATAACGTGTATATCTCTAATACATTCTCAAATACATCATTGTTACAACTCATATACAAAGTGGATACACCACAAAATATACCAGATACATTTCCCAGATTACGTAACTTAGTAAAAGACGTTATTTTAAGCTTTCTTGATTGTTTATGTTAATTTTTTGAATAATTTTTTTTTTTTTTGTAACGCTCTGATTTTTATTCAAATATTGGGGCGGGGGGTTAAGTGCGTAGATACATGTGGACTCTATCTTCAAATTTGATAAAATCATTAAATACTGGTATGAAGGAAGAATGTTTTCTCGAAAAGCATTTAACTGGATTTTTTTTATTTTAGTTTGTGAATAAATTTTTTTTTCAGAATTCCTTTTAGTATTTCATTTGTGAATTAAAAACATTTTTAATCGAATATTTTTTTACTAGAGAGTAGAAAATAATTTTTGATCTGATAAACTATCTCAACAATCAATTTAGGACATGACCTCGATAAGTGAACTAGGACATAATCCCGACGACACATCTGAAATTCAACCCAGGACAAAATCATGACTTTCTATTCGAGACCCGACATACAAATTGAGACTAAATATCCGATCTAGGACCTGATCCCAACACCCGTATTTGAACATGATCCATCAATATAATTTCGACTTCGATACTTGAATCAAGACCTAATTTACGAATCAGGATCGAACCCCTACAACCAACAATAGATGCGAGACTAAAGATTCAACTTTCAAATCATAATTTCGACCCCAACTTTTGAACAGGGCCAACCACACAACACTCGAAACCTAACTTTCATATTGAAATTTATTTTATTTTCTTTTTAAATAATCTTAAATTTCTTTATGTGTGAGACAACTGAAAATATTTTCAGAAAATAAACTTTAATTTTTTCTTGGGGTGGGGGAATAATAGGAAAAAACAAAAATTTAAAACTTGAAAATATTTTTAAAAATAAACTTTTAAATCATAGTTTTCAAGGGGGGTGGGGTGGTAGGGGTAGAGGTGAGGTAGGGCAGGGTAGAAGGATAAAATATTTTATTTTTAAAAAAATTAATTATTTATTTATTGGGAGGAGTGGTAGTTGGAATAGGTGTGGGCTAAAGAAGATGAAAATTTAATTATTTTTGTTCAAAAATAAATTTTTAATTTTTTGTGGGAAGCGGGGTAGGGGTAGTCAGTGTTGAGCGGGGTAAAAGAATTGAAAATATTTAAAATTAAATTGTTTTCAAAAATAAAATTATAAGTTGTTATTTTTTTTTTTGTTGGGGAGAGGGCTACTTTGGGTGAAGGGACAGAAGTAGGAATAAAATAATTTTTTTTTTGAATGGGGAGGGTCGGGGCACGAAGAGAGGTTAGAAAAAAAATTATAATTTAAAAAATAAATTAATAGGAAATATTTTTTAAAATATTTAATTCAATTAAATATTTTCTAAAATGAAAAGTTAAATGAATAAAGTAAAAATATTTGTAGAAAATAAGAAAGAAAAAGTCTAATATAAATTTATTTTTAGAGAAAAGTTTAGATAGATTAGAACCAAAAGAGCATTGTAGTCTTTAATCCTAATCGTGCCAATACAAGACAAAAAGGTGTCACTGCCAAATAGCAACACTGTATAGAGTAAAATAATCAAAAAAAATTAATAATTAATCTTCCAAAGAGAGAGAAACACAACAATAATCGAAGATGTAATTACAAAAAAGGATCCGGAAGATTGTTAGGGTGTTTAATCGAATATTTTGTGAAAAAAATACACATTACACAACAAAACATATAAGACAGTTTTTATTTTAATTTCTCTCATATTTATATATATAATATAAATTTAGAGTTTTGTACGTATAAGATTATATATTGACTTACTGATTTCGGAACAAAACTTTACCTTCAAATTCAAACTTTATATATGATACTCCAGTGCTTCATTTGTTTAAAAATGATTATCTAATTTGATTTGGAACGAAGTATAAGAAAAGAAAAATAATGTTTTTAATTTTGTGATTTTAAATAAAGTTATATAAAATGTACCAAAATTCTCTTTAATCTAATGGTTTTAAACAAGTGACGTGAAAAGCTTTTTTTTAAAAAATCATTCTTTTTTAAACAAATTAAAAAAAATAAAGACATCCTTTTTAAAACAAACGAAGTAATATTTTTTTAAATATTTTAACGAAAACTCTAGATCTATAATTCATTGGGGATAATTAATAATGTACTCTCTACCACGTGCACAGTCACATCAAATCAAATTAAAAAAACACATTAAAGTCTAGATAACAGATCATCCACTGCTCAATAATGGCTACATGTTTTTTCCAAAAATTGCTCTTTGTCAATTTGTGTCCACTTCTTCAGAAAACATAAAAAAAAAAAAAAATACATTTTAAAAAGTTTCTTCTGGGAATATTACAAATATAAAGTTCTTTGCCAAAATATGTATATTTTTTTTTTATAAAAAAAAAACTCAAAATCTACTCTGTAACCTTATAGCCATTGACTCAAAACAGAATCATCACTTTGAATATTCTACTACCCATCAACTAACGAACTAATCATATTCCTATTATGCGATATAATTTAATATAATTATAATTTTAAAATAATTTAAAAATAGTTATTTTATTGTAAATTGTTTTATTAAAAATAAAATAAATTAAATATTAATTTTTTTTGAATAAATTAAAAAATGAATAATATAAATTGAGCTAGAGATATAATAGAGTATAATTATATTTCGATTTCACGATGGCATGTCAGGATTCTGACAAGTGCCAACTGGAACATAATTCTATTAAATTGCTGTCAAACATGTGCATTATAATTGGTCATTGGTTACTATATTAAAATTAAAAAAATTATTTTCTTTTCCTATATTTTTTTTAATTAAAAAAATTCAGTTTTGATTGAATTAAAACAATAGAATCAATGATTTCATTATTTTTCACCAGCAAACAATTGTTTTTTTTTACTACTAATAAAAATGTTTCATTTCCATCTTTATTGCCTTCTTAATAAATTAAATAAGAATTAACTAACAAGGATGCTAGGCACGAAGAAAAATAAATATTTTTAATTTATTTTAAATATATAATCTAGTAAACTTTACGAGGATGAAATGGACCAGGAGTGAGAGTTCAAGCTCATAGGTTGAGCTGCATATATAGGGGAATACAAAATCGAATTGAATCGTAAATTAAGAAAAATTTTGACTATTAGCTTGAATTTTGGTGTGACTTGATTTGATATTGAAAAAAAATTCTACTATATTTGGGTTGATTTGGTTTTAACTAAAAAACAACTTGAGATTATATTGATAATTTTAAAAATTTATTTTATACATAGAAATATTTACTTTAATATAATTTTTAAATATTTCTTATAATTTTCACAGTTTTTATCTTTTAATATATTATTTTAAGTTTGAAACTTAAAATAATGATTCAACAAAGATATAGTCCATAGATGTTAGTAATTATAATAAAGCTTAAATCAAAATCAAATTAATATTAGTGCAAAAAAGAAAATTTATTTTAAAAAAATGACAATAGTATTTAATATTTATTATTTAGTTTTACATTGGTTTAGACGATTAAAATACATAATCCAATTTTAATTTCTTTTAATATTTAGTTATATAACTAATACTTACTAAACTTATTTTAGCGTGATTTAATACTTTCGAATTATGATCATTTTCATTATGACTTACTAATTTGCAATATTTGTTTAACGCGAATTCATTATTATTTTTTGTTGTTGGATATTTTAGTGTCGTTAATCATTTCATATTTTGTGTTATTTTTCTTAAGAAACAGCTTAAATAGTTGTATTTTGGTAGTACTAAAAAAGTATTTAAAGTACAAGTTAATAATATGTTTATATGAAAACTTTAGCGAAAAAACTCAAATATCTGAAAAACCTAAAAAATTTCGAAAAAACTTGAGGTTGAAAAACTCAAGTTTCATTGATTTAGTTTATAAATTTTAAAATCCGACATAAATAATTTGATTTGATATTTAAAAACCCAAATCAAACTGACCATGTGCACGCCTAACTGGATGTGAGTAGGAAGGAACAAGATACTAAGTAATAAACTTGGAATGTCATTTATATAACTTATGTTTTATGTTGCCATAACAATATTTTCCTGACTTTCAAGTAAACTTATTCTCTCTATTTCATATTAATCGAATTTGTGGGCAATATACTCTTATTAAAATAAAAATCATTCAAAAACATAATTTAAATCATATTTTTGGTTATAAAATTTAATTTATGTCCTAAATAATTTGATTATAGCAAAAGGATAAATAATTTGAAACATCCATCTTCGAAGACTTCAACTATAAACATTTCTATAACTGAACAATGAAATAATTTAAAAACTAATATAAAAGGGAGAGAGAGACTATTTTGTAAGAAATATTATGCAAAAGAATACACCCTTTTTAAGTCTTGGATTGAGCAGAAAAGAAGACTTTTTTCATCAGTTTTTCAAGAATATTTAGTGTGAAGTGATTAGCATTCTCTTTGATAATCTTAATGAGTAAGTGTTCCTCTACAACCCAACAAAGGAATGAAGCTTCTTTTATCAAAAACTGCACACTATCTTGGTGTTTTTTTTTTCTAGCTTCCCTCCATTTTCATCCATAAGAAAACCAATTATTGATGATAATAATCTCCAACTTTGAATGAGTTTTTTCAATCTATAAGACGAAAATGATAAAGTTGCTTTCTTGGTAATTACATGTTGGACACCTGGTAGTTGAGTATTCACTTTCTTTAATGATTGAATCGCCAAAAGGATTAGTCTTTTTGGTATCTTCTGTTATGTGGGGTTTTCCTTTTATGCAACTTCTTAAACATATTTGTTGTTTGTAGTGTTCCTGGTGTGCTCTATTTGATAATATGATGTATTTTGTGAGTTTCCTGTAGATGTTGTTATAATTACTATTCTTTTTGAAGTTTGTGCTGATTTTATACAATGCGATGCTGTTGACTGTTTGGTTGTGTTTCTTTCTTCTTTCTAATTGGTTGTTGCAGAGGGTAGATTAGCTTTTAACATTGCTTGTGGTGTAGTTTGGAAAGTTTTAGCTTTAAATCAAGATTTGTTTTTTCATTGTGGGGTTGCTGAATTTTGGTGAATGGAAGTGTTCTGCATTTTGGGGTTGCTGATATTTTCTCATTTCTTAGCAGGTTTTGATGCACAGGATTGTTTATGAATTCTTTGGTTGCTGAATTTGCAAGTTTTTTATGTTAGTTGCTGAATCTGGAGTTTAGTTGAATTTGAGTTCTCTTACAGTTGTTTGCGAAGCTTGAAATTTTAGAAGAGTAGGTGTTCAGTTTGGTGAATTTAAGTGGTTTTGGAGTTCATCATTTGAAATGGATAGTAGTGGGCTTAATGGAAATCAGAGTACAAGGGATTCAGAAGTACCGAACAATGCTGATGAACGGTGTGATGCTACCTTTTCCGATGAATTAGATGGCTGGAGAACAAGTTCTTCATCACTTAAGGACATTAGGTCTTCAGATGAGCATACTGATGAGTGTTTGACTCCAGAAATGAAATACGAGAGCACACATCGGAGTTCTAGTCCTCCGCCTCAAGCTCGGAGAGGTTAGTGCTTCATCTTCCTAAGCTTTTCTCTGTTGATAAATAATGAATTTGAGAAAACCTGCTACAGATTCTTCCTTGTGCATTTAGTTTAGTCTTCTCTCAATAAATTTAGAATAAGAGTCATGATCTTGGCAAAATGTTATATTGACAAGGATGTAAATGATAGTTAGAGGGGAGAAGTATGAGCGAGTGCCAAGTTACTGGGATAGTAGGACTTCAGAATGATCCTGTGGTTTTTTCTAAAAAAAAACTTTTTTGCTTTTTGTTTCATAATGCTGTTCACTAGGGTGTAATTTGTCTTTGTGGGACGAGTATACTAATAAGTATAATTCTTCTTTGATTGATAGTAAAACTATTTCTTGTGTTGTATCTTTATTCTATTTAATATAAAGTGAATCATGTATGTGTTTTTGTTCTATGTTGGATGACAAAATGGTCTAGGAAACTATCTTATTTATGATGTTAAGCATCATTGTTGTCCTCTGGCTAACAGTTTGATGAATGGAACTATTATTTTCTGTCCCACCAAACGGGCTGGTTCCTTTTCCTTTATTATTCTCTCTCATTACTACTTGTCATCTATGAAATCAATCTAGAAGGAGTTCAAATAATCCTATCTAGATCGACATGTAAGCTTAGTTGTGAATTTCAGACTATTAAGGCTTGTCCTATATTACTCAGCAAGCATTATAGAAAAGATGAGAGTAACTTTTCCTGTCATAGACCTGTATAAATAAATAAAAGTGTTCTGGCTCTAAGTTTTAAGTATATAACTGTGCCTCATCTTACAACTCTGTTCTAAAAGGAGGGTTCATTGACATTTTTCATCTCAAGGTCAAATTATGCCCTTGTCATCCTTTTCTGTCTCTGGAATTCCTTGAGCTAATACACCTCTGTACAGCTATCTGTCGAAAGTCTTGCTTCCTTATAATTGACCATCTGGTTGTTGATTTTGGTTCAAGTTACTTTAAGGGTCACATATTCTATGAAGAGACTGAACTTTTTTTGGGGCTGCAGTGTCTTGCTCGAGTTTCATGAGCTAAATTATATTCACCTGCTTGTTTGGTCCAAATGTGAAGAATTCTTTCCAGTGCTCTATATTCCAAGTTTCACCGCTACCCCTACAAAGGAAAACCAATGCATCAACGAAATTAATGACAAGCAAAACTAACATCATTTGTGGAGGACAGGGTTTGACAGACAACGATGTCAAACCAAGTTACTAAAAGATGGAACCTTGATTTAAAACCAAACATGAAAAATATCAAATACCCAAAAGTCTCCAGAGAACTAACTTTAACTGCTCCGTCTCCTTACAAGAGAGAAAAATGCTTTTGCTCACGGTTTCTTCTATGCTTCCCTCAAAGCTAAGGTACATTATAGACTTCCTCCTTTGTCACTTCTCACATCAGCTCCACTTTCCTCCCTCCAAAGCAAAAGCTATCTCCTGTATCACATTTAGGATATTCTGCCAGTATGCCGTATTGCTGACAATGATTTCATGTATAGAGTGGCAAAATACTCATGAATTAAACTTGGGAACCTCTTAGCATTGTCTTTCTGAAAATTTAGTAGTAAGAAAATATTGATTTGGTCTTCTATAAGCAATTGAAGCAAATCGTTGCTGCATATGATTCTTTGTTTTTTCTTTTCTTTGCTTTTTCTCTTCTCTTTTGCGTACTTGCTTCAGAAGGGCTTAGACATTTATATCTATGTTGATTGGATAAAGCTGACTATTGTGGTTTACTGGATTAGATGTATTTCTTTCTCATACAGGACTTTTGCATTTTTTTTTTTTTTTGTTTAACTTGTAGGTTTGGAGCACTGCATTACTGCACCTGTGACTATTGGCGGAGGTCTTTTCCCTGAAGGCCAGGATATGGCATTTTCAAGATCTTTGACTGAGAGGAGGGTTAGTCCAAGACATAATGTAATATTGGATAGACTTTCTGAACGTGGAAAGGTAATTTTGTTATTGACGTCTCCAGCTTTGAGATGCCTATTATCCGACAACCAATTGTGTAGTGCTTTGCTGTGAGATTCTATAATAGTCAACATGGCGTAGGAGTTGAATAGATTTACTAGTCTTGGTTACGATATGCATGTAAATGTGTCAAAAGTTGTTGCAATTTGTTAGAGTTTAATATTTTGTCCTTGACACTAGTTTTGGCTTGAATTTGTTTGATTTGATTGTAAACTTGAAGCATGGAAAGATCCTTTAATGTTGGAGAGTGATAAGGAGTAGAAAAGCTGATATGGGAAGTGCTAAGTGCATGAATAACGAGACTGCTTGTTATCTGAATAAATATGATTTACCTGAACCAATAAAACTTAAAAGAATCCTAGAATGCTGAGCATTATTTTTTCAAATGATGCTTAGACCATGTGAAGCTGGCAATTTGTATTGACCAAGTACTTATTTAGACTTACTGATACAAAATTTACTTTGACCATTTGGTTTTTGAGCTATTTTTTTGCTTTTAACTGATGGAGTTGATATGTATGTTGTAGGGCTCCGCTGAGTCAAGTTGCTATTTAATAAGTGGCTGAAACAAAACCACCCTCTTTAACAAAGTCAATTTTTTCTGCACATAATCACATGTATCCGGCCTGAATCACCGCTTCATACATTAGGTTGTCCATGCCTGTATATGTAAAAATAGCAGCTAATCAAACAGGTTAAGAATTCTTGCTATTTGCCTATGTAAGTATGGATTATGGAGACCCAGGACTGCCCCTCTGCAGCGTCTGAAAGAACCACCACAAATTACTTACATGTGTTTTTTTACTTTATCCATCTGGAAAATGATATACCTTTTCATTTTCTTGCCATTAAGTTGCTGAATCCTTCTTATTCACTTACCATTTCCTCATATTTCCTTCTGTTCTTAATGTCACCAGCAAAAGCTCATCGCAGAGCTGGTAAAGATCCAAGGGGATGGAACAGTAGAGGTTGACCTTACTAAGAGTACGCCTGAAACTTCTGAATTGTTGGAGCTGCGATCTGTTGAAGAACCCACTCTTACTGTAGACAGGATTATCACAGATTTTAATAAGTCAGTTCCAAAGTTGAAAATCGTGGTGCTTATTGTTGGAACCAGGGGAGATGTTCAACCATTTTTGGCTATGGCCAAGAGACTTCAGGCATGTTGGGAGTTCTAAATCACCATGTTTATAGCTGTACTGGTCATACATGTTCTATATCGTTTTCTTCTTAACCATCTGTGCTTGCCTTTATTATTATATCATTGCATTCTATGTTTTTCAGCATCCTTTACAGAATAACCCAAATTTCGGCTTTGAATGACAATTCGTTGGAGAGGTCTGTTAGATGGACTTCTAAGTTCTATTTTACTAGACTTAGTTTCTCCACTTTTCAAGTCTTCTTAGTCACCAACTTTTAAAATTGATTGTTGAGATGCTGTAAGGTAAAAGGATTAGATTGTGTCCCTTGGACCTGGGTAAACCAATTGAGATTTCATTTGAGAATATATTGACGGAGAGAATTTTTAGAGGTGAATTTGGACCTATATGGTTGAAGCAAGTATCAAAAACAAAGGTCACTTGGACCTTGCAATTACTTTGCGCAAGGAAAATTTTGTCTGCTTCAGAGCTGAGGTCTTTTGCTGCTTGACTGGCAAAACATTCTTAATATGCTCTTTACAGTGTGGGTACCATTGGATTTAATTTCTTTTCCTGTCTAAGGTTGGTTTAGCTTTATTTCTTGCTGTTGCCTCTTCTGGAGCACGATTATTTATTTGCCTATTATTTAATTTTCTCATCATTTTTGTGGCCAATATTGGACATTCATGTGAAATAATTGATTATATTTCAACTATAGATTTTGTGTTTCCATATTTCGTGTAGTAGAATTTTGTTGATGTTTGTGCACCTTAATATCTTTGTATTTTGGTTGAGAAAATTGTTCATTTGTAGAGTAAATCGTTCGTTCCTTTTCTAATCAGTTTTATGCATTGACAGGCGTTTGGTCATCATGTCAGGCTGGCAACTCATTCTAACTTCCGTGATTTTGTCAAATCAGGAGGCATAGACTACTACCCATTGGGTGGTGATCCTCGGGTATTGGCAGGATGTAAGAGGTCTTTGGCATGCTTCTTCGTTTTTCTCGTTCTTGTTTTTGTCTATGTTATGAGTACTCTGCTATGGGTATGTATTAGCCCTTTCTTTCTGGGTGGGTAAGTATCTGGTATGAGTAAACATAGTTTTCTGCAATTTTGGGGTGTGCTTCAAAGAATCCACATAAAGTTCTCACATGTGTTCCACACACGCCCTCCCCCCACATCCCTTGCACGCCCAAGACTAGACGAAGCATGGATATCATAACATAGTGCCCTACATTAGGTAACACAATAATGATGATGGGAGTGGCTCTAATTAGTGTTATCAAAAGCAAAAAGCGCAAAAAATCTCTAAGATCTGTTGGGCATTTAAGCGCAACTAACGTGTGGGCTTTAATGAAAAAAAGAGCAAAGGGAGAAAAAATGCAAAGCTATGTTTAGTCCAAGATTAATAATTATAAGCACGAAGGAATGACAAATATATGAAGAAAGAAACTGAAAAAAATAATATGATAAAGTAAAATATCAATTTTTTAGTGCCGCCTCTTCTAAAGAGGCTCATTGGCAAGAAAATGTATGTCATATAACCTTGACGAGGAAACAAAATCGCACCTTAAATAAGTCGAAACACTTTTTGAGCCTCGCATCAGGGCGCCTTTGACAACTCTGGCGCTAATACCAAGCTAAGAAGATGGGTTTAGGCCTAAGTCAATCTCAAAAGTTGGTTCATGCGGTAAGGGTTGCCCAAATCACTAGGAGACTATAGCCACACTTTCAACCAATGGTGAACACTAACATAATCCTATGAGCAATCGTGGTAATATCAAGCTTCTACTTTTTTCCTTTTAGTTAACTTACGCACAGTTTGAAAATTTTTCTTAAATTTTTGGGAAGTTTTCAACATACTTAACAGTCAAATTTGTACTGGAATCTAGTATGAAATAAGTGGCTCATCACATACCTGTTCAAGTAGTAATATGGAATTCCTGTTTGCTGATATCATTTAATATGGATTAAGTTCGTATGTTCTGTGGAATTGCAGATATGGCCAGGAACAAAGGTCTCATTCCTTCTGGACCAGGAGAGATATCTGTACAACGAAAGCAGCTAAAGGCTATAATTGAATCTCTTCTTCCGGCTTGCACTGAGCCAGATATTGAAACTGGTGAACCTTTCAGAGCACAAGCGATTATTGCAAATCCTCCTGCTTATGGTGAGTTCGAAAATAATCTCTATACTCACCACTCATTTCACCTTTTTGATATCTGGACATCTAATTCATGTTTGGTCCATGATTTATAATATCACATGGAGTTGTACATCACTGCTAGTTCTCCAAAAGATACATTTCTGTCTTCTCTTGTTTTTCTTTTTGGGGTGGGGGTGGCGGGTGGTGGTGGTCATATTTTGCCATCATAGAGAACATATGTTTGACTAAATTAGAAAGATATATGTGAGATACTATAAGTAGAGGAGCTACTATATTCTGAGATGGTCTCTTAGTCGCATTGTGGAATTTATCTTAGAAAGGATTAACATGAAGTCAACAAATATGAATTAAATGAACATATTAGTGTGTATGAAGTGAGGATGGGTCACTATGACCTCCGGACACAAGAATCTCAAAGATAACCTTGAAATCATACTCAGGTTAGAATCGTTTGAAATGTCTTTGGCCAAATAACTCTGTTTATTTACTATGAGTTTAATCTCATTTGACTCTTCTAATGTGGAGACCAGAAGCTATCTAGTTTTGACCTTGGGAGGAGTTAAGTCTGAAAAGTTACTCCACCGCCTTAGCTGGGTTTGACTGTTCATATGTTACATATTTAATCTCACACTATCTTCACAGTGCTCCTCTGCTTCTTTTCAATTAGAGTAGACCTATGTCAAGAAGTTGAGTTATTAGCCTATAAAGAAATCCACCTGATTGTATTTTCTGTATCAAATTCACGAGCAGTGTTAATCTGCTTCGAATAAGTACAAGCCCTTCCAAACTGAAAAACTTATTTTGGGAGGTCATTAGCTGAATCTATGGAGGTGTGTATTCTGCACAGCTTTGGCAAGTTGCAAACCGGTTTGGGTTTACTAAACAAAGAGCTTAGAAGGAAGAAGACTTAATCTTGAGCTTGTGCTCTGTAAATAAATGTCGAATAAAATATAAACTGCTTTATATGGTTTTCCTCAATGGTCCCCAAAACAATATTCATTTTTATGCTTTCCGGGACTTTATAGACTCCTTGTATCATAGATAATTCTAGTCCATCAATTGTACAGATATCAGCAACCTCTTGCTGCTATTTTTGTTAACAACATTTATCAGGATTAGTCAACACAACAGGATGCGATTTAGTCCAAGTCAACTTATAAGCATTGTTTTATTTTTTTGGACAGGACATGCACACGTTGCTGAAGCTCTTGGGGTACCCCTCCACATCTTCTTCACAATGCCCTGGACGTAAGCTCTGATTGACACTTTAACTTTATTTTATTGGATATTTCGTATTAACAATATGACAAGTGGATGCACCTGCAATTGCTGTCTTTGTCAATATGCGACCTTGTAAAGTCCATTCCTCTTATAAAACATTGATGAAACAAAATACTGCTATCTGATTTCTATTTTCTTTTCTACAAAAGTTTCCTCTTTGAGAAAAGCCAATTTGTAATAGGTGGTTGTTCTTCACTATGTGAATGTTTTTTAGATTTGATATTGACTAGACCATTATAAGGTGGCATTTGATACCTTACTCGGCCTTGTGGTTAAGATCAAGTGTAGTTTCTGTTCTCACCAGCTTTAACATCTGATACATGGACACTGGCCCACATTATATCAACCATTGGCGTTTCATTTAAAAAATTGAGAAACAGTTTTTGCAAAATTCTTCTAGTTACAACAACCATACGAAAGAAACGTATGAGTTTTGCTACTTTATTTAGATGGAGTTTTGGTTGAAACACAATTTTTGAAATTCCTCAAACTTTTCTTAGGTGGAGCTGCATCGGACACAATTTTTGCTGAAACTTGAAAAACTTTTTGCAGAAACTGCTATTTAATATTTCAATTGAACGCCTTAGTCTGTGACATACAAAGATTAGATGCAAGTGCCCAATTTCTGGAGTAGTTGGTTCTTCTGAATTAGGAAGTTTTATAGATCAATTGGAAGAACTATTATGCACATAGGATATTATGCGAGTCAGTTGCTGAGTTCAGTGTCATTCTTCATTAAATTCTCCCATTTAATATTTTCAACAAGGTACCTTCTCATAGACTTTGTTAATAGACAGGCCAACTTCTGAATTTCCTCACCCGATGGCTCGTGTACCTCAACCTGCTGCGTATTGGGTATGTTATCAGTTTCTTCTTTTGAAAAATATTTTTCCAGTAATTCTTCTGATTCCTGTTAAAACTCTATTTGTCTTCTGCACATTTCAGCTTTCCTACATACTCGTGGATTTACTTGTCTGGTGGGGCATAAGAGGCTACATCAACGATTTTAGGAAAAAGAAGTTAAACCTTCCTCCTATCGCCTACTTCAGTACATACCACGGATCAATTTCTCACTTCCCAACTGGCTACATGTGGAGTCCACATGTTGTGCCAAAGCCTAAAGGTATATGTCAGCTCCTCAATGGTATCTGGATGCTTGTTTTCGTCGTATTGGTCATTCCACTTCTTTTGTTGAAGCAAAACTAATGATTTGTAAATCTCAAAATGAACGGATCAGTTTCTTGTGGAGTATTTCTGTGCTAGTCTCTCTTTCTTCATTCCCATTAATCCCCTTCCCCATCCCTGAATTCATGTAAAGATCTTTTCTTCTTTTTCTAGCTCTACTTCACCCATTGGCTTAGTAATGATGTGTGCTCATACAATCAGTCCACTTGATCTATCATAAAAATATTGAAGCATTCGTTTTTTGCAGATTGGGGCTCTTTGGTTGATATTGTTGGCTATTGTTTCTTAAACCTTGGGAGAAACTACCAACCTCCTGAAGAATTTATCAAGTGGATCCAAAATGGGCCTAAACCTGTATATATTGGGTTTGGGAGCATGGTAAGGTTTTCTAATATAAACTCCCAGAAGTCTTAGAAGTATCAGATGATCCTTTATCCCACTCAGCCACTCTTGCAAGATATATCGAGTCTGATGTCTTATAATTTAAAAGCAACTTATGACTAGGTTTACTACTGTAGGTGGAATTCTTAGTTTACTACCGACAGTCTAGTGACAGTATCCGTTTCTGAATGATTTAATTCGTACTTGATAAACTTGCAATAGTGGATGTAAACCAGCTTCAATCAATCTAACTGCATTTTCGTCTCACACAATTTTAATTGTTAAATAGATCTCTAAGGTGCCTGTGCTCAAGATCTTAGCAGTCTGATCTAGAATAATCACTTTGGTCTCCTACTTCACTTTTGTTTTTGAAGATATCCAACTTGTTCATTCCTTTTGTTCTTTTTTTTAGCCTCTTGAAGATACCATTAAAACTACAGATATAATTTTGGAGGCACTAAGGAATACTGGGCAGAGGGGAATTCTTGACCGAGGTTGGGGAGATCTTGGTACTTGTAAGTTCTCTCATGATTTGCATTTCTTTTTTCAACTTATTACATTCTGCATGTTTCTGACTGACCATAAAATTGATCATATATAGGTTGCAAAATAAAGCTAATTTTTTTGAAGAAACAAAAAGATATAGGCACAACTCTCGTAATTTATTGCATATAGCATATTGAAGCTCTAGTGCTCTACTGTGCGTTCACTGGAAGGGTTAAGACCTGGATGAACCTCAAAAACACCACAAGAAGAACCTTGGAGGGGATGGTTTATTAAATAAAATTCTCTTTTAAGTTATTTAGCTGACATAATAAGTCTCCCCCTTTGACCTTCCTCTAACCCCGAACATACAACCGAAAAACCAGTTTCCAAGGCCAATTACTTGCTTGACAAAATATGAGGCCTATGATGGTGGTATGGAGTTGGGGTTACAACAACATAAACATTAAGTGGATAGATCAAGAGAACAGTTTGTTTGTCATTATATTACTGGATGGACGCCACATACACAAGTGCACTTATGTAGTATTGGTAAATAATGTGGATATTTCCGTTCATTTGTGATTGGATTGCATGTGAGAATATTCTAACACCAAGAAACATCTTTTCTTGTTTTTTTACCTCTTATTCTGTACCAGTTCAAGAGATTCCTGAAGATGTTTTTCTTGTTGCGGAGTACCCTCATGATTGGCTTTTTCCTCAATGCGCAGCTGTTGTGAGTACTATTGCTTTACAAATTACTCCTACCTACTCATGTTATATATCTTTTGAATGCTTTTCTGGATAGCAAACTGGGAGATGGGATCGGTTCTGATAAACTGATGGTCAATGGTTGGTTATTAGGGATTTTACAAACTCTAGTATAACTGACCTTCTAAACTCCAATCTTCTCGATATCTGGATATTGAAAAATATTTATTTTCTGATGTGCTCGTGGGAAATACCTGCTTGCAGGTTCATCACGGTGGTGCTGGAACCACAGCTGCGGGACTGCGTGCTGGGGTAATGTTCTTTCTCAATCTCATATCAGTAGTATTATTCTAAAGCAATCATCTTTTGCTGGATCTTTTGCCCTTTGAGTCATATAGAAAGATCAGATGGTCTTATGCAATGTCTGCAATTTTTTAATCCAGTGTCCAACAACTATAGTACCATTCTTCGGTGATCAATTCTTCTGGGGCGATAGAATTCATGAAAAGGGACTGGGACCTGCTCCAATTCCTATTGACAAGCTTAGTGTAGAAGGACTCTCTGATGCTATAACATTTATGCTTCAGCCTGATGTAAGTGTCTATGCATCTCCCTACCTAATGACATACCAATCTGTCACTGCAGAACACAAACGTGTTTTGGAAATGCTCGTTATAGACTTTGCTTGCTGATGGAAACTTAACTTATACAGGTGAAATCCCGAGTAATGGAACTAGCTGTATTATTAGAGAACGAAGATGGTGTTGCAGGTGCAGTTGATGCTTTCCATCGGCATTTGCCTTCAGAAATGCCATTGCCAACCCCAACCCCGGCTTATGAGGATATCGATGGTCCAAATCCGTTACAATGGCTTTTCACAAGGATTGGAAGAATCTGTTGCCTGCCTTGTGGTTCTTGGCTCTGAAACTGCATTTATAGAGTTGCATAGTTGTGTTATTTCATATTTTTTTTTGATTAATTGGTTGTATTGGTTCATCACATCATTCTTTCTTCTTGGCTTGTAAAATAAGTTACATGGCAAAACTTTATAGACATATTTATTGCTATTATTTTCATAGTGATTTTGTAACAACACCAAGCTCTTGTTCATTTTAGTGTTCAATGATCGCTTTGCAGAGACAGAGGTGATTATTTTGTACTTGCGTAAATTTACGTAATTATCTGTACTTTTATCTAAATACGTAATTGCTTATTTTAAGAATTACTTTCCATCCAGCCATTAAGCCAAAAAATCTTTTTTTTTTCAAACAGTCTCAACGTCCTCGTTGAGAGTCGCTCTGCGAGACGTCTAGTTACTCTCCTTAATTACATAAAATCACATAGAAATTAATAAATATGTTTATTAGTAAAGAAATAAACTTCAAGCAGAAAATGCTTGAATTTAAGGTGAAATGGTTGAAGTATAGATAAAACTGACTGAATTCAGTTATATATGATTGTGGTTCAGGCAAAATAACTTAAATTAATATGTACTTAATATTACATAAAAATAAATGAACTTCAACTATATAAAACTTCAAAAATAAAATAAACTTGAAACTATATCAAATTAGGTAGATTTGAAATATGTAATCACTACAAACATTATATTCATTGTAACCACCATCCAAACATAGCATTAGAGTTTAGAGACATCTTTTTTCGATTATTCAGCAAAATATCATTTATTTACTAACTCTGATGATAATCTTATAATATTTTGATGAGAAAAGGGTTAAAACCTCAATTTTAATTTATTAGTTGAATATATCCCTGCCGTTAAAACAAACCCTCGCCGTTACCAATTTTTCACCATTTATACCTCTCAATTGACGGAAATTTCCAAATCAATCAAAATTGATCCGATTTTATAAAAATTAGGAAAAATTAGCAAATTAGTCAAAAAATCTAACATAATTAGTAAAAACCTTTATACTTTATAAAATTTAGTAAAAGTGTCATTATTTTAGAAAACATTTCATATCCTAATAAATTATATTTAATTAATAAACTAAAGTTGAGAGGTATTTTTGACCCTTTTTCCAATTTTGATTCTATGTAAACTAATATTGTGAGGTGCAGCATTAACTCCACATTTGAAACATTAGTCTCGAGGGCCTTTATCTTTGGTCTCAAATACTTGTTTTCCATCAATAAAAACTGTAACTTTGCCTCCATCGTCTACGTCATGAATTAAACTAACATTGTCGTATAGAGCAGTAGCAAAAATATGTCCATTATAATAATAAATAACTCATCATAAATTCTCAATATTATTGTTGTAAGGCTCAATGAATTTGTACAATTGTTGCTCCTGATGTCCCATTTGGCACAACCCTCAAATTTCCTAATCAAGTAGATTTGGATAGATTTTTTTTTATCAAGATTATATATAAATATTTTAAAAATAATAATGTACTATAAATATAAATATGTGAATTCGAATTTTGGTGCGATGCTGAGTAAGGGTATTAGGATCATGAGGCTTGTCATCCGCATAAATTCAGCCCACAGTCAATGAGTTCCATTATCGATACTATAACATTTTTCAAGTGGAATATCATATGATATTGGGTTTTTACTAGGTGTCTGATATTCGTATTAGAGTTCGACTTATTTTAAATTTATATCGAAAAGTCTCATATTGAGAGATAAAGAGCTCTCAAACAAGTGACTATATATGTATCTAGTTAAGAATGAAAGACTCCATCATAACCCTTGTTGGTCCAAATGTTATATTCAATAAAACTATATATGTAGTACGATATATTGGTATCCATTATTCTTGAAATATTGGATAAGTGTCATAAATAAAGTACACATATTTAAAAAAATAAATAGAAATTTATAATCTAATAGGCAAATATTATGAGAGGTCTTATACTTAGTAAATTCACAAATCGAAAGTTCTGTAATGCCAGTTATTCTATCTGTTTTTCATTTTAAATGGATTATAGTTATTTTTTCACATTTTGAACTTTTTGTGTATAGTTAATAATCAAATCAAAACCAAAGTGAAATAAATAACAACCAAACCAATACATATATATTATATTTAATTTAATTTAATTTTAATAATTTTAAAACCGATTAAATTGGTTTGAATCAAATCAAACTTGTGAACACCCCATACTCCCAATTAATTTCTTTCTTTCATCTTTTTATTTTTTATCTTTTTAATAATAGAAAAAAGAGTGTTTCGTTTTATAGCTCTCATTTACATCCACAATATACTTCTTTCATACATCAAACTGAAAATCAACTTGATCAATTTTTGAAATTTAATTAGATTATATTAATTTGATATTTAAAATAATATTTAAATATTTAAAATTATGCTAAAAATTATCCTACAGTACTTTTTTTTTTAATATATCAAATGAATTTTAAACAATTAAAATTTATTTTATTAGACTCTAAAACTATATGACAACTAATAAGAAACGGATATAATTACTCACCTATTTTGGTTTTCATGTTAATACATATACTCCACCATAAATATACTCTGAAAATCTTTTTTTTTTTTTTTTGAAATCTTTAATTTAATAATGCAAGGAAAAGGAAAAGGAAATTGAGAAAGCTAATCAAACTTGTTACGGTCAAGTCGAGAATCCTAGTACTTCACTAGCACCGACCGACCAAAAAGATAAAATGAAGCGGTCGCCGGCGATCTTGAAAAACCGGCGAGGAGGTGGTTTGGGATTTGCTGCAATTGCTTACATCGGAGTAGACTATCTCCGGTTTATTTCTCCGGCATGGCATGACCGGTTACAGCCGACGCTATGGACCATATTGGCGATCGCTGCTATTATTCGGGTTCCATTTTACAAACACTGGTCATCAGAGCTCCGTTCAGCTATACCATTTATTTTCGCTATGCTTTTTTTGCTCTCTGCTCTTCTTTTTGAAGCCATTTCTGTCCGCTCTGTCACTGCCGTTCTTGGTCTTGAATGGAACAGGTATGTATATGCTTTAAAGTAGTGCTCTTTTTTAATTCATAATTTTATTGATTTGTTTCAATTTTTTGAAGTTTTGGCAAATTTGTGTATATTGGGAAATATGGGTTTCAGATTTGGATGGGAAAACTGACTTGGGGTTGAGTGCATTTTTGAGCTTGTTAATGATAAGTTTGAGTTTGTATTGTGAAGAATGGAAATGATAATTTCTTGTTTGCATCCCAAATCTGATCTAATTTGTGGTTTTCTCAATTGCTCTATAGATTTTGTTACATTGTAAAATCTAAGCAGAGTTAGATGCAGAAATTGGATGAACTATTAGAGAGAATTTGGAGCTACATCATTTTTACTCTGAATGATCAGAAATTGTTATTGAGTTACCTTCAAAATCACACATACATACTTTTGAATTTTTTCATTGAAGATTGCATATATCCATTTATGGGAAAAACACAAGGTTTGGATTTCTATACTGGGATTAATTAAAGCTGATAGATCAGACCAAAAAAATTGGTATAGGTCAATCTCACTTATCCTGGAGACAGAATTAAGAGGGATGCATTTTTCTATATGCTTCGGTTTGCTTAAGTTATGTTGCTCCGACTCTCCAAAATGCTGCCGCACCCATGACTGATCTTCCATAAATGCACTACGTTTGGAGGATCCAACATGCATCTCGACAACAATTTTGTGCAGTACATTGGTATGGGTAATCCTTTGTTAGATTTCAAAAGTAATGAAAATCTTAAGTGGATTAGTTTGTGCTCTTGGTATGTCTTGTGTCTGTGAATAATGGTATTTTGCGTATAATTCTTTCTTGTGATTAATTAAATTCTGTACGTGATGCTCATCATAAATTAAATCCTCACATTCTTCTGCCAAGTGATCCAAATAAGACTGGGATCATGGCACTGTTGCTTTTTAGATACATCTTTTGGAAATGACAAAGCATACGTTGTTTAAGTTTTTACCATGTCACCAGATTGTTAGAATTGGGGAATGGGCGACTTTTTGGATTTTTTAAATTGGGGACTTCTCTGACTGAATTCAAGATGAGTAGACAGAGCTTGGAAACTAATAGAGGAAGTGGAGGAAAACCGGGAAGGTATAAGGCTTAGGAAATCGAGGATGGGAACTTCTTTGAGAATTTTGATAAAGAAGAGGGAGTTTGGAAACCGAGGAGGCAAAGAGACAACTGTGTAAGGATGAAGATGTCAGGTGATAAAAAAAGGGATCTTTTTGAGCTTTTTCCAAAGCTTCTGTACTGAGACACTTTCAAGCAAAATAAAAACAGATAGCTAGTAAAGTCATAACTAAAAGAGAGAACTAATTGTGCTGTATTTGAAATCATATATTAACCTGTGTTGCATGTCTTGGTTAGCTTGGATTGGTTAGGTGTGATCTGTCTTGGGATTCTAGATATGCTAACGTCATCTAGATGTGTAAGGATACATGGTCTAGATTCTAGTGAGATACAATACAACAATGTCTTTTAATAGCAGAATTTCACAAAGATGCTGAATTGATAGTTCTAAAATGCTGTCTAAGGCGAGTAATATAAAGGAAAATCTGGCTTGCATCATCACAATTAACAAACTTTGCCTCCAGTATCACCACTATTAGAAGTTAAACAGTTTGACATTGATTTCCTTTCCTGTTCTTGTTTTTGAGAAATATGTCTATCGTTGAAGCACAATGTGAAGTGGTGAAAGGCTTCTTGAAGCATGGATAAATTTCATTTTTTTTAAAAAAAAAGTCTTACGGATATCTGTAGACACGATCAGAATGCCCTAAAGTGGTTATGTTATCAATCATGGCACGCAACCTTGTTTTGCCTCCTAGAAGATTGAAAGTTTAGACGCATACTTGGTCCCAATTTACAATGTTTGGCTTGTGTCCAGAAAAATAAATTAACAATTGAGTCTTTTTCCTTTTGTAAGCAAAAATAGCAATTATAACTTTGCTTCATTATGTTTGATCTCTCTTCTTTCTTAAATGACCATCTATAGTCTTTACAAGTTCTTCTCTTTGCAATTTATTGACAGTGATGCATCACCTCTTCCTGATGTTGGTCAGTGGTTGGTGCTGTCATTGAATGAGAAACTACCTCAAACAGTGGTTAATATATTGAGAGCTCGTATAATTGGATTACATCATTTTCTGATGCTGTTTATCATGCTTGCTTTCTCTGTACTCTTTGAATCGGTTGAAGCTCCTGGTCTTGGGCTTGGTGCAAGATTCATGTTCACAATGGGAATCGGAAGGCTACTTCGGGCCATAACTTTTATCTCCACAATTCTACCATCTGCTCGACCATGGTGTGCATCTGCTAGATTCCTTGTTCCTCAGCACCCTCATCCTTGGGCTCAGAAATATTATGTACCATATGCCACAGATTCAAATGCCATACGGAACGTCATAAACTGGGACACAGCATATGGTATTTCTCCCTTCTGATCTTCTCTTCTGTCCTGAAATTCTTACTTGGTTCTTCTTTATGAACTGCCAGTCAGAATGATCCAAAATTGAAAAAGCTCTATACATTTGTTCAATAAGAAATGCTGCCTGCGATCAGGAAATCTCATAAAGCCAGTTTCTTTTAGGTCTTTGATGCTGTTGGTTGAATTCTGTACATAGTATTGATCTTTCATTTCTGTCTCTACTTTCGCTTTCAGCTGATCCTGGGGAATACGATCCGGAGTTTCGACCAGATTGGGGTTCAATGAGCTTTCTGATTGATTTCCTTCGGCCTACAGCTCCTGAGGGATCATCTGCTTGGTATCATCTGCTAAAGAAAGCGTCAGGGGGTTGCAATGACCTTATATATAGTGGCCACATGCTTGTTGCCGTGCTGACAGCTATGGCATGGACGGTATGCGTCTATCATTCCCTAAATTTGAAGTCTAAATTCCTGTGTCCAACCAATCTCATCTGGCTTAAAACTTGATAAACATATGTAGGAAGCCTATGGTGGCTATAGCTCAGCACTCATCTGGATTTTTGTGATTCATAGCGCTCAAAGAGAAATACGAGAACGCCATCATTACAGTGTAGATGTCGTTGTGGCCATCTATGTGGGAATAATGCTCTGGAAAATGACAGGTCTTTTTTGGCCAATGAAGGATCGGTCAAAGGCTACGAGGCTTCGTAGGCTCGAGAAGATTCAGGGTAGGCTAATGCGAGCAGCAAAGGACGATGATATAGAGCGAATACGTGAACTTCTTAAGGAGGTAGAAGTGAGCAGCCATGTTAGGGAAAACTCCAGTAGCAAAGCAATGTGGCTCTTTTCAGGTGGAACCATTATCTTTACTCTTTGTATGGTTCTTCTTGCCTTCACATTGACCAGCGACGGGTGAGACAGCCAATTTTCAACTCCAACAAAATGCTCTACAACAGGTAAGATGATTACGAGACGCAGAATTTGTAACATTAGGCTAGGCCAGAATAGGCATTCAACTGGAGTTTTTGTTGTTTGTATGTAATGCTTTGGCTTCAATTTTCTCTCCTGGTGGAGTGGTATTTACTGTTATATATGAAGAGAAAAATGACTATTTATTGAATGCCTTTTGTTTACTAAAATTGTTTACTCGAAGGCCCTTTTATGCTTTTTACCTCTGTGATCTAGTAAAAACTTCCCTTTCAAGTTTCAAGTATAATTTTGATGGACTCGCTTTACCCCTTTTTGAGTGACTGCAGGGTGCGGGGGGTCTTGACGGAGAGAGCCGAGGATTTTTCAGAAACAATCTCTCTACCCTTAAGGTTTGCAACCCTATCTTTGGATCCCAAAATCTTCATACTGGGTGTAGAAACAATTTAAACGTGTTTAGTCGAAAATGTTGAATTAGTTTCAGTGTAGTACTCTATATTACAACTTGATCATCACAAATAAATCCATTTACAGAATTGCTATTAAATTTGACTCACGTGTTGCCAATTCAGCTTTTGCACTTAATCTATTAATCACATTTTCGAAGATCAAGTTTGTACGTTAATACAAAAAAACTATTTACAAATGGAGAGATCCACTCACTTTTGTCTTCTTCGTATTAGTTGGATCTGCTCATGAAAATATGAGTAACACTCAACTTCTTTTAATCATGAAACAATAACTGTTTTAATCCATTTAAATTCAATTCAATTCAAACTCCGACTCACTAATAATGGATTAATGTAATGTGTAACAAAAGCAAAGAAGCCGTGCAAGAGACTTTTGCAATTAAAAATCGTAAACAAAGCTTCAAAGGCACGATTTAGTTGCCTTATTGTACAACCCACCGCATCTAATCCAAACTTTTTTCTTATTTCTTCAATCTTCTTCGCACTCCTTCAAACGCATAATCTTCCAACTTTCTCGCGTTTTCTTCCTTCCAAAAATGGCATTTTCTATAGCTGCTGCCGGAGCCGCTACCGGAGCCGGAGCTTTGGCTTCTCCATCGGCGAATGGCTCTTCTTCTACCAAGTTTTCTTACTTGGCTTCTTTGCAATTTCCCAGAGAGCTTCGTCGTGTTCAAATTGGGAACTATGGGTTGAAGTCAAAGAAAGGGTCTTCACGTCTTGTTCCTCTGGTATTTCATTTCTTTTAACTCAAATTCGAAAAGGGTGTTTTCTTTTTGGCTTCTAAAATTATTTTTGTTTAATGTTGTATGTAAAATTTTCTTTGATTTTATCGTGTGGAGAGATTTTCCTGCTGGAGTTTTGGCTTGTGGAGTTTGATTTCTTAGAATTTGGAGTATTAAGATGGATTGACTTTGTGCTTGTTGTGAATTACCCTTTCATTTGACAAAAAATTGCTTCAGTGACATCTGTATTGGGGGTTTTATATGCTACATTTCTGTTTTGAATGGCTATTAAATGTTAAATGTGTAATTTTAGGTGTAACTATCAGTTTATATACGGAGTCGAGGCCTTGAGGTACTAAACATATCTGTAGTTTGTCTTTTTGCTGTTCCATTTCTCTGGTTGAATTCTTTTTTTTTTTTTTGATTGGGGTGGGGGTGGAAGAGTCTTATGTTGGTGAAGAGCAGAAGAGGGTGAAATTGTAATAGTTTTAGTAAAGATGTGACCTGTTGTTTATTCTCCTCTTTGAGTTGTTATTTGCACTTAGTATCAAACTATTAGATTAGAAATCAAGATTCTGTTTTACTTGAATTTGTGTACAAGCCGTGAGGATCCCTGCAGCATTAGCAAATAAAGGCAGATATTGCAAGACATTCCTCCGTCTATTTTGGTATTCAGCTCAGGCTTTTGTTATTTTAGAGTAACAGATAGACTAAACCTGGCATAATCAAAAAATTCTCTCTTGTGAAGTTTTGTATATGCAGAAGCCTGAATGACATGATAACCAAGTCATCCTTCTCAATGAACCTTACACCCCCCCCCCCCCCCCCCTCTCTTCACGGGCATTGAAAATGTGCTGTCTGACGCATATCCTCGCAACTTGATATGCATAGACGATGGGTATAATCGTCACTTCTGCTTATTGGCTAGTCCTCAAAGTATAAGTTTTGTTAAGTATTAGGAAGAAACAACTCATTGATAAGCTAGTGCAAAGGGGAAAATATTAATTACACCATTTTCTAAAGGTGAACTTTGGTTAGATGAAATTTGAATTTTCAAAAGAAATGAGAGTAGAATCAGATTCACTGTATATTTGTAGAAGTTTTTCAGGTATTTTCTGATCCTCCAAAAAAATAGATGTTGTATAAATCAGGGAAGGGTGAAATGAACTATATATTTTTTTTGGATACAAATTAGTACACTTATTTTGTGTGGAAAGTGAGAGAAGTGAGCGACTGTTTTGTTTCATACAGGAGTTGAGAGAGTACTATCTGACCAAGTAAATAATAAATTACAGTAGATGTAAACTGTCAGAGAACAAAATATACTTTTTTTTTCATTTGCTATAATGTGATGCAAGGTCGTTGTTGTTCATTAGCAATATGCTCTTGGGGGACTTTAGACTTCTGCTTTTCTATTTATTCAGTGCCTTCTTGTTGAATGCTTCATTTTCTGTTACAACTAGATGTTATTTGTTTAGCAATGTAATCAGCTTGAGCTGCTGAATTGCATCATCTTGATTAAATCCACTTTTGATTTTATCCCTCACTGACATCATTATCTCAAATCTGCTGACATTTGCCCATTATGTACTCTTTGAAAATATCGCATTCTAAGTTTTTGCTTTTATAGAAATGATGGTCATTGCTTAGATTGATTAAATCGTATCTGTATAATTAGGTTGAAGCAAAGAAGCAAACATTTTCTTCCTTTGAAGATATGTTGGAGAACTCTGAGAAACCATTATTGGTCGACTTCTATGCAACCTGGTACGCTGAACTCTCCTTGGCAGCCTTCAACCTTTATTTACATCAAAAGTAGAAGAATTGCTAAGTGGATATAGCTATCTGTCTCAATCTTAAGTTCTTTGAAGTCGCATGTGGGGTCAAAAGCTTCGCTACTGTTTCTATTCAGATAATAATGAGAGTATTCTCATATTACATGCAGGTGTGGTCCTTGCCAGTTCATGGTTCCTATTCTAAACGAAGTTGGTGAATCGATGAAAGATAAAATTCAAGTGGTGAAAATTGATACAGAGAAGTACCCAGCTCTCGCAGACAAGTACAAAATACAGGCGTTGCCAACCTTCATATTGTTCAAGGATGGAGACGTTTGTGATCGCTTTGTAAGTGGAATAGACCTTGTTATTACTTGTTTTCATGTTGTTTTTTCGATAGTGTTCATGCCAAAGCTACCAGAACATCTTTTTGAATGATTTTGGTAGTAACTAGTAGGACGCTTTTAAAGTTACCAAGTAGATAAATTTCCTCTCTCATTCAAACTTCTATTACTTGTGAGTTTTGAGCATATTATGCCTCTTTCCGTCTTGCATTTGTACACCCCTAAAGCCAGAAGAAGTAGAATAAAGAAATGACCAAATAGCTGATTGAAAACGGTCATGAAACAAAAAACTGCACGAGGTTGGGATCTTTGGAAGTGTATATAGCTTTTAAGATTTTATTTGAGTGAGAAAAATGCTAGTCAGTTCACTTTCTACTCTCGAGGTAAAGGTAAGGTCTTCCCCAATCCCACTTTGAGGGACTATACTGGATATATGAGTATAAGAAAACTGCAAGTCAAGCACAACAGTAACAAGACTTGAGTAGTCAAAAAGTGAATACATGAAAAAATCAAAGGGGGTCCAACATCAACTAATATACATAAAAAACTAATATAAACAGTGTAACTTTTCGTCCTAGCTCCGCCCCTGGACTTGAGGGTTTGGTGGATATTTTTTTTTGTTGCAAATTTTCTAGTTGATTTAGTATTTAGCTCAAGTGTATCTTGTGTAAGTAACTGTTTCAATGTCTTGTTTCAGGAGGGCGCACTCAATGCTCCTCAATTGATGCAACGCATAAAATCTGCACTGGAAGTAAAGCAGTAGTCTTAGCGTGCTGCCTTTCTAGTGCTCGAATCATCGTTTTGAAGTTATTCATGTTTAAATTTCAATGATCGTGTTCTGTGGAAGCCTTCAGTTTCTCGCTCCATGTATTTGCAAAGAAAATTGATTAGATACAGGTGTACAATGATTAATCAATTTGCCCTAACTGCTCTAATTTTTTTCTCCCTTAAAATATGATTAAACTTTAATTTTTTAACGGAATGGCAAACTTTGATCAACTGATGTTCAATGTATTAATAATTCACCAGATACAAAAAGCATTTGCATTGTCTGAATAAAGTAGCAGAGACTTTTCTTTCTGAAAATCAAACCAATACGAAAATGTCTGAGAACAAATGGTGATTTAAGAAATCGAGCTTTAAATAAAATCTTAAAAGTTCAGATAATCAATCAATTTAGTTAATATACGTGCTCATGTATCCTTTTACCATCCAATACCAACAGAAAGCAAAAGGAATAGCAGGTGAAAGATGGAGATGAGAGCAAAAGAAGCCATATCAATAGGCCAAGACCTCACTCCTCCAATCCCCCCGCTTTCACTTTGCCTCCACCATTCTACACTTCTCTCTCACTGCTCTTCTTGCTTTTCTCCCCTCCCTCCTCCTCCTTCCCTTCACTATCCTCCCTTCTTCTCCCCTAAAAATCCCAATTCAAATCACTCCATTCGCTACTGTTCCCTTCAATGCTCTTCTCTCGACTCCCCTATTCACTTCTCCTCTTCAGAATTCCACTTCTTTCACCTCTTTCCTCAACCCCTTTACACCAATTTCCCTACTTCCTCCGACCTTCGTCTCTCCCTCCGCCTCCTCCACCTCTTCCAAACGCTTCATCTCATCCAAGAATCAAATGGGTCTTTATTAAATTTGGAAAGAATTGGTGGGTTGATGACGAATTTCAGGAAAGTAATGTTCTTGGAAGAACACTGCAATGATAATGATCTTTCTGGAAGAATTCGTGATGGGGCAAAGGCTTTGGCAGCTTCTAGAAGAATGCGTGTCGGTTTGGAGACCAACGGAGAGTATACTGTGGAAGCTGCAGTGCTCTGTTTAGTGCTGACGAATGCAGTGGAAGTGTACGATAAAGATGGGAGAAGTTTAGGGGTGGGTGTTTATGATGTACCATTTTCATGGGTCAATCATAGCTGCTCTCCTAATGCTTCTTACAGGTTTTGTACAGCATCAGATTCAGGAGGGATATTGGAGAGTAGGATATGTCCAGCAGCTACGGAGACTGGTGCTGCTGGCATTGGACATGAATCAATTAGTAGTAATACTGAACTTCAGAAATCCATGTCAGTTATTGGTAATGAACTACTGTAATTTCTTTCCAAAGTTATGATTTTTTTGATAATCTTGATGGAGAGCAAATGTGATTTTCTTTCTGCTTTCCATTCGTTGTTTGGCGATAGGTGGAAGTGAAGCATGTGGTCCGAAGATAATCCTTAGAAGTATAAAGGGCATCCAAAGAAGTGAAGAAGTGTTGATTTCATACACTGACTTGTTACAGCCTAAGGTACAGTTGTTCTCAATCTTTTGAAGGACATGACACAATTTTATATTATCAAGGACATCACTATAGTTAGGAAAGAGTGGATGTCGTGTATTAGGGTAGAAGGCTAGTAGAAGAGAGTGTCGCCTTTCCTTGCATAGGTTTAGTGCCTGTCATAGGACTAGTTGTACCCTTGTAGTTCTTGTGGTATGATGTTTATTGTATTTTGATGATCACATTATTTTAGTTGTTGTTACTGTTTCTCTCTTGTATACTCAACACTGCTTTTTTTTATTAACCACTATGCTTTGTCCATTGTTTTCATCTTCTTTTACTTGGTTTTTGATGCACTTGAGCTGAGGGTCTTCCGTAAACAGGCTCTCTACCTCCACGAGGTAGCGGTAAGGTTTGAGTGCGCTCTACCCTCCCCTGACCCCGCTTTGTGGAATTTCATTGGGTATGTTGTTGTTGTTGTGTTTCTTATCAAATGTTTCTTGATGGAGAACCTTCTGAACTCAGGTATGAACTATGAATCAATTGCCAGTTAGATACATTTTGTATGACTGAACAAATGCTGGTTCCAATGCCGAATAATTTCACTGTAACATTATCAATTCGATTTATTTGAGTTGTTGCTTAGATTGTTTACCAGAATTGTTCTTCTTTTTCAAATCCAGTATATAGGGATGATGACAGCTAAGTTCTACAAGTTATTTTTAATGATGTTCTATGTTAACCATATCAACTTTCAAAAGAAAAAAGAAACAGTTTTAATAGTGACTTTACTTGTCTTCCAGGTGATGAGGCAATCAGAGTTGTGGTCGAAGTACAGGTTCAGTTGCTGCTGTAAACGATGTAGATCAATGCCTATGACTTATATGGATCATTGTCTGCAGGTAAAATCATATGGTTTGAGAACAATGGTTAGAAGGGTATGCATGTACTGTCGAACCGTAATTGTAATACCATCATTTTTGTCCAACAGTAAGCTCCTTCTTTAAATGATTCCAGTTTCACCTCTTTGATTTTCCGTACCTTATAAATTTTATGTTTGGTAATTGCAGCATATCCTGTTAATTCGAGTTGTAGAGGGTAATCTGGAAATTGGAGCATTTTTCTTTTATTATGATCTATTTTTTGTGTAATTGACCACTAAATAGTTGTAATTTGGAGGGTTCCTTTATTCATTACTTTGATTTTGCTTCCATTGTTTTGTTTTTTTGGGATGAGTACTTTGCTGCCATTGTTGTTTCAGCATATTTGTCTTTTATTTTCCTCAAATTTGGTCTGACATCAAATTGTGTGGCAATCAGAATGCACTTAGTAAAAGAATTAGGCCACAGTTGATACACGTATGGAGGTTTGATGATCATGGAGATGAGATGTGACAATAAATGTTTGTTTCAAAGAAACTAAGGTGTTCAAACTTGGTAAGTGCTCACCAAGGCAAAAATAAAAAAGGAAAAGGACTAAGAGGTGATTTCTGGTGCAACCCCATCACAACTAGAAGTGCTCCGAATCTCCTCCCACTGTCCTTACTCGGGTCTTGGCTCTATTGTACATGTCCTTAATCCGATTCCGACCTAGTGTATGCCACAGGAACAGCTCTAGCCTCCAAGCATCTTCATAGAACCTCCCTCGGAACTTTGTCATATGTCTTTTCTATGTCAATGAAACAGCATGTTTATCATCAAAAGCAATAAGAAATTAAAAATAGCCCAAAAACATCCAGGCTGGTGTTTAACAATCTGCTAAGAAGTCTAGTTTATATATTTTCTCTTGTAATTTTCCATATTGTTTGTTTTCTTCCTTTAAATCTCTGGGAGTTTTTTTCCTTTTAAGCCAAGTTCTGCTTTGAAGTTCGTAGTCAAGCAGAGTTGAAGATCATTGCTCTTCTTGTTTTTTCTCCTAAGAATTATGACATATCTAAGCCTTTAGGATCATTAACATCTTTTGTGAATTTTCTTGTGCAGGAAATCTTAATTTTAAATCTCGATAGTTCAAATATGGCTACTGGTGACAACTTCTATGAGGAACATGTAATGGAGAAGCTGATTGATTGCTTGGATGACGCTATAGATGACTTCCTGTCATTTAATAACCCCAAGAATTGTTGTGAAAAACTCGAGATCCTGCTTACTCAAGATCATGTTAACGTTCTTCTAAAGCCTGACGGAGAAAAATTACATCAACTCTTCAGATTACATCCTCTTCACCATGTCTCTTTGCATGCCATCCTGACACTTGCTTCTGCATACAAAGTCTCTGTAAGTGAACTGCTGGCCCTAGACCCCGAAGGCCATGAACATCAAACCAAAGCTTTTAGTCTTAGTAGAAAGAGTGCAGCATATTCCTTGTTGCTTGCAGGTGCCACCCAGCATTTATTAGAATCCGAGTCTTCTCTCATTGTGCCTGTATCAAATTTTTGGATGACTGCTGGTGAGACTCTACTAAGTCTTGTCAGAAGCTCCACTTGGAACTTACTTTCAATGGAAAGACACGTTGAGGAATTTTCATTTTCGTCGCATCAAATTTGTGGCAAATGCACACTGCTTGATAGGTTTAGAGATAAATTTGCCGATTGTCATGATGAAAATGCAGAGTTTGCTGATGTAACTAGCCAATTTTTGAGTTGTGTTACCGATACAACATCAAAAATCTGGGATTTCCTCACAAAGGAAGGTGGTTACTTGAAAGTAGTTGAAGATCCCATTAACTTTAGATGGCTTGGGAGTAGGATGCCATCTTTTAGTCAGTTTGCAACTCATGCAACAAGTCCTAGTGCAGACAAAACAGATTCTGGATTGGAAGCAGAAGATAATCACAACGAGATACGGGTAAACTTGTTCCTGCTTGGTATTCACTGCTTAATCTATGGAGCTTTTTTGTCAACTGTATGTTTTGGTCCTAATTCGCCACTCATGTCTAAAGTTGAAAGTCTTCTTAGTGTCGAAGGTATTCTGAACGGTTAACTTAAGCCATTGGTTGCCTACAAATCCCTATTGTGTGAAATGCCAAACCATATGTTACCTGTTTTGTGATTTAGGTAAACGCAAGGAAATTTTCAAACTAAACATTTCACAGTTATAACATCCACCAGTCAAAACCTCACTTAGTTGGAAATATTTGTTTGAAATTTCTAAACGCTCACACAAGTATATACACATCCAGATGAAATCAAACTATACTATATAAAAATATCATAATAATTGAAGGTTCCACCTAATATAGAAATCCCCATCACAACATTTTCTCATCACTCACGCTGGCTAATATTTTTGGACATTGTCTATACAACTATAAATAATGGACATTTTGGAGAAGAAAATATCTGTGAATTGACATTAATTTAAGAGAAGCAATACAATATGGCTGAAGAGAAACACCAACACCATCACCATTTGTTCCACCACAAGAACAAGGAGGATGAGGGTGGACCAGTTGATTATGAAAAAGAAGTGAAGCACCACAGCCATCTCGAGAAGATTGGTGAACTTGGTGCTGTTGCTGCTGGTGCTTTGGCCTTAGTATGTAAATATAATAACATATATTCGATATTTTGTTTTTATATACGTTACATTTGATACAAGTCTTCTTTAATTTCTTACGCCGTTTGTGGTTGAATTATTAAATATATAGCATGAGAAACACAAGGCAAAGAAGGACCCAGAGCATGCACACAAGCACAAGATAGAGGAAGAGATTGCAGCTGTTGCTGCAGTTGGGGCAGGTGGATTTGCATTCCATGAACATCATCAGAAAAAAGATGCCAAGAAAGAAAAAAAGGAAGTTGAGGGTGGACACCACCACCACCACCACTACTAATCAAATTTAACTTTTTTAGGCACCTATGGACTCTATGTTTTGTCTAATATAAATAAATAAAAGATACTACTATATATGTGTTTTGTATCCAATATTAATCTCTCTCTAGATTGTATGATTTGGTGTTTCTATGTTAATCTCACTATGTAATACTTTGAGCCCGTTTGGATGGGCTTAATAAAAGCAGCTTTAAAAAAGTACTTTTGAAAGTGCTGAAACTTATTTTTAAAATAAGTAGTTATGCGTTTGGATAAAAGTGTTGAAGTTAAAAAAAAAGTTGTTGATGTATTTGGCAAATAAGTGCTGATAAACAACTTTTTAAATCAAAATGTCTGAAATACCATCAAAAGCAGTTAACATAATAAAAGTTAATTAATTTATATTTTACAGCCATAAATAATTATATTTTGCTATCATTCACATATTTCTTTCTCATCACAAATTATTTATAAAAGGAATATAAACTTATTATAGATTTTAAAGATATATAATTTGAATAGATCAAAGAACGATTTAAGATTTAATTTAGTTTCATCCATAGGTAATAATAATTGTTTATCATTCACATATTTCTTTATTATCACAAATTATTTATAAGAGGAATATAAATTTTTATTTTTCAAGATATTATCGACATCAATCGAGAGAAAAGGAAGAAAGCTAATAAAAAATAATCGAAAAAACTTACTTCAAGGTTTATCTTTACTTCAAATTGGAAGAACAGGAAGAAGTTCAGCAGCTATGCCAAATGTGAAGGGGAAAATGGAAGAAAGAGAAGTTAGGGTTATGTGAGTTATTTGGAGATTGTATAAAAATATTAAGGGCAAAAAGGTAAAAATGTGGTCAACTTAAAACAGCTTATAAGCTAAAAAAAAAAACACCTTTACCCCAGCTTTTAACTTTTGACTTAAAATAAGTTTTTTTAAACTTAAAATAAGTTATTTTGAGTATTGTCAAACAACTAAATAAGTCAAAAACCAGCTTTTAAGTCAGTTTGACCAGCTTTTAAGCTGAGCCAAACAGGCTCTTTGTCTATGGATTAATTTGCTTTTTGAGTGTTATTTTTTATATTTTGATCGATGTATAATTTTATTACGATATTATTTTTCCCATTATTTTGTTATTATTTGTTGATTCTTACATGTACTTCCATTACTATTTATTGTTTTTTTTATTGAATCTAGGTCTATTATATCAATATCTTTACCTTTGAGATGTAGATACAAATACAATCGGCAAACATTTTACTTTCTTCAAATCTTACTTTGTTGGATTATATTAAATATATTATTATTATTAATTTTTTCAATCTTTAACATTTTGACTAATTTAAATTTATACCGTGTATGAACTTGGTAGGAGGTGGCAGTGAAAAACAAAACATAAGATTTACTTGAATGATAGTGACAAGTATTTGTTTTTCTCCTTTGCCTCATGTGCTGTTAGTAGTCTTAATAGCTAAGTAATTCCATATTTTGGTGGATGATTCACAATCTTCACCCTCTAATTATGAAGATAAATTACATATTTTATATACCTTTGAAAAACATGAAGATAAATTAGTAATAAAGAGAATAATATTCTTTAATTTACTAATGTCACTTACTAATTACTATGAATGGATATAATTATCTCAGGTTTGTAATTATCTTTTTAAGTGATAATAGTTTGTTGGTGAATATATCATAATTACCGTTGAAAACAAAGTGAACAGAAATAAATAAATAAATATTTTTATTAAGTCGTAACTATCTCACAATTTTTAAGGTGATTCAAATTCATTGCAGTATAATTTTCATCAATTCAATAATATAACTTTTGACTTGTCCCCTCTAAAATAGTTTAACTCAATTCGCACAAGCTCATTCTTATGAAAAGCGATCAACTTTTGTCATAAGTGAAATCTAATAATGATGCTCCTATAATTTCGACATCCCACTCATACAGTATACAAATCTTATCAAGAGTTTTTAAGCTCACCCTCCATAAATCATTATAGAATAAATACATTCACATCAAAGGAAGAGAATAGAAAAAAAATATAATAGTGCATATATAACTAGTTATCAAATAATTCTTTCTTTCTGTTGAACCTAATTATATGATCTCTAGTTCCAGATTGAATTTTTCATATGTTACTCAAAATTTCAGGAGCTTTAATTTCATCACCTCGACATCTTCAAACTTTTTATCTTATTTATAAGTGAATTTGCAAGATTATCACAAAATTTGACATAATCAAATTTTAACTATATTACTTGTCAAATATGATCTCAAAACATTTATTTTGCTTGTGGATATGAATTTGCTGTTATAATAACGGTTTAAACTATACCCATAGCGTTGATGTTATCACAATAAATCAAAATTAAAGAAAGTAATTTTCAATTGCACCACTTGTGAAAAATGATTATCGTTATTAGCTCAATAAAGATACTACCATAGTAAATCGAAATAAACACGTTTCAGAAGAACTTTTATTTTTCAGTTGTATTTGTATTTAAATTATAGTCATACAAATGTTACCACAAATTCCAAAAAAAAAAATTATTTCTTCAATTAAACACCTAGTTAAGCAACACTTGAACATAATAAATTAAAACTAAGAAAATAATATAAATATTCTTTAAAAGAAATATCGATCGATGAATAATTCCGCCCCTACACGCAGACGAAAAAAAAAGAAGTTTGAAAAGGGAAATGCGAACCATATTGTACGCGTTATTTGTTTTCTGATTTCAGTAAGCAAAAGGAAATTTTCAAACTAAAGCATTTTCATTTGATAATTATTTAAATTCAACTTGTTTTATTAGGTGCTAAGAAACATCTTAGTAATATCATCCACCAGTCAAAATTAAATCCCAACTTAGTTCGAAATAATTATTTGAAATTTCTAACCTTCACACTAGTAATTAATTAATAATATATATTATTTACTTCCAGAAGAAGTCAAATTTAATTTTCTATGACAAGATGATATCTAAAATACAAATTAAATTGAACATGTTTGGTCGAATTTTCTCGTCCTTCATGACAACTACGTAATATTTTTGGACATTACAATTCACCGGCCTATAAATAATGGAGTAGCTAGAAAAAACAAAATATCAAAGCATAAATTGTCTATCGACGTTTAATCAACAATTAATTTAGTGAAGAAAATATTATAATATTAATATGGCTGAAGAGAAACAACATCACCGTTTGTTCCACCACAAGAACAGAGAGGAAGAAGGTGGTCCAGTTGATCATAAAAAAAAAGTGAAGCACCATAGCCATCTCCAGAAAATTGGTGAACTTGGTGCTGTTGCTGCCGGTGCTTACGCCTTGGTACGTAAACATTACTTCCTCCATCTCATTTTATTTGACTAGGCACGAAGTTTAACAATGAATAATCGAAATTTAAATCATTTCATCAATCGTGTATCATTCTTTTTTAGACTGACTAAAAAGTAAAGTAAGTCACATAAATTGGAATTGGAATAGGAAGAATATTTAATAACATATGTTATGTCCATTGATATAAAATATTTCATATACATGTCCTAAATTTTTGTGTCTAGTTATTTCAAATAGGATATGTATGGTACTATTATACTCTATGTTCTATGTGGAATATATATAGTTGGACTAGTGATTTCGCTCCAAGTTTAAAGTGATCATATAGCTTTTCTAATGTCATAATACTCCCTTCGTCTTATATAATCGTTACTTTTTATTTCCAAGCTTATGTCGAAAAGTAGTAAAAAAACGATAGATAATTTGAAGCGAACATGTATGTACTAAAAATGCATGTAAATATACAGCATGAGAAGCACAAGGCAAAGAAAGACCCAGAGAATGCACACAAACACAAGATAAAACAAGAGATAGCAGCAGTAGCTGCAGTTGGTGCTGGTGGATTTGCATTCCATGAACATCATCAGAAGAAAGAAGCCAAGAAAGAGAAAAAGGCAGCTGAGAAAGGACGACACCACTAATTAAATTTAAGTCACCCATCTATGGACTGCATAAAATAAATAAAAGTTACTATATATGTATATATATTATGTGTTTTATGTTCAGTTTAAATTTAATTTATGTCCAGTGTGTATTAGAATGGTGTTTCTCACCTTGTAACACTTTTTCTATAATTCTATTCATTAATTTGTTTTTTCAATGTTAATCTTATTTTTCTTCCTTGTGTAATTTTTTTTTATTTTTTTTAAAATGTAACTTTCATGCTTTTTGGTGGTGTAACCCTTTTATTTATTTAATCTAATAAGCTATACATAGAAAACAAATGATAGCCTAAACTACCGTAAACACATGTTTGATTCATGAATCCGACTGGAAAAAAAGTGGTATAGCAAGTATTTTTAAAATCTACCAAAATTGTAAGTAATTATATATAGTATATAAAGTGGTGAGTTTGCTAATAGCCTATATTACTTAGCCCATATTAGTTCATAATCTATGTAATATATTTTTTTTATTCGAAAAAAACATTGATACATGACATTTTACATAAATAAAATATTTCAACTTGACATAAATAGTAAACTATCATTATTAATTAAAACTTAAAGATTAAAATATTACTATCCATAAAAAAATTAATTTTTAATTAAAAAATTCATACTTCACCTCCCCTTCCCCGTATTATTTTATTTTTTCAAAATAATTTTTTCCCCCATCCATTTAACCCTTCAATCCTAATTTTTATTTTATTTTATTTTATGTTAGATATGCACGCACATATATTTTAAGAAAAATATGCTATTAGTGTATCGAATAAAACATTAATAAGTAAAAAATTAAAACATGTCTTGCAGTGACAAGTAAAAAGTATTTTTGATATGTGTATATATCTAACACAAAATAAAAAAAAATTAAATGGAGTGGATAATATTATTTATTCTTTTAAAAAAATAAAATAATATTTAAATTAGTATTTCAGCAGGCAGGGGAAGAGAGAGGGGGGTTGAAACTCAAAAAATGATATTAAATATTAAATAACCTAGCGTTATTTTAATTTTTTTACTAATATAACTATACAAGTGTCACGACCCAAATCGTGTCCTCCTGTGTGAGCGAACCAACCAATCTAAACCTTAACATTTCAATATAATATCAACAGAAAATAATGCGAAAGACTTAAACTCATTAATAAAATCAATAACTATTATTATCCCCAAAATCTGGAAGTCATCATCACAAGAACATCTACTTCAAATTACTAAATCTAAGAGTTTCTAAGAAGCTAAAAATACATAAAAGCTAGTCCATGCCGGAACTTCAAGGCATCAAGACATGAAGAGGAAGATCCAGTCCAAGCTAGAAGCATTAGCTCACCCTGATATCCGGAATAATGAAGACTGGCTAGAGTTGCGGTTGAGTTGAAGACGATGGCACGTTTGCTGCACTCCACAAATAACAAAGAAGAAAACATAAAAGTAGGGGGTCAGTACAAACACAAGTACTGAGTAGGTATCATCGGCCAACTCAAAATAGAAAACAGTATATATCAAGTAATATCATAAAATCAACTATGATACTCAACATGTAGCATTTACAATTACCATAACCCTTGGTTACAACACCAAGCTCATCAATGAGGACTCACGCCTCCTCATCATACTCATTTGGGATTTAGGTTCATTAGATTGAGTATATTAACATCTTTCAAGATTCATTATCTTTATTCCTCTCGTGTCGGTACGTGACACTCCGCTCCTCAATATACTATCCTGGTGTCGGAACGTGACACTCCGATCCTCATTCTATCCTGGTACCGGAACGTGGCACCCGATCCATATTCTATCCTGGTGTCGGAACGTGACACTCCGATCCTCATTCTATCCTGGTGTCGGAACGTGACACTCCGATCCTCATTCTATCCTGGTACCAGAACGTGGCACCCGATCCATATTCTATCCTGGTGTCGGAACGTGACACTCCGATCCTCATTCTATCCTGGTGTCGAAACGTGACACTCCAATCCTCATTCTATCCTGGTGTCAGAACGTGACACTCCGATCCTCATTCTATCCTGGTACCGGAACGTGGCACCCGATCCATATTCTATTCTGGTGTCGGAACGTGACACTCCGATCCTCATATACTATCCTGGTACCGGAACGTGGCACCCGATCCTCATATACTATCCTGGTACCGGAACGTAGCACCCGATCCCCTAATCTCCTTCTATCAATTCATCAAGCCTCCTTTCTTACCAAGGCATCATCAATCTCATTATTTTAGTTCATCACGCCTTCTTTTATACCAAGACCTCATCATTAACAAAGAGATTAGGGTTTTTCAAGATTTGGGATTCAATAACTTCATCATGCTTATATAATCACAATTATATAATTACATTCATGCAAGCATACAAGTAAGCACATAGCAGGATTTACAATATTATCAATACATATCATTCGCTATTAAGAGTTTACTACGAATATCGTAAGAGAAACCATAACCTACCTCCACCGAAGACTAGTGATCAAGCAAGCAAATTCCCAAAGCTTTGTTCTTCTTCTCTCCCTGTTCGTTCGTTTTCTCCCTCTCTTGTGCTTTCAAATTTTCTTATTCAAACCCTCTTTCTTTTACCCTAATTAGCATATAATTAAGAATAAAAGGTGGTAATAATAACCCACTAATTAATTTAAGGTTACCTCTTTTAACCCCCAAGAAGTTTAGTTATTAATATAAACCCACGAAATATATAATTATAGCAGGAATAGTCCAAAACGCCCCTTTAAAACTTAACCAGAAATCCGACTCCGACTGGGATTACACAACCTGTGACGGCCCGTCGCGCCCGCGACAGTTCGTCATGCAGGTTCGTCAGAGACTCGATTTCCTTAAGGAGTCTGTGATGGCCCGTCGAACCTACGACGGTCCGTCCTGCACTTCTGTCACGACGTTCTGAGAATCGTTCCCTGTACCAAATTCTCAAGAGTTGAAGTGTTTTTAAACGGTGGATCACGACGGTTCATCGTGCCTGTGATGGTCCGTCCTGCAGGTCCGTCACAGAGTTCAGAGAGTCGATTTCAGCACCCAAATTTCAGAATTTCTAAGTGTTTTGGGATGAGACACCCTCGACGGTCCGTCGTGCCCATGACGTTCCGTCGTCTCAGCCTGTTTTTTCAGAAATAAAATATGCTGCTCAAAACGACAAAACAGGTCATTACATTAGATACCAATTTACCCATCGTTCGTCCCCGAACGATCACAAGAAGGAAAATAAGGGCGAAAAGGAGTACCTGAATCTGTGAACAGGTGTGGATATCTTTCTCGCATATCAACCTCCTTCTCCCAAGTGGCTTCTTCAACGGGTCGATTCTTCCATTGAACTTTGATGGATGCAATCTCCCTTGATCTCAACTTGCGAATTTCTCTATCTAGAATAGCAACAGGCTCCTCCTCATAGGACAAATTCTCATCAAGCAAAACTGAATCCCAACGGATAATGTAGTTTTCATCCCCATGGTATCTTTTCAACATCGACACATGGAATACCGGATGTACTCCGGACAGCCCTGGAGGCAAGGCTAACTCATAAGCCACCTCCCCTACTCGCTTAAGTACTTCAAAGGGACCAATGTACCTTGGGCTTAGCTTGCCTCTTTTACCAAACCGCATCACCCCTTTCATTGGCGAAACTTTCAACAAGACTTGTTCACCCTCCATGAACTCTAAGTCTCTAACCTTCCGATCTGCATATTCTTTTGCCTACTTTGCACCGCTAGAAGCTTTTCTTGAATAGATTTCACTTTCTCTATCGAATCCCTCAAAAGATCAGTACCCCAAGGTCTAACCTCGAATGCATCAAACCAACCAATGGGGGACCTACATCTCCTACCATACAATGCTTCAAATGGAGCCATATCAATGCTTGAGTGATAGCTATTATTGTATGAAAACTCCGCTAAGGGTAAGAAGTTATCCCAATGGCCACCAAATTCTATTACACACGCACGAAGCATATCCTCCAACACTTGAATCGTTCGCTCAGACTGGCCATCGGTCTGAGGATGGAACGCGGTACTAAGGTCCAACCTAGTACCTAATTCAGCATGCAATGTTCTCCAAAACTTAGAAGTAAACTGCATACCTCTATCTGATATGATGGAGAGTGGAACCCCATGCAACCGAACGATTTCTGAGATATAGATTTTGGCTAACTTCTCTGCATTGTAAGTCACCTTTACCGGAATGAAATGAGCAGACTTAGTTAACCTATCAACAATCACCCAAATAGAGTCGTACTTACCCATCGTCTTTGGAAGACCAACCACGAAGTTCATTGCGATTCTCTCCCATTTCCATTCCGGAATGGGCATTCTCTAAAGTGTTCCTCCGGGCCTTTGGTGTTCATACTTTACTTGTTGACAGTTTGGACATTTGGCAATAAAATCCACAATATCACGCTTCATTCTACTCCACCAAAAGTGTTGCTTTAGGTCACGGTACATCTTGGTTGCACCCGGATGTATCAAATACCTTGAACTATGAGCCTCTGTCAAAATAGTGTTGATCAAATCATCGACGCGGGGTACACATACCCTTCCCTTAATCCTTAAAACACCTTCCTCATCGATTTGTGCTTCCTTAGCCTCTCCTCGCAATACCTTATCTTGGATTCTGCGCAGTTTCTCATCATCAAACTGTCTTCCCTTAATCTTGTCAAGGAAGGAAGATCTTGCCTCCACACAAGCTAAAAATCCTCCCTTCTCATTTACTTCTAATCTCATAAGGTCGTTAGCCAGAATCTGAACTTCTCTAGCCAATGGGCGTCTAGAAGCTTGCAAGTGAGCTAGACTTCCCATTCTTCCCGCCTTTCTACTTAAAGCATCCGCTACAACATTCGCCTTCCCCGGATGATACAAAATAGTGATGTCGTAGTCCTTCAGTAGTTCCATCCATCTCATCTGTCTCAAGTTCAAATCTTTCTGAGTAAAGACATACTGTAGGCTACGATGATCCGTATAGACCTCACACTTAACCCCATATAAATGGTGTCTCCATTGCTTTAATGCAAACACTACCGCGGCCAATTCCAAATCATGAGTTGGATAGTTACGTTCATGCACTTTTAATTGTCTTGAAGCATAAACAATCACATTCTTCTCTTGCATTAGCACTGCACCCAAACCCGAATAGGATGCATCACAATAGACAACGAAATTCTTACCTTTCACTGGCAAGGTAAGGATTGGTGCGGTAGTCAACAAAGTCTTGAGCTTCTGGAAGCTTTCTTCACATTCTTCCGACCATACAAATGGAACATTCTGCTTAGTCAAGTTCGTCAATTGGGAAGCAATGGAAGAGAATCCCTTGACAAATCGACGGTAATAGCTAGCTAACCCAACAAAACTCCTTATTTCTAACACATTAGTAGGTCTTACCCAATTTTTCACTGTCTCAATCTTAGAAGGATCCACCATCACTCCATCCTTAAAAACCACGTGCCCCAAGAAGGACACCGCATCTAGCCAAAAACTCACACTTGGAGAATTTGGCATAAAGCTTTTTCTCCCTCAACATTTCCAATACCATTCTCAAATGCTCTTCATGTTCCTTCTTGCTCTTTGAGTATACCAATATGTCATCAATGAATACGATCACAAAGAGATCCAGATATGACTTAAAAATCCCGTTCATCAAGCTCATGAACGCAGCAGGGGCATTCGTAAGGCCAAAAGACATCACTACAAATTCGTAATGCCTATACCTGGTTCTAAAAGCAGTCTTTGGCACATTCATTGCCCATATTTTCAATTGATGATAACCGGATCTTAAGTCAATCTTAGAGAAGACACAAGCACCTTGTAACTGATCGAACAAGTCATCAATGCAAGGAAGAGGATACTTGTTCTTTATGGTTACCTTTTTTAGTTGTCTGTAGTCTATGCACATTCGAAAACTCCCATCCTTCTTCTTCACAAACAAAATTGGAGCACCCCAAGGAGATGCACTTGGTCTAATGAAGCCTTTGTTCAACAACTCTTGAAGTTGGGCTTTTAACTCTCTTAACTCCGCGGGAGCCATTCTATAAGGGGGTATAGAAATGGGGCGAGTACCCGGTCCAAGATCAATACAGAAGTCAATATCCCTATCTGGCTGCATACCAGGAAGATCTGCAGGGAACACATCCAAAAACTCACGAACCACCGAAACCGACTCAATCGAAGGTACTTGGATAGTGTCATCCTTGAGATGTGCCAAGAAAGCTAAACACCCTTTACTAACCATTTTCTTAGCACGAAGAAAAGAGATGATACGTACCGGATTGGAAGTGTAGTCACCCTCCCACACTAACGGATCTGTCCCAGGCTTGGCTAACATCACCGTTTTAGCATTACAATCCAAGATCGCAAATTGTGGAGAAAGCCAAGTCATACCCAAAATTACATCAAAATCACCCATTTCTAAGATAACCAAATCTACATAAGTGTTGCTCCCCATAAAGTTCACCAAACAAGACCTATATACCTTTTCAACTACCACAGACTCACCCACCGGAGTAGAAACACGAATAGGCATATCAAGCAATTCACAATGTAAATCAAAGACCATTAGAAAATGCGGAAGATACATATGAAAATGTAGAGCCAGGGTCAAACAATACAAAAACCATGCAATCACAAACCAGAAGATTACCTGTGATGACAGCATCAGATGTCTCCGCCTCCGATCTCCCAGGGAAAGCATAACAATGGGCCCTTTCGTTTGTTTGTCCGTTGCCCCTACCATGTTGTGATGTAGTGGCTCCAGTTTGCCCATCACCCCGGCCGTTTTGGTGACCACCATTACCTCGACCACCGTGTCCTCCAGAATGACGACCTCTTTCATAACCACCCCTACCTCTAACATTTGGAGGTCTGTAACTCTGTTTTAGACAATACCTCTTAATGTATCCAGTCTCCCCACATCCATAACACTCTCTGGGTTCAAGTATAGGTCTCTCAGAGAAGTGTTGACCGGTCTGAGGTGGACCCCCAACTACAGTCTGTAGTGAAGACTGAATGGGTCGAACTGAGTAACCTCCGGAACCCTGTCCTCTAGAGTAAGAACCATTAAACTCACCTCCCTTTCGAAACCTCTTTGATGTCGATGCCAAGGTGAATTCATCTGGCTTCACTCCTTCCACCTCTACCACGAAATCTACCACTTCTTGGAAGGATTTTGCCGTAGCCGCTACTTGTAAGGCTGAAATCCGCAACTCTGACCTCAACCCCTTCACAAAATGACGAATCCGCTCTTGTGGACTGAAACAAAGTTGGGTGGCATATCTGGATAGTGCATGAAAATTAGCCTCATATGCATTGACCGACATCCTACCTTGCTCTAGGCTCAAGAACTCATCCCTTTTACTATCCCTTAAAGTCCGGGGGATATACTTCTCCAAAACTAGAGAATGAGGCTCAAGTCATAGGTGGTGCCTCTGTTGTTTGACACTCAACATGTGACCACCACCACATTTTGGCGTTCCCTTGAAACTGATAAGTCACAAACTCCACACCAAACCGTTCTACTATACCCATCTTGTGTAGTAGCTCGTGACAGTCAACCAGAAAATCATAAGCATCCTCCGATTCAGCACCCTTGAAGACTGGAGGTTTCAATTTCAAGAACTTGCTGACAAGTTCAGGCTGATCATTTGTCATTATAGGCCCAGTAGTCAGACGTGGAAACGTGCCTATTTCCAATGGGACATCCATGCGGGGAGCCGCAGTAGCCGCATGTTGTACCTCCAGAGCCTGAGGTGCTGGTGCAGAAAACACTGGAGGTGTCTGGCCTTGATCAGATAACCCTCTAAGATAAGCGAGAACCTGATTGATCATCTCTGGGGTAGGTTGGGGTGGCAATTTCTCATTTTGCACTTGTTCATTCTCCCCATCCTTCCCTTCTCTTATTACTTCCTCAGTCGGTAGAGGAGTCACTGCCCTAGTATCAGATGGGCTAGGTGCTCATCCTCTTCCCCTAGAGGACGTCCTCCCACGACCTCTTCCACGGCCTCTTGCCGCTACTCTTCCTCTAGCTACAGCCCCAGTGGCTGGCTCAGACGCACCCTGTTCCATCGGTGCTGGTGTTGGCGCGGTTGTTGCTCTAGTTCTAACCATCTGCGAAATAGAGTGAAGATGGTCAGATACCAATTTGTATCACCTAGATACCAATTGGACCCAAGTAATAGCACGAAAGAAAGAAAGAAAGAATGGAATTTTCCTAAAGTCTTATAGCCTCTCAAAGAAAAGTAAAGGCGTCCCTCTACCGTTCCTTAAGACTCTACTAGACTCGTTCTTGTGTGATGAGACCAACGAACCTAATGCTCTGATACCAAGTTTGTCACGACCCAAATCGGGCCGCGACTGGCACCCACACTTACCCTCCTGTGTGAGCGAACCAACCAATCTAAACCTTAACATTTCAATATAATATCAACAGAAAATAATGCGGAAGACTTAAACTCATTAATAAAATCAATAACTATTATTATCCCCAAAATCTGGAAGTCATCATCACAAGAACATCTACTTCAAATTACTAAATCTAAGAGTTTCTAAGAAGCTAAAAATACATAAAATCTAGTCCATGCTGAAACTTCAAGGCATCAAGACATGAAGAGGAAGATCCAGTCCAAGCTAGAAGCATTAGCTCACCCTAATATCCGGAATAATGAAGACTGGCTAGAGTTGCGGTTGAGTTGAAGACGATGGCACGTTTGCTACACTCCACAAATAACAAAGAAGAAAACATAAAAGTAGGGGGTCAGTACAAACACAAGTACTGAGTAGGTATCATCGGCCAACTCAAAATAGAAAACAGTATATATCAAGTAATATCATAAAATCAACTATGATACTCAACATATAGCATTTACAATTACCATAACCCTTGGTTACAACACCAAGCTCATCAATGAGGACTCACGCCTCCTCATCATACTCATTTGGGATTTAGGTTCATTAGATTGAGTATATTAACATCTTTCAAGATTCATTATCTTTATTCCTCTCGTGTCGGTACGTGACACTCCGCTCCTCAATATACTATCCTGGTGTCGGAATGTGACACTCCGATCCTCATTCTATCCTGGTACCGGAACGTGACACCCGATCCATATTCTATCCTGGTGTCGGAACGTGATACTCCGATCCTCATTCTATCCTGGTGTCGGAACGTGACACTCCGATCCTCATTCTATCCTGGTAGCGGAACGTGGCACTCGATCCATATTCTATCCTGGTGTCGGAACGTGACACTCCGATCCTCATTCTATCCTGGTGTCGGAACGTGACACTCCGATCCTCATTCTATCCTGGTGTCGGAACATGACACTCCGATCCTCATTCTATCCTGGTACCGGAACGTGGCACCCAATCCATATTCTATTCTGGTGTCGGAACGTGACACTCCGATCCTCATATACTATCCTGGTACCGGAACGTGGCACCCGATTCTCATATACTATCCTGGTACCGGAACGTGGCACCCGATCCCCTAATCTCCTTCTATCAATTCATCAAGCCTTCTTTCTTAACAAGGCATCATCAATCTCATTATTTTAGTTCATCACGCCTTCTTTTATACTAAGGCCTCATCATTAATAAAGAGATTAGGATTTTTCAAGATTTGGGATTCAATAACTTCATCATGCTTATATAATCACAATTATATAATTACATTCATGCAAGCATACAAGTAAGCACATAGCAGGATTTACAATATTATCAATACATATCATTCGCTATTAAGAGTTTACTATGAATATCGTAAGAGAAACCATAACCTACCTCCACCGAAGACTAGTGATCAAGCAAGCAAATTCCCAAAGCTTTGTTCTTCTTCTCTCCCTGTTCGTTCGTTTTCTCCCTCTCTTGTGCTTTCAAATTCTCTTTCTTTTACCCTAATTAGCATATAATTAAGAATAAAAGGTGGTAATAATAACCCACTAATTGATTTAAGGTTACCTCTTTTAACCCTCAAGAAATTTAATTATTAATATAAACCCACGAAATATATAATTATAGTAGGAATAGTCCAAAATGCCCCTTTAAAACTTAACCAGAAATTTGACTCCGACTGGGATTACGCAACCTGTGACGTCCCGTCGCGCCCGCGACGGTTCGTCATGCAGGTTCGTCAGAGACTCGATTTCCTTAAGGAGTCTGTGACGGCCCGTCGTACCTACGACGGTCCGTTCTGCACTTCCGTCACGACGTTCAGAGAATCGTTCCCTGTACCAAATTCTCAAGAGTTGAAGTGTTTTGAAACGGTGGATCACGACGGTTCGTCGTGCCTGTGACGGTCCGTCCTGCAGGTCCGTCACAGAGTTCAGAGAGTCGATTTCAGCACCCAAATTTCAGAATTTCTAAGTGTTTTGGGACGAGACACCCTCGACGGTCCGTCGTGCCCATGACGTTCCGTCGTGGGTTCCGTCGTCTCAGCCTGTTTTTTCAGAAATAAAATCTGCTGCTCAAAACGACTAAACAGGTCGTTACAACAAGAGTTATTCAATTAATATAGTCCCTCCAAGGACATCCAATAAAAAAAAAGAGATTCAATAAAACTCATTTTTATTTTACCCATCTTCATTATTCTCGCCCGTAAAATATAGAAATAAAAACAACATAATTAAACATATTTTTAACTATCGTATAGATACATATTTTACCTATAGTTTAGACGTATTCCAAGTTCATCTCCCTATTCTATTTCTTTCTTCTTTCTCCCTCATAAATCTTCTTCACTAAACCATCTTGTGATGGTCGAACAACCGATACAAACAAGCACATAGAAGCGAAGAAGTCAAGATAGTCATAAGCTAAAGCAGGATAAATTGTTCAATCTATATAATAAAAAAGGACTTCTTGATAATGCGCACAACTTAATTTGTATATTTGCAACCAACAAACACAGAAACATCGATTGTATGGCACAAAGGAACTATAAATCCAGGTTTCACAAGTAAAGTTCTTAATTCACAACATACTGTATGTATCTATCTTACAATCTCGATTTTGCGTTGTATTAGACACCATGAGATATGTCTGACGTAGTTATTATTAATCTATTACAATGTTGTGTATTAAATACATGTATATATAAGAAAGTATTGGTATTAAACTAAGATTATATGCTTTATGAATCTTGTGTTACATAAGATACAAAAGATGTATCCAACATTAATTCATGTATATTACACATGTTCTATAGAGTATCAGAATTACTTACATGTATAACATGTATCTGATCTAATATTAACAACAACGTAATGCATGTGTCATACTTATTAATTTAATGTATATGAATTATCTCGTATACAGGTTAAATGAAATATGTCAAAAACTTGTTTTAAAAGACTTGAGTACTGAGTTGAGGAAAAGTATAGTTGAGTTCATTTTCTTTAAAATGATATATGCGAACTAAGTATTTCCAAGAGTAAATGATTTTACATTTAAGATGAGGAAACTGAGATTTCCAATAGAGTTTTAACCAGTTTGAGTACCATCTCTTTTAAGGGAAAGATTTTGAATTATAATCTCAAACTACAAAAAAGTTATGTTTTTATACATATGAACTGAATATAATTTTAGGAGTAGTATTGAACACCGTGGGGACGAGTTTCACATAACTCAAGTCTCCATAAATTATGTATCCAATGTAGGAAGAAAGGGTCATACTTTTAAAATTATTCCTTAATGTTTTTTAGCATAGACTAGTGGATCCAATTAGTTGAGAGGTTATATACCCCGACAAAGTATAGTAAAGTTCTGACAGCGTGGGCGAGACGATGTATCATCACTTACTCATAGTGATGAGAAACTCACATAGAGTTATATTATATTCTTTATATATACTAACTGAGTTATTATTGTATTCTTCAATACATTTAGTTGTTATCTACTGTGTTAAAAGTTTTTCATATATATTGCATCTTTTACTATTTTTTTAATCGTTGAGTATCATGAGTTGAGTATCTTTGAGTTGAATATCATATCTCTGAATTGAGTATCTTATTTTTAAGTTGAATTGAGTGAGTTGTGAAGAGGTAAGTTTTCCTTTTTTATCAAGTTCATGCCTATATTTATGCTTAAGAATTCCCCTTACATGCTCATACATTCCACGTAGCGAACCATTTGGCATGTATGATTGCACGATGCAAATATAGATATTCAGGATCATCAACAGGCTTTTCGTTGAGGTCATGTGATATTTCAGTCAACTCTTGGTGAACCTTTTTTTTTATTTCGGAGGACTTCACCTTTATCTTACCATTAGTAGTTTTGAGATGTCGTGGGTCTTGTCCCGATATCCTTTTGTAATAGTAGGGGTTTTGTAGATAGACAATAGAGTTTAAGAAGTCTGTTTTTTATTTATTTTGTTAAATGCTTTAAAGACTTGAGTTGCCTATTTCTAACGAGTTGAATATAATGTTTTATTTAGAGTTTATCATTTGAATCAAAGTTTTGTTATTGATTTTAATGAATTCAGTTTTAAGCGGTTGTATGCTTGAGTTATTCTTCCAATTGTAGTAAGTCATGATGATTGTTCTCTTGGGGACCAACAATGGTTCTCGAGTGTTAGTCATGCCCAAGGTGTAGGTTCGGATTATGACAAACTTGATATCAGAGCACAGAGTTTAAAAGTCCTAGGGAGTCTATGAAGTTGTGTATGTAGAAACCTAGTTATTAGTGTGAAGTGCACCATATTTACAATTAGGAGGCTTCAACATTTAGGAACTATATAAATTTTTTCATACTCTTAATCATGCAATAGAGTTATGTTATAGAGATTAATTCATAATCCTGTGTTTCTTAGATTCATCCAATTTATTCATTATCGTGTGTTTCTCAGATTCATCCAATTTATTCTTTATCGTGTGTTTCTCAGATTCATTCGACTACTCGTCATACTAGAGGTGGTTGAACATTCAGTCCTTTATCGATGAGTTGTTCTTAGAAAAGGCTTGAGGAAATCATGCGACTCCAGAGGGGCTTGATAGAAGCCCCTTAGCGGCTTAAGTAGATATGCACTTATGTTCATATGAAGTGTGCGTTTGAGTTAACGAGTAGTACACTATTTCCTAAAATCAGTTGAGACCTTTAAGAAGATGGTATGTTTAGAGCTTGGGTAGTATTTTCGCTTTAAAGATAGTATGAATTACGAGATTATAAGTAGTGAAAGTGTCATGGGTTAGAGGAAAGTATGTGAAGTTTCAATACTCTAAGGAAAGGAGATAGTGTTGGAGCGGATTATGTCAATGTGTCATCGTGTTAGAGAAGACTAACTTTTATGTTGCATAATCGAGTAGAGTATTCATGAGGTGGTAGACCCAAACTACGCTTATGAATTTTGAAGGGGGAAACCCCATGGTATTTAGAGAATGATAGAACTATTTTGAGAGATAATGTGTAGTAAATGAGTAAGTAGTACTTAAGTTGCGAGGTCGAATATGATGGTAATTTGTGAGTATGGAGACTAAGCAGTAAGGATTGACTACTTGTCATAAGTATTAGGTTTTATTTGCCCTAAATTTCTTACCATAAATAGGTTTTCCTTTTAGGAAAAGGTTTTGAATTGACTAATCTTTTTCTTGTAGGAAATTTATGGGTCACAAGCTTGATACGTTATCACTTGTGTGAACCTCCCATGTATTCCGAGTGAATTGGTTGAGGTTGTTTCTCTCTGTATTTTGTACTCTCATATTTATAGTGGATTGCTCATCTCCTTTGTAGACGTAGGTCGATTGACCGAACCACGTTAAATCTTTGTGTCTTTTGGTATATTTCTCGTTGTCTTCTTACTCGTAGTCTTTTGAGGTTTGCTTTGCTAGCTTCCGCGTTACACCTGCTTATCTTTTATCCTAACAATAAGGTCTTAGTGGACGAGTGTTTCTAAATTGTATCCAATAGTTGTAAGTTAGTATAGTAAGCGAGCAATCATATTGATATTTAGATTTTGTAATAAACATTAAGCTTGAAATTGAGATGAGTATCTTGACAAAAGAATGAAAACAAAAGTTGATGATGTTAGTCTGGAGATTTGATCTAGAAGACTTGACATAGAGTAGGTGAGAAATTGAGGTGATTAGTTGTAATAGAAATGAGTGGTACAAGTGAGATACTCTAAGGGCCCATTTGGCCATAGATTTCCCAATTAATATTTGGGGGGAAATTTGGCAAATGATGTTTGTCCATACAGTTTGCCATTATTTGAAAATATTTTTGGCAAATATTCCAAATTTCAAAATACTAGTTTTTTCTAGTATTCGGGTCAAATCTCATTATTTGAAATTTTTTAAAAATTAAAATCTTACCCCAAACTTTTATCTTTTACAAAAACACCCTTTATAGTAGTTGTTTGTGTTGTATTACATAATTTTTTACGTGAACACCAAAGTAGTGATGAAATATTCAGTTGAATATTAAATGATGATATGGTTGTTGATGAAAAATCGGTTCACGATTTATGGAATGATGCTTGTTGCACTCACTCCAAACTACCACATTGCTCTAGTGTCATGGACACTACTTGTTATTGTTGCAACGAACATCCAATTGACTTGTAATATAAACTTATAGTTGATTTTGATAGTTTTTAAAACTAATGGGTATAAATCATATTTTTCTAAAAAGGTGAAACATATTTCCCAAATACCATAGTCAAACCCATGATGAAATTTCACCTAAATTTTCACTCAAATAATATTTGCCAAGAATATTAAAAAATCTATGATTATACGTTTAATTAGTGAATTGTAGTTATCTATAAATATAAGTGATACAAATAAAATATATTTAATATATTATTATTATTATTTTTATTAATTAATTTTAATATTTATATTGACTTTTTGACTAATTTAAATTCATACCGCGTAAGATGGGCTCGGTAGAAGGTGGCAGTGGAAAACAAAACATAAGATTTGACATGAATGGCAGTTACGTACATGACATTTTCATGTTGTAGTAGGGTCATAATGTTTGTTTTTCTCTTTTGCCACGTGCTATTAGCCTTAATAGCTAAGTAATTCCATATTTTTGGTAGATGATTAACAATCTTTGCCATCTAATATTTGATGATATACGCGTTGTATAACAAATCTATTACAAATTTATTAAGACTTTACGATGGTGATAAAGACGATTTTATATTCTCGTTATAAAATTTTATGATGCTCGAATTTATAACGAAATAATGACATATTTTTAGTTAAATAAATCTAATTTCAAAAGTGATATTCGAAGAAAACAAATAGCAAAAACATTCATTTGGTGAGCAACCATAAACCAAAGGCCAAAGTCACAACTAATTGTCAATGGGTTTTTGTAATGATAAAAACTTCAACTAATAAGACCATTATGGTAGGATAGTAAGTGATTGTTTTTGAGAAATTTTAGAAAAAATTGTATTAAGTAGTAAATTATCAATTCAAATTAAATAGTCATAGTTTATTTTAATTATAATTTGTAGCAAATATCTCATTTTTTGTCATCTGATTCGGTATATAATTAGCCTTTTTTGGTATATAATTAGTCATTTTATACATTTGAGTATAAAATATATTTGTGTTTGTATAAAGCAACAAAAATATATATATACAAATACAAATACATACATTTTCGTCCTACACACTTATAATTATACAAATACATATTCTATTATACAAATTACAATGTATAAATGAATTTATACAAAACTTATCAATTTGTATAAAATTGATTGTTTGTAGCGAGATATACAAATCAAAAGGTGCAGTTATGCAAACTATAGCTATAATATGTATCTTATGTTTGTTATATGTGAAAGTATTTTCTTTTAGTTAGAGATTTTAAATTTAAATTTTAACAATAGATTAATCTTTAATTAAAAAATACTAGTTTTACTCCTCCAAAATAGAATTTTTCTGTGCAAAATTCGGGTTAATATCATGTTTGTAATCATCTTTTTAAGTGAGATAATAATTGTTGGTGAATATATTACAATTATAGTTAAAAATAATGAATACATAAATATTTTTCCTAAGTCTCAGATATCTCACAATCTTTAAACTGTAAAGTAATTTTATTCATTATAGAATAATTTTTATCGGTCCAATAATATAATTTTTGACTTATCTCCTTTAAAATATAATAGCTCAATTCAAACAAGCTCATTCTCGTAGAAAGCAAACAACTTTTACAGGCATATAACTAAAATTTGACAATGATGGATTGATGCTGTTATAATTTCGACACTCCACTTACACAACATATACATTTCATCAAAAATTTTAAACTCAACCTTCACAATCATTACATGATAAATATAATGAAGAAAAGTATAATAGTGCATTCATAACTAGTTATCATATAAGTCATTTTTTTCACTGAACACAATTATAGGATCTTTAGCCTTCAGATTGGATTTCTTCGTATGACTCAGATTTTTTTGAGTTTTAAATTCATCCCCCTAGATGTGGTTTAAACTCTTTATCTTCTTAAGAATAGTGAATCTGTAAGATTATCACAAAATTTGACATAACTAAAGTTAATGAAATCACTTGTCAAATATGATTTCACAATATTGTTTTTCCCTCGTAAATCTTAATTTACTGTTATAATAATAATTTTAAATTGTACCAATTCCATTGGTGATATCACAATAAATCAAAATTAAAGAAAGTAATTTTTTGATTGAACCACTTATAAAAATATAATTATTGTTACCAAGTCTGTGAAGATTTTACTACAATATATTAAAATATACAAGTCTTAGAAGAACTTTTACTTTCTCTTCATTTATTTTTCAATGGTACTTATGTTTCCACTTAGATAAAAATTCTTATTTTGATAATCTATAGACACACAAATGTCTGACACTTCGTCTAAGATTTAGATTACAAATTTTAAAAAATCCATTTCCTTTTTTAATATAACACCAAATTGACCAGTATCACATGATTAATTAAAACGAAGATAGTAATAAAAATACTATTTCTTTCTTTATAAGAAACGTCGAGCAATGCCCTTACACGCAGACTTTAAAAAAGAAGAAGTGAAATACCAAACCATGTACGCGTTATCTACTTTGTGAGTTCAATAAACAAAAGGAAATTTTCAAACTAACATTTTCCTTTGATAATAATATCCACTTGAATTGTTTGATTAGGTCCTAAAATCACAGAAGCTTCTATCCTAATAATAGCATCCACTTAGTTCGAAATAATTATTGAAATTTCTGACGTTCACACAAGTAATTACAAATTAATAATATTATATACTTCCAGAAGAAGTCAGGTTTAATTTTCTCTAGCAAGGTGATATATAAAAAATTAAATTGAAGGTGTGCCACCTAATTCATGGACGAATTTTCTCATCCTTCATGTCAACTACGTAATATTTTTGGATATTACAATTCATAGGGGCTATAAATAATGGAGTAGCTAGCTAGAAAAACAAAATATCAAAGCACAAATTGTCTATCGACGTTTAATCAACAATTAATTTAGAGAAGCAAACATAATATAACATATATGGCTGAAGAGAAACAACATCACCGTTTGTTCCACCACAAGAACAAAGAGGAAGAAGGTGGTCCAGTTGATCATGAAAAAAATGTAAAGCACCATAGCCATCTCCAGAAAATTGGTGAACTTGGTGCTGTTGCTGCCGGTGCTTATGCCTTGGTACGTAAATAAGTTCATCGATATACTATATTTCATTTATGTCATAAGTTTTCTTTAATTTCTTAAATCATGCGTCCAATTATTTAAAATAGGATATGTACGGGGTACTATTGTATGTGGAGATAAATAGTTGGACTAATGACGCATGAGTTCGCCCCAAATCTAAAGTGATCCTATGACTTTCTTTACGTCATACTTCATTCGTTTCAAAATAAGTGTTTTATTTTTTTTAGATCTAATTTGATCACTATTTTTTAAAAAATTAATTGGAATAGATCAACACAAAATTAGTTTTAAAATTTAAATTTAGATATTCAACAACTATTACAAAATTTACTACAAGTTACGATTATTCTCATGTGTCGATATAATGAAAAAGGCATTATTAAATGAAAATCGACTTTCACATATCATATCGAGAAGTACTAATAGAAATGACAGATAATTTGAAGCGAATGATTTGAGAAATACCTTAGATGACATTGCACCATATACTTATGGTTGATAAATGAAAATAATAAGTGTATTTTTTCTCTTACATATCTCTTCAATATCTTAGTGTTTTGTTGTTACATAAATATATATAGCATGAGAAGCATAAGGCAAAGAAGGATCCAGAGAATGCACACAAACACAAGATAAAACAAGAGATAGCAGCAGTAGCTGCAGTTGGTGCTGGTGGATTTGCATTCCATGAACATCATCAGAAAAAAGATGCCAAGAAAGAAAAAAAGGCTGCTGAGAAAGGACACCACCACTAATTAAATTTAACTACTACTATCATTTTAGCAGCTATATATATATCTATGGACTGCCTATAAAATAAATAAAAGTTACTACGATTATGTGTTTTTGTAGTGTGGATGTTTCTATGTTAATCTCACCTTGTAACACTTTTTCTATAATTCTATTCATTAATTTGGTTTTTGAATGTTAATCTTTTTTTCTTCCTTGTGTTCTTTTTTTTAATGTAAATGTTATGCTTTTGATGGTGTAAACCTTTTATTTAATCTAAGATATATAGAGAGAACAATAGAGGGAGACTATAGCCTAAATCTCTGGAAATTTTTTTTAGGATTAATATACAATCATGAAAAATGATTATGGTCAATGAAAATTAAAGAATAATAGTTCACAGTGACTCAAAATACATTATTTCTTTTTTTGTGTCTTATATAGGGAATCTGAATCTTGTCAAGGGTGTAAGAGCCAGTTGCATCCTTGGGCACATTGTTAGGATCAAAGATCAGGATATTCTTTTTATATAGATAGTATTTAGCTAATGCACCGGTCAGTTAGAAATGCAAGATGTTGATCAATGAAGTTCAATGTACAAGTCATATGGTGTGAATCGGTTAGTTTGTTAGAGAATGTACAGTTGTACATAGTTAGGTTGATAACTAAATGTGTATAAGCTGAATTATAAATAGTCAGCTTCATGAATGTAATAGTTAGCTAAGTCAATTCAATGTAAAAGTAATCTCTTCTTTTCTTCTCTCTTCTATCCTTTTCTTTCTCTACAAGTTAGCAACTTATGAATCTCCATTAATGGAGTTTACATGGTATCAGAGCAGGGCCCGTCTCATCCGATGTTGGGGCTCTCCAAAATTAAAAATTGCCACGCACCAGATGCTAAGCACTCGGCGTGAGGTGAGGTGTTAAAGAATGACAAAAGTCCCACATTGGTGGTTAATGAGATGGGTGGACTCCTTATAAGGCTTAGACAATCCTCCTCCCTTTGAGCTAACTTTTGGGGTATGAGTTAGGCCTAAGACCTAATTTAACATGATTTGTGTTATGTTGCGTGTCCCAAAGTCTTAGATAGGTTTGCCTCTAAAGCAATTCCTGCTGTCTTCATGAGCTATTCTTCAACTCAAAAATGGTATATTTTATATGATGTTCATGTTCACTCATTTTTTGTGAGCAGACATGTGGTTTTTTTTCATGAACATCTATATCCATTTAAATATCTCAAAGCATCTTTTAATCCCATATTTCCCGTCTTAGAAACAGTAGTTTTTCATGAACATCTATATCCATTTAAAGATCTCAAAGCATTTTCTAATCCCATATTTCCAGTCTTAGAAACAGTCCTGATATTGAAAGTCTAGGTTAGTCGTCTGTCACTTTACCCTCCACTACAAACTCAGTTGTACCAAATCAGAGCCGACTCCAGATGTGTCTACTGCAGTTGATCCAGCCAGGAGATCAACTAGGCAGAGTAAACCCCCCATATGGTTGCAGGACTTTGTCACTACATCTAAAGGCAATGCATGTGCCTACCTATTACTAATAAGCTCTCTTACTCTCATTTGTCACAAACTTACAACCAGGTGTTGAAGGCTTACTCAGCTGTATGTGAACCTGCATCCTTTCATGAAGCTATTTCTGATCCTGCATGGGTAAAAGCTATAAAACTGGAAATAGCAGTTTTAGAAAGTAATAAGATATGGAGCATAGTTGATCTTCCACCTGGTAAAAAACCCATTGGTTGTCGATGGATTTATAAAATTAAGTATCTCTCCTCGGGGGAAATAGAAAGATATAAAGCACGGTTGGTGGCAAAGGGGTTCAGTCAGAAAGAAGGAATTGATTTTAGTGAAACCTTTAGTCCTGTGGCTAAGATGGTTACAGTCAGGTCAGTGGTTGCTCTTGCATCTTCTAGAGGGTGGTACATCTATCAGATGGATGTCCATAATGCTTTCCTCAATGGTAATATACTAGAAAAGGTATACATGAGTATTCCCAGTGGTTTTGCTAGACAGGGGGAGACTCAGAAGGCCTGCAAACACCACAAGTCATTATATGGACTCAAGCAGGCACCAAGGTAATGGAACATGAAGCTAACAGAAGCATTAGTAGATAGGGTTCAAACAGAGTCACTATGATTACTCTTTATTCACAAAGTTGGTTGGCTATGACACAGTGATAGTACTAGTGTATGTGGATGATCTTATAGTTACTGGAAGCAATCAGAAACTCTTGTGTGACACCAGACAGGAGATTCAAAAGAAGTTCAAGATGAAGGACCAAGGTGAACTAAAGTTTTTTCTGGGAATTGAGTTTTCTAGGCCTGACAAAGGCATACTCATGTCTCAAAGAAAATATGCATTAGAGCTAATTTCTTAATCTAGGCTGGGGGGAGCAAAGCCAGCCTGCACACCGCATGAGATGAATCAGAAACTCATTTTTGTACAGTATGATGAACACATCAATAATGGAATTCCTGAAGGTGGAACAATTCTTACCGACATTACAAAATACCAAAGATTGGAAAGGAAACTTTTGTACATTACCATGACTAGACCTAATCTTGCATTCTCTGTACAAATATTGAATCAATTCATGCATTGTCCAAAAAAATCACACATGGAGGCAGCTTTAAGAGTGGTGAGATATATTAAAGAGGCACCTGGTTTAGGCTTGTTAATGCCAGCAAATGACACCAATAAACTGACAGTGTGATTTTGACTGGGGAGCATGTGTGGAAACGAGAAGATCAGGTACAGGATATGCAATAAAGTTTGGAGAAGGTCTTGTCTCTTGGAAGTCAAAGAAGCAAGAGATTGTGTCAAGGAGTTCAGAAAGAATGACCCTATTTCTGTTTTAGTTTGTTTAATAAGAATGACCTATTTTCCTTTTGGCAACAGTTTGACCTTAATTTTTCACGTACCATGTTTAAGACCACAAGATTAAAGCGCATTTTGGTACATTTGGCATAACTTTAATTTGAAACCACAACATTAAAAAGTCTTTTTCCTTTTCTTATACTCCGTTTCAAGTCAAACTAGGTCTTTTGAAACAAAGGGAGTACTATATTAGTGTTTTTGGTACCATCTATTTTCTATCATTTAACATTGTTGGAAGAAACAATGGTTTGATAAGGGAATGTCCTAGTGGTGGCTGAAGTCGCATTTCTAATCCAACAATAAACAGTAGGTAGTTTTTTTTTATTTGTCCAAGTCTTGATGGATGGAATACACATTATATGTGTTGGTGGGAGGTAACAGGTACCTCGTTTTATTAGCCTAGGTGTCTACAAACTGTCGGGACACCATAATTATTTTAAAAAGTAGCAGAATTAATGTTCCCATATCTGTTGGCACTTTTACAAATTATCTTTTAAATGTTGAGCAAAAGTGAGACTGTGAAGATACTAAACATTGTTTAGATATCTTCTAACAAGCTGTCTGTTTGTTTATTTACTACTTGCTTGGCATACATATGATCAATTATTGTAGATACAAAGTTGTTTGCAGGAATTGGTTGCTACAGCTGACCGGTTCCTCTTATGGATTATGTTTTTCTAGTGTTGGCCTATCCTATGACTTTGTTTCTTATCACATATTATCCAGTCTATTCCAGTTGATGATGATGTGTTAGCAGAAGCAGAATAATTGGCACATATTGCAGATGATCGTGATCTCGAAAGATGCCACAATTTAAATATTATTTGTTGATCAATTTCTTTGCTTTTATTTCTTTTAGGAGGTGGATATATTGAGTTTGAATATTATTAAGTGAATTATAATGTTTGAGTTTGGTAAGTTTGCTTATTATTACCTTTTTCTCTTTGTGAATTTGTTGTTAAGAAAGTCCAACTAACATAAATCTAATTTATTTAATGGATAATTAGTCACACAATTGGGTAACTTAGCATTTATGCATGTTTGCATTTTGTCCATTTTATAAAATCCACAAAATGCATAAATGCTAAGTTGCCCAATTGTGTGACTAATTATCCATTAAATAAATTAGATTTATGTTAGTTGGACTTTATATATATATGTGTGTGTTTTGCATAAGTTTGTTATGGTTTTGGTTCTGTACATGCTCCCTCTCTTGTTCTGAAGCTCATGGTTAGTCATGATTCCATATCTTGCTCAAGTTTTGTGTTTCTTTCATTTAGTATGCTCATTTTGTACTTGATCAATTTACTCCATCTAATGAACTTCGCGGACTGCCATTTAGGTCTTTAGAGATGATTTTTTTGTTGTTGTTGTTTGCTCCTGTTTTATTCATGGATGTTTCTCCTATTTATTTGTTTCTTGTTGAGATTAGTTTGATAAAAGCCTCAAACGAATGCTTCCAAAATTTATTTTCCTTTAGAATTCTAAGCTGAGAATATGAAGAGTTGTCTGCTTACTTTTCTGTTTCTCCTCAAATTTTATTGTTTTCCCTAGTTCTCATATAACGATAAGGTTTGTCGATCCAAAGAGGTATCATTTTTGAAAGAAAAAAAATTATTGTCATCTTTCTACTGTTGCTTAATTCTCATCTCTAGGTTGAAACCATTGTGTTATGTATAATTTTATCTAAAATAGGATTATTGGATTACTCATTCATATACTTGTAATCCGAGAATGTTTATTCGTGAAGTTGTCTTTGTTTGAACATTTTTGGACAATGAATTTGTTGGTTTGAAGAGTTACGACAATTGGTTTGGGTTGTTGCGTTACTTCGTTTGAATCACGATGAGTTAAAATCTTGCCTTTGTATATGTGCAAGTACCCTGTCCAACATCCCCTGTCTTTTCTTCATATGACTTAAATTTAAAAATAGTATATCATTGTATGTATTTTATGTTGCAAGTTGGTTATTACACTTAACATATAAAGACTTTGTGTTCTTTTCTTAACTCTTCTGTCTTTAATTGCATGGGAAATCCTCGCTCGAGTCCATTGTGGGGCTCCCATTTCTCTTTGCATTTCAAGAGGGAGCCATAAAGGCTCTAAATGTCATTCATCGAGTCAATTCGTCAAAATCGGCGTATGAAGTCAAATTTCAAAGTTTAGGAGATTGAAGAAATTTGAAGAAGACTAACTAGAAGACTTCTTTAGTTTTTTTTTTATATTTTGTGTTTCTTTTGTAATGGGCCTAAGCCCTTATGGTTTTATTTTCTTGTACCTATTCTTGTATGTCTAGACTAGGACAGGTACAAAAGAAAGAAATGGGTCGAAAATCCAAAAAACAGGCGGATCCAAAACTTGGTCAAGGCGAACAGAACCTGAGTTTGGACCCAAATCTCTCTCTCTCACTTTACTATTTGTTTACGTATTTTTGCTTAAATGTCGTTAGCTTAGGATTAGAAACTCCAAACCCCGTCGAACGCCTTTTAAATTTTGTCAAACTTAAAATTAACTTTTTAACGATAATTTGTTTCAAATTTGCAAAGCTTGTTAGATAAAACCTTAGGAAAGTTTAACTTTGAAATAGATTCGCAAAATTGTGAAATAAACAATAAAGATTGCAAAACTTGTCGACTTGTTTAAATGAAATAAAAGTTCAACTTCAAATTGCAAAAGTTACAAAAAATAGTCAAATAAGTTAATCGCCGGAAAATCGTATTTAACGGAGTGTCACCTTCCTAAGACACTAATAGGAATCCCGAACTCTTTAACATTTTCCAAACAATTTTCCTGTTTTAAAGTTGTTTAGAAAATAAGTTTTCTTAATTTTCTCAAAATTAAGTGGCGACTCCTAAAAAGTCGAAAATCCTCTGAGATAAAACAAACTCTTTTCGAAAATCATTTTTTTCGATAAAACAAAATAAATTAAAATGAATAGAAAGAAAAGTTAAAACAGTGGGAGTACTAAGAATTGTATGCGTCTATATCTTTTTTTTATATCATTTAACTTAGTGGTACAAGCTTTCTGCCTATTATATAGAACGAGTAAGCGCCATTTGTTGCAAGATATCTTTTTATAACAAAATACAAGTTAATTTTCAGATTTAAAAAATATTTAAGAAGTTTTTGAAAAGGGAGTTACATGAATTTTATTATTTTAGGAGTTAATAACTTAGTTACACTTTAGTTTGTAATATTAAATATTTTATTAAATTTTGGTGCCCCAAAGACGTCCAAATACATGTTACTTGAGGTCAAATTTAAGTGTAATTTGAAAAAAAAAAGATCGTTGTAACCAAGTGTATTAGCATATATTTAGGATACATAGTAAATCTCCTTCACCTCTTTCCCATCTTGCTTGCCACTCTCTCGTATATCTAATATTCTAGATACATGTGAATCACTCCTGATATATGTACATAGTTTGATTCACATAATATATGTATAGGATACATACAAATTTCACTTGTTTTTTTTTCTATTTTTTGTGTATCACGTAACAAAAATATATATATCTCAGTGTAGAATACATAAAAAAAATTTTAATTAGTGATAAAATATATAATATATTAAAAATATAAATAATAATAATATATATAATAATAAAGTATGTCTAATTAGGTAGTTTTTCTTTTTGAAAACTGAAATGAGAAAAAGCAAAACATAAAATTGACTTGAATGACAGCTACATGACATTTTCATCTTGTAGTAGGGACATATGATTTGTTTTTTTCCTTTGCCACATGTGTTCTGTTATCCTTAATCTCCAAGTAATCCCATATTTTGGTTGATGATTCACAATATAATCTATCTAATTATGCACCTCCTTCTACTTAAAGAAGAAAAATGTGATGGCGATTGGCAATTGGGAAGATAATTAAAATCTGTTGAGTACTCTTTCATCCGCAATGGCATTCAGTCGATGGAACAATAGTGAAAGAGATGTTTAAAAAAATTATTTACATTTAAAATGATTTTAGATTTGACGCAATCCGAAAAAATTAGTCTATAAAAAAAATTATTTAAAATCATGCAAGAGCTCAATTAACTTCATCCGCCTTTGATGTGAGTTTTTCTACATTCATCACGCTTCCCATCCCCGAACCCCAACACTCTATACTCCGATCCATGACGTGAACAAATTATTCAAGCGTTCAATTTGACTCTAATATCATACTAAATAAACCTAATTTAATAGTAAAAATTAGCTTAACAATTTACTAATTTCACACAATTTTTTATATTGTTGTCTTGTCATTATCTTTAGGTAATAATAGTGTAAAAATTATCTTACACGATTATACTACATAATTTATACGATTCGTTGATAAATTGTATACCAAAGTGCCACCTCATCACACAATAATTTAATTTGGACTAAGTTCACTATTAGTGAATGAATGAATTTTAATTATAAATAGAGGACTTGACAAGATCATATTTGTATCAAACACCATACACTTTCTAAATTATCGATAGATTTATTGTTTCAGATGGAGGAGGAGAAACACCACCACCACCACCTGTTCCACCACAAGGACAAGGCGGAGGAGGGCCCCGTCGACTACGAAAAAGAAATCAAACACCATAAACATCTCGAGCAAATCGGTAAACTTGGCACTGTTGCTGCCGGTGCCTACGCCTTGGTACGTTGATATAATCTTACCTTATATATATAAACGTTATTATCGATTATTTATACAAATCATTTTCTTTTATTCAAATTACGATCAAAATCATTTAAGAGTTTTTCTACCGGGAACATCCGATTAGTCAAGATTTTCATCGGAGAGTTTGAATATATTGATTCCTAATAAAATGATTTTATTTCCTCGATTCATGCCAAAAATCTATAATTAAGGACGGAAGAGTAGCCAATTATTTATTTAATATAATTTAATTCCTTTTTTCCTTTTAAATTTTTAGTTTAATTTCATAATATATGTAAGGAAGGGGTGTGAAAAATTTAAAGAAGATAAACAGAGAAGGGATGGTTTTATTTGCGAGTAAAAGAGTTTATTTTCTATCTAAACACGTTTACACTAATTTCACATTAAGTTCACCTAATTATAGTAACTCTCTATCATCTATACAAAAATAGCGTAATAATAAAAATTGTTCTACAACTTCTAACTCTTCAATTAAAAAAAAAACAACATATAGAATATCGATGTTGAAATTACTCAGTACTTCATTCGTTTCAAAATAAGTGTTGTTGTTTGTACGACATGATCACAACTGATGAAAATATGTCACACGAATTAGAACAGAGTCTCTGTTATTAATTACTTTTTCCCTCTTTTGTTGGTGATAATAAACATAAAACAAAATTAGCATGAGAAACATGAGGCAAAGAAAGATCCAGAACATGCACACAAACACAAGATAGAGGAAGAGATAGCAGCAGCTGCTGCAGTTGGGGCAGGTGGATTTGCATTCCATGAGCATCATGAGAAAAAAGATGCCAAGAAAGAAGAAAAAAAAGCTGAGGGGGGACACCACCATCTCTTCTAAATTGTTATTTTAGTTACATTTTTAATATTCGTGGAATTTCCATATTTGGTATAAGTGTTGTGTCATCTTATCATATATCGTGCATAATAACAATAAATTTAGTGTGATATTATAAATGGATCGAGTTAAAAAAAAAGAGCAAAAGTCAAAATATATTTTACCAATCTCGTGTGATGTAAAGAAGGATGTATTGTGATTTCCAAAATGATCATGTGTGTTTTGGACTTTCCTCGCAATCTTCTGTTGAATTACCTTGTAAAATGTTGCTTTTTTAAGTGGTGTAATAAATAATGAGTTTTCTAGTGAATGGATTTGTTTGATTTCCTAAATAATGATGTTTTTTTTTTTTAATTTCCTCGCAATTTTATATTGAAAAATTATTAACTTTTATATACTTAATTTACTATAATGAGTCGATTACTTTATTTTTTAGATAATTAATTTAATTAGATACTTATAATTTTATTTTATAAATTATTTGACTCATAGTAAAAAAGTTAGATTGAGCCAGTGTCAGTTGGTTCCAAAAAAATATCCCGAAAATATGACGATTTGATCATTCGCTTTGATTAAAAAATAATTCTAGAACTATAATTTTTATAATTTCAATGTTATCATATGATTTTGAAAAAATTATTTCACCTATTTTTTCCCTACGAATCAAACTTAGATCCATCTAACTAAAAAATTATCCCTTTCTATTTAGATTCGATCCAAACTCATTTTATGATTGAGTAGAAGAGGAATTGAGCTTATTTTTGTGGATCGAATTTTGCAGGTGTAAAAAAGGGGTGTGATAAGGAAAAATTATGAGGTTAAGCAAATTTATACTATTTAATTATTCATCATAGCTATAGTTTGCTATAATTACCACTCACGACTAACATTATACATTAATTATGTGAGCTGACTTCGAGTTTATATAATTAGTCACATTTGTATATGTATAATTCACCAGAATATACAAATACATATGTATAATATACAATTATCTTATCGATATACATATACAATTCACCTATCTCCCACTCTCTGCCCTCTCTCGCTCGCCTCTCTCCTCTCTCTCCCAATCTCGCTTGTCATATATACAAATGCATATGTATAATATACAATTATCTAACCGATATACACATACAATTCACCTCTCTCCCACTTTATGCCTCTCTCGCTTGCCCCTCTCCTCCCTCTCCCAATCTCGCTTCTCCTCTCTCCTCTCTCTCCCAATCTCTCTTGCCATATATACAAATGCATATGTATAATATACAATTATCTAACCGATATACATATACAATTCACCTCTATCCCACTTTTTGCTCTCTCTCTCTCCTCTCTCTCCCAGTCTCGCTAGCCTCTCTCCTCTCTATAACATATAGATACGAATTGTAATTATCAAACTATATCTAAATAGAGTAATTACGCTATTTTTGAGTAGCTATATGTGAGTTTCCTATTTTAAAGTCACTTAATAATTTCAATACATAAATATTTATCAACGAAAAGAATAAATATACATTATTTGTTAGATTATGAATTAATATATGCACCAATTCATTATATGAGGATTGTGATCCACTTTAAATTGGAGGTATATTTATCCCTTCCCCTGAACAATATATAATTAACGAAAAAATTCACAGCTAATTAACTTTGAACTTCTAATTGAGATATTTGGGATAGTTGAAATTCGGAAATGCTAGTATATTTTTAATTCATCACCAATAATGACTTGTTCAAAATAATCATCCAACAACTAATTAACTTCTTTTTTCTTAAAAACAACACCTTTAGTATTTTTGGATAAGAAGAGAGGAATTCAAAGTAATTGATACAAATGAATTAAGCTAATTATTTTTTAAATTATATCTAAATCATTCGGATTCAAATATCTACTAAATGAAAACAAATCAGGACTAGATAATGACCAAAGGGTCATGTGAGGCATTAAACAAAATGACTAGTGAATTATAATTGTCTTAATTATTCTAGATTACTAAGGTTGAGATTAGTTAAGAGTTAAGATAATACCATATAATTCAAGTTATTTTTCGACGTTAAGAAGCATGGTGCCAACTGCCATGTATATAATGCATCTACTCAAAACTAATAACTACTTATTGTATGTCATTTATTGTTCCAACTTACCGCATGGGGTGCCAAATATCAAGATTTTAAATTCGAATATTGAATGTATATAAAAAATCAAGATATGAAATAGTTCTCTCTTCGATGGATTTTATATCATATAATTAATTAAAGCCGGAGGAAATTAAATTCAGCAGATCACACAAAGAAACTTTATAAATTATGTCAATTTTGCAATTCATCGAGTTATTTAGCTTGTGTTATGAGAGGAAGTAAATTATGTGGCTTAATCACACGACTTAATGAAAAAGTATTACCCCCTTCCTTTCAATTGTTTTTATGATGTTAATTTGATATAGAGTTTTAAAAGAAATAAAGAAGATTGATTAATTTTAAATTAAAAAATGTTACATATAACAAAATATTTTTTAATTATTATTATCTTGATATAAACAAGTCACATAGAAATTGAAATTAAAATATTATTAAAATAAAAGTATTTTTATGTTTTTCTAAATGAACTAAAAACTTAAGGAAAAGTAAAGACTTATAAATTGAAATGAATTTTAGCCTCCTCAGATCTGTTTGCTATCGAAAAAAATATTTTTTAATTTTTTTATGTTTGGTACTTTTTTTAGAAAAACAAACTTCGTAAAAATAAAGAAAATAATTTCTTTAATAGAAATAAAAAAAAAGCTACATGAATGACATTATAAGTTCATTATCTCTTTTCCACCCACTCATAAATCCCCTGATCCCAAGCCCGTTAACCATCCCATATCACTATAATTTGTAGATATATTAAGCTTATAGTGATTTATCATAAAATGAATGGTTACCTTGTTCCATAATTTTTATCATAACTTTTTTATATTTATAAAAAATAATTAAAAAAAAAACTTGCCGACACGTCCTAATATTAATAGGGCCATGATGACAAAAGGCTCAATTTAATAATTCAAAGGATCATTTGACTCATCTGCTAAAGTGAGGTAAATTTTTATATTCTTTCCTTCTTCGAATTATTTGACACGTATGTTAAAAATAAATGTCGAAGATTAATATTTAATTTAAATCATTAAAAGTAATTAATTTATTTTTTCAATTCTAATTTTCTTTTTGGCAATAAAATGTGAATATTACTATATAACCTCAACAACTCAACAATTTTTATAATCCTAATCTTAATAATTACTTCATTTTATTCAATTAAAAAAATTATACAGACTTTTGATATTCTTTCCTATAACGAAAATATAAAATTATATTAATTAAATTATACTTTATATTAATTTTTTCTTGAAGGAAATACAAGATCTTATTCTAATAAACAATTATGAACGGAGTAATATATATAATATGAGATTCTTGTGATTCATTTCACATCAAAATCCCCACCTCACTAATTGTCGACACTCATTAATAAATATCTAGCTCCATCCAATTAAACTAATCTTTATGCGGATTCCACACGGGATATTCTTTCACTTCTTTATCCTAATTAATATTTTAAAAATTCGTAATCTTAAATAAAATATAAATATTTAAATAATTATAAATTATTTATTAAATATAATATATCATTTTTAATGACATTTATCCAATGACAGAAAATAAAAATAAAATAGAAATCAGAAATACCAAATATCAATATTATATTATATTTAGTGCCGATAATATAACATGAGTATTTATAATCAATAATCTATATAAATACTACTAGAAATTATAATGACTCGGAATACAATAATAGTAACTCAATTATTATTAAATATTTTAAATAAAATTATCTCAAAAAATTATTGCCATCAAATGTCTCTTTTGATACGGTAAAAGGATTATTAGGTAGGTTTCTCCTGTATCTGAATTTGGAAAATATTGTAAAGGTAGCGATATACAGAAGGGGCAATTTGGTGTGATATAATAATTCATACAATTTTTATCAAACATTTCTTCATCAAAACTTTGACATTTTTCCCTTAATTTCTGAAATTTTTAAAATAGTTTTATTTTTAATTAGTAATTTATTGTTCAAAACTTCAAATTAAACCATCAAAATATGCCTACCATTAAAGTACTAAATTATTTTATTTATATTTATATTTTTTTGGAGTAGGGACTTAGCTTTGGTTTACCGACATGAATTGTGGTAAGATTGTTGGAATTTTCTTATTTCCAGTTAAGGGTTTCAAATTAATCTTTAGCTATGAATTGAAACTGTTGCCTTCAAATAAAATTTGAAAATACATAAAATTAAATTAATTAAATTTTAATATAAATATGAAATATTAGACGGAAAAAAAAAGTTGTGGGTGGAGAAGAGGATTGGGCTTTTCGCTTTAGAATGGCAGTTAGACGGACAAAGACAATAAACCAACAAATTAAAGACTAGCATACAAATAAACTATTCCATTAAAAAGCTTTTGCCGACACTCCTCAAAATAATCATAATGCCGACGCTATCACTATTTTAACGAATCGTGTCAGGTGAGATATAAGGTAAAATAATTTTGGGGATAGAATGTGAGTATTAGTAAATTTTGTGTTTGATTGGAGATATTACAGAGTTCTGATTTGTTTATCTCACCATTTATACTTTAGTGATGGAATAAATTATCTCATATACCTGGTGAAATAACTTATCTCAGAATAATCAATTCGAAATAACATTTTTCCAATCAAACGATCCCAAATTTCTTTGTATGGTTAAGAGAAATAACTACTATCTAACAAGCATTTCATGTGGGGAGTGGTTGGGGATTAATTAGGGTTCAAAATATTCAACATGTCCAGGTGTGATTTCCAACTTTTTCTTGGTGCTTTTAATAGGATCTTAAATATTCATATAACGTGACATTGTTTGAAAGATTAACAAATTCTTATGTTTCTCTTTCTTTTCTTTTTTTCTTTTAGTAACAGTAATGTTCAATTAATTAACGTTATGACAAAGACTATCTGAAATTTGAATAAAAATAATTGATAAAACTCACACTTGATCAAAGCATATAGTAAACGCGTATTGATGTGATAATTTACGGCCAACATGAGAGTAGGAGTACTGTGGGGGACATTATCCTATATTTTCATTTAAATGACTTGTATTTCAAACCATAGTAATCCTAACACATCTTTCATCCCCAAAAATATCTCTTCGACTTAAAATTAGGGGATTTTGGCTTTTCAGTTGAACATCGAAAAGCACATTTGGTCGTATGAAAATTGAAATTAAATACTCCCTCCATTCTAACTTACGTGACACCATTTGATCCATTGGCACATAGTTTAAGACGAAATGAAAAAAGAAAAATATGTTATGTCAATAATTTTTATTCACCAAGCAACATTTGAACACATAATTTCTTTTTTAAAAAATGAATTAAAAAGATTAACAAAACAAACAAATTAAAATCAAAGTATATCATATATATATATATATATATATATATATATATATATATATATATATATATATATAGTTAGAAACGTTAATTAGGGGGGGAAACAAAAGTAAAGTTAGTTCACATTAAACAAACAAAATGAATAAAGCAAGTCATACATCATATCAGCTGTGCTGATTTTAACAATTGAATTAAGCTTAGGTCCATTATTTTTGCCACTTGGATTGAAAATCTTCCATCATGGAAAATATAAATCATGAATATTGGATAAGAACTTGTACACGTTCATTGGACAAACTAATTAGTTAGTCCCCACTTCACCTCCTATAGGCCAAATACTTATAAATACCATTCAATATTCACAAGAAAAAAACATCCCAAAGTATTTTGTTCTACTACTACATTTTTTTCATACACAATTGTCACCAAAAAACATCATGGCTGAAGAAAAGAAACATCACTTTGGTGGTCTCTTTAACCACCACAAGAACAAAGAGGAAGACACCCCCATTGAGAAAACTACATATGAAGAAACAACCTATGAAGACAGTGAAAAAACTAGCACTTATGGAGACAACACATATGGTGAAAAAACTAGTTATGGTGATGATACATATGGCAAAAAAACTACCACATATGGAGATGACAACAAATATAGTGAGAAAACTAGTTATGGTGATGATACATATGACGAAAAAACTAACACATATGGAGATGAAAACAAATATGGTGAGAAAACTAGTTACAGTGAGGGAGATGACAACAAATATGGTGAGAAAACTAGTTATGGTGGTGATACATATGGCGAAAAACCTACCTCCTACGGAGGAGATAATACATATGGTGAGAAAACAAGTTATGGTGGGGGAGATGAAAACAAGTATGGTGAGAAAACTAGTTATGGAGAGAAAGCTAGTTATGGTGGAGGAGATGACAACAAATATGGTGAGAAAACAAGTTATGGTAATGAGGAAGGTGGCTATGGTGGAGGAGTTGGTGCCTACTCATCTGAGACTACTACTAATTATGAAGAGAATGATGATAGTGGAACCAAAACTTCTGAGGATTACAAGGAAGAGAAGAAACATCACAAGCATCTTGAAGAACTTGGGGGACTTGGAGCTGTTGCTGCTGGTGCCTTTGCTTTGGTAAATATTCTTTAATTCTAACTTTCCACGTGACAATGCATATGTATGAGATTACAAGATTAAATGACATTTTCCTACGTTAATCTTCGATATGGTATATGAAAATTTCAGCATGAGAAGCACAAGGCAGAGAAAGATCCAGAGCATGCACACAAGCACAAGATAGAGGAAGAGATAGCCGCAGTAGCTGCAGTTGGTGCTGGTGGATTTGCATTCCATGAACATCATCAGAAGAAAGAAGCAAAAGAAGAAGAGGAGGAAGCTGAGGGAAAGAAGAAGCATCATTTCTTCTAATGAATTCTCTTGTCATAACATATAGTATTTGTTGTGTGCTGATCAATCTATCCTTTAATTAATACGTACTCAGCATGCACCTAAATAATTTGTATGTGTGTTACACTACTCTTGTCTTTGATGTTGTGCACCTACTTTAATTTGCATGAGTGTGAATAATATTACGTATATTGTTTTTCTTAAAGTTGACTCTCGTGTATGAATGGTTTCCGTACGTAAGCACATTTTTTCTTTGTGTTCTATATTTAAGCGAAAATATTATCTAGATAAATATTATGAGAGGATAGGAATGGGCGCTATACAACCTACATTGGTGAAAATGAGATGTGTTGAAGGATAGAGAGGACACGGTTAATATGGAATATCATTAGTAAAACTTATTTTTCCTATTCCATTGCGAAATCATTTTCCTCTTTTTCAAAAATCTTAACCAATCAAATAAATATGAAAAAATTTGAAGAAAATGTTTTCCTCCCTAACTAAACACTCAGTGTCTCAGTCAGCAGAATATAAGACCATGAAAGCGACAACTGGAAAATATGAAATACTCCATCCGTTAGTTATTGTTTATTATGGTTTCTATTTTTAGAGTCAAACTATAAAAACTTTGACTAACATTTTAAGATGCATTTTTTCATCATATTAATATGCAAAAAATTGTAATTTATAATACTTTTCATATAGTTTTAGAATATCTAATTTTTTTATTTAAAATATCAAATTAATGTGATCTAATTAATGAAAATTAGTCAAATCAACTTTCGATAAGCGCAATATGACAAACATTTCCGGAAGGAGGGAGTATATATCTATAATTACTAAAATATAGTTAGTAGATTAATAAATGTAGATTTCAAAAAATTAATCAATTGTTACCGATATTTGAATAGCTTAACATAATTATGAAAACCTTATTGTTTGAAATGATGATGTTTGCGAGTTTAACTACAAAATGGACAGAATTATCAAATGATAAAAGATTTTGCTACACAATCAAAATATAAGCAATTTAAGGAATCCATTCATTGTTAATTAAATATTTTGAATTCGAATCTTAAACACACATAAAATAAGTACCCATGGAGAGCTAGCCTAGGAACTACACAAGGGTAGGGTATATCAGTATGAACTTGAATTAGTTCTGTTTTCTTATCTATTATATTGTTCACATAGCAAGCACATTAACGCATGCGCGGAATAAGAGGGAGACGGATGAGGGGGTGGGGGCAAAATCAGAAGCAAACTCAAGATTTAAAGATAACGGAGAACTACTAAAAGTAGATACGGGTTAGTTAAAGTATCGATAACTGATCGAAAATTATTATCAAATAAATACAAAATTGAGTGTATATATAAATACAAATTAAATGAAACGTAACATAGTTCACTCTATAGTTGGATGGTCTTGACCCTTAGTGTATACTTTGACCCTTAGTGTATACTTTGTGTTCACTCAGGGCACACAAGTCGCAAAGAAGCGCAACAGATAGTGTTTAACCACTACACCAACTTGATTCATGAGTTACAATGTACGCATATAATTATTTGATCCTTATTTATGAATATACATGTTATATTTATATACATAAGTTTCCAAAACTAATAGGTGCACGTGTCCCACTACCTCAAAGGGTGGATCCGTCTCTGCGAAAAGCACCAACTTCCCTAGTACTGTTTGAATAAATTCATGAATCATTTTTTTATTTAGAGATGTCAAAAGAAAATAAAAAATCGACTGAACCTAATCGTATCAAATAATCTCTTGATTTGGACCATAAATGAATGCTCTAATATCCAAATCTTTGTGGTTGTGAAATTATCATGACTTTCCAAATAGTGAATTTAAATGTACATGAAAACTAAGTCATATCAATTAATGTAAAGTGGAAAATTGTGTGTGCCACCAATGATCCCAAGTGCCCCCATATTAAAAATCTACTTTTAACATTATTGCACTACTGACCACCGCATACCTTATCTTAATTAATTACTTTAAAGAAATCTTGATAATTGTCATGAGTAGTCTATTCATCGCAATATGTGGTTTTAGTACAATTAATTCGATGGCTCTAGTACAATTATATTTTATAAATAATCTTAGAAATCAGCAATTTACAATTACGAGTTTATATTATTACTTACAACTTAAACCTCTTCTTTGTTCTCTTAATTAAGGAGTTTATTTTAGTATTATAGTACTGTTTGAGTTTGAAGCTCGATAGATGAATCTTACAATTAATTAAGCTCCCTTAATCCATGAAACTCGAAGTATCGATTTTCGTCTAGCCTCGATGTATAATTTTATAATAGCGTCCAACTTTTAATTCGATATGTTTTTATAATAATAAATTTTCATAAGATCCATCTATTTAGCAACATGTTATTGATAGTGCCTTGACACTGTGACACTACGACAGCTAAGCAACAGTATATGTAGCAAGAAATTCAATTCAATGGAAGAACCAAATATACATTTGATGTCGATTGTTAATTTCAAACCTTTAAAAAGCCTTTAATTTTTAAATTTCCTGCCTTTTTAGTATCAATATTATAATTAGCTACTAATAATTTCACAAAATTCACCAAGAAACAAGCATGGTAAGACAAAAATCCAAAACATGGCCAAAGGTGATCTATTCATGGTTGTCGTCAGCTCGTGTAATAAGGTGTTGAATTAAGTCCCACGAGCACAATCCAACTATTGTTTCACTAACTAGCTAATCAGACGTGAGCCCCTCTTTGAACAGATTACTCCTTTGAGAAAAAAAATATGCAATATTTGTTGGGTTTTATTTGCCCTAAATTTCTTATTATAAATAGGTTTTCCTTGTATTGACTAATACTTTTCTTGTAAGAAAAGGTTTAGGACTCTATAAATAGAGGCATGTTCCTTCTAACTTAATCAGCATTCACAATGTAGTCTTAAGGGCTTTGAAAATTTTGGGTAGGGGGAGAATTTGTGGGTCACAAGTTTGATACGTTATCACTTGTGTGAACCTCCCATGTATTCCGAGTGAATTGGTTGAGGTTGTTTCTCTCTGTATTTTGTACTCTTATATTTATAGTGGATTGCTCATCTCCTCTTGACCGAACCACGTTAAATCTTTGTGTCTTTTGGTATATTTTTCATTGTCTTCTTACTCGTGGTCTTTTAAGGTTTGCTTTGCTAGCTTCCGCGTTTACACCTGCTGATTTTCGGTCCTACCAATGTTTTATTTTGTAGCTTTGTTCTTTTCATGTAAATTGATCAATTAGCTTAGTTAGTTAAGAGTTAGTTGGTTGAGATGTTTCTCTTAGTGAGTACACGTGTATTTATACAGTGATGTTGAAGTTACTTAAGTTGATATATAACAATCACACTAAACGTTACGTGTGAGGAATGTGTTTTTATCTTCTATATTTTTTTTTGGGATTAATTCTTATCACGCTTCGTTAAAATAATAATCGATGAATATATATTTATTCGTACACATATTATACAACTTATATACTCTGATCATTAATTAATTATTATAATTATTTTTAACGATCGATTCGATCCGTAACTTTATCCTTTTTTCTTTTTAGTAGTTCTTCTGTTAGTTCCGTAGGTGCAAAAATTTGAGTCTTGCCGACAGGCTAATTAGTCGATGAGGCAAATTGATAAATCAAAGTCAACATCAAGTCATGTGTTTGATTAAGATTAATTTTATACATTTGTCACCATTAATTATTCAACACCTATAGTTTGTTCTTCTCATTTTAGACGGCAAATAAGAGATAAAGATTTTTAAAAGTGAATTATTGGCACTTTAAACTGTTGGAAAATAGCATATACAGCGGAAGCATTCCAGAATCATACATCTTGCATGAATATAAATAACAATCACAAATAGTTATCACATACAAAGTATGCTGAAAATTAACTCAGGATTACCTCTTGAAGCGTGTGCAGATATCTTGAAGTAAATCCAACTCCAGTTCTCTTCTACAGTAATCTTCTACAGTGATCCCAATCAACAACTGAACTCTCTCAATACTTGGGTGGGCAAGTATTGTATAGAATTCTCTCATTAAATCTAGGTTAGAAAAATCTCTATTTATAGAGATGTCTTCCTACTCCAAAGAGGAGAGGAAAAACCAATTCTTTTTCTTTTAGGAGATGTCTTCCTAGTCCAAAGATGAGAGGAAAAACCAATTCTTTTCCTTTTAAGAGATGTCTTCCTAGTCCAAAGAGGAGAGGAAAAACCAATTTTTTTTCTTTTAGAAGAACTTGAAAACACACGTTTTCCTCCAAAGAAAAAGAACGCGACTTTTCCATCTTCTACTAGAAAATAGGATTCTGAGTTCTAGTTAAATTGGGCACTGGAGGGACCACAGAATTTATTACTGAGGCTTCCTATTATGGAAATAATTCTAAATAATTAATTTAAATTATTCTTACCATAATAAATGACAAATCATTCCACTAAAAATTCGTAATTGAACTCCTCTATTTATTTCGAAATTCACCACTAAACACTTATTTGATTCCCCATGTTAAGATTACCGATACTAATCAATAAATTAAATTACTGACGAATTTAATTCAATGATTAAATTCTTTTAGAGCAATACTTAACTTATTTCATGTGCCAGATTCATAAATCTACCGGCCGGGTTTACACATGAAAACTTACAAGCTTCTCATAAAAGGTGTATCATCAATCTCTATACTGAGACATGGATTCCATCAACTAACTAATTATTTCACCAATATATATTATTATCATCCAATTTACCAGGCATATTGACCCATCTCACAATCTCACCTTTTAATAAATCAAAATGATAAATAATATATACAGTTCATAATCGTTATATCAAGATTAAGAATATAAGTACATTTAATAGTTTAGAGAATATGTTTTTATCAGTCAGTCTAAAATAACTATCTCTGCTTGGTCCCGTTCAATACATACCAAATGCACTAGCACGAGAAGTTAGAACTATATCATTCTCATAATCAAGATAAATTACATTAAATCTCGTGCTACAATTTTTCTGATGATTTTGTCCAAATTTCCATCTATGATTGTGAACTATAAATTTTAACTTATAAGAACTGATGATTTAATCTTCTGTGTATAAGCTTAAACTCTATACACCAAATCATCTACTATATAAGTTAAGGACACATATATGACAATTGATCTATTTAATGTAACACTTTATTGAATTGAATAAATAAATAAACAATTGTTCAATATTAATACTATATCAAAACGCATGGTTAATAGTATATCCTAACAATCTCCCACTTAGACTCATAACCATACACCTACAACTCTAACACTCATTCCTCTTTTTGTACACACAAGACTCATCAAGACATTGCCCAAAACCAAAAGACTTGACTGTAGTGTCGAAGCAAGTGTTCCATGCCCTAGAAGTTTGCTTTAATCCATAAATAGATCTTTTAAGCTTGCACAACATGTGTTCTTTTCCTTTTTCTATGAAACCATCTGGTTGTCGCATAAATATGCTTTCATCAAGACTTCCATTAAGGAAAGTTGTCTGGACATCCATTTGCCAAATCTCATAATCATAATGAGCAGCAATGGATAAGAGAATTCTAATAGACATAAGCATGACTACTGGCGAAAAAGTTTCCTCATAGTCGATCCCTTCTTTCTAAGTAAACCCTTTTGCAACAAGTCTAGCTTTGTAAGTTTGCACTTGTCCATCTACTCCTCTCTTTTTCTTATATATCCACTTGCACCCAATGGGTTTGACTCCATCTACAGGTGGTTCTACAAGATCCCAGACTTTGTTAGAGTACATAGAATCCATTTCTGATTTCATAGCAACAATCCATTTTTCTGCATCTTTATCTTATAGTGCTTCGTCGTAATTCACAGGTTCGGTATTTGACTCTTCAGGGATTCTGTCAAAAGACTCTCCCAAGAGTGCATACCGAAGTGGTTTTCTTATCACTCTCCCACTACAACGAGACACTACAGTTGCAGGGGTAGGTTCAGAAAGATTTGCGTTATTATGATCTTGTGGTGGAACCACATCATTTTTAGGATCTTGAGTTTACATGTTATCTTCAGTATCTTGCGGTGCAGAGATATCAACAACTTCTTCCTCTAATGCAATTTGCTCACTATCACTCCCACTACCTTGATGCAATGAATTTTCAAGATCTTGTACTTGCAAAATTTTATGTTTGTTAACATCTCTCCCACTATTATAATGCAATGGTATGTTAACTCTAACATGTGGGGTTTGAATTTGGTTTTCATTATTTTCAGTAGATTGATTTGTTTTCTCTTTGCTCAATTCCTGTAAAACTAGTTTACTTCTAGGAATATGGTTTGTTAAAAAATCCGTTTCCAGAAACTTGGCATTGGTAGACACAATGACCTTCTTTTCTTTAGGATTATAAAACATACCACCTTTCGTTCCTTTAGGGTATCCAATAAAAACACATACTTCTGTTTTACGTTCCAATTTTTCTGCCTTCCCTTTTAATACATATGCTGGACATCCCCAAACCCGAATATGTCTCAAACTAGGTTTGTGCCCAGTCCACAGTTCAATGGGTGTCAAAGAAACAGATTTGGAAGGAACTGAGTTCAGAATGTAATTTGTAGTTTCTATGGCATATCCCCAAAACGAATGCGGCAAATCAGAGTAACTCATCATTGATCTAACCATTTCTAAAAGAGTTCTATTTCTTCTTTCTGCTACACCATTTTGTTGTGGCGTTCTAGGTGCAGACATTTGAGATGTAATTCCTTATTCTGATAAGTAACTAATAAAATCATTAGAGAGGTATTCACCACCACGATCAGATCGCAATGACTTGATATATATTCCATGTCGTTTCTCTGTTTCAGCCTTAAACTCTTTGAATTTATCAAAGCATTCAGACTTACGGCGCAACAAATATATATATCCATATTTTGAGTAGTCATCAATGAAGGTCACGAAGTACTCATACCCACCTTTTGCTTAAATGTTCATTGGGCCACACAAATCAGAATGAATTAACTCTAGTTTATCATTGACTCTATTTCCTTTTGAGGGAAAAGGTCTCTTAGTCATTTTTCCTTCTAAATAAGATTCACATGTTGGTAGTGCCTCCACTTTTAATGAACCTAAAGGTCCATCTCGAACCAACGTTGAAATCCTATCTAGATTTATATGACATAGACGCAAGTGCCATAGACAAGTCTCATTAAAATCAGCAGAACGTTTTCTTTTACTTGAAAGGTTAACATTATTCAATTCTACGAATTGTTGCAGTTCTGGTGAGACATTAATAATAAAAAGACCATCAATCAATGTACCAACAGAGACAAAATGTTTATTATAACTAATAACACAACCGTTATCAGAAAAACTAACATCATAACCATCTCTCAAAACTTTAGAAACTGAAATCAAATTTCTTCTAACAGCAGGTGCATATAGAACGTCTTTTAAAATTAAAACTCTACCACTATCAAACGAAAAAATAATATTTCCTAATGCTAAAATTGGAGCTGCAGAGTCATCTGCTTGAAAAACGCTAACTTCACCTCTAATCAGCTTGCGCGTTTCTTGAAACCCCTGCATAGTAGTGCAGATATGATCAGTGGCTCCTGAATCTACACACCATGAAGTGGTAGAAACGGCCGCTAAAAATGTTTCAACGAAAACTGGACAATGTGTCTTCCAATGACCTGACATCTTGCAATGAAAACACTTATCCTTAGACTTTTTCACTCCCCCAGTTGGAGGTGCAGTTGCCTTAGCTTTGTGAGACTTTTTTTTCTTCTGTCCACCTTGCGGTTTAGAAGTAGAACCTTTCTCAACATTAAGTGTCATTGATGGTGCATGTTTTTTGACAAGGGTCTCTGCCGCCTGTAGCTCATTCAACAATTGTGCCAGAGATAAACTCATTTTATTCATATTATAATTTAGGCAAAATTGTTGAAAACTATCAGGCAGAGACTGTAATATCATCTCAACTTGGGAGTCATTGTCAATTTCAGCCCCCAAAACCTCTAGTTCATTCAGAAGACATATCATCTTCAGAACATGGTCTCTTACAAGAGTGTCTTCAACCATCTTAGTGTTCATGAGAGTTCTCATGGCAGTCTGCTTAGCTGATCGACCCTGGTCTCCAAACATTTGTTTGAGATTCTCTAGAATTTCAAAAGCAGACAACATAGCTTGATGTTGATGTTGCAAAACATTTGACATTGAAGCCATAATGTAACATCGCGCCATCTCATCAGCTTTGCGCCATTTTTGATAAGCTAACTTATCCTCATCACTAGACTGATCATTTGGTTTCAGTGGACATTCCTCATGAAGCACAAACTTATATTCTTCAGCAGTTAACACAATGTCAAGATTTCTCCTCCAGTCAACATAGTTAGAACCCTCTAGTTTGTTTTGACCCAAAATAGTACTAATGGGATTAAAAGGAGACATGTTGAATCTGAGATTAAAGAAATAGTTACAATAGATCAATAACATAGTCATATAACATTGAATATTTACATTCAAACTCACGATATACATATACATTCATGCATCTTAAATAGCCAATCGTTGGGATTGGAGAACTATTCATACAATATACATATATAATGACCGATTATTCACTTTATAAACTTATACAGACCTAACTCAGTTGGAGAGTCTACTGTTACTTTAAGTCAAGTGAAAATCCTCTAGTTGCATTGATCCAATCATATATTACTCCGTTTAGGAGAGTTATACAAATTGTCAAACTAGCGATTAAATACGTAATGACTTGTATTAAATTCATCCGATGGGGAGGAAGGTCTAAGCCAACACATAAACTTAATACTTCATTAATATTTAATCTTGGTAAAAAATTTACTCATCACCATTTATTTTCTTCCAAATTTCATACAAAAAAAAATTTCCAGAAAGAAAATATACGCACACCAAATCTTCGTACATTCCATGTACCATCTCATATATATTCAATAATACACCTTTTGATTAAAAAAAATTATGGCTGCCTATAATGTGAACAAGAAAACTATAGCCATACTATTTTGTTTTAGTCGTACAAAATCAAAAGTTTCTCTCTATATTAAAACATGTGAGCCAAAAAAAATTAACTTTTTTTTTTATTATTATTATTATATCAAAAACAGCCACATAATCGAGACATAAATCACACATGCAATCATGTATTGCTGCCATGGCGTGGTATGCTTCTCTTTGGCCTTGCCATAACACAAATCTCTTATATACAATTGCACATAAGTGCTGCCACAAGACAACAAAAAAAATTGATCGGTGCAGCTATCAAAATTTCTCTTGAAATTATCCATCGAAGAACACCGTGCATGACAATATGAAAATATTATCAAATCTTACAAATCAATTTTCATAAGTAACTATTACCGTATGCATTTAACAAAAACAAATCAAATCAAGTTTTTATTCGTTCTGTCCTTTTCGTGATAAAACAAAATTCACAATCATGAATCATACATATAATTTCACATATGCATATTTTAGGTTATGTATAAAGATGCAAGTATGGCTCTGATACCAATTGTTGGAAAATAGCATATACAGCGGAAGCATTCCAGAATCATACATCTTGCATGAATATAAATAACAATCACAAATAGTTATCACATACAAAATATGTTGAAAATTAACTCAGGATTACCTCTTGAAGCGTGTGCAGATATCTTGAAGTAAATCCAACTTCAGTTCTATAGTCTTCTACATCATTATATCAAAATCGTAATCTTGATGATTGTGACCTAGATATCTTGTTGTATATGAGTGACAGTTTTGTTTGTTGTACACCTAAGTATATCAACATAAAAGAGTAAATAAGCAATATTAATTAGGAGTAGTATATATTTTTTGTTCTAAATATTGATTGTTTTGACAAAATAATTTATTATCTTTTAAAAATATATATATGAAAGTCTTTTTTTTTTCCATGAATAGTGTAGTAAGACATTTAATGAAAGAGATTAAAAAATGATTTCTTAAATAAGTATTCTCTTTTATTTATCAACAACGAATACGTCTCTTATAAGTAAAAGCTATTTATATCGCTCTTAAAGTGCGTGCAAAATCTTTATGACGTTACATAATATACTCTTTTGATTTTTTTTACTTGTTCAATGGCACTCACCTTAAAAAACTTTAATCAAGTGTTTATTTTAAAGTAGACATATCTATATTTCCAATAAGGTCGAGAACAAAGGGTAATAAGATTTTCAAAAAAATACAAAGTAATTATTTTTAGTATACCGGACAAGTAAACGAAAGGGAGAAAGCATTATATATGATGAACTATGAAGAACAAAATATTAGCTCACCATGCACGTCCAAATTAAAGCTGTCAAAATCAAAGTTCTTTTTCAGTGAAGTTTAATTGTTCTTCCTACTAACATATGCTTGAGCTTAAAATATATGCAATCAAAGGCAATATTGCAAAGTGCCTTCTTCCAATTGGCAATACGGCATTAAATGGAACTAGCTAGCTTAGGGTCCTTTCAACATCAATAGCTATTAAGAAGATGAACCACTTCACCCACCTAATTTGTTTCAATTTTTCTAACACCTAATCTCTGTGGTAAAAGAGGGGGGCCGGGCCCTTGTCAAGAAAATTGATTACCATTTATCCGCGCTACAATAAAAGAGACATTTAGTGGAAATAATTCTTTCTTTTAGTATTGTCGCAAAAATATTTAGCGTTACAGATATTTATATAGATCGTTGATGGTAAAGTTTGTGATCAGACGATCTGACATGGAGAAAGGACCAACATGGGTTTAATTGTAGTGTAATAATTGTGAATTGTAATCCCTTCATGAAGAAAGGACCAACATCAGATTCAAACCTATGAGAATGAAAAAAATTGTCGAGACTTGAGAGTGTCGCCCCTAAAATGAGCCTGCTATGCTTGATTTTAAATTTAATCAATCTCCAATACAGAGATATCGAATATTAGATGGGAGATTCGAAAGAAAAAAAATATGGAGAAGGCAGCTCTATTTCTCCTTTATGGATCGATTTTAGAACTTACTATGGGGAAGAGTCTCAATAGTACGAGATACATATTGAAGCAGTCTGTAGTATATAGTATTAACCAGCATTGACTAAAGGATAAAACTAATAAATGTTGGTCGAAATAATTGAACCATATTGATTGTTCGTTGTTGATTGAATGAAATCCATTCCATTGTAGTATATAATAGTGCAAATTGTACAATAGACGGGGTCAAACAATTATGTTAATACCAAAATAACAACATACTAATGTGATGGCTCAAATAAATTATGAAGGTGGAAAAGTGATTTTCAATGTACTCTCGACTCAAAACTACCTGAATAAACTCCAAATTTCATGCTAGAATTTGTGCACCATCTTGTTGCACTATCTGTAGGGTGTGGACTGGGCTTTTAATGGTCCATAATGGCTGAAAAGTCCAGTTAATAGTCCTTTCTTGGGTACCTATGAATAATATTTAAAAGGATGACTCGAGAAAGGAAAACTAAAGGAGCTATAAGGTAACAAGAACAGCTTATATGAATTTTTATATGATCAAGTCAATTAGAATGTGTTGAGACAAACAAGGGAGAAGAAAGCAATACACAAACTAGAAAAAGCACGTAAAATACGTAAGAGTAACAACTAAGACCACCCTCGTGTGTGTGTTAGTGTGCGCGAGAGAGGGAGAGAGAGAGAGAGCACTGATCCAAGTAGCCATGAATTTATAGACGTTAGTTGTGACAGCTTGAAAATTGCCTGATAGGTATTCAAAACACAATAAAAAATGACAAATGCTAAACTTAGCTGCTTCAAATCCACACCTCATTGACAGTTCTGTTCCTTATGTACAAAATACAAACTACATCCCCCAAAAGAGTGCTTGCCCACCTCTTGAGAGATGGATAGCAAGAAAATTATACAAATCCTCCAACCAAGCCTGTAATCTGATCAGTCTTATTTACTTGATAAGTAATATAACAGGAAACTAAAAAGCACCTCGAATTTTAAAATTCCAGCAAAGTGCTATTGCATGATCATAAATACATGCCAAACAGAAGAATTATTCACAGGCATTATATATCACTCAGGGAGAGGAGTACCCGATGCTGAGGAAGACGGTTGCAACGAGCGGATTTTGATATTGTATTTCCTATGAGTGGTTATTTCACTACCGGAGGCTGTATCTGATGCATCGGCTACAAGTGGGTAAGAAGAAGCACTATCATCATAAGCAATTCCAATATCGTTACCACATTTTCTGCACTGAAGTTTTGTTCGCCGCTGGAACAAGCCCCAAGAACGTTTGGAGAAAAAGAACGGTACACACTTGAATTCATCAACCTGGGTAAATCTGCTCTCATCAATGGACAAGAAGGAGATCATCCCTTTCTTAATGGACTTCCCATACTTGGACCCAATGGAAGCAGTATTGCGACTTGATGAATTAAGATTTAACTCATACCCACAACTGCCACAGCTGCATAAAAAACAAATCAGATAGATGATTGTGTCGCTAAAGAAGCACTTCTACATAACAAGTGAAGACAATATCTACGAAGGTAAAAGAAAGAATGGCGCTATCCACTCTAGAACCAATACCTTAATCCAAATAACTGGATTAAATGATCTTATTTTATTTTTCACTTTTTGCTCACATACCTTTTCTCTTTGTTTTGGGATGGTTAGCAAATACACACCCAAGCATACAACATTAGAATGACCCATTTCCATTAGAGGTTCATTCTGATTCACACACAGGCATCACTCTTTAATAAAGCTAAGCAAGCAAGAGGAACACAGTGTAGCCAACCTGCCCCTTTCAAAACACTAACCAGGGAGCACTTTGTGATCGGTAATCCCTCTTTAAGAAGAGGGAGTTGGTAAAAGATCAAAAAAGTACCCACATTTCTCAGAAGTGTAGATAAAAACTGTATCTTGTTTTTCTTTATGATTTAGATGCTTAAAGGTTCCTACTGGCTAGCTCTTCACAAAATGTGAAGCTTACCTCAGAATTACTTTACCATATATAATAGGAGGTAGTTATGCTACTAATCAGACTTAATTAGGAATTCCAAACAACAGATACATTTTAAGTTCTCAAGACATTCTAGCATAAACCATATGTAGGTACAAATATAGTCTCTGCTGAGTTTCATATAGAACCATAACCAGGGAGATGAGTTTTTGTTTGGCATCGAATCAACTTTTGCTAAGTCATGACTGATGTCCATTCCCTTTTTCCTTTTTTGCTACTTGGTGCAAATTCAATTTTACTTTTATTTTTTTGGAGTTCAAAAAAATATTATGAAAAGCACATACTCCAAAAATGATGTTTTTCGCAGATCTAATTGACAAAAAGAGGTAATGACAGTTATTTAACTGAAAATCCAAAAGAACAATAGCAATCAATGATGGCTTTTTCTCTAAACCCAAGCTTTAAATGTCCTTTGTGCTTCAACCTCAAACCGACTTTAGTGCCTGTTTGCACTGTTTGCTTTTGACTCGGTAAAAACTTTTAGCTCACTGAAAGAAATTATATCGGATATTGTTGCCCTCTCTTTCAAGAAAAATGAAGAAAGAAAAAGAACCCCTAACGTGCTCTATCAATGATAAAATCTACGGCAAATACTTTTGCCCAGAATATACTGCTGGTTGAGTAATTAGATTTACCAGAAAACACTTTCCAGAAAATGGCTAAAATCCTAAGCAACACCATCAAATCTTCAAAGTCAATATGGAGCTATTTCTTTGCACTATGGGATACTGAGACTAAAATCCAACATGTAAAATCACACCCATGAGCCCTAAAGTTCAAGATATTCCATGATTCAGCGACAGCCAAACTTTTCATCCATTGACAAATGTGAAGAACTTCATCATTTTCCAATAATAGAGCACTACACTGTGAAAGGCTAATGTCAATTCATCTATTCACTATTTTTCAAAACTACCTTATATTACTGACAACCTGTTGTTAGAAGTAGTACAGTATATGGAACTATTTAGAGATAATTGGTGTACTTATCAATAATCATAACCTAAAAAATGAACCTCATGATTCAATGAGAACAAAATTGTCAATATGTTAATCTAAAACCAAAATAGCCCCTCGACAAGCAGTTCATATAACATCATTCCAATGGCAAACCATAGCCTCATCTTCAATGTGAAATCTAAACAAGTGGCTATAACATCTCCAACTAAGATGAACCACAAAGCTACCAACTTTCATCCATGAAATAGACGTTTCAAGCCAATAACTCAATTAGATGAACCGAATGAACAATACATGCATTAAACCCCTTGACCAACATGCCAAAGATACAGCAAGAAACGAAAACCGTGCTGGGATGTAAAGAAGGAAAACTCAGAAGGCAGGAGAAGATGAGAGAAGAGAAAACTTAATTCGTTGGTGATATTTTATTTAAGAGACAATTCCTTTGTCACCTTCCTCGCACTACTTGTCCATTTTCATATGTGAAAAATCAAACTGCAATTTTCAACCCAAAGACAAAGAAGCTTCTAAAGAATTTCTATTGGATTATTAATAGCTCAAACATGTCCACAACCCATTGTTCTCTTTACAGATTTAATAGGTTTCTTCAATTTTAAGGCCTTACTTCTGGTCATGTAAACATTAGTTTGAACTTAAGAATTTAGCTATCCAGAATCTATCAGAAGTGGTCGGATCCCTCATTTTCCCCCTTTATTTTAGCTGTGATCTTCCCAAGACCAAGAAAATGACTCGAATGTAAAACATATTACAACTTTAGGGTGATTGTCAAGGATTGAGAATGTAATGTCAGTTAACCAAATAGGATTTTAGTCAAACTTTAAACTTTAAGAAATTATCTGTCCAATATCTATACATGGTGTTTATTTACCTTGACAAAGCATACGATAGAGCATCACAAGAAGTCTTTTGGTGGTTGTTGGAGAAAAACTAATTCATGTTAACTTATACATGTCATAAAGGACATGTATGAAGGAGCTAACACTAGTGTAAGATCGTGGTAGGAAAAATAAATGATTTTCCATAATCGGGGGTCTATACCACAGATCAACATGGTAGTATGCTCTTTATAGGCGATATTGTGTTAATTGACGAATCTAGCAAAGACGTCAACCAAAAGCTCAAACCATGAAGAAATAATCTGTAGGTGAAAAAACCACAGTGATTTTAGGAGTTATAAGCAATGAGATGGAAAAAAAATCATATGGAATGAAGTATCAAAATACCTAGAAGTAATTATACCACAGATCAGCATTCAGGCTGTACTTGTTTATTCTAGTTATAGATGAACTAACTAAACATATATCACATGGCAGTATGCTCTTTATTAGCGATATTGTGTTGATTGACGAATCTAGCAAAGACGTCAACCAAAAGCTCGAACCATGAGAAATACTCTATAGGTGAAAAAACCACAGTGATTTAAGGAGTTAAAAGCGACGAGACAGGGAAAAAGATCATTATGGAATGAAGTCTCAAAATACCAAGAATCTCTTGGAGCCCATGAGACCCAGCGAAATAGGACACAATAGAATAAAAGAATAGATATCGAGGATACCAATTAGCTGGATCAAGTTTTTCGTCAAAACAACAAGTTGGATAAACCATAAAGTTTAACCATGTTGATAAATTTACTATAAGTCTATTTTTAGATAGGATTTTTTCACTATAAGTCTATTTTTAGCCTTGTTAAAGATTTGTATATCCATAGAAAAAGTAAAAAAGTTTACTAGTGTTAAAAAGAAACTAAATTTTTAAATATTGAATTGAGATAGCTTCAAATGAGGCGACATGAACAATGAGGATTCATATAGCTAACAGTCAAGTGTCAACTAGAAAATTCATTTTAAGAGAATTAGGAACAAGACATGTTTTCCCTTTTTTCTCTCTTCTTTTTTTATGAATTAAAAAAGGAACGATACAATGAGATCTTTAACCAAAAGCAGAATTAAAAGATTCGAGAAAATTTCGTAACTTGAGATAAGTAGAAGATCAAAAGATAGCAGTGTAGCACCAATAAAATGCAAACAAGTAGCTGAAATCTTCAAGATAAAGAGTGAGACTACAACATTGAGACAGGTACAGTTTGTCCCATATCAAATATGAAATCCTATAAAAGATATAATCTTTACCTTATAATTCAGTTAAATTTCTTATAGTATAATCTCTCTCTTTTTTTGCAACAATAATCTAGTCTTTTTAGCTAAAGAACACTTTGTCCCATGTGTTCAAACTCTCGCTTCTCCATATCCAAGCAGCAATGCCAACAATAGGGAGGTAGATCAAAATGCAGGTACACTTAACTTCACTCACTTCATTACCTAATACAACACTAATTCTTTTTCTCCCAAAACAGGAAAACTGCAGGTATGAACATTCTATAAATAAACATCTAAATTACACAACATGTGTTCTCACTAACATGGAAATTAAACTTTAAAACAGAAGGAACTCAATTAGTATTTTCATACTTTCACGAATCTTCTGATCGAATTAATTGCTATTCCAAACGACCAAGTCATAATGAGATTGAAACCGATGCTTCCTTGGCAGCGTGGAATATGGATTAGCATTATGTCATTCCTACAAGTGATGACCCACTCAATAATTCTATGCACAGACTTAAGAGATCAAATATGATATGTTTCTTTCCATTCCTCGTGAGACATTTATTTCTCCGAAACTAAACAAGAATTAAAGTCATCTTCCTACTCTTCCCTAATATGTCAACAATGTTACACCATTGGGATACTTCGAATAAGCTTGAGTCTGGTTTGACCTAAATAATTGCAGCTCAAGATGAGCACTTCCCCCTAAAATTGATATGTTTAAGAGTTCCAAAAGAAAATTCCAACCAACCCACACAGCAAATGATTCCACAAAAATTAATTTTGCACCTACCAAAACATGGCCAGACTCCATACTTACCACCCACAAATTCCATTTCCCAATGACAATTTTTCCCTTAAAGTATGAGTTATTACGTAAGAAATTAAAATTGGAACCACAAAACAGAAACCTAATTCTAAAAATAAACAGTTCAAGTCACCATCATAAGATTCCTCTTAAATTAATACTTCGAGAACCATGAAACAACAATTACCCACTAATTAATACACTTAATAGCACACTTCAACTCAAAATCAAAACTTCAAAGTAGAAACTCTAATTTGAATCACAATTATTTTAATCAAATTTTTAATTAAGACTCTTCACTTGAAAAAAAGGTGCAGAAGTAAGCGAACCTGTAAGAGACGTCTCTTCTAGAAGAACCAAAAGAGGGATTTTGATGATAATTCAGATACCCACTTGATGTTTCCATTAATGCACCGAAAAAATACAAGCGATTAGCAATGGCGGAGAAACTAAGAAAGGTGGTGTTGGTGCTGTCTCACTACTCAACGGCTAAGTGTTTTAGAGTTAATCAAATTAAAGTCGGACGTCACGCCGGAGCTAGTGCCGTCCGCCGGAAGTTTAGCCGGAGAAAGGAGGAAGAGGGACGGAGAAAATGATGGGAAAATAGGAAGAGGAAAAGGGTTTAAGCGTTAGAGTAATTTGATTGAATCCGACATCATGTTGTTGAACAAGGGGAGGTGGGGTTGGCTCCCGCAAATTAATAATTTAATTATAGCTATGTTGAATCACTAGCAAAATTAAAAATAAAAAATTAAAGAAATTTTTTTAATATTATTTCTTTGTTTTATAAAATTTGATATTAGATAATTCTGAACTCACCAGCTCAACTAATAAGATTTGTATCTCATAAATTGGAATCAAATCAACAACATATGATCCTATTTCCTCCTAATAAATCAGTGTCTTCCTATATTATTCAAATTTTTATTAGGTAGTAGTATTTTAAATTTTGTAGCTTAATTATGATATTGTCATTTTTTATGATATGATTTTTTTTAATTTTTTATTCACTTGTGCTGGTGACGAAGAAGTTTGTGTCTATATTTCGGCTATGAAGACATGAATTTTGTCTTTATCAATTACATAACGTATCCAATCAGCTATATTATCATTTAGGTCTTCATCCTATCGATCTGGAACGTATGTTTCATTCTTTTTCCTTCTCAAATGATTTTAAGATCCTACATTTGAATTAATTTTCAAATTCATAATAAAAAATGTTTTGAATAAAAAATTTCTCTATTTTAAAGTTAAATTCATAAATGAAGCATTTAATTAAAGATGAAAAATAATTACTTTTATCCTACTCGCTTTTGGTGGTGAAATAAGAGATGCAAGGATTTTTTTCTTCTATTTTTTTATTTTGAAAAATTATAAAGAAAAATAAATATAGCGAATACTTATTTAGTTATCTCAATGCCTACATCAAAATTAATTTAAATTTGTACGAATATATGATTAAGATGCTAAGTAATTAATAAAGTGAAAGTTATAGTTAAGTAATTATTAAACACGCGTTATTTATATTAATTTAATATCAATATCACGTGTTATAAGCTTTTATGAAAAGAAAATTAAGAATAAAATAATAATAATAGTTAATGGTCATGACTTGATCAGAACTCATTCTCCATGATTTTACGCTACATATAATTTAGTGTTGGTTGTCAATTTGATTTGGTGTAGTAAGTCGTATTAGATCTAGACTAGTAAACAAATAAAGTAGTCATTTATTGAATTATTCTTTTTAGTTTATATAGTTAAAAAATTTTATATATATATATATATATATATATATCATAGGTCAATGTCAACGTATATAATACGTCTATAAGTTACGTGGGAAAAAGTGTTCTTTTTTCTCCTATTATCATTTTTCGTTACAACTTTTTTTATTCATATTTCTGCTTGGAAGTTTTATAGTTAACAATATTAAATGCTATTAATCCACGTGAGGACCTAATTAGTAGGTCTGACATCTTTTAGCATAAAAATTTATAATTGAATTATGATTAAATGATATATATATATATATATATATATATATATATATATATATTATATTTATTTTAACTGATAAATTTAATTTGGTATTAAAGGATAAAAATGTTTATTACAAAGATAATTTCTTTGCCTTTTGCAAGATGCTATGTCTTGGAAGGGCAATGCAAAAGGGGTCGCTACAACAACGTAACTAAAAGACCCTTATGCAAGAAAAAAAAATTATAAATGTAAAATATATATTTTATCAATCAATCACAATCTCTTTAATAATAAATATATCTAGTGTATCACTTATACGGTTAAATTAAGTCCACACAAGCTATAATTGGTGTGTGATTTATGATTGCTCAAATATTTACGTATATTCCTTTTTCTGATTTTGCTCATTATATAGCCCCCACCATAAAATCATTATAACTTTCTCTTATACATCATCATGCAAAACTTTAATGAAGAATATTGAAAAAAGAAAAGTGACAAAAGACAAATATCACTAGAATCCAATAAAAGCTAGCGTTGTTCATCATATATTATAACCAAATTTAGCATATCACAAAATTATTATTAAATCTAAAAGTACTTTTCTCTCATAAAACTCAAAATTCTAATTTCATCTTTTGTAATGCAGGTAAAAATTATCTTAATTAGACGGTAATCTCCACGGCAGATTCAGGAGAAGGTGTGCCACAATAACCACGAAGAACATCAACTTCTTCAGCAGTAAAACCAACGGAACTTAGCATAGACGGCCAACAATTATAAGTAATAGTCCTTATCGCTTTGCAACAATCTTTTCCTAAGTAAGATTCACCATTGAAGAAGAAGAGTACGATCTCATTCGTGCATGATTTCAACTCAAATAACGCGTTCCAACACACTGGCATGCTAGCTCCTCCTCCATCTCCGCCTTCTAGTAATTGAAGTCTAGCAGCAATGCCTTGTCCTGGTTTAATTTTGGACATGTTGGTTGCTATAGTAGTAGTTGTTAGAAGCCATGAGACTAGTAGTATTATTGAAAGTTTTAAAGGTGTCATATTGGAATTTTCTTTTAGAGAAATATTGAAAATATAGTATATAGTACGTGGAATATAATGGGAAATATGATTTTTTTTTTTTTTTTTGGAGATGGTTATTTATAGGTGCACATAGAGTTGTCATAAAGACTAATGTAACGGATTTAAAGTTGAAGAGGCAGAATATTAATTAAGAATTAATTTGGTAAATTAACTTTAATCATAATACTTAGTTTAAAGTTTATGATTTCAGTTAAAAATTATGTGTATGGAATGTGAAAAGTTGTAAACCTAATCAATATATTTTATTTTTATTTGGTTTGGTAGAAATATTACTAATTAATTAAGGGTGGATTACTTTGAAAAGGAATATATCGGCTTAATCATAACGAAAAAAGATTATGAATTTTTCATCACCAATAAAAGCTACCTAATCAAATACCTAATGTACTTATTTTAGACTGATGATGAATATCTCCGACTATATATTATATATAATTAGAATACACAGAACCTAATGTGATACTCCACCAATGGTAGATTTTAACCACAGGTTAGTATTTCGATAAAATTTTACTAGTAATTTTAACTTCATTTGTGTATATCTTGTTTTTATAAGAATATTATTAGTATAAAATAATAATTAAATTGTGAAACTAGTCGTTGTATTATCTTTAAATTCAGAATTATAAATCAAGAAACTATAAAAAGCATCTGCTTCATTTATTGAGATCTATTTCAATTGTGTTATTTGATTCTTTCACCTTTCCCTCACTATATTACTTCACTAATTGATCAACCATAAGTATTTAGCCTTGGATTGTGCTCTTTATAGCCAACCTGAGTTTTAGTGATTTGAATCAACAACATGCGCTATAGCAAAACTACATTTTAATGACAATAAATATGTATATTAATATAGAGAATATTAAAGTCTTTATCTGATTGTAATTAGATCCAGCTATAGGCTTCAGTAAACATTAATAAAGAGAGCTCAAAATATAATAATCGTTGCTAGTAATTGTCACTAAATAAATATATTCACTAAAGATCATTTGGTGTAATGATGTGTGTAGATTGGATTTCGATCAGCCCAAAAGAGTCAACATCATTAAGGCCCAATAAAGCATAAAACCAATACACCACAATGCCCTAGAAATTAATAGAATCAAATTGTAATAACTAAAAGGGAGTTAAGTTTGACTTTTGTTGATAAAGCACATGAAAGAAGGTGGATTTACAATTTCTTAACTCGAAGAACTATGTATAGTGATGATATACATAAGTTGGGATTAAATCTTAATCATTTTAGTGTATATGTTAAAGGTTCAACATTTATTTACTAGTCTTTAGTCATGCAGAGCCAATCGACAATGTATAGAACTTCTAGTGTTCGAGAAATTAGTTTAAATGAAGCGACATGAATATAGTCGATGAGGTCCTATAGTGTATCTGTGGACCCAAAGAAGAGCCTAAAACCCAAGTCATAGTATAGGAGCCCAGCCCACACCTTTGTCTGGTCATATAGAACCCACCTGACCTAGGTTATGTACAATTAGTACCAGAATGGAGCATGTGGGCTCAACTGCCCTACCTACTTCATAACTTAGCCCAACTAATAATCCTCTATAAAGTTGAATATCCCATTTTTGTGCCATACCAAACGACCCATTAATCATATATGGCTTAAAAAGAAGGTTAGATAGGTGGAAAAGAATTGTTGGTGGGGATAAAGGGGAAATAGAGGAGAAGACTATCACGTAGAAAATCAAATCCTCACCGACGAAATAAAAGTTTAAATAGTTAAATAAAAGAACGACTTAGTTTCCTCAGGACTTGCTCTAGTTTAATTTCTTCACTCTTTTTTTTTTCCGCTAAAAAAGGATCCAAATATTTTGTAGAAAGAATTTAAGGAGATGAATTACATCCTAGCTAAATCTCGAAATATTAATTCCTAAATTGTCTTTGTAGGATTGAAAAGGCGTAAGATGGCGTGACTTCAAAAAACACAATATTATTGTTATCACAAAGCTACAAAAAAATCAAGATTTTTTTTCATAAAATAAAACAATTTCACTATGTTATTTGTCCCAAATAAATCTGATGTACTTGGGCTCGATTTCTACCATCAAGAAAAAACTTGCAATCATTTAGCATGTAAAAATGAATTACATCTTATAGAATAAGAATATATTAATCAAACTCGGATCCATAAGTCTATATGAGTAAGTAAAGCAACAAAATCGAGTAAAGCACATTAATTAGTTGTTACTTCTTTTTCTCCTTGTCCATATATAGAGACGTAATAGTGCCTACAATTTCATCACGAAACTAAAGACATTTTAGTTTGATACAATAGTTTAAGTACATAACAAATACTACCAACGGCATTTTTGTAAATCACCTATGTTTCTCTTATGCTAATGCTCAAGATTTATTATTGAGCAAAAAAACATAAATTCAATTAGTTTAGGACCTAATTGCGTGCCTTTGCTTTACTTTTCAAAAATAGCTTCAATATTTTTCTCGAAGTATCTAGTTACACGAATCTCAGATATATAGGGGTCAAATCAGGTGTAATTTTTTCATACCAAAGTGTGATTCACATGTATCTAAGATACATCAACTTTCTCTCTCTCGCTTTCTCTATGTATTTGTATTTTAAAATATATCTAGTATCAAGAATAATTGATATATGAAATCTGATACAAAATTATTGATTAGTAAGACAGTAAATAAAGTAGAATCATATTTATAACAAAAATATCGATGTAATTAGATAGTTTTTCCTTATTATTTAGCTGGTATGAAAAAGAAAAAGTTGGTTATGAGCCCATTTAAGCCCAGTGATAGTGTTACAAAGTTAAGTAGCCCATTAAGCACCTCAATAACAATGTTTTCTTTTGAGAGAAAAGAGGTTAATTAGGAATAGGAATAGAAACAAAAAAGTTATAGTTCCACTTGGAGAGGGAGTAGGATATATTTTGTATGGATGAGTATGTTTGTGCTAATTTAAAGGGAAAACAAAGAATGATGGAGTGAGCATAAACATGACATGTGATGTAAAAGACAGCATAAGAGTTGCTGGCATAAGAGGACACAACAACAGGTTCACAAATTACTCAACCATTTCTCTTGAATTTCGAGACATCCTGCTTATCAAAAAATAATTATATCCTTGACCAAATATATATATTAAAATATAGGATGTATATCTAATATTTTCTTTTTATATTTTCATGTTCGATTGTTATGAGTTTGTTAAGAAGGAAGAAAATGATATTAATAGTAAAAATATATAATAAAAAAAAGTAAGTTCTATAAATGATTTTGCGCAATCCTTCGCCTTCACTTTCTTATAGTATTTGTTGTCGTCAAAATACTCTTTAATTATTTTATAAGAAAATTATTTTTCACCCGTCAATCAAACCTTTGGAAAATAATCTTTTTGAATAATGTAATATTCATTCATTATAGTTATTTTTATGTATTTTTTTTAAAAAAATAATCAATACCATCATATATAACAAATATATCCATATTCTCTAGTGACATTGTTCAGCTTTTTCAGTAAAAATTATTTGGTTTATCTGCTTTGGTTGTATTAGAGGAATAAATGGAGACTAAAATCGAGAATTTTGGTAATGGAATATTACCTAATTAAACAGATGGCCAACCGTCTATATATTAAATATCAATTACATGTATGCCTTCTTATAATTGTTTCTTTGTTAAAGAAAGGATATATATCATATATAGAGGTAATTATGTAATTGTCACTAAATTTATAGTTTTAGTTGAAATATAAATGTTCTTAAGTCGAAATTAAATTCAATAATAATTAACTGATATTGATAAAAAAAGTTAACACTCTTTGTTAATTAATACATTTACTATCATTTAAATATATTTTTGATATATTGATAGTGCTATTAAAATGTATTCTTTCCCTTTGATATCTTTTTCTTCTTCTTTTCATTTAAAAAGGGGGATCTTTCTCAAGTTGAAGCAACAAAAAATAATCATTGGAACATAACATTTACCAAGAAAACTAAGTTACCTTGATTTCTACAAAATTTACCATGATATTTCTTAATGGATACTCATCATCATCACTAGTGTAGTTACCTTGATTTCTACAAAAAATTATAAAGTCTACATATACCAAATGTCATACTTGTAGCCCTATGAGTATTTTATTAGCCTTAGTCATGTTGTTGTTTAGGTTGATCTCAATCCTCTAAATACCAGTCTTTTGATGATTACCACATGCATTTATTTTATTTGTATTGGAACTTGTGGACACTCACTCATTAGTAAAGGTTCCATCTCATGTAAATAAAATTAATATATTCATTATTTACAGCACGTATTAATATCACCCGACCTTAGCTCAGTTGGTAGAGCGGAGGACTGTAGTGGGAAACTCCCTCAGATAATCCTTAGGTCACTGGTTCGAATCCGGTAGGTCGGATTTTTTTAATTAATTTTTCACGAACTTCCTTTATTCACTTTTACTTATTAATATTATATTTTGCACGTTACTTATAAGACAATAATAGAATAAAAGTGAACGGAGAAAGTAGAACTAATCCATAAATGTCTCAACATCAAGAGATTAACTTTTTAGGCAAAACAATTTTGCTTCTTACAACATGAACATAAATCCTAGCATATCACCAAAAGCTTAGATATACTAGTGAAAAATTATGTTATCATAATTTATTAATTTGGTGTAACATTACTAATTGTGGGACTATTAGTATTTTTTTAGGTGGCCAACCAAATATCTTACATCAACTTTTAGATTTTATAATTAATAATAATTATACTAATACAATGAATCAAAGGACTTTTGATTTATAATCAGATGACAGATGGAAATGAAGAAATTGTGGAAAGTTATAAAGTTTGATGAGAAAAAGTAATAAATGAGCTGGGTTTTTTTACTAGTAATATTGTAGTACCCCTTTGCCTCGAAGGTGACCCTATGCCAACTGTCGGTGGCACATAGTATAATACAAATACATTAAATTACAATTATATATTATATATATAAAAAAAAAATATGCACATTGTCCACACATGACTCACCTGGAGTGTCGGCAGATTCCTACTGATAGTAAACGATATATCTCCTCTGTTTTAATTTGTTTTTATTATTTTGATTATACAAAGCTTAAAAGTGAGAGATATTTTTTTAATTGAATAAATTAAAACGAAGAAGAATTAAATAAAAGAAACAAATAAATTAAAACGAAAGATTCACAATCTTGTTTTCCATATTTTTCATTTCTAACATTAGAAACTATCATCATCAAATAAGACAATTTGTCATTACTTTGAATGAGATTTTCTAAATTTCTCTCCACACATAAGATTTTCGTACAAAAACAAGAGGCCAAGAACAGAATATAAAAGTCTCTGTAGAGGATAAAGAAAAAAAAAAGAAAGATAAGAAAATGACTTGGAAATTAAATTAATGTCTTGTATCATTCGTTGGTGGTCAACTTGATGAAATAACATTGTCTGCATCAACGTATTTTTTGTTTAAGTTATTTTGTAGCCAGAAATTACTAATTGTATTGATCAGAATTTGAACTTGGTATTAAAAAATAAACTTTTTTTATCAAGAAGTTTTTATGTTTATAGAGCTTTAACTTATATATATATGCAACTTTAATTTATTGGCTGGAAAAATCTTAATTATTCCGTTACAACTAATTTACGTTAGTGCATGCACTAATTTAGTACATGCATGAAACATGTCCCAGAAGATCATCGTATGTATGCTCGATTTTGATTGCCAGTGATATAATAGACAGAAGTATATTATGGCAGGATCAGTCACTCAATAGCCTAGGGCGGGGGGCAAGCTCCAGGGTCGAGGGAAGAAATAGGCGTGGGGAAGAGTCTATAACAAAATTAATTAAATAGACAGAGAAGTCCTATCGATTCAAGCAAGTTCGACTAGTTTACGCTCTTGAGACTTCTAAAAGCGGCACCTATATTCAAGATATTTGCTTTATTGATTCATTTTAACAAATCAAACGTGCTTTCATTAATTTTATTTTATTTTTTGATAATATCCTTAATAATAAATTATTACATAAAACAGAAGTCAAATTTAGAGTTCAAAACATCATTGATAAGATTAATTTAATAAAGTGCATCCTTACAAAAGCTTTATGAAAAATGTTATTAAGTTAAATATGAATCGAATAAGATAAAACAAAGAGAGTATGAAAAAAATTTCGGCTTATTATTTTTTAAATAAATAATGTGTATATGGAGTGCCTATTCGTACAAAGAAAAATATGATTAGGTATCTGAAAACATCTCACTTTGATATACGTTTTTCTTGTTTTATTAAAGTTGTTCCATCTTCAGCTAGCTTTCTGCTCTTTTATTATTTACGGACTCTTAAATAAATGTACCAATTGATGGTGTAACAAACTTCTTACTTGAAAAACCAGTGAACTTAATATATTATAAAAATTGATTATGTCATCTACATTTTTTTAGAATTAATATAATTGATTTGTTATTTGTACCTTTCATGAAAACCAAGAGTAGTTGTGAAGTGATCAGTGGCCAAAAAAAATAATTGATTCATGCTAATTAAATTTCAAAAATAAATAATGAAATCTGGCCCTCACAAAGATTTATCATTTATGTTAAGATCGTTTAATTCTTGGACGGTGTATTTAATGAAATTTAATTTAATACCTTTGAGAAATAGTAATTTCCCTTGCAAGTATTGAAATTAAAAAGCAACATTTAATTACAGTTTTTTTTTTAATATTCTTTGGTCGTTTAGTTAATTTGCTTATTAATTATTCTGGTTGAAGGACATTATAGTAACTTCAGGCCAACTAACTTGTTCTTCTCTCTTGAATGCGTTTGTACCATGCACTTGCTTTTTCTTTTAAATAATATTTATACGTGTAATTGTAATTAGTTGTTACATATGAAAATATTAATTATAGAATTAACGTCTTTTAATTTGCAATCAAAAATTTATGTTCAAGTTTCTATTATTATGGATTATAAGAATTATATCAAGTTATTTGAAAAGCTTTGAGAATAAATTTATTTTTAAGACATCTGTGTAGTGAATAATTTTCATGAAATTAGAATAACTAAAAGTTGAAAATGCCGGCACTTTAGATTTTTTATTTTCCCCAAGAGAATCTTTTAAAAAATTGAAAAAGCTTCTCTGTTAGTGTTTGTTTTAAAAATATGTTGTTGATTACTTCAGTTAAAGAAAATCTAATCGATGATTTATTATTTTGTATATGCTCTATCAAATGTTATTTATTCCATAATATTTAGATAACTAGAGTAAAGAAGATATTATTTTTAAAAAAAATATATAAACACTAAGTAAAAATGATTGAACATAACGTGATGCAACGAGATATATAAAAATCTAACAATATCTTATCGTAATAATAATTATTTAAAGAATTAATTCATAGAATAAAAACGAAATAATTTTTAACGTATCTACGTTGCTATCTTCTCTATTTTTTCAAATTTCTCAAAATTGTATAAGTAGCCGCCAATATTTTCCCGCTATTCATTGTCACACATTTGTGTGTTTCATGGTAAAAAGCAACCAAAAATAATGTAAATTATTATACTAGTACATATAAGTACATTACTAAAAAGGCAAAAATAAAATCAATGAAAACCCAAATCAAATTCCAATCTTTATGACGTCATAATTCAAAAACAGGGCCCCATATAAGGACAAATTTAGCAGCTGTTTTTGCTTCACAGCTAATGAAAACGACACACCAACATCACTCAAAAAGGTTTTACGGGACCCACGTTAACTGAAACGTGGAGCTCTATAATCCGTCAGATCATTCTGTCGGCGATGTGGAGTGGGTGGACTGGATATTCGAACACCATGTTCATGGGCTGCTACTTGTGGGGCCTACACTATTACCGTTTTTTTAATTTTTTTTTTTTTTTACCTTCCACCGACAAAAGATATACACGTAGGATAATTGCCAGCTGTCAAGTCCTCGTGGGACCTACTTTGCAAAAAAAACTCGTGTATCATAACATTTGAGAAATTTACACGTGGTTAGATATGATTGGTTTGTTTAATATTATTGTCCTAATCTAATGTCTTAATCATTCTCTAAATGTGTCTTACTTTTGCTTAATTAATTACTCAAATCATGATTAGATTTTTGCTTTTAATCTTTCATCAGAGCTGGGTTTTCCACTTTACTAACTCAATTATCTACTTTATTTTTCTTTTCTATTTTTCGGAATTATCACAATCTACTTTGATAAACTTTTAATTATGAATTTTAATTACAAAAAATAAAATTGGAGAGTACTTATCTTTTTACAAGTACGAATATGTAATTAAGTAGCCTCTTTATTTTGGTTCAAGTTTATTTAGCAATAATTAATAAATGAAATTATAGCTTTACTTTTTACTTAGTGAACAAGCTGATTATGTGATAATTTGAACTAGTCAGAATAAGTTGAAATAATAAAGAAATATATGGACAGTTGATCTGTCCAAATGTTGCTTGTGCAAGATGAATTAAATTGAAATAAACTAAAAAAAAAGATATTTTAACTCATCAATCTGTCCAATTATTATTAAGTTTTAAATTTTGTGTTGTTCTTTCACATATTTATACTATAAATCAATTCATTATAAAATAGACTAAATCAATAAGTGCGTGATAGTTAATTACTAATTCAAACATAAGCGAGTTGAATTGGTCATATTTATGTTCTAATTTTACTCACTTACAGGTTTAGAATCGAAACAGAATAGATCTAAATCAATTTTAATTATGAAATAAATGAATGCAAATTTAATACAATCTATCAAAATAATATAATAATACATCACATTTATATTCTTAGAATAATGTTTTACAACTAGGATATCGTTTTACACGATGTAAACTACAAAAAGAAGTTCATGAAAATATGCCTAACATGGCTCTATTTAGAGTAACTAACGGTTAAACTTAACAATTTGATTTTTAGTTTTGTATTTTTTAAAAAATAGTTGTTTTTTTACACATAAAATACTAAATTCAATATATAAAATGTTTCTATATGATTTAAATTGTAAAAGGTTAAGCTGACCCATATTTTGTAACATGTTATATATATAGAGAAAAAAGTTTATAATGTTGAAAAATAATTTATCAAACAAAATTTTTTTATGGTAGATTAAAGAGTCCAAAAATGATTTTTTTTTTCTCTGGCTTTTTCTTGTTGAAAAGACAAAATTTGTTTCATATTCAGTTTAAGCAACATTATGTTTTGAGTACTTTATATGTTTTTTTCTTCTTTTGGTGATAAATACTTTATATGAAAATCGTACTTCTACAACTCTACAAGTACTTCTACTTGAGGTAATAATGTTGGAATATTTAATTTGCTTTCTAGAATCGAGGTTCAACAGCCAACTTAAAAAATATAATATTAACTATTCACGCTAAAAGATAATTGCTTTTATAATTTTAACATATTTTAACTTTCGTATTTTCATTCGAGATATCGAGCTCTAACTTTGACAATATAATTTTTTTTGTAAGGAGATAGTTAAATGTGCTCGATACTAATCTGAATTTGTAGGCAGATAAATTTTGCATATCTGTGACTAAATTAAAATATTAATACATTAGAATTACAAAATAGAAAATCGAATTCTCATCAATAAAATAAAAATTTAAACAGCCAGCTAACTCATTTATTAAGATTCCATATAGAATTTTAGTTAGAAATGTGTGGTTTCAATTTCTTTTACAATTTAAAACTCGAATCATAATTTTAAATTTTGCAAAATACAATCCATATTATTACAAAAGTAATGACCCAAGCCTACTTTATCTTTTAAAAAACCAACTCCTTCTAAACGAATGTAAATGTTCGATCCAATTAAAATAATTTTTTTTCTGCTTTAAACAAATTAGATGACTCAAATAACTCGTATTCAAAATCTCTATGTATCGAGAAAAAGACTTCGGGTGGGATGTGCAAGGATGTAGTTTTAGAAAAAGACTAGGGGTGGGATGTGCAAGGATGTAGTTTTAGAAAAAGACTAATTTAGTAGTAGTAAATACTAATTAAATAACAAATTAAGTTTGACAAAAATAAATGCAATTACTTTATAAAACATTCATGATTACTTTGCTACACGTGACTCATTAGCAAACTTTGATTAAGCTATACTTATTATTTATATGATTCTTCTAACTAATTATATAACATTTTCATAGTGTTGATCATTAGGTCTAATTAAGTGGACAGTTTAATTTTCCTGTGAAAGTAATTACGTGAGCCAATGAGTAAAGACAAATGTAAAACAATGAAAGGGCAATTAATAGATTATCACATTCTAATGAAGTAATGATTATTGTCAACAATCATTGAGAAAATTAAATCATCCAATACTGTACAAGTGAAAAAAGGGAACTATATATTATATTAGGTGTAGAGTATCCTATAGTTGTAGAGTATCCAACATATTATATAGGTATAGAGTGTCTAATTTCCCATTTTAAAGCCTATGTCTTGGGAGTTGGCAATCAATTTTGACTTCCTAGTAACTTCTATAATTATAATTAAGTGGAAACATATTAAAAAAAGAAAATAATAATTTCACTAGAACGAGGTTCAGTTCAAATCGATGGAAGAGAGCGGTTTAGTATTGCATCAAGAGTATAGAGATTGATTAATAATAATAATAATAAAAATAATAATACTATATATATATTTGACTACTACGTAGAAGAGTGATGAATTTGGATAATCAAGGGTAAAATAGTATTTTACTATTAATAATTTCTATTAACTGTCAATCACACACTAAAAGAGAATTTTCTAGAAAGAGAAGCCCAAGAATGATCAAGGGTAAAAGTGTCTTTCACCACTAGATAATATTTACTTATATGACCTTAAATAGGAATTTTCTAAAATTACACTTTAAATACAAATAAAGAGACCTTTTCTCTTTCAATCACTGCTCACTCTTCATTGTTGTCTCAGTTCTTCTCTAGTAACTATTTTTTTCTCTTCTGAATATTTTTTTTTATCTTTAGTTCAATCCTTTCATATTTTTTCATAAATTGAGTAACTTCAACTTCTAGACCACAATTTTTATATACAATTTGACTTGTTTGTGTAAAAATCATTATTTAGTCCTATTTTCTCTTTGATATCCAATTTATAAGTATGGATTCTTTTTACTACTATATAGAATTGATGAATTAGGACGACCAAGGAAAAATAATCTTTTACTACTAAATAATATCTACTAACTATCTACAATATTCTTCTTTTTGGGGTTAATGTTTTCAACGGTGAATTGATTATTCAATATCCTTTTCCTTTTGCGGCGGAATGGAAGAAAAGTAATGAAACCTGTCGAAGAGTAATATATAGTTAGAAGGTTTTACTAACGGAACGCAGTTTGGTCACAGTCAATGGGAATAATAAAACATGAAGACAAGACGCATTAATATTCTAAAACAAAGATGATACTGAATGACACACTAAAAAAATTATATAGAAAGTGAAGTGGGAGGACAATAAAGGGCAAAAATATAATTTCACACTAACAAAAATCTATGAAGAAAGATAATAAATAATTCTAGAATTATCTTTCTATATATAAAGTGAATATTGATCAAGGGCAAAAATGTAATTTCATGCTAACAAAAATCTACCAAGAATGATAACAAAAAAATTAAATAGTTTAAGAAACATCTTAAGTTATTATTATTACGTTTAACTTTTTTCGTTATTACTGCACTTTCTTTTTCTTTTGTTAGTTATTGTGATATCTATTTTACTATTACTTTAATTTAATTCTTTATATTTTTTTCTATTCATTATGTTTATAAAGCTTGTCTACTTTTTATATAAAAATTTATCATGAATTAATTATTTTCATCTTTATTTTGGCTCTAATTGATATATTTGAAAATAAAATAAGTGTGATAAAATTAATAATATATAATAGATTGAAATTAAATAAAAATATGTTAAAAAGTAACTTTACAAATAAAAATGAATAGGATGATATTTGTATCATAGACAACTAAGAATAAAAATATCTATCAACAATGAATAACTTTAAAAACATCTTTCTATATGTGAAGTAAATGATGATCAAAGATAAAAATATAATTTAATGCAAGTAAAAGTCTACCACGAATGATAACAGAAAAATTAAATAATTTTAGAAACATATTTAGTTATTATTATTAGTATTACCTCATTTTTGTTATTTCTTCATTTTTTATGAGTTATTGTGATATCTGTTTATTATAATATGAAAGTAAATAAATAATGATTACGCTTAGCTCTTAATAATTATATATCAAGTATAATATTAGGTGGAATCAATCAAAACTAAAATTAAAATTAAAATTTATATGTATATTAATTTTGTGTATTGAAATATTTTTTACTTTTGTGATCTTAAATATTCTATATAAAAAAATTAAAATTCAGAATTTATTTTCTTTTTGAAATAAAACAAAAAAATAAGTTCATATAAATCGAAAAGGAGGGATTCATATATTAAAAATGAAATATCTACGTTTTATTATTAAAATGAACTTGCATATATTTTTTTTTTTTAAAAAAATTCTGTCTTCTTTCTATTAATTTGTGCATATATATATGGAGTTTTAAAATTTGAACATTTAAATATAGAAATATACTGATTTGAAAACTTTAATTTTTTCGTTTTAATTTAATTTGTTACATATTTGAAAATTACATTTTTTTTAAAAAGCTTAAAAACGCAATGTAACAATTTAAGATATTTTAAGAGAAACATAGTTATAAAACATACTGAAATTTGATTGACTCCCTTATTTTTATCGAAACAAAAAAATTATATATATTTTTTGAAAATAACGTAAGAACTAAAAAGTATATAAATCACAATAAAATGACAACTAAAAATATGTGACAATCATATAAGAAATTTCGTTGACTTTTCTAAAATCACTTGTATGACATAAAATAAAACAGATGTAGTAACATATATTCTTCGAAAATGACACAAAAGGAACATAAATTAATACTTTAAAATATTTTTTTTTAAAAAAAAGACATATAAAAAGTTTAGTTCATTTTTTTAAATTTTATTTGTTTCATATAAATTGAAATAAAAAATATTAACATACGTTGGCAAGAGATAAATCATTCCTTTCTATTTGTGTTTTGAATCAAATAGAGATTAATTTTATACATATTTATTGCAATTCGACTAAATTTGAATTCACATCCGAAAGTCTTATATTGAGTAATATATATACACACACTTATGAGTTGCCAAGAGATAAATCATTCCTTTCTATTTGTGTTTTGAATCAAATAGAGATTAATTTTGGACAGATAAAATTATTGCAAGTTGACTAAATCTGAATTCACATCAGATTGTCTCATATTGACTAAAACACTTTCTTATAAAAATGACTTTATAGCAAAAAAAAATACTTACTACTCCGACGTTGGTATTATGGGCATATTGAACTAGTGATGCCTTCCATAGTGTATTTTCCAGCAATAATGTACATTTACAAAGTTATACGTTAATTAATTAAGATATTTTAAAATTTATTTTTCTATCGACAACAATATATCTAACATGATGTCATAAATGAAATTTGAAAAAGATGATTTTACACCTTCATTCCTACTAATATTCTTTTACCAAAGCACTACTTTCATTAAATCATTTGAGATAATACCAAATGATTACACAGATGAATAAATTGCACAAATTGGTCTAGGTAATCTTACTCTTATGTTTCCCATTAATAACTTCCTAATAGTTTGTGTCCTCTTAATTACAGTGGTGGAATAAAAAATTTCACCAAAGGATATATAAAAAAAAGTAAAAAAAATATGACGGATCAAAAAATTCACGAAGAGTGTACAAAGAAAAGGGGAAAATATGTCACCGGTGAGATTCGAACACATGAGTATTTAGGGCCAGCTCTTTCAAAACATTTAAAATTACTGGGTTACAACATATTATTCTATTAAAAATGTCCAAAATTTGTTATTTAATCACTTTGCATATCATTTTACTTATAAATACGATATTTATTTTCTAATGAAAAATCGTGATAAATATGAATTAACAACTTGTTAGGAATTCCAACTAATACGTTATCACATGTAAATAAACTTGATAATATGTAAAGATTGATAATGATAATAATATATAATTCTTTAAAAGTATGAATTCGAGCAGGTAGACCAGTGATTACCATCTGGTTCTTCTAAATCTTCTCCATGTGCCACAAGTCATTAAAAAATTGTGGTTAGTTAATTAAGTAATTAATTCCTTTACATATGGTCCCCACGTTTACTTCATTAATAGGAAAAATTACTTGTTCTTGGGAGACCATAATTTTAATTACTTATGTCAGTTAGCTTTATTTAGTGATACATGCAAATGTTTACAGTGTGGTTAGAACGTGCTTTCGATGTAGTTTCGACGGTAATTAATTTCACGTAAAAATTTATTATAACGTTAACTAGTTTGTTCGTCTTAAAAAAATTTATAAAAATTGTTATTTTTAATAATATGATTTTTCAAAATAAAAATTAGTATGTTTTTTTAATTTATATATATATTTTTTGATGATATTCAATTCTCAAAAAAACATTTATTTAACATGAATAATTTAGTAAATTACATATCCTATTTATTGTTTTTTAATGAGAGTAATTCTCGTTAAGATAAGTGCTTTATGAGACGGAATAGTATTGAACTAATCATGACAGTGACATATTGCTTTTTTAAAAGAATTTTGTTTTTAAAACTCAAGAAAAATCTTGGTTTTTATGTTTATTTTTATTGTTTTTCACTGGAATGCAGTATATTTATTCGATATATCGTGAATCGTAATGTATTTTTTAACTTTTAATTTTTTATAATGTTTAAAATTTATATCAAATTTTTTGATTAAATGTATGTCGTGCACGGTAGACTCATCGCGACTAAGGTTCCACCACCACGTTTTTCATAAACCTCAATGTGTTACTAATTTACAAAAAATTTAATATTCAAAGTTTTTTTTTATCAATTAATTATTATTTTTTGTAGGTTTTTTTTTTTAAAAACTTTTTTTTAATGAAAAGATAGACCCAACTAGTGGGTTGTTTGGTGGGAAGAAATTAAAGAAGAAATTGGATGCTAGTGACATGTGAAAGAATAATTTTCCATTGGGAAAGAGGAAACAAAACCCATTAATTTGTTCTGTTGATTTGCTTTCTTTAATTGTTTTTTTTTCTTTCTTTCAGTATGGTTTCCACTTTTTCCATTGTTTAATACAAGTCAACCGCAAATTATCATATTCTACTTTAGTATTCCTTTTTTAATTATTTATCTATTTTTTTTACTTATTTCTAATTATTTAGTATTTGTTTTGACAAATCAAAAGATAATAAATTTTATATTTTCAATAAATTACTTTTAGAAAGTATAATTTTTTAAAAATTTTAATTTTTTATTTCATCTATTTCATAATTAATAAAAATAAAATGATAAACTCACTATATAAATTATTTTTTAAAAATAAATATGTTAATTTAAAAATAAATAAGTAATTAGAATGGTGAGAGCATGTTTTACTATACTACGTAATTGTTTAGTGCTCATCACAAAATCACATACAATGATGGCTGACATGGGTGGATCTAGGTGGATTTTTAATGGCTGACATGGGTGGATCTAGGTGGATTTTTAAGGGTTTATCTAAATTTCTTAAATAAAAAATTATATGGTGCATATAAGATTAAATATATTTTTTTATTTTATTTTATATGGTAATATTTAAATGGATATAGAGTTTAATAAATAATAAAATTTTTGAAATGTTTATTAAATTATTCTTAAAAAAAGTAAATTTACTTTTTTCTCTCTTCATTAATATATTAAGTATTATTTTTAAAATTAAATAGGATATTGTTATCAACAAGGGTAAAAGAAGAATTATAGATCTAGATACTTGACATTCTCTTTGGGACTGATAAAAAAGGAAATGATGTCACACAAAATGAGACGGAGGGAGTATATTTAATATCTATATATTTAATATTGAACTTTCTCAACACAAGTCTTGGGACTGGTTTAGTGGTTATGAGGTTCATAACTAAGTAGACTGTAATCGAGATTTTAGAGACATATCTTAACTAAATTAAGGTTTTATTACTGTTTTAATTTCTTTTTTTTTGTAATTTTGTTTACATTTTAATTTACGTGGCACATTCCATGACTCTACATAATTGAGACGTGTCGGAGATATTTGGATGTAACATAAGCCAAAAAGTTGCATAAAATTATAACAAAAAAAAAAGAGTTCGGGAGAGAGGGGATTAGGTTTCTTAGTTTAATTATGTTATGTCTCTAATATTTTGATCGTATTCTAGGAGATACTTCTGCTTTATCCCCTCAAACTCTAATTACAACTTATTTGTCAACACTATTTAGCATATTTTTTTGAACCTCCTCAACAGAAATTTTGGCTTCATCAGTGATGACAAATAATTTATAGTACATGTGTAAGTAGCTCTTGAGCTAGCTTTATGTATTGTGTTAGACTCAAAATCCTCAGAAAGTTGTTTTGTGAATACCTTGTGAGCTAAATTTTATCGTTGAGTTAAATCTAAAATTCTTCAAAAATCATTATGTAAATAGCTCGTGAGTTAATTTTAGGGCCCGTTTGGCCATAAATTTTTCAAATAATATTTGGGAAAAATTTGGTAAATAATGTTTGTCCATACAATTTGTCATTATTTGGTAAATATTTTTGGCAAATATCCCAAATTTCCAAATACTAGTTTTTTCTAGTATTTGGGCCAAATATCATTATTTGGGATATTTTAAAAATTAAAATTTTGCCCCAATCTTTTATCTTTTACAAAAACACCCTTTCTAGTAGTTGCTTGCGTTGTATTACATCATTTTTTACATGAACACCAAAATAGTGATGAAATATTTAGTGAATATTAAATAATGATATGATTGTTGATGAAAATTATTAAAAATTGGCTTTAGGTAACAAAGTCATGTACTTTATCTACTTCACGATGTATGGAATAATTCTTGTTGCACTCACTCCAAATTACCATATTGCTTCAGTGTCATAGACATTATTTGTTATTGTTGTAACTAACATTCAATTGACTTGTAATATAAACTTTTAGTTAGTTTTGATAGTCTTTAAAACTTGTGTGTATAAATCATATTTTTCTAAAAAGGTGAAATATATTTCCCAAATTTTATGGCCAAACACATGGTGAAATTTCACCCAAATTTTCACTCAAATAATATTTGTCAAGAATATTTGGAAATCTATGCCAAACGCTAGCTTAGAGTTTGAGTTAAACAATAACTCCTGAAAAGTCATTATTGTGTCAAAAATAATTTAGCGAAACCCTAATGTTAATTACAAATTCCAATAAAGTAACTCTAGTTCTCTTTTTTTTTTTAATCTCTCCCCAAAACTCCCTTTCTTTGTGCTCTTTCAATAATTTGAAATCACAACTTTAGGATAGCAGGATTGCTATCATGTGATTGGCTCCCTCTATCATTTGACTTAAAGCCCAAATTTTATATTTGAATTAATTTTTTAAATATATATAGATAATTATTCAAAATCCAGTGGACATAAAAATAACTTTTAGATAATTTAAGATAAAAGTTTAGTTAAGTCATGATTTTCGAGCGAAAAATTTAAAATTGAATGATTATTTGAGATATTATCTTTTCTGAACTAAAAATTCATGCGATAACAGAGATATTTTTAGAGACAATTAATATATACATTAATATAGAGTTCTAAAATTTTTACCAAAATTAATTAATTATCATTGAATTTAAAATTACTATAAATTTTATAGACATTTACAAAGATTATAAGAGCTATTTAAAAATATATTTTTAATAACAATTAAATTATTATAATTAATTAAATATCGCTAAAGATCATTTTTGACGCACGATGGTCTGTATCATGTATCAGCACATGTGTAGTGCAAAATTTTACTGTCATTTTACAAATAACTAATCAGAGAAGAATACATCATCTTTCTTTGCTTCCAAAGCAAACAATATATGAACTTTTGGGTCACTCCCCTTTTTCTCACTCACACTTAATTACTCTGAAACCTCCAACAAGAAGCAAACTTTGGGGGTTCTGTCACAACTCAAACATTCATATTATACAAACTTTTTTTTATCCTCAAATTTTCATGACATTCAAAACAGAGATATTACACACTCATGTGGAACCAACTAAATATCATCACACATTTGATTTCTAAGACTACAACTTTTAATTTTGTATACATCATCGATTAATTTCACGTGACATGTGTTTGTAACACGTAATTATACTAATCGAGTTAAATATAGGTCACACTCGTCAGATAGGACAGAGAACATTAAATGGGGTGTAATGTAAAGTTTTAGAAAGGGGCCAAACCTGTTGTAGAAGCATCCAATATGGTCCACTTTTTTGCAGAATGTGATTTTATGAATTTTTTTGAGTAAATGAAAGCAAAGTAAGTATAGTTATTTCACATGGTTACTCTTACAATATCTTTTCTTTAATGTTTCCCTTTGAGATTCTCATCATATCCTTTGTTTTCTACTGATATTCCATCACCCTCAATTCAATTGTTTTTTTATGTGTATATTAACTATATTAGGAATGTTCAAGTGGTCTACTAGTCCTATGCCTACTCCACTTTCCTCTTTCAAGTGGGCTAAACTCTCTGTTGGACAAAGAACAAAGTGTATGCCACAATCCTCATTGCATGTTTCAAGAGTGTGCAAAGTGTCATATGTAATCATTCACAGTAGCATTTTATTTATATAAACGAAATAATGAAAGATATTCACGCTATTCATAACTTCTCGTTTTTATGATACATATACTGTTAAGGGTTCTTAATATATTATCCTCGTTTAAGTTATTATATTTTTCATTTTTGAATCATCCTTGATCACAATGATTCTTTCTTAGCTTTTGAGGATTCAATTTTTCTATAACGAGGATCATCATTATTAGCCGTTCATAGCTTGTCATTAGTAATCACCTTTCGAACTTTTTATCTTGAATTCACTAAAAATAATAATCAATTTAAAATTACTGACTCGATAACCTACTAAAAAACTAAATTCTAACTCAATAAAAATTCATCTAATAAAATATCTTATAATAGTGCTTTTGAAATAATCAGAGTAAGATTTCAGCTCAAAACACCTATTAATAATGGGAGTAGGAACTCACTCACATTAGTTATTCATAAATTAATCTTCAATTATGACTACTTTACATTGATTATTAAGATTCTATATTATTTGCGTGGTAGCTAGGTTATATAACACATAAGAATTAATAAAATATCTCACACAAAAATAACTCCTATATCCCTAGAATTAGGTGTTAAACATTCTAAAGAATATCACACACACATCTTTATATCAAGATCGATATTTAATCAATATTTCAATATTGTGTCACATTTATTACTCATCGTAATTCAACACATATAGTGAATATTGTAATCTCTATTTTTTCTTATAAAATAAACTACCCTCATAATTTGGATTGAAAAGATGAAGTAGACCATCAAACTCACAATTGATTGCTTGATGCACCATATTACTTGTAATCTTTATTTTAATTATAACGGTTGTAGACATAAATTATATAAACCTCCTATTTAAATTTTTTTTAAAAAAATTATTTGTTCTTCATCTGAGCTCATTAATTTCAATTTCAACTACTTGTGTTGCTAGTTACCCCCATCCCCCCTACCCCCCCAAAAAAAAAACAATTGTACAAATCTTGTCCTTGGTAGAGAAATAATGTCATAGATGAATATATAATTGGCCATATAGACCAAAAAAACTCGCTTTTTATTTAGTCTTTTGTACCAATTAAATCATGGTTTATAAAATAAGCATATTATTCATGAAATTGGCTGTCGGTGATACATGATATAGACAATGTGGGGACTTTTTATAAGAAAAATAAAAGGAATAATATATATATAAAAAAGAATGGTTGAATCCTTTTGCTTTCTCCAATTATTGAAGTCACTTGCACTATTTGTTGCTCTTCCTTTTTTGGCCAAAATAACTTATATATCATATAGTATCATATATCATTCCTCCTCCTTAATTTATACTGCATATAGGAGAAGTTACGCGCTTTGACTATTCGATCAAAAATATTTATATTTATAAGTCATCAATATATCAAATATATGTTTTAAATATTAGTTAATTTTTTGTCGATTATTTTTTGCCTCTGTCTATAACAGTAATAATAACAATTACTAAGTCAATAGTAACTTAACATAAATAAATTATTTTTACACTGGTTAAAGATTTGTTTGAAAAGTTATTTATGTGAATCGAATTTGAGTTTATACAATTTAACTTGTTTATTTGACCAAAGATCTATTTGAAGAGTCATACGTGAATTAGATTTGAGTGTAATTTGGTATGGTTACACAATTCTAACTTGTTTATTTGAGCATTGATTTGTTTGAAAAACACATGTAAATTGAATTTAAGAGTAATTTAATGTCATAACATAATTATACCTATTTAGTATTTACATCCAAATTTAATACTTTCCAAACGTGTTGTGAATGAGTCGAAGTGCTTTTAGGATTAAAGAATGGGTAATCTATTATTTTATTGTTGTTAATTAAACTACTTTTTATCATCTAATATTAATTAGAGAAGGGTAATAAAATAGGCAGCAATAATAATTTATATATATATATAAATAAAAAAAGACAGTAACTTTCCAGACATGTGATCAAACATAAAAACCTCTTCTTTTCTTTTATGTGTCGGCAAATTGATGTGATATCAATCAAATAAAATTGTGAAATGCTAGATATTTATTATGCAAAAACTCCATAGCCACCAACTTTTTTTGCTGGCCCTTATAGTACCAAAAAATAAAATTATAACAATTAATAGACTAGAAAAATAATTATAAAGAAAATAAAGTTATAGTGTCTTCTATCTAATATCATTGTCAATTTGCTATTATCTCCCTATAGAATTCTAAAAAAAAGATAGATATTCTCGAACAAGATAAAAAAGATTAATGTCCTTTAAAAATGAGGATCTCAGATTGTTTAAAAAAAAATGAACATATTCAGTATAACTTTACGAGTAAAATTTATTATTTTCGTTGCAATTGAGAGTGAAAATTTAGATGTGCACTAGGTTAAAAAAAGGAGTGATCTAGTCCACCTTTCTTTTTGTTCGTTTCACCCATTAATTCACAACTTTTCCACTTTAATAATTAAAGTTCTTATTACCAAAATTGAAACCTCATAAATTATATTAATTTCATTTGCCCACACGCTGTTAATTATATCAATATATAGTTAAGAAGCACGTCAGTGACTAAGTAGAGCCAATTTTAATAAATTGATTTTTGAATAATTAAATTTCTTTATCATGACAAGCTATACGTTAACTAACGATTAGCATGCAACAAGATAACGAAAGTTTAACCTTTGTGAAAATTTTAATAAATTTTGATATTTGGTACAACAACTAACAAAAACAATTTGAAAAAATTCATTTATTTTTGTGTCTTAGGTTTGTATGGTTGAACATAGGGTATTTCCTTGATTATTTAAAATGGATCATAAATCATAGAGGGGTGACTTTTAATAACCATAAACCATTAGTTACAATATTATAAAACATATATATAGAAAAATTTGGAACTTTATAGTCAAAGCCACATTTATTGCGATTATTTCTTTTACTTATACAAATAAAATATACACGAGCTATATATTTTTCACGAATTCATATAAACTTTATCTAATTAATTCTTCAAATTGTTGTGTTTACTACCTTAATTATTCTACGTATTTAGAATTCCTAAATAGTGTACATTAACAATGTTTTTACTTTACTTAAATTGCACTTTGGCCGGTGGAATATAAATTAGTATTAGTAATAAATAAAAACTTTGGATCAACCCTCACATGAATAGCATTTGACTCAACTATTTCCTCACTTTTCTTTTAACCAAGAATGAATAGTTTGACCAAAAAAAATTGAATGAATAGTTACTAATACTAATATATGTAATTTATATTTTATAACAATGTATTTATAATATTACTATAACCCATCATTTTCTCTCTCATTTGACTCTTTTAACCCTAACCACCCTATGTACAACTATAACAGACAGCCATAAAGAGAGGAAAAAAAAAACACTACCAGCTACTTCAATTATTACTAACAGAGAGTTACATTTGATTTTTGACTTATTTTAATTTGTTACTTGAAAGTTAGTATTTATGTAATTTTTTTAAAATTTGTTTATATATGAAAAATAATAATTTTATTTAAATAATATCTAAAATAAGTCAATCCAAATAGACTCTAATTAATGACTCGTTAACCTAAAAGCTCCAATTAAACTATTCAATTTACTAATATACCCCTCAACCCCACCACCAAGTACACCTCCTTCCTTGGGGGGCCACTTCAACCACTACCAAATTGGACCCATAGTTTCCACAGCCCATTTCTTTTGATCATCATATCAAACAAAAAATCTGTTGTACCTTGTGCTTACTAGTTGTACTTTACACTTGATGGATCCCTCCTCCTTTCATTTTATTCTCTGCTTCACAGCTCAGCAAATAAGAAACAAAAAATTTACCAAGAAAAGAGAGTGAGCCCAAATAATTACATGGGGTTTCTCATAAGTAACAAGAAAAGAATCCCAAAAACCCAAAAGAGTCTTTATCTTCACATTACCCATAATGCTTTTTAAAAAAAAATTATTAATTAATAAAAATCAAAACTTTTTACATTTTCCAGTTGTATTATTATAATATAGCCAACCCCACACACAAAATTTTATACACCTAATTTTTCTTTACTATAATACTGATGTGTTTGTTTGTGTATGTTTATACATCATTTTCATTCATTATTATTTATTTCTCTAATTGAGGGAAGAGGGGGTTGTTGTTACTTGTAATGGGTGTTTAAAAGCAGTGTGTCATAAAGAGAAGAGGAGAAGGGTAGTGCTTTTCTTGAATGTGTTATGGTTTGAGGGGATTTCACTTTGAGTGGTCTCTAATGTGCTGAAACTGAAGAGGGGTTTGTTTTACTTCTCCATTCTTGATTGTTTTGACTCAAAATGGATACTAAAGGGAGGCTTATTGCTGGTTCACATAATAGAAATGAATTTGTTCTCATCAATGCTGATGAAGTTGGAAGAGTAAGTGCTTCCAAAATCTTATCGTTTTGCTCTTTTCTTGCTCCATTTGAGACAATTTCAAGAAAAAATTCAGTCTTTCTTTAAAGTTCGCCTCCTTTATTTTTGGTGTCGGTGGGGGTGTTAATTGACCATAGTTTGCTCTCTCTGAAGTTACCATTTGCTCATTTCCAGTTTCTGTGCTAAAAAGTTGCCAATTTGGAGGATAAAGTTTCAAACTTTTTCTTCCATTTTGAGGGATTTGGGGGTGTTGTCTTCTAGTTCTTCAATTCAGGAATAAGGAAGATCCCTAATTCATTGCTTTTGTTTGTGAAATATCTAGATTTAATAACTTGCCAAAATTGGCTTTTTCCGCTACCACTTTCAAGTTCAATTGATTCCTTATCTCTTGCATTCTTTTTAGGCAAGTTTTTTAATTACATGTCCAAGTGTGAATTAGTGTTGAGGAGGATTCCAATTCTTGATCTAAGGAGGTTTTAATTGTTTATTGGTTACAGGTAACTTCTGTGAAAGAATTAAGTGGACAGATTTGCCAGATTTGTGGAGATGAGATTGAAGTTACAGTAGATGGGGAGACATTTGTTGCTTGCAATGAGTGTGCATTTCCTGTTTGCAGACCTTGTTATGAGTATGAAAGGAGAGAAGGGAATCAAGCTTGCCCTCAATGTAAAACTAGGTACAAGCGTATTAAAGGGAGCCAAAGAGTTGACGGAGATGATGAAGAAGATGAGTTTGATGACTTAGATCATGAATTTGATTATGATGGTACACCTAGACATCTTTCTGAGGCTGCACTTGCTCGACTTGGCCGCGGTACCAATTATAATGCTTCTGGGCTTAATACCCCAGCAGAAGTAGATCCTGCTGCCCTTAACTCAGAGATCCCTCTTCTTACTTATGGTCAAGAGGTAATGCCTCAAGATTGTCATGTTTTTTGTTCTCACTATGTTGAATTTTAGCTAAAAAGTTGTAATTTTGCGTAGGATGATACAATTTCAGCTGATAAACATGCACTTATCATACCACCTTTTATGGGTCGTGGGAAGAAAATTCATCCTGTGCCTTATACTGATTCATCCATGTCTTGTAAGTTATTCTGATTAATGCAAATTTTTAATTCTTTGGCCAATTTTCCAGTGCTAGATGGCTTAATGTGTTTGATATGCTTGATCTTTGCAGTGCCGCCTCGCCCCATGGACCCTAAGAAAGATTTGGCAGTTTATGGATATGGTACTGTTGCATGGAAGGAAAGAATGGAGGACTGGAAGAAAAAGCAGAATGATAAACTACAGGTGGTTAAGCATGGAGGCAAAGGTGGTGATAACGATGGAGATGAGCTGGATGATCCCGATCTCCCCAAGTAGGTGTATGCATTGATTTTTTTTTCTATCTAAATTTAACCCCATGACTGATCTGTGATGTGATTTGCACCTTACTTGTGGGATGGTGACTTGCAGTTGTTGCAAGCTGTATATATTATTGATACTGAACTATGTGCTGAATAAAATACTCAAGTGCTGTGCTTTTCTTACTGTAGTACAAGGCCTGGAAAGTTGGTCATGTCACATGTGTTTTGAGTTTTTATGAGGTCTTTTTAGTTGAGACTGTGTTCACAAGGTTGACGATACCAGACGGCAGCTTAGTGTAGTGCTGGTTACTGTACCTTTCAGAAACTAATATCGGCTATCACTCTGTTTCCATAAGCATGTTAAAGGAAAATTTTCATAATGGAAATAGTATCTACTCCAAGCCGTTAGTCAAAAGGGATACGTTTTAAAATTAACCATAGATACATACATACATCCCCTTTTTGCTGCAGCAGCCTGCTAGCTGCATTGACATAGTTTTGGGGCCTGGGTTAGATTTGTGTGTGACTTGGATGTACTTTCTTATTGATCAAACTCGTGTATCTGCAGTTTATAATTGGCTTTGCAATTATTGTCCTTCTGGAAGAATCTTATCAAAAAGGAACCTCTTTAATGAGATAACTTACTGTTATTTCTTAATAAAGAATAAAACAAATATAAGTTGTACTTCCCTAAGAAAAAACCAAAACGTTCGGGAGATGTATTGCAGATTAGTCACTTGAACTGAGAATTTCTTTTTGCAGCATATCCATCTCTTTGGACAAATTATGGTTCTGGAGTCTTTTATTCAACTTTATTCACTAGTCAGATTACCCAAATAAACAAAGAAGAAATAGTAAATAATTATATTGGTATAATACTGATTCTACAACTTATTGTACATGCATAGCTTAGTATTGTGTTCTCTTTTTTCTGTTGAATTCTTTTGGACAGCTCAGATGTGGGATGGGGGAAGGTTCGCAACTGGAAGAGTGAGAAGGGTTCAGGGATCGATTTTACCCTTCTGGACTCTGTCAATATATATTGACTGAGGAGTTAGGGTGTTCCGATTGCCACAATTTCTTCATCTCGTTATCATGATTATAAATTCACTACATGCTCTTTTAAAAAAAACAAAAACAAAAACTACATATCAGAGCAATATGGAATGTGCAAATGTTATGCTTCATGTGCTCGATTTCCACTTCTCTCTTTTGTTGATGTGATATAACATGTTGCATGTCGGTTGGCTTTATTGAAGGACCTTCCTAAACTGCTATCATTGCTTCGTTTGAACATTCTCTGGATCAGAAAGATTTACCGTTCTTACTATATTTCTGTTTGCAGGATGGATGAAGGAAGACAACCACTTTCGAGAAAGCTGCCTATTGCCTCTAGCAGGCTAAGCCCATACAGATTATCCATTTTAGTCCGCCTTGCTGTTCTTGGACTCTTTTTTCACTATCGAATAACGCATCCTGTCAATGATGCATATGTATTATGGCTGCTATCTATTATATGTGAAATATGGTTTGCTGTGTCATGGATATTTGATCAGTTACCTAAATGGTGTCCAATTCGTCGAGAGACATACTTGGATAGGCTATCTCTGAGGTATGCATAAACAATGCATTTGTATATAATAATGTTTGTGTACATTGGTAGTTACCCTTATTAAAAAATATGTGTGTACATGCCTCTCTGGTCATGTCCTTACCTTTTAGTTAAATGTTTTTCTCAGGTATGAGAAAGAAGGGAAGCCTTCTGGGTTAGCCCCTGTAGATATATTTGTTAGTACAGTGGATCCCCTAAAAGAACCTCCACTTATTACTGCAAATACTGTTCTCTCCATTCTTGCTTGTGACTATCCTGTGGACAAGGTTTCGTGCTATGTCTCTGATGATGGTGCTGCCATGCTTACTTTTGAGGCTCTCTCTGAAACATCTGAGTTCGCAAGGAAATGGGTCCCATTCTGCAAAAAGTTCAACATAGAGCCTCGAGCGCCCGAGTGGTATTTTTCTCTGAAGGTTGATTATCTGAAAAATAAAGTACTGCCATCGTTTGTGAGGGAACGTCGTGCTATGAAGGTGTGCAAATTATCAAATTTATGGTCTTCTCGACATTTTCCTTAGATGGTATGACTATAAAGACCTGTTGCTAAGACAACTTGGGAACATTCTTTTTTGTGCAGAGAGATTATGAAGAATTCAAGGTTCGGATAAATGGGCTGGTTGCCACAGCACAAAAGGTTCCTGAAGATGGCTGGACCATGCAAGATGGAACACCTTGGCCAGGAAATCTTGTCAGGGATCATCCTGGAATGATTCAGGTATAAATCTGATCTCTTTTATATCCTTACTTTAATGGTGATATTTTAACTAACTAATTTTTTATTCTTATAATTGAAAAGGTCTTCCTGGGTAATGATGGTGTCCGTGATATTGAAGGGAATGTATTGCCTCGCCTTATCTATGTTTCTCGTGAAAAGCGTCCTGGATTTGACCACCACAAGAAGGCTGGTGCCATGAATGCTTTGGTAAGTTCTCTTCCATTTCTCCTTCTTCCTCCTCCCCTTCTTTCCTTTTTAAAAATATTGCTCTGGATAAGCTTTTGACCCTTTTTAAAATGTGATTCTAGATGCGTGTATCAGCAGTCATATCAAATGCTCCTTACATGCTCAATGTGGATTGTGATCACTATATAAATAACAGTAAGGCATTGAGAGAAGCTATGTGCTTTATGATGGACCCCACTTCAGGAAAGAAAATATGCTACGTACAATTTCCTCAAAGATTTGATGGTATTGACAGGCATGACAGATACTCCAACCGCAATGTTGTCTTCTTTGATGTACGTAAAATGCCTTCTTCTGGGTATTTTGTTATGGAATGTTGCACCTATGTATTGTTTATGTTATTGCGTAAGTATACGATATGCACCATTAACTGCCTGACAGTAAGCTAATGTATTCCATTTGCGGTAACAGATCAATATGAAAGGACTTGATGGGATCCAGGGTCCAATTTATGTCGGCACTGGATGTGTCTTCAGGAGGCAAGCCCTTTATGGTTATGATGCTCCAAAGAAGACAAAACCTCCAGGAAAAACATGCAACTGCTGGCCGAGATGGTGTTGCTGTTGTTTCGGTACTCGAAAGAAGCACAAGAAAGCGAAAACAACCAAGGATAACAAAAAGAAGCCAAAAAGCAAAGAGGCTTCACCACAAATTCATGCCCTTGAAAATATCGAGGAAGGAATTGAAGGTATGTAAAGGAACTTTAAGAAGCCACTCCTAATGGCTATTTTGTAGACTTAAGTCTTTAGATTAATAAATTTGGATCCCTTTTCATTGCAAGGAAACATCCTAATGGAACTACTTTCGAAGTGAAACTTCAGATTCCTGTATGCATAATTGTTGTTAACTTGCTTTTTTCTGCAGGAATTGATAGTGAAAAAGCAGCCCTCATGCCTCAGATAAAACTTGAAAAGAAATTTGGTCAATCACCGGTATTTGTTGCTTCAACACTTCTAGAAGATGGTGGCATTCCTCCAGGTGCAACATCAGCATCTCTCTTGAAAGAAGCAATACATGTTATTAGTTGTGGTTATGAAGACAAAACAGAATGGGGCAAAGAGGTAAAAAAAACATGTTGAAATTCTATAACCTATTTCAATTTTCCGGAATGCACTCTGCATTTGGTCTAACTTGTCATATGTACCAGATTGGATGGATTTATGGATCTGTTACTGAGGATATCCTTACTGGATTCAAGATGCACTGCCATGGTTGGAGATCCGTCTACTGCATGCCCAATAGGCCTGCATTTAAAGGGTCAGCTCCTATAAATCTTTCAGATCGTCTTCATCAGGTTCTGCGATGGGCTTTGGGATCTGTTGAAATTTTCTTCAGTAGACATTGTCCAATTTGGTATGGATATGGGTGTGGTCTGAAGCCTCTGGAGCGGTTTTCGTACATAAACTCAGTGGTCTACCCATTGACTTCTATTCCATTGATCATATATTGTGCATTGCCTGCCGTCTGTTTGCTTACAGGGAAATTTATTGTTCCAGAGGTAAGTCTTCCCATTCAGCATTCCTTGCTTCGAGTATTTTATTATTTTCTCATATTACATGGACTCTATATCTTCAGTCCAAGGCAGGTAAGGCCTTTGTTGAATCACTGCTTTCAACTAATCACATGATGTTTTGCTGAAATGCAGATTAGCAACTATGCTAGCATTCTTTTCATGGCACTTTTCATAATGATTGCTGTGACGAGTGTTATTGAGATGCAATGGGGAGGTGTTACTATTGATGACTGGTGGAGAAACGAGCAGTTTTGGGTGATTGGTGGTGCCTCATCTCACCTATTTGCTCTTTTCCAAGGTCTTCTTAAAGTTTTAGCTGGTGTCAACACTAGCTTCACTGTTACTTCCAAAGCAGCGGACGATGGGGAGTTTTCTGAGCTCTATCTGTTCAAGTGGACATCTTTGTTGATTCCTCCTATGACTTTGTTAATTCTTAACATCATTGGAGTTATAGTCGGTGTCTCAGACGCAATCAACAATGGTTATGATTCTTGGGGTCCTCTATTTGGTAGACTCTTCTTCGCCTTATGGGTCATTGTTCATCTGTATCCCTTCCTCAAGGGTTGCATGGGTAGACAAAACAACGTTCCAACCATCATTATTGTCTGGTCCATCCTTCTCGCATCTATCTGCTCCTTATTGTGGGTGCGTCTCAACCCATTCACCGCCAAAGGTGGACTCAGTTTAGAGGTATGTGGCTTGGACTGTGATTAAGTAAGCAGCATTGTAGAACATGTTGTATGATATCAAAATAGAGCTCAAACTCAGGGAGAAGGAACAAGGGGTATGTTTTTATCTCCCGAAAATTTGGTCATCGACGAAAAGTTTTGAGTTGGACAAGCAAGAGAATGAGCTCTGTGGATTGTTGTATAAAGGGCAGAATAGCAGATACATTGATATTTGTTTTGCAAAGTTTTTTTTTTCTTTTTTTGATTCTTTTGATAGATTTTGGGATTTGTTGCTTGGAGTGCAGTGGAGTTTCCATTATTTGTAATATCAATCAAACATAAAAATTGTTGTGTTAAGCCACAACACCCCCCTCCCCTTCTTAATAACGGACTTCACATAGAAAAATGTTGTCAAAAAATTTGATCAGTAATTATGAACTATATTATACTGTTTTAATTTCAAGAAAGTGAAACTCCAAGACTTTCCCTGTCTCAAGACTTTCTTTTAGTTATTCTTTTATGCTGGTATTCTTTGCAGTAAATTAGTTTTATTGAAATTTTCATCTGTAATTAAGAAGTTTATTCGATTGTTGTACTAGTTTTTGCATAGACAGTACATACTGCTTCAATGGTATTAGCTTGTTTCACATTATTGAAATGAAGTCTCTGGTTTATTCTTTTTTTCTTTTGCTTCGGTTAGGTTATCGTACTATTGATTGTTGCTAATGTTCTTTCCCTCGTCTATATGGTTCTTCGCGATTGCGTCTCCTTTTCTGATGGATTTTGGTTTGTTTGATTTGAGTCGAGGGTCTATTAAAAATAGCTCTTCTACACACGCTATTGAGCCTTAGTAGAATATCTTATTGTTACTGTTGTTGGTTTATCTCAACTGTCAATAATACTTTTGCATTTTTTCTTAAATTTTCACTCCTAATTCACAATATAAGCATATGGTGTCTAGGTAATTTGATTATTTTCATGAAGGTATATGTGCATATATTTGGGTTGAAATTCTTTTCTTAATTCTTAAAAATAATTAATTGCTTACCTTATAAACTGGACCAACTTACTACATGATTAATAGGTAATGTAAGGTCTCCTTTCATTCTTATCAACAAAAAATTAAGTAAGATATTTTAACTGGAATATACCTCTGATTGTTTAGATATTGTCTTTTAACTTTGATCAATATATAATCATTTCTTTTTAATATCCAACTATGTATAATTATATTTCTCTTGATAGAATGTATCAAGCTTAATCTTTTTTAGAATCATAACTCAGTGGAGTAGGAGATGTTGGGATCGAAAGATTAAAGGCATTATGCGGAAACTTACAATTGCAAATTATAGAGGTGGTAAAACAGATGAAAGAGAAAAACATATTATTAATTAGGTTTTTGATCAATTGACCTACGTAAAAAAATTAATATAAAAGAAAATATTGAAACGGGTTGGAGAAAATCTTTTTCTAAACAAAACTCTTAAATGATTACTATGTGGATGCTTTTGCGTTGGTATAAGAAAAGAGTTTCAATTTTTAGAGTTCCAAATTTTTCCTCCCAAGAAAGAATAACCAAACATGAAAGAGAACATTATTTTTCTTCCGATAAAAATAAAAATAATTATAATAATACTTTGACTTGCCTTCCAGATAAATCAGGGCATAATCCTAACGGGCGACAACTACTATTAGGTTTTTCTTACAGCGTTGGCTAAAGAAACATCAAATTCAAGTTTAACACTAATTAAACATTATATTAGCAAAAAAATCGAAGAATCTTAATTTTATATGGTATTATAATAACTGCTCACCTATTGCAAAATATCAAAGAATCTTAATTGCAGAGTATTTATACTCTAAAGCATGCATGGTGACCTGGATCGTCTCAACAAGTTTGGAGGCATAAAGCAAAATTTCATAAATAGGTCTTATCTTATTTAGTTGTCATATATAAATTAAATAACTATAGCATATTCAATGTAGTCTTACAAGTGGAATCTCGAGAAGGTAAAATTTACGGAAAGATAGTATCTACGCAGACTTATGAAGTAAAAATGAAAACAATGAAACATTTCAAACAAAAAATATAGTATAAAGTTGGAATAATAAAGTCTGTAGTAATGTGGATTCATTATAATCACCATTATACGAATAACAAAACAGGTAGCTACATTAGAAAGGATGCTTCAACTAGCTAAACACTATTTTATTTCTCAATTATTACAACGACCTCCATATTAAATAAAGTAAAGAAGATGGTTTGGTAGACTTTAGAATATTCAATAATGAGAGAATAAAAATAGAAAAAGAATCGAATAAAAGGTAAATGTATAAATAGTATTGTGGGTTCATGATAATCGCCAAGATATAAATAAGTCAACAAAGTAAGTAGCTACCTAGAAAAAAATGCTATAATTAACCAATTACTATTTTATTTCTCAATTATTATAACGATATCCACATTAAATAAGTAACGATTACTACGATCATATTTCCTACCCTAAAAAAATATTTTCAATTTTTTATATATAATAAGAGCCCTAAAAAATCTGAAATCTCAAGCAATAAGTAATGACCTTATAATTGAGCCGTCACCAACATAATTGGGTAAAGAAAGTAACAGATGTATTCTTAAAATTAAAATGTTAAACATTTTGATTGTCACTTAGTTTTGTTAGATATAAGCTTTTATATTTTAAATTTAGTAAATATATTCCTACTAATAAAAAGAGTAAAACATACATCATTTGCTAGACGACAACCTATATATATGCATCACTCTTTAAAGGAGGATATATCTACTTTTCCATCTTGAATTATTTTTCGTACTCTTCTTTTATTCATCTCTTAATAAAATATTAATTAGAAGAAATTTATTATTATTTATCTTTAATTATGGTTTATGATATGATAATAGCTACTCCATAAGAATGCAAGTTTTTTAGCCTCTAATCATATAAAAAAGAGACTAAAACAATTTTATAAAAACAGAATGGTCGAAAATAGGGGTGTACATGATCGAGTTGGTTAGGGTTTTCAAATATCAAATCAAATTATTTGTCTCGGATTTTTGAACTTATAAATCAAATCAAATCAATAAAACTCGAGTTTTTCAACTTCGGGTTTTTTTGAATTTCTTCGGGTTTTTCGATTTTTTTTTGGATTTTCAGGCTTTTCAATAAAATATTCATACAGACATATAATTTACTTGTACTTCAAGTCTTTCTTTAGTCCTACCAAATGTAACTATCTCAGTAATTTCTCAAGAAAATAACAAAAAATATGATATGATTAATGTCACTAAAATATCCAACAAAAAAATAACAATAAAATCGCTTAAACAAATATTGCAAATATATAAGTCATAATGAAATTGATCAGAATTTAAATTACTAAATCATGCTAAAATAAGTTTAGTAAGTATCAGTTATATGACTAAATTAAAAGAGAGTAAAATTAGATCATGTATTTTAATTTTCTAAATTTATGTAAAACTAAAAAACAAATATTCAATATTATTGTCATTCTTACACTTTATTTGGATCATTATTACCCATTGTTTCATAATTTATTGTATTATAATATACTCTATTGTACTGTACTGAATGGTAGATACGATGTTTGTATAAACTGTATTGTTTGTTATTATTTGATAATATTTTAATTGTTCGATTTGATTATATCCTACTTTATTGTAATTTATAAATTTACTAAAATATAGTTCATCTGTTAGAAGCAACACGATAATCTAACAAAATTATTCCTTACTTAATTAGCAGTATTTAGTCCTAGATTAGAAATAACTTTAATAGATAGAATCTTATGAATAATTGGATTTTTCATTAAAAATAATGCATTCAAATCCTAAATGAGTTTTTATAAGTTAACTAAATAATTATAAAAAATAGAGTTTTAATATGACATGGCATGCCATAAAAGAAGTGTTTTGTAATGTTTAATATATTGTGGGGGAAAAGACGAATAGTTGAATAATATTCTAGTCCAAATAGATATAAAAGTGATTTAAACTTGATGATTATTCAGAAATTAGGGGTGTGTTTGGTAGGAAGGAAAATTTTTTTTTCATGAAAAATGTATTCCCAAAAAATATTTTCTTGGAAAAATAAGTGAATTTCTATGTTTGGTTGACGATTAGAAAATATTTTTTAATATTTAGCTGGTGAATGGAAAATATTTTTCAGTAAATATCTGTTATTTTTGACTTGAGACTAAAAAGTACTCTTTAGAAAAAAAAATTCTGATTCGAAAATCAACCCCGATAAAGCGATAATTGATGTAGGATCCAATCACGACACCCAACTAGGACAAGACTCTGATGACCGTTTCAAAATTCGATCTTGAGGTTTGACCCAAGATCTAATTCAAGAAAAAAAATCAAAAATATTTTTTAAAAAAATTGACTGGATCGCTGGGGAGGTGGGTGGCTTAAAATTTTAAAATTTGAAATATCTTTAGAAAAATAATTTATTTTTTTAAAAAAGAACTATTTGGATAGGAACTAGGGGGGATTGGCATATAAGATGAAGATTTTTTTAATTTGAATTATTTCCCTAAAATAATTTTTCTGATAAAAATTTTCTGACATGAATGGCCTGGGTTGGTTTGGCTGGCGTAAAAATGAAAAAATATTAAAATTTGAAATATTTTTTAAAAATAATTTAGTTTTTTAAAAAATTAATTGACGGATATGGCCTGGGTTGGGAGTGGTGGGGTGATGGTGACCTAAAAATAATTTTCTTTTGAAACATTTCCCAAAATAATTAAAAAAAATAAAAATTGGCGGGGTGACAGAGGGAGGGGTGGCCTTATTGTTGTTAAGGGGGGGGGGGGTGAAAATTTAAAAAATAAAATTGAGGGTGGGGGGTTAGGGAGTAGGGGCGGTTAGATTTGGGTGAGGTAAAAAATACATTGAAATTTGATATATTTTCAATAAATATCTTCTTTTTTTCTAAATGGATAGGGTACGAAGAAAAAAGTAAAGTTTTGAAAAAAAAATTTCTTAATTTTGAAATGAAAGTCGTATTCTTTAAATTTATAAAAAGATAAATTGATTTGAAAAATATTTTCAAATCTTTAAACTAACCAAACATTGAAAAATCAAACTCGAACCTAGGCAGACACTGGTCAAGCCTATTTGCCTATTTGTTCAAACCAAATTTTACCGGTTCAAGATTTTGCATTGGTATTGAATAAAAAAATCATTGTTAATAGTGCAAATTTGGATATCTTAAATTATTTATTGTATTCTTATTTTACACGTCTCTTAATAGAACATTAATTAGGAGAAATTTATTAGTATTTATCCTTAATTATGTTTTAAGATATGATAATAATTACTCTATTTATGTGCCATAATTGAGATGTTTATATTCTTTATAACCAATAAATACAAATTATAAAATGAGAAATCATGATTCATTTTGAATTAAGCTTATAAAATTACAAATTAATTTGAGATAACATATCATATAATACTAAAAGCATGAACAAAAAAGTTGAAAGTTGAATTACGATTTTACCTTTTCTGTAAATTCAATTATTATAAAATATTTAAATATTTGATTGTATAAATTTAATTAAATTTTAATGACTTTTAGACTTTCTAAGATTAATTCCTAATTAAACATCTAATTTATTAATATTTATCATCTATAATCTATATATATATATATAATAGTTATAATTTTTTTTAAAAAAATCTTTTCCTAAATTTCTTTTCTTTCCCTCTTCTTATAACTTTTTCCTTAACCCCCCCTCTCATGAATAATATAATTGATGTGGATAAAGTATTATCCTTTATGATAAATAACGAAATTTAATAATTTAAAGGGTACAAATCTATAAAATGGAGACGCACATTGATAATGTCCTCTTGATTATTATTAAAGAATGACTCTAGCTTCACAGATTTAAATTCATTAATGCTTAATTACATGATAAGAACTTTAGTTGTTCTTTTTACATGGTTTGCTAACTTTAATTTTTTTCTTCATATTCTTCATTTATTTATTATTATTTTCTAATTACTTATTTAACTTTTATACACTTAATATTCATAACTCTCATCTTTTCATATTCATAACATCCAAATATTTAAACTAAAACTTTAAGATATCTTTTGATATTCCTTCTATTCTATTTATATAAATTCATCTTCTTTATCTCATGAAATCCCTATCAAGATTATAAGGCTATTATTTTTATTCTATAGAAAAAACAGATGATGAAGACTCTTGAATTTTGATAGGATATGAAAGGAGTCGATAAAAACTCAAGAGAGTTATGTACTAATTTTGTACTTATATTTTCATATATATATATATATACATCAATCTTATAAGAATAATGTCTATATTGTATTTTTCTTAAATATTCTGTTTCTTTTTGTCTTTTTTTTCCCCACTCTTTTAGACTTCTTAATTTAGTTTTCTATGAATGTTTTATTGCCGTAAGTCTTTGAATTTTGTAATTGATACATTTTATTATTCATTATAATTTACATATATATTTTCATGAGATTTTAGTCATTCTAACGTATCTATAAAAATTCACATGAAACACATGTGCGAAGCACGTCCTCAGAAACTAGTTTTTAAAAAATCACCAACAAATAATTTGACGCAAGATGTCACATTATAACCCATTGGCATTTCAGGACACTAACTAATTGGCTGCTAAAACAAGAAACCTTTGCTTTATAACATTTCAAGTAGACACAATTTTAAACAACTTAGCCTAATTGTTCCAAATTGAAGCTGCAAAATCTGGAAATTATCTTTGAGATTCGTAATAAAATCCTTACATTAAGAGTTTTGTTCTTGTCAATCAATCTTTTACCAAAAAAATTAGAACAGTTCCAATGTCAATCCCATGGAATAATATAAAAAGAACATAATTACACAAACTATTTGTTCTCATGTAACAGAAGTATAGGCCATGAGATGTGCAGCCATCATCAAACCAGGACAATCAAAACAGAAAAAAATTCACAAGATTAACACACATGTTTCTTCTATTTCCTTGGGAGGTCTTTCAAAGCAGGTCGTTTGTCCGGCCTTAACGCAGTTAAAGTGCCGATATCTCCTTTGACATTTGGAGCATTTTCTTTCATGTCAGCTATCTGAGTTAGTTTGTTAGGGGTTCCATGTATCAGAATGCTTCTGGCATTCTTCTTTTTCACAGTGGAGTTCAAGTGCTTGGCAAAAGATGTTTTAGCCACACCTGTTGCTGGGGTTAAAGCTACTTTCTTTTCAGCCAACTCGTCCTTTTTCTCAAATATCAGTTTACCTTCACCAGCAATGCCTAAATGACATGACAAATGCATAATTAGTATAGTCAAACCTAAATCTTAGAAATATATCAGACAAATTCAGCAGGTATCAGCAGCCTTGTTTACCTTCCTCGGTAAAGCTAATGCCTTCATGAGATTTAGAAGGTGCTAACACTGCTTCGGTTGATTCATGCTCCTTTTTATCAAAAGATTCATCTTGTTGCTTAGCTGCACTTGACTTCTCTTTATCACTTCCACACCGAGGCTCTTCTGCAAATATTCCAGGCATGTCCATTTGTGTAGTGAGACCTGAATCGTTAACATTCATAGACGTGCTTTCATTTGATTCAAATATAACAAGTCTGTCCCCCTCAGCAGCAAGATCATATTCCTTAGAAGCATGTTGACATTCATTTGTGAAAGCAGTAAACCCCTCAGTGCTCGAAACATCATTTTCTATCACATAATGTTCTGGAAACTGGAATTGCTCATCAGCAGGCAAAACTGTTGAATTGTTTTTTGCATATTCATCATCATTGAGGATATTATCTAGGAAAGTATTACTGATATTGCTCACTTCTAATTTTTGCACTTCATCTCCCTTAGTCTCTTCTACTGTGATGATAATTGGTTCCTGACTTCTTAATGCAGTGGATTCAGCATCAAATTCAAGAATTCCACTTTCTGAAATTCATTACTAAGTAAGCAGTTTTAAATTTTGGAGAAAAATATCAACAAACAAAATAATTCAAGATAATTGAAAGTTAAAGATCACAAAATCTTCATAAAGTTGTCTCTTAGGATAAGAAATGGATACCCTGAGGTTACTAACCTCTATGTACAAATTTCATGCACAAAGAAAAATATTAATAAAACAAAACAATTCAAGATAACCTGAGGTTGCCACATTGTTGCTCATACAGAATTATTGAACTCACCAGCACTAACAGAAAAGCCATCGGTCTTCCTTGTGCTCTCCTGAGTTACGTTCTCAGTTTTGATGTCAGTTAAAAGAATGTTAGGTTTTTGGCAAATGGCATCACTTAAAGCACCACTTTTTGCTGCTTCATCAATATTAATTACTTCGTCTTCAATAGATTCTTGATATGGTACTGGATGATTGTCTTCCTTGCCCTCAGCCAGAGCATTATCTTCTGTGACTTCCCCTTCCTCATGCAAGGGCTCGAATGGACGGGCAGAACCAATTTCTGCATCATTGGCAGTCCAAATATCAGGCTTATGCATCTATTTAGGGACCTTACAAAATAGAAACTGAGAAGTGTACGAGTAAAATCTTTATTTCCTCAATACTTTTAGGATTGGGAGCCAATCATTCTAAAGAACTACCTGATAATATCCAGTACTTCATTTGGTAATAATAATCCCGATAACACTGCCACATTTCTTAACCATCAAAACCATAATTCGGCGATGAAGAGGGTGTTTGGATGAGCTTATAAGCCAGTCAAATTGGGTTATAAGCAATTATTGGATTATCTACATGTTTAACAAACACAAAAGTGTTTATAAGCCTTATGCAGTTGTGCTTCTAAACCATAAGCTATTTATCCCCAGCTTATACATTTCATCTTTCAAACACTACATTTGATCAAATATTTTAATATTTTATCCTTGATATTTTTTAAGTTCCTCTATATAGTGTTCCAAGAAAACTGATTTCAAATGTTTCAAGCATCTGAAGACATAGTTTCTAATTCTTCCACCTGCAGTTCATTTAATCATTCCAAATTCACAATTGTACCATTCAAGAATTCATTTTATTATATACTCAGACTTGCAAATTGATCACACACAACATCAAAAACAAATATTACCTTTCTGTGTCTCTAGTTCTGTCTGTATGGGAACATTGTCATCGTTTGTTTGAATCCAATGAAGTGTAGCTTCACCTGTATCAGCAGTTATTGCATTTGAAAATTGACAATCTCTGTGCTGTTCAAAATTTTGTTCTCGATTGTTAAGGAGCTTAACACCATCCAGATACTTGAAGATATCTTCCTCACAACCAGGACTTTCCTCAAACTGTAGTGGACGTGTACCTTTTGATGGTGTAGTAAACAGAGGCCCTCCTTTAAATTGCTCAATCTCTTTGGAGAAATGAGAGCTTTTTGTTCTATCAGAACCTCCACTAATAATCTCAACAGTAAGTGGTTCTCCAGCAAATTCAAACCCTTGCTTAGGCTGCTTACCAGCCATTTCAGAAGCCCATGCAATCATTGCTGTCTTCAATTGACAACTAGAAGCTTCACCCAATCTGGAAGGGCTTACTTCTTTGATTGGGGTGGCAAACAGCAGTCTCAAGTGATCTTCAGTACCATCATTAAAAGCATCAGACGTTTTAATGTTCCCGAGACTGCTCTTATTGATCTCCGGCAACATTTGTTGTTCGGAAAATCCAATATCATCACATGTAGGCTCTGAAATAGGAGAAGCAATTCTGTTCGGACTGCTCTGATTGATCTCCGGCACCATTTGTTGTTCAGAAACCGATTCACTGAGATCTCTTTCCACTCCACTGCAAATATAACGTTCCATTTCATGACTTAGGCTATAGTTTCCTTTGGTAGAAGTAGTCTCTTGGTGACTGCATTTCACAGAGACTGGTGATGCAAATGAAGTCCTTACTTGTTCCACTGTTACAATAGACATCCCTTAGCAAATCTTAGAAACCGAAAAGAAAAGAGGGCGGGAAAGAACTGAAAATCCAGCAGGAAGGCAGAAACCGGTTATTCAAAAGAGACCATGTCAAAAAAAGGAATTTCAGAACCAACCTTGCTTGTTCTCAAACAAATCCCTGACAGATTCACTTAAATTTACTTTTCCACTTGAGCCAAGTCCTCTAGTGGTCATTGCTTCTCCACTCAATTGATTTTCAAAAAGGTAGTGCAGGTCTCCAACAGATTGTGAAACAACAGAGGGCGTAGCAAACAAACCTTTAAGATCTTCCCCCACTGCATCAAGTTGAAGAGTTCGACGTGTTTATTAAGTTTTACAAAACAATTACCATTACCAGCAGATGATGCATCTGCATGTCAAAATATACTTACGAAGTGACAAGTGAATATGGTCAAAGTAAGAGAAAATTGATGGTTTAAAACGAAAAAGGGGCAAAAGAGATCTACTGGATTGTTCATGAACAACCTAAATTTTAAAATCCTACAGCTTCAACTAAGAATATTAACTAAGCAATGCCTCGGAAATCATAATTAAGGAAGAAAGGCTAACTGTTCTCATTTTCATGGAAACTATGTTGGTATTGACTGCTTGTCTCATTAATCGCAACACTAGTTGCTATATCTGCCTTGCTGCTTTTACCACCAAATGGTGTGGCAAACAATCTTTTCAGATACTCTCCTGTAACATAGTACAGCGAGCTGTAAGTAACATATATTCTTCGGGGAAAAAGAAGAAGTCTAGGACTAACCTTGGCCATGTTCACCATAATCACAGACAGAATTTTGGAGACTTGACGTATCATTACCACTAATAGGAGAAACTGCAAAAAACACAAGGCAAAATTCCAAACAAAAATTTGATTTACAGCAATAAATTACATAAAGTAAAAATGTAACAAAAGCACTTTCAGCTAACCTTGCCCCTCTCTTTTGAGACCCTCCTCCCTTGAATCACCATCCAAAGAAGCTTTCTTTTCTTCTTTAGAATGTGAAACATAACCAGGAGTGGCAAACAACTTTTTTAACTCTTCGCCTGTTGCATCATAAAGGGTATAGAAATGAGCAATTGCAAAGAACAGGAGTAAGAAAACCTCAAAGCTACCTTGCTTAACTTCATCACAGTCCTCTGATGGAGTTACATGGAATGTGATGTTCTCATTTTCATGGAAACTGTGCTGGCACTGACTGCTTGTCTCATTAATCGCACTACTAGTTGCTATATCTACCTTGCTGCTTTTACCACCAAATGGTGTGGCAAACAATCTATTCAGATACTCTCCTGTAACATAGGACAACGAGCTGTAAGTAACATATACTCTTCAGGGAAAAAGAAGTCTAGGACTAATCTTGGCCATGTTCACCACAATCACCGACAGAATTTTGGAGACTTGATGTATCATTACCACTAATAGGAGAAACTGCAAAAAACACAAGGCGAAATTCCGAAATTTTTTTTGATTTACAGCAATAAATTACAAAAAGTAAATATGTAACAAGAAGCACTTTCAGCTGACCTTGCCCCTCTCTGTTGAGACCCTCATCCCTTGAATCACCATCGAAAGAAGCTTTCTTTTCATCTTTAGAATGTGAAACATAACCAGGAGTGGCAAACAAAACTTTTAACTCTTCACCTGTTGCATCATATAAAGGGTACAGAAATGAGCAAATCGCAAAGAACAGGAGTAAGAAAACCTCAAAGCTACCTTGCTTCTCATCATCACAATCCTCTGATGGAGTTACATGTAATGTGATGTTCTCATTTTCATGGAAACTGTGCTGGCACTGACTGCTTGTCTCATTAATCGCACTACTAGTTGCTACATCTACCTTGCTGCATTTACTACCAAATGGTGTGGCAAACAGTCTTTTCAGATACTCTCCTGTAACATAGCATAACGAGCTGTAAGTAACATATACTCTTCAGGGAAGACGAAGAAGTCTAGGACTAACCTTGGCCATGTTCACCACAATCTCGTAACGAACTATGGAGATTTGATGTATCATTACCACTAATAGGAGAAACTGCAGAAGTCACAAGGCAAAATGCCGTACAAAAATTTGATTTACAGCAATAAATTACAAAAAATAAAAATGTAACAAGAAGCACTTTGCAGCTAACCTTGCCCCTCTCTGTCGAGACCCTCGTCCCTTGAATCACCAGCCAAAAAAGCTTTCTTTTCTTTAGAATGTGAAACATAACCAGGAGTGGCAAACAAAATTTTTGACTCTTCGCCTGTTGCATCAAAAAGGGTATAGAAATGAGCAAATTGCAAAGAACAGGAGGTAAGAAAACCTCAAAACTACCTTGCTTCTCTTCATCACACTCCTCTAATGGAGTTACATGTAATGTGATGCCATCACCAAGAACACCACGTTCTGCAACTAAAAGAGATGATCAATGTATTATAAAATTCATAGAATCGGTAAGTAATGAAAAAATGTTGCTTACCTTGAAGATCTAGAACTGTTTTTATGGGACTTGAAACGGTTTTCTCGGGAGCAGCCACCTCCAAGTTTCTACATTCTTCTGCATGAATTTCATCTTGACTTGTGAAGGTGGGTGCATCTAGATCATAATTAGCGTCCACTAGATCAGATTCAGCGTCTGATTGTTCCATAGGACCAGATTCAGCTTCTGCTTCAGAAATTTTGCATTCCATCTCATTGCTATGATTGAAAGCACCTAGATTGTCCAACAAAACATTACTAGACAACCCCGCATCCAACTCTTTAGCATAGTCCATTGCAGTTAGCTCTTGTTCACCATAATTCACACCAACAGAAACAATATATCGAGTCGCTGATGATTCTTTAAAACCAGAATCAAGCTTATCTTCCATATTAACACTCTGGTTTACTGAACAGCTATCAAGAACTTCCTTAGATGATCCTGAGTCAAATTCTTCTGCAGTATCTGCTGCAATTGACCCATACTCCAGTTTGTCAGAAGTTATGTCATTTGGAACTGCATCATCAGCCAAAACAGAACTAGGACATAGGCCTTTGCTTCCAGGCTCCTGTTCACCATAAGTTACCCCCTCCATAACAATATATCCAGTCTCTGATTGTTCCTTCAAGCCAGCATCAAAGTGCTGTTCCATATTATCAAGAACTTCAGTAAATAAACCCGTCTCAACTTCTTCGGCATTATCTGCCTCAACTGTTCCATGCTCCTGTTTGTCAGAAATTATGTCATTTGGAACTGCATCATCAGCCAAAGCAGAACCAGGACATAGGACTTTGCTTGCAGGCTCATGTTCATCATGACTTACTCCTTCAGTAACAACACATCCAGTCTCTGATTGTTCTTTAAAGCCAGAATCAAGGTTTTCTTCCATATTTTCACTCTGGCTTGGTGAACAATTATCAAGAATTTCATCAGACAATCCTTCCGCATTATGTGCTGCTATTGAACCATGCTCCTGTTTGTCAGAAGTTATTTCATTTGGAACAGCATCATCAGCCAAAATTGGACTAGGACATAGATCTTTGCCTGCAGGCGCCTCATGATCACACTGCAAAAGTTCCTCAACTAGGTTCTGCTTGGGTGTAGCTGCAAATGCGAAATAATGAATTAGCACTCTTAAAAAAAAAATGTTAACTTATTACTAGATAAACTAACCATTGGAGTTGAATGAATCACTGAATGGTTCAGATATGGAATTATTTTCAGATGGGGAAGCATTTGCATCTACAAGTGGTCCTTCCTCAATCAATCTGTCAGCTAGGGGGCTTGACTCAGCAGCTGCATCATCCTTAGTTCCAGAATCAAGGATCTCTTCCATATTATTACTCTGGCTTAGTGAACAATTATCAAAAACATCATAAGATAATCCTGTAACAAATTCTTCTACATCATCTACTACTGTTGCACCAGGCTCCTGTTTGTCAAAAGTTAGGTCATTTGGAACTGCATCATCAGCCAAAACAGAACCAGGACATAGGCCTTTGCTTGCAGGCTGCTCCTCGTGGTCAGACTGCAAAAGCTCCTTAAGTAGGTTTTCCTCAGGTCTAGCTGAAAATACGAAATAATGAATTAGCACTCTTCACAAGACAATGCATAATATTAACCTAAGTCCAGATACACTAACCGTCAGAGATGAATGGATCACTGAATGGAAGAGATTTCGATGCAGATTTATTTTCAGATAGAGAAGAATTTGCATCTACAAGAGGTCCTTCTTCAGTTAATTTGTCATCTAGGATGCTCGACTCAGCAGTTGTGTCATCCTTGGTGCCAGCGAGAATTATATTGACATCATCTGGGACAGCATCTAGCTCATTCAGAGATGATCTTGAGAAGCTCATTGTACCTCCTGACCCTGAGATATTACAATCTTTATTGTCAGGTTCTCTGACTATTTCCATGTCCTCAGGCATGAGTACTTCTACTTCCACATTTGATCTTTTAAGTCGACCCTGCTTCTTCTTCCCTGCAGTACTTGTCTTTTTAACAACTGATGCCTTGACACTTGCCTTTGAACTACTTATGGACTGTTTCGCTGAGTCTAAATCTTGAAGGGTGAACTTGTTGGTAGAATCTTTATCTTGAACAGCGCAATTTCTCTTTGTCAGCTGATTCTCACCCTTTTCCTTCTTATCATCTGAAACTGCTGCAAGAGTATGCCTAGAAGCACTCCTTCCAGATCGTCTCCTCTCTTCTTTTACCACAGAAGTTTCTTCTTGCACTGATCTGTCCAATATCTTGGTGTCTACATTTGCATTAGCAACATTCCTTCTAGACAATCTCCTCTCTTCTAATTTATTTTCAGCAATATCATGTTTAGCAAGTACGGGATCTTCCATTTGTTTAGCAAGCCTTTTAGACCTCTTTGAAATCTTCTGGGGTTCTTCTTTTGTCCTTTTACTTCCCATCTCACCATCATTAGCATTTAAGGTTTTTTTCTCCTTTAAAACCACAACTTCATCACTTCTTAATTTCTCCAGATAAGGAACAACAGATTTACGCCTATTACTTCTGACAGGAACTTCTCCAGTTTGAAGAACCACTTCAAGAGTCCCTTGAGATTCAGTTGGTCTACCTAATTTATTTTCAGCAATATCATCTTTGGCCAACACTGAATCTTCCACTTGTGTAGCAAGCCTTTTTGACCGCTTCAATGCTTTCTGGGGTTCTTCTTCTGTGACTTTTTGCCTTAGCTCATCATCATTAACAGTCAAGAAATTTCTTTTCTCCTTCTTGGCCGCAACTTCATCACCTCTCAATTTCTCCAAAGGAAAAACAGATTTGCGCCTATCACTTCTTCTAGGAGGATCTTCTACAGGTTCTTCAAGTTGAAGAACCACTTCATGTTTCCCCTTCGATTCAACAATTTTGGTTCCACTTTCCGATGTTGAAGCTTGTACAGTCGAGCTAGACTGATTTCTAGTCCTACCCCTAGTAACCATCTTTTCTTTAGTAATATCATCACTCAACCTTGATCCCTTATCCTTATTAGCTATCCTTCCAGACCTCTTCAAAGCCTTTTCGGGTGCCTCCACTACACTATTCTGCCGAGACCCTCTTGTGATTACTCTGGCTTCATCTTTGACAGCTTCAACTGAAGATTCAACAAATTCAGTACAAAGCTGTTCCTCACTTGTCTCAATGGCTTTCCTGCCCCTAGTCCGGTTCCTTTTGTTACTGAGATTATCCTCAACTGGTTTCAAGTTCCGAGACCTTGTAACCCGAGCTGGCTTCTCCACGACCTCCTCCCTTACTTCTGCATCAACCTCACTTTGAACAGGCAAGGTCTGATGATGAGTCATAGATTTCCTTCTTGTTACTCTTTTCGGCTCCTTGGCTTTTGTTTCAGACTTTGTGCACTCATCCATGTGACCACCACTAATGAATGTCACTTTCTTGTCCCTCTTCTCTTCCCTATCAATTGCCTTTTCACTTTCATCCATCTTCAGCTCCTCTTGAGAATCCTCTACACTCTCTTTAGCATTTTTTCGACTTCTTACTCTTCTACTCATCCGTACACCATCATTTGCTCCCTCATTTTCTTCCCTCTTTTCCAGTATAATACCTACTTCCTTGTTCTTCAATGTTCTTTTTGTGGTCACTCCAACTTTATCCTTACTCTTATTCACTGAAATTACACTATCTTTCACCTGCCTTGTCCTTCCCTTTTTCTCAGTAACACCATCTTCTATATTCACTCCCTGCGACCTAGTAACCCTAACTGGACTATCCAAAATGCCTACTTTTAACCCATCACTCCTAACATTCAAATTGTTCTTGTACAACATTGTATTCCGCCTCCCTCCCCTTTTCACTTGAGCCGATCTCGTAAACTCAATAACTTCATTATCAGGACTAAACTTCACTTTCTTTACCTTCCTATTAACAGCGTCAGACTCATTCTCATCCAACATCTTTAAACATGATCGCCCTCGAGTTAAGGGCTTTTCATCATTTACCTAAACATTAACGACAAATTTAACCAAAAAGACAAATTTTCTAGAAACCCAGAAAATAAATAAAGAAATTAAGATTACTCATTACCTTGAGTAGTGAAGAAAGCTTGTTGGCCATTTCTAAATTGGTTAAATTTGCAGGAATTCCATGTTCTTTGCATAATGCTTGTAGTTGTTTCCTTTTCATATTTTCAAAATCCATCTCTGCAATTTTTCATCCAACAATCAGAAAAAATGGAAAAGGAGGAATCAAAGTAAAAAAAAAAATTGGCAGGAAGATCATACCTGAGATAGAGAATTTTGGTTTTCGTTGTGAAAATTTTGAAATTTGGGGCACTTTTTGAATTTAATTGAAGGGATAAGGGTTTGAAATTTGAATTTGAGGGATTTCCCGCTTCTTAACGAACCCGACCCGATCACGTGCAGGAAAGCGTGTTTGGGAATTTTCTGATGGAGCGTAAAAAATAAAGGAGCTTTCTTTTTTTTATTTTTAAATTTTTAATTCTACTTTTATATTTTGTTTGGATGGTTTTTAAATTCATTGTCAGATAATGATAAAAAAATTCACTTTATGTTATGGATTGATTTAATTTGATCGCGTTTTTATCTTAATATTTTTTTCTTATTTTATTTTTATTTATTACTTATTAATTTTTATATTTTATCTTTTACACTACGTTACTCTACTTTCTTTTAGATTTATTATACAATTATGCATATATAATATTTTATAATGATAAAAGAATATACAATTTATTAAAATAATAAGATATACTATATACAATATAATAAAATATATTATGAGACAATACGTAATAACGGACTTTAGAGTAAAGTTGAGGTTGGTATGCATTTAACCAAATTTAATAAATTTGGGGATCCAAATTGTTCTTTTTCACGACGATCCGAACCTTGTGTCTCTTATCCAATCTTATCCGTCTAACTTCCTTTAATCCAACCGCCATACACAGCTCTAAGCATACACTGCATATTTATTTTAACTATTGTTTAAATTTTACTATATCGTATTACTTAAAGTTATTTTTTGATATCAAACATTTCCTTACTTTAACATTTTTTTTTATTTTATTTTTATTTATTATATTTAAATTTCATTTGTTTAATAATTCTTATGCATTATTGACTTGATATATGAAAAAAGAAATATTAAGTAATAGAGGTAATTTTGGCAAATCACTCTTATAAAAAATAATTTATTTGAAAAACATAGGTAAATTTCATATCAGTTTTATAAACTGGAAAAATATTATTGGACATCCTAAAATAGTATAGTAAATAATTATTGTTGCATAAAGGGAATAATCATATGTTATTTTTAATTCTATCTTTTCATAATAATTCTATCGTGTACCTTACTTTTTTTTTAAGTTTATATTTAAATTATAAATTTCAATTGCGTCGATTGAATGATTAAAAAAAATTAATGTGAACTTGAGACTCCTTAAAACAATCATCTTCGTAAGATGAAAGTTGGGAAATGATATGAACTAGATGTATAGTCATACTGATTTATTAGGAGAGATAAAATTAGATTTATTTAAAATAATGTGAGACTCTCACAATGAGAGTGATTCTCCTACAAATTTATAAGATAGGCTGAAATAATTTGAATATATGAAAAGCTATGCATAGATAAATTAACTTGCAGTATTGATGTATTATTTGTAGTGAATTTAAGGAAAAGTAGAAGTAAATTAAAGAAATATTGAAAAGGGGTAATTAAAGAGACAGAAGGTATACGATCAGGAGTGACTTAGCGCAATTAAAAGTCTAAAGCAAAATATTAATTGAGTTAATAACTTTGATGGCCATTTAACTATCAATTTTTTTTTATAGAAAATCACTCAATTTTCATTTTCAACTCAAAAGTCACTCAACTATTATTTCTTTGCACAGAAAGTCACTCAACTTTTATTTTCAACTTAAAAGTCACTCAACTAAGAATTTTTTGCACAAAAAGTCACTCAACCTATTTACTTATTTTTTCATAAAAATTTAGTGACATGAAATTTTAATATTAACAAAAAATTTTAGAATCAAATATATATATCCTTTTAAAATATCTAATGACCCGCTCATTTAATCCAACCTGCTAAAAATATGATATTAAACATTTTATTTTATCATTAATTCCCTAAATCATTCCCCGTTGAACATTGAACATTTTATTTTACCATTAATTCGCTAAAAGAATATTGGAGACTAGGGAGAATGATTTAAGAAATGAATGGTTCAATATTTTACTTTTAGCGGATCGGGTTAAATGGAGCGCGTCATTATATGGGTATACATATATTTGATTCTTAAAATTTTGGTTAATAATTAAAATTCTATGTCACTAATTTTAATGAAAAAAAATAATTAAATAGGTTGAGTGACTTTCTGTGCAAAAAAGTCATAGTTGAGCGACTTTTAAGTTGAAAATGAACGTTGAGTGACTTTCTGTGCAACTAAGTTATAATTGAGTGACTTTTGAGTTGAAAATGAAAGTTGTGTGGCTTTCCGTGAAAACAATTGATAGTTGAGTGACCATCAAAGTTATTAACTCAATTTTAATTTGAGGTCTAAAATATATACATATATATGAACAAATTTCATATACATATTTATTCAAAAATTATTTTTCTTACACTATTTAGATGAAAATTATTAGTACTTAATGTTGTTTTTTCAGTTATTGATTTTAGGTAAAATTTTATCTTCCCAATATTGAAAAACATCCTTTAGTGAGATAATTATTATATGAATTGTTAACATAATTCTATGAGTAGAGTTGACAAATATTAATTAAATAAAGATAAGAGTGAAAAGTTAGAACCAAAAAATGAGATTCAAGAAGATGATGACTTGATTTACCCATTTCTATATGTTTGTTGTAATGCTTAAAACGAAATAAAAAAAAATTGTAATTCACTTTGTTCAACATTTTTCACTATTATTTTTTATTTTTAATGAAGGACAAATATTCTAAATTGAGTGAAATTATATATATTTTTTTAAAATATTCATCAATTTTTTCTATAAAATTTCTAACACATAATTTATTTTTCATAAAAATTTGGGACCCTCGAAATTTGAAGGCCTAAGGCATAAGCCTTATTTTTGCAAAGACAACAGCCGGCCCTGGACACGATATTAGATACATATGAAATATATAAATTAAAATAGAAAATCAACTCCATAAATTTTAGTATTCCTTTAGATTCTTTAGGTAGAAAAAAAAATGGCAACTAAGTTTGTTATAGATTTTGATGTCTCGAATAATCTCATAAATTAGTTAGAACATTGTTTTGCTATGCTTTTTGCCTTTAACAAAATTTGTTTGAGAAGTTGATATTGGAATGGGTGGTATCAATGAAGCTCAATATTGGCTATTCTTTCGTTGTATCATGATTTATTTTCCATAATTATATGTGGTAACTTTTTTACGGATGTAATTCAAAGAATTTTCATTTATTTGTTGTTGTTATTGTACTTCTTTATTTTTAAAACTACAAACTTCTACATGAATCTGCTTTTACTATTCTCTCTCTCCATTCCATTTTCACACGACCCAATCAATTTTTCTTAAATTGTTGTTAAAAGTTTTTTTTTAATCACCAGAACATACATCAACAAATTTCATTGCGCCCTATTTATAGTCAGTTTCAAGTCTTTCAATACCCAAATCAAGTTCAACCATTACACAGAAGAAAGGATAAACTTACACGTACCGAATGTTTACACAAAATCTCTATTATTACGTGATTTAAGAGTCATGTGACTTGCACATAAATGGGTCTGTTAATGTTTTTTAATGGAAATTTCACAAAGGATGAAACTTGCTAAGTTTTAATTACATTAAGGATGATTTTTGTTCAATAAATTAGTTAAAGGATGTACATTATGTTTTAGGCACCACACTAGTCAGTAGCCAAGATTTTTTATTAAATTGTACAAATTTATTGACCACATATCAACTTATGAGTATTTTTTTCTCTCTACAAAACTTAACATTTCTTGTTAAAATATCTATAGAAATTGACACTTCAATAAACATATCTTGGGTTTAGGACACTATAAATTTTCACCAAATTACTAATAGAATCACAGCTAACTCCGGACATGATATAACTGAAAAGAAAAGCAACAACTTGTGATTTTTAAACTAAATCACCAATTTTTTTACTTAAAAACACGAAGTCCTCTCCTATTTCAAACCTAAATCAAAAATTTTCAATTCAAAAACACAAAGTCCTCTTTAATTTTTAAACCTAAATAAAAATTTTCAATTCAAAAACACAGAGTCTAGAATCAAAAGATGAACCTGCAAGAATCGAAACCCTTGTTGCTATGAAGTTGAACGGCGGCAAGGAGATGAACGGCAGGGAGATGGAAGTGAATGGATTTACGCCAACATTTCATACAACTGAGTTATGTAAATGTTGTGAAACATGTTAATATGTTTAGTTTATCTGAATTTTGTTTAGAGCATAATTTGAGGCTTCACCCAAAATCCACCACTACAATGGATAACTTTTGTTCCAAATCCAAACTTAAAGTTAAGCTTACTGTTTCTGACTAATTCGTTTCACACTGTCATTAAAACAACCCTAGAAAGTAGTGACAATGTTAGAAATCACCATTTACTTGAAGAAAAAACAAGTGGGAGTCAGAAATCTCGTGTGGAAAGTGCCGCTCACTGCATCGCCTACGGCGGTACTGCGTTTGCACATATGCAAAGATCTCATCATTCTCAACACCGCAAAATCACATTCACCGAAGAAAAAATACGTAACAAAACTACTTCTCATAAATAAATAAAAACAAATAGGAAAAAAAGAGAGAAGGTTTTCGCCATTCCGATGGCTGAAATCTTATTAGCGCAGCTGCTGTGAGAAGAAAGAGGTGAAGCGTTGGGTTTTAATAGATAAGCTTGACGGCGATACTTTATAATATGTTGCCCTAATGCAACTCATAATTTTCTGCTCGCGTCTCCACCTAATCTAACTACATCCACCTCATCTACGGCTGGTATCATACGCTACTATTTTGGAGATGCCACATGATTTTAATAGGCATTTGAATATGTGATTTGAAATAAGTAATTTCATTTATTTCTAAAATTAAATTTGATCCATAAGTTTTATCTCGTGAGAAAAAGACCTAAATTTCAAATTCTACAAAAAAATTATAATTTATATTTTGTTCAAATTTTACAAATGACAAAAAAACTTATATTTGGCATGAAAAGATTATTTGTACCATGTGAATGAATTAAAAACTAGCTAGCTAGTTACCACTCCATCCATTTCAAATTAATTGAATTTTTAGGGTATTTTACGGAAAAAAGATTAAGACTTAACTTTTTATTTTTATCCTTATTAATTATTGTCAAATTTTATAATTAAAATAACTAAATTAATGAAAGATAAAATTCAAAGAACATTCTAAAAATAGTTTTGAAAATTGAACAGTTAAATTAATTTGAGAAAAATATTTTAATAATTCAATTAATTTAAAATGAAGTAAGTATTGAATATTAATGTTGGCTAATGAATCTTTATATGTATACACAAAAATTGATTTATAAAAACAACATAAAAATTTATAATTTATCAATACTGTACCTTCGGATATCCTAATTTTTGAACTACATAAGATATTCATTTTTATAAGATTTATGTATTTCTTTGTGAGATTGTCTTCTCTCAATTGTATATGATGAGCATACTTTCTCCTACTATTAGCTACTATTAATATCTTTTTATTCATATCAACTGCAATTATATTAAGTTTGAAAAGTCTCTAAGCACCATGACGATTTTCTATATACATATTATTTTTGCTAATAGCCTTATTATAAACAAAAACATATTTCACGTTGTGAAGAAAAGCTCTATCAATGAGCTTTAAGAAGATGAAGAAGACGAGAGAAGAGATGAGAGAATGATGAAGAAGAAGCTTTGTATATTTCTGTGTGTATCTGTACATATGAGCCCTCTTACTTATATATACAATTACATTTATGTATTAAAGAAACTACCTTAACTAACCTGCATTTAACCAACTAATTAATTACCTAACTAACTAACTGAAATATTAAAAGAATACATGTTTAGTTTATAAGCTATCTTAACACTCCCCCTCAAGCTAAGAATTGGAAAATACATTTTTCATTCCTAGCTTGTTAATCATTTCTTCATGTTGAGGTTTGCACAGCCCTTTGGTGAGTATATCAGCTTGTTGATCTCTTGTTCCTAAGTGTTGTGTCTGAATAAGCCCTTCAAGTATCTTCTCTCTTACAAAATGACAATCTATGTCAAAATGTTTAGTTCTTTCATGAAAAATTGGATGTGCTGCTATTTGGATAGCAGCTTTGTTATCACAAAATACCTTTACTGGCACCTTTATTTCCATTCCTAACTCACTGAATAAGCCTTTCAACCACACTATTTCAGCAACTGTAGTAGCCATACTTCTGAATTCTGCTTCTGCAGAGCTCCTAGATACTGTGTTTTGTTTCTTTGACTTCCAGGATACCAGTGCTCCTCCTAGTTTAATCATATAGCCTGTAACTGATCTTCTTGTTTCTACACAAGCCCCCCAGTCTGAGTCACAATAGGCTACCATTTCATTGTCTTTGTTACTTGGCATAAACAATCCAAGACCTGCAGTTCCTTTTATATATTTAACTACTCTTAGTGCTGCTTCCATATGAGATGACTTTGGTGAGTGCATATATTGACTGAGTACTTGTACTACAAAGGCTATATCAGGCCTAGTCATAGTTAAGTATAATAACTTCCCTATCAGCCTTTGATATTTTCCAAAGTCATCAAGAAGTGAGTCTTCTGCATTAGCATTTTTTCCAATGAATTCATCAAACACAGTGGAAGTTAGCTTGTGATTGAACTCCAAGGGTGTAGAAGAAGGTTTACAACCTGCTAATCCCAACTCAGACACAAGTCCTAAAGCATACTTCCTTTGATTCATTAGTATACCTTCTTTGGACCTGGAGAATTCAATTCCAAGAAAATATTTAAGCTCACCTAGATCTTTCATTCTAAACCTTTGTTGTAACTCCTCTCTTATTTGTTGTATATAATGCAAACTGCTCCCAGTAACCAAGAGATCATCAACATATACCAAGATAACTAGAAGTTCTTTACCTATGTTCTTAGTAAATAGTGAATAATCATAATGTGACTGTGAAAATCCCATATCAACTAAAGCCTCTGTTAGCTTTAAGTTCCACTGTCTTGGTGCCTGCTTCAGTCCATACAAGGACTTATGAAGCTTGCAAACCATGCTTTTCTCCCCCTAGTTTGCAAAACCTTCAGGAATCTGCATATACACTTCTTCAGGAAGATCTCCTTGAAGAAAAGCATTGTGTACATCCATTTGAAATATAAACCATCCATATGAAGCAGCTAAAGCCACTACTGATCTTACTGTAACCATTTTTGCTACTGGTGAGTATGTCTCAGTATAGTCTAAGCCTTCCTTTTGATTGTATCCTTTTGCCACTAACCTGGCTTTATATCTCTCAACTTCTCCAGATGCTTTATACTTAACTTTAAACACCCACTTACAGCCAATAGGAACTTTTGTTGGAGGTAGAGGAACAATAGACCAAGTATTGTTGGCTTCTAGAGCATTAATCTCATCTCTCATAGCATTCACCCAATGAGTATCTTGACATGCCTCTTTATATGTATGAGGTTCAGAGATAGTAGAGTATGCAGCAAGTGATTCTCTATATGTAGGAGCAAGTTTGGAATAAGTAACATATTGTGACATAGGATATAGACATGCATTTTGTGCATTTTGAGTCACATATGAGTCCAACCAAATAGGTGGCTTAGATTGTCTAGAAGATCTTCTTAGAGGAACTAATGGTGCTGTAGTATTAGAAGAAGTCTGAGGCTGTATAGAAGTTGTAGGATTAGAACCTTGAATAGAGGCATTATCAGAAGTTGACTCAATATATGAACTATCATGAAGATCCAGAACAGGAAATAAGTGGTCTGGAAAGGATTTAAGATTCTTGAAAGGAAATATGTCTTCTTTAAACACAGTGTCTCTGCTTATAAAGAAGGATTTGCAAGTCAAATCATACAAGATATAACCTTTCTTGTTCATTGAGTACCCCATATGCACAGCTGGAACAGCTCTAGGTGCAAATTTGTCTAGAATCTTAGGATCTGTAGCATAGCATAGACTCCCAAATACTCTAAGATGCTGAAGACTAGGAACTTGGCCAAACAATTTTTCAAAAGCACTTTGTCCTTGTAACAACACAGTAGGTAATCTATTTAGTATGTACACAGCAGTAGTAACACAAAGTCCCCAAAACTGTAAAGGTACACCAGCCTGAAACCTTAATGCTCTTGCCATGTTTAGAATAGACCTATGTTTTCTCTCAACTACTCCATTCTGTTGAGGAGTATACACACATGAACTCTGATGTACAATGCCATTAGCCTTGAATAAATCATCCATTTGATTATTAACAAACTCTGTTCCATTGTCTGTTCTTATACACTTAATGCCTACACCAAACTGATTTCTTACCAGGTTTACAAAGTCTTTTAACACTACCACAGTGTCTGACTTAGTGTGTAATAGAAAGATCCAAGTATACCTGGACATATCATCCACTAGTGTTAAAAAATATCTTTTTCCATCATGATTAGGCACTCTGTAAGGTCCCCATACATCACCATGTATAATGTCAAAAACTGAAATTGAATGAGAAAGACTAGTAGGAAAAGGCAGTCTTGATTGCTTAGCAATTGGACATATAGAACAGTGATGCTCATGTACAGATACAATGTTCAATTCCTTTATTCTACTTAATACTTTGAGAGGAGCATGTCCAAGTCTTTTATGCCATAGACTACTTAAAGAATCAGCAGTAGAACTAAAACTAATAGGCCTAATTCTTTTATATGCAGCTTCCTTTGCACATTCTCCAGAAGATACTTGATCATTTGAAGGCTTTGTTGTGACAGCAGTATTGAGGATATACAATCCTTGATTCTCTTTACCAATCCCCAGGACCCTCCCATTGAAGAGATCCTGAAAAATACAAAAATCAGGAAAAAATACTACTGCACACTTCAACTGTTTAGTTAGTTGTGACACTGATAAAAGATTATACTTGAATTCTGGAACAAATAACACATCCTTTACTACTTTGTCCTTAAGAACCAAAGATTCACCAATATGACTAATAGACACCTGATCACCAGTAGGTAGATTAACTCTCATACCACCCTGAACATCAAGATTTGTTGGCTGAGTCATTAAACCAAAGTTGTGAACCATATGATTAGAGGCACCAGTATCTATAATCCAGTTAGTATGTGAGATATCAGACATTAGAGCTGTAAAATTACCTGATGTTCCAGATACACCTGCAGTAGCTACATTGGCCATTGTATCCACTTCCTTACTCTTCCCTTTTCTCAGCATCTGCAAAATCTCATAATATTGTTCTTGAGTAAACATTGATACACCTTGTCCCAAAGAAGTATCATTAGATGACTCATTTGTTCTAGTATTAGAACTTGAAGTTGAGTCAATCATTCCAGACTCATTTCCAGTAGAAGCATTATTTGCATAAGAAGATAGTCCTCCTTTCTTCTTTGGATAACCATGAAGCTTATAACAGGTTTCTTTTGTATGACCTTTAAAATGACAAAATTCACAATAGAGTTGAGACTTTCCTGTAGTGTAGCTAGTTCTAGCATCTCCATATCCCTTATTTCTGTATCCCCTATTTTGGAAGTTAGAAACACCTCTTCCTGTTCCTGAGGAAGTTGTATTATTGTTATAGTATCCACCATTCCCTGAACTAGAAGAACTAAGAGGCATTCTATTACTCATCAATGCTGTTTCAGATACAGCTTCAGCAGACGAGAATGTATTTCCTGTACCATGAACTCTTTGACTCTCAACACTAACAATCACAGCATAAGCCTGATTTACACTTGGAACTGGAATCTGCATAAGAACTTGGCTTCTTGCATGAGCATAAGACTCATTAAGTCCCATCAGAAATTGCCACAGCTTTTGAAATTGCAAATGCTCTATGTATTGTTTAGACTCAGGACAAGCACATGAAGGACAGGGAATCAAAGTTTCAGCCTCATCCCACAACTCTCTTAGTCTCGAAAAATATATTGACACAGAAGAAGTTCCTTGTGACATAGTGACCAATTCCTTGTGTAGATAAAAGGCCCTAGATGCATTTACTTTATCAAATCTTTCACGTAGATCTTCCCACACTGAATGAGCATCAGATCCATAGATTACAGTACTAATCAGACTTTTAGACACTGTATTCATAATCCATCCAAGAAAAATTGCATTGCATCTATCCCATACATCATGTAAGCATTCAGAATACATTTCCTTTTTACATGTTCCAAGTAGAAATCCTAACTTGTTTTTTCCAAGTAACACAAGTTTTAAAGATTTACTCCACAGAGAATAGTTTTCAGAACCCACTAATTGAATTGAAATTAGAACAGAACCTTGAGTATCTGAAGGATGTATAAAGAGAGGGTGATTGTGATCGATTTTGGCTGAGTTCGTAACTGTTTGTTGTTGAACTTCACTCGAAGCTCCATCTCCAGTTGAAGGCATGATTGATCGAGTTTAACAGCTCCCAATTTCTTGATTTAGACAGACAATTGATCTTCAATTCAAGATTCTTTAGACTCTTGTCTTCAGATTATGAAGAGCTTAACAGAGAGTTTCAAATTCTCCTGTGCTCTGATACCATGTGAAGAAAAGCTCTATCAATGAGCTTTAAGAAGATGAAGAAGACGAGAGAAGAGATGAGAGAATGATGAAGAAGAAGCTTTGTATATTTCTGTGTGTATCTGTACATATGAGCCCTCTTACTTATATATACAATTACATTTATGTATTAAAGAAACTACCTTAACTAACCTGTATTTAACCAACTAATTAATTACCTACCTAACTAACTAACTAACTGAAACATTAAAAGAATACATGTTTAGTTTATAAGCTATCTTAACACACGTGGATATCAAATTGTTTTCCATTTCAAGAACATTGTTGAGAGTCACAATCATACCTTCACTAAGTAGATCATGAATAATGACTTGTAGTTCAGAAATTTCTTCAATCAAACATCCTCAATCTTGTATTTTTTGTCAAAAATGTTTCACAACTCTATACTAAGTAGGGGTGGACCCACCTTGGTCAAGGGGGTGTCAAGTGTTTGAAAATTACGGTCAAATTTTGGGTTAATAAATATAGGGAAAATTGTATAAAATAGCAAACTAATAACCTAAATTAAATGGAATAGCTAGGGTTTGATTTAATTGTGCTCCATAGCAAACGTTGGCAAAAATTTGCCAGGTGTCTCTCTCCCAGAAGTCTCGCTCGCCACTCTCCCATTCTCGCCTCTCTCGCTTTATACACAGAAGTGTATAATTTCTGTTTCTGTTTTGTATAAAGCGAGAGAAAATTGTATATACACATGCAAAAATGTATATCTTCGTGTTATACACTTGATTATATAATTTACAAACATTTTACTTCAAATATTGCAGAGAAAAATGCCAAAGAATTATACAATTGTGAATTATACAATTGCAGTGAAATACAATTTTTTCTAGCTTTATACAACAGAAGTGTATATATTGTGTTTCTGTTTTTGTATAAAGCGAGAAAAACATATATCTTCTTGCTATACACTTATAATTATGCAATATACATACATTTTAATTCGATTCAACTGTATGCAAAGCTAATTATACAATTACAGCAAAATAGGCCAGCGAATTATACACTTTTATATGTATAGCGAATTATACAGTTTTTATGTTTGCTATGGAGCGCAATTATGCAAGGTTTGCTATATTATACAAATATGATTTTTTTGTTTGCTATATGTGAAAATTGCCCATAAATATACATATAAGCATTGACACCTCTTGATACAAGTAAAAAGTTTAGTCTAGTGGTTAAGAAGTTGCAAAAACTTCTTTAAGATCCGCCAACTAACAAATACAATGATGTAAAGGTATGCAAAAAAATAATAATCAACATGTTAGTAGTGTTGATTCAAGCAACTGGCCTAATGTAACAGTGGAGAACAAGCCTTTTGAAGGCCAATTTTCTTTTGATAAAGATGCACAAACTTGCTTCATACTTGGCCGAGCTAGAGGACTCTGATGGAGACACGCGAATGCTAGTTTTGTGATCTTCATTAATTCCTCTGCTTCTTGTTTTCCAGGAGCTAGTGTCCGTTTGTCAATCAATTCCTTTAACAGCGTTCCATTCGCTCCTGATGCTGGTGAAGATGATAATGTAGCATGAATAATATCACCTGGATGATGACCTATAATAAGTTCTAGTGATAGAATCCCGAAGCTGTAAACATCACTCTTCTCATTTACCTTCATTGTGTAAGCAAGCTCTACAAACAAAATAGAAAATTGTGAGAAAGAGTGAAAGATTTTGAAGTAATGAATATATTCCGAGTTCAAATATACTCCATGTGTTTCAATTTAATTGTCTGATTTTGACTTAACACGAAGTTTAAGAAAGTAAAGAAGACTTTTGTATAGAAATACCTGGAGCTACATAGCCAAGAGTTCCAGCAAACGATGTCCAATTGGTGGAGTTAGGCCTTAAGAGTTTAGCAGTACCAAAATCAGAAACATGGGGATTGCCTTCATCATCTAAGAGAACATTGTTGCTTGATATATCCCTATGAACTATAGGAGGTGAACACGCATGATGCAAGTAACACAACGCGTTTGCTACCCCCTTGACAATATCAACCCTCTTGAGCCAATCTAAATCTCTTGCTTTACCCTCGTTGCTTAGGTTTTGTGACAGGTTTCCTCCTTCCAACAGCTCATAAACCAAGAACGAATGGCGCGCGTGTGAACAAAATCCATAAAGCTTCACAATGTTCCGATGGCGGATATTTACTAGAGCTTGTATCTCTGTTGAAAAGCTTTTGATCAAGTTGTCATCAGATTCTTCATCTTCTAAAGCATGAACTTTTTTCACTGCAACAACTTGACCACATGGTAACTCAACCTTATAGACACTTCCATGTCCTCCCTTCCCTATGCAATATTTGCCATCAAAGTTTTCTGTTGCTGCAATGATGTTTTCGTATGCTATTTTGCCATCAAAGTCCCTAACTGAAAAAGAATTGCTTGATGGTTCTCTTGGCTGAATACTTCTATTTCTTTTCCTTTTCGTTCGAAAAAGTATACAAGTAATCACAAGTAAAAGCAAGGCAACCACAATTAGAGACAGAGTTAAGGTCAGTATAAGCTTTCTACTTGTTCTCTCTTTTCTCCTCAATGAAGAGCAAGGTCTCATACCAGTATGATTATTGCTGCATAAATCCTTGTTATCTCTTAATTCTTCACGCGATGCATTTTGAAATGCCACGATCTTGGGAAGGGGACCAACTAATTGATTGCAAGATATATCGATTGACCTCAAACTAACGCGTTCATTGAAACTAGGCGGGATTGAACCAGACAAGTTATTACGCGAAAGATTCATTCTTTCCAAACTTCTCAAACTCCCTATGTGCCACGGTATCTCACCACTGAGCATGTTATAACTGAGATCAAGATACGCTAGAGAGTGCAAATTTCCTAAATTAGAAGGAATAGTTGTATTCAGCATGTTCTTGCTTAAGTTCAAGTACCAAAGCTGCCTACAATCTCCTATTTCTGCTGGAATCGTTCCACTCATATTATTCGCGCCCAAGTCAAGTCTTGTAAGTTTAGACAACTTCCCCACTTCTACAGGTGTTTCTCCTGAAATTCTATTCTCATGTAAATCGAGTTCCAGCAAGAGAGTTAGCCTCCCTAAACTTTTAGGAATTTCGCCGGTCAAGTGATTTGAAGAGAGATCAAGCATTCTTAGTTTGATCAAATTTCCTATCTCAACTGGTATGGCACCAACCAAGTTGTTATTGGAGATCTTCAAACTTGTTAGATTATGAGAAAAGCCCCATTGTGACGATAACTCGCCATATAGTTTATTATGACTCAAATCCATGTACACTAGACTTGGATAGACACCAAAAGCTTCTGATATATTGCTAGACAATTGGTTACCATCAAGCCTAACTCTTGATAGTGTAGAGCAATTTTTCAAGGTTCGAGGGACACGACCAATAAACTTATTGTCATATGCTATGAATTTAGCAAGTGATCCACCAAAGCACACATTTTGTGGCAAATGACCAGAAAAATTGTTCTCTGCTACTTGAAAAGTTTGCAAATGTGTAAGATTTTCAAACTCTTTTGGAAGTGATCCATTGAGTTTATTTCTAAGCAAACACAAATGCACAAGGGATTTTAAGTTACCAAAACTTGAAGGAACAGGGCCATAGAGTTCATTAACAGATAAAAACAACAACTCAAGTTTAATTAAGTTACCAATAGATGAAGGGATAAAGCCAATAAAACGATTTATCGACAAGTCTAAGTGTTTGAGATTCTTCAGTAGCCCTATTTCATGTGGAATCACTCCATCAAACTGATTGTAACTCAAATAGAGGAAACTTAATCTTGAAAGATTGAACATGTTTTTTGGAAGTGTACCATGGATTGAGTTATTAGTAAAATTAATCAATTGAAGATGAGGAAAAGAAGTGAAATTTAGATGGTGAAGATTACCTCTAATCCCATAATTTGCAAGATTCATTTGATTAACTCTTCCAATATTATCACAAGAAATGCCACACCAATTATGACAAGGATTAGTACTATTGCTAGTAATTAACCAAGAGGAAAGGAGTGTTTGGCTTGTATTTTCAAGACTTGTTTTCCATTGTAAAAGAGAAAATGCTTCAAGTGAAATTGAATGTCTTTCAGAAGCATTTAGATAAGATTTAGCAAGAACATGTTCATCAAAACAAAAAGTTATAAAGATCAAAAAATGAGTAATGAAAATTGTGTTGGATAATGAGGATCTCATTTTTTTTTTCTTGAAAAAAAACAAATATCAAAAGGCCTAATTTTTTTTATTTTCTTTTCTAGCTTTGTGGGAATGCTGGACAGTGGACATAATGATTTATGGACTGGTATTTATAAAAGAAAAAAAAAAAAAAACTCATGTTTCCAAGTGTGGAAACCAAGCCAATATTAACAGCTCTTGTTTAGTACTACTAGTATTCTATATTTGCTTTTCATTTGGAGTAATTTAAATATAAATAACTTATTTCTTAATAGTTATCGCTAGAATATAGAATATGTAACTTATTTCTTAATAGCTATTGCTAGATTTGGATTTCTTCTTTAATTTAATCCTCATGGAAAGTAAATTATAGAAAAAAAAGCTTCAAGTCAACTTAAATTTTTTTTTAATCAGTAGAGTTGAAAAAGTGAAGTTCTTTTAGCCATATAGTAGCATGTAAAAGCTTAATTAATAAAAGAAAAAAGTGGTGTTACTTTTTCCTCCAACAGTTTAATTTTTGCCGACCTCGTGGTTTATGCAGCACAACAACTAAGACTAACATAACATATACTTTATTTTCTTGGAGGTGATAATGTAAAATAATTTTGAGTAGCAAAAAAACATTTTAACTAGGAAGAAATTGAATAAAGCTAAAGAAAAAAACAAAATGTATAATAGCTTATCTCTTATCACTACTTCACGAGGCATTTTAATAACAAAAAATGATATTGCTAGAAATTAATATAAATGATAGGCTCATTAAATTAAATTTCCTAACTATATATTTTCAATTTGTAAATCGACATACAAAGATAGATCAAATCCATAAGGAGAAGTAGGGGTGTCAAAATCAACTCACTGGAAAAAAAATACATGACTCGCTTAACCTGTTCATTTATTAGCTTAGATCATTTTGATCTTTTGCACGATCACAAGTCATATCTTACCCTAAGAGAATGAGAGGAGTATTGGGCTTGAGTTTCTGTTAGATTTTGAAGAACACAAGCATGGACACATTGCAAAAACAACAAGTGAATTGTCCTAAACATTCAAACATAAGCAACTGATGCTCGAACAGTATCATTTGATTTAGTACCCTGAGCACGACCTCTACCTCGTCCCTGTACTTGTCCTTGTCCTTGGCCTTGGCCCCGACCTGCAAGAGATCCGATCTCATGTCAAAAGATAAGACGTTGGTGTCATATATATAGCAGAACCAATATGTTTTACACGAAAAGTTAGTAGTATACTATGTATCTTAGATGAAAAAGGATTGTAGCATACCCTGGCCTTGAATGGGCATTGAACCAGCTACTCCACCATAGTTGTTACCACGTCCACGATTACCACGGCCTCTTCCTCCAGTTCGGCCTCTACCATTATATCCACGTCCTCCTTTCCATCCGCCCTCTCCACCATTTCCAGGCACACCATCATTAAAACGCCCTGTACACAGTAAACCAAGATGTGTTGGAAAAGAAGCAGACAAAAAAAGGAAGTCGATGCATTAAGCTCCCACTATGTGCATAGTCCAGGGAAAGGTGAGACCACAAGGGTCTATTGTACGCAGCCTTACCCTGCATTTTTTCAAGAGGCTATTTTCACAGCTCAAACGTAACCTGTGACCTCATATCACAAGGCAACAACTGTACGAGTTACTCTAAGGCGCTCCCAGGAAGAGGAGGAAATTCATAACATAATCACAAAATAAGTGGCTACATATAGATAGAAAAAAATAGCCAAAATAAACATTATGTTCAAGCCTCACGAGTCACGAGTCACCACCTTCTTCATGAGAAAATTCAAGAACTTTAAAACGACAACGAAAAGAGAATCATGGCCAATGTATGGTGTACCTCCTCCATAATCATATTCGGTCAGTGGTCTGACTTGATCTGCTGGAATAGGTGGCTGATACCTGCAGATTTCAACTGCTTATGAGAAAATTTATGTGTCTTGAAACCAAAACCTGAAAGAAAGGGGCATAACAAGAAATGCGAGCACAAAGACATAGTTACACCATCTGCAACTTCATGGTATATCCATAGTTGCTACACATACCAACCGGGATGTTGAGAAATGGATTTAGATCATATACACCAAACAAAAAAATGCAAAGCATTTTCACATCGACGTATTTTAAGCTTTTGTAGTATGTGATTTGCCTTTTTTGGATAATCAGATATATAGTGTAAAATTAGTATATCCCAAATGTTAAAAAAGAAACAGTAATAGTATCTTACACAGATTAGTCAATATTATTAACACATACTAGTTCTTATCCAAAGAACGATTAGAAGTACCGTTAGAGGTATTGATTTGAACTATTAAACCAGATGGCCAACTCTGATATTAATCATCATAAGTAATAATGCCAATTTTACCATAGTCCAGATTCTACTAGTATGGTATTGAGGCATAGTTGATTGACTGATACATCGCACATTTACTAATGACCAATTGAAGAAAAGGAAGAGCACGAAATGCAGCGTTGATATACTATAATCATGATTACTAACCCGGCTGATGAGGTATCTAACTCCTCCTTTGAAAGGATAATTGTTATGACTGACACATGACGAGTAGTCTCGAGCCTGAATTTGTTAATAAATAAAGAAAGTTATTGAGCAAACATCCCAGACCAGAAAAAAGAAATACTTGATGGACTAAATTTAGCTGCATCTTACGGAAGAAGTCCTTCTTCTAAAGGTTCCCACGTATCAGTGATATCAGTTGAACCAATCGATGTGATCTGATGAAGGCCAACGATCTTCCTCTGATGCATAAAGATTACATAGTTACATGCTTTATCGTGTTATTGGAAACAGAAACTAGATACTACATTTTATTGAAAAACATATTTTTCAAAGAAAATTTAGTAAGTGGACATAAATCACATAGACATGCTACAATTAATCTGCTGCACACACCTTTATTAGTTCTGCTATCATTACTGTTTTGCTAATTGCTCTACCCATAGACTTAAGAGCAATTTCTTTAGATCCTTTCTCCTGCAAAACAACAAAATTGTCAAGACGCTAAACTCGCAGAAACATGAAAGCTTAAATCCATCACTTCCTATCGACTCAATGGGATCGAATATATGAGTTTACTCACAAACAGAGGGCATATAGCAAGCAAATTGTTGCATTGTAGTGTTACTCAAACTAAGGTGCAATATCATCAGTATTAAGATCCATTGATATTAATCTGATTCAGTTGGAATGCTTATTATTTCACAATTACACAAACAAACTACTCCTTTCGTCCCAATTTTGTGTCCTACTATACTTTTTAAGTCTGTCCCCAAAGAAAATGTCAATATCCCTTATTTAGTCTACATACGCCAGTGCCGGAACCAGAAATTTTAATGAGAGGGTTCAAAATCTAAGAAGTAAAAGGAGGGGATTCGACATCTATTATACATACCTAAAAAGTAATTTTAACCATGCATAAATAGGGAGTTCGGATGACCCCGGCCCCCCCGATTATATGTTGCCTCCGCCCCTGGCATACGCACTACCCTCCCAAACCCATGTGTGAAATTACAGTGAGTATGTTGTTGTTGAAAACTGTATAACTTCTTATGTCACTCTTTAACTAGATTATTCATAGCCATACAAATCTTTATGACTTCTGATTTACGTCACTTGTTTATAAAGGATTTCGTTCTTTCTTAAATTTCGTACATGATCAAATATAAACTGAGACATATTGAGTATCAAACACATAACACAATCATGGCTAGGGCACTTCTAACAAGCAAAACAATTTATTGTAGAAATTTTTACGATTAAACATGCAAACTAGAAATCATGTGGTGTAAAACTTTTACAAAAATACGCAAATTAGTAGAATGAAAAAAAGATAAACGAGGGACCTGAAGAAGAAGATTAGTAGCATAAGTAATGTAATTCCTTAATCTTCCTTGGGTTGTTATTCTAATCTCATTCTCCTTAATAGGATTATCAATTATTGGCTTCTGCACTTTCTCATACCTATCCATAACTTTTTTAAAAACAATTTTTTTCCTTCTATCAATTCCCAAATAATGAAATTTTTTTTAGCACTTGTAATTAAAAATCAAATGTTACAGTAATGTTAGTTCTTTTGATAGTGTTAACTCTTTTACTTTTTTTTTCTTTTGGTCAAAACAGTATCCAAAAAATTACGGTTAATTTGTGGCTAATATAACCGCCTTAATTTTCTGATCTCAGTTTATGACTCTTGATTCATGAAATAACCACGTGTTTAAGATTCTTAATTGTAACCCTAAAAGGATAAAGCTACAAATCTTATTTACGATAAGTATACAAAATACCCTTAAATTGTATATATAAATTATTAATTTCATCTTTAAATTATAGGTGATTTTAAACATTAATGTTTATTTTAAATTAGGTCAACTCGTTGATTAAATTGGAATCAGTGGAAGCACATGGACTTTACTCTTTCAAATTTACTGCAATGAGATGCAACAATTTCTTTATTATTGCCAACACATATAACAACAAATAAAATATTAAGTATTTATTGTAGTGACATTATTTCCAAGTCATAATAATGTTATATTCATTAATTATAAAAATTATAGTGCAAGTCTCTTCGAATTTTTGATTATTTTCATTATCTTAGATGACAAGTCAACCTAGGCAAGGCTTAAAAAATAAAGCAAGTTGCTAGTAATTATTAAAAAATAAAGCAAGTTGCTAGTAATTATTAAAAAATAAAAGAAATAATCAATCAAAGAGGTCTATAAATTATGACTTTTGAGAAGCAATGCAATATATTCAGTACACCATAATTAATTAACTTCATAAATTAAAGCTTCTCCAAGTAATGGCATCATTTAAATTTGGTTTGATCTTCACTGCACTTCTTCTCGTCATGGCAACCACTAGTTAGTTCTTCAATCTCTCTCTATAATAATAGGTTGTAGTCTTACATTATATATTATATATGATTCTCATCAACATGTATGTATATATATATATATATATCATATGATTGTGTAGAAACTTTTGTACATATCAGTATGTACGTACATGTTTAATTTCTTTGTATATGCATGTGGATCGAACGTGTTTTTACTTTAATTTTCATGTTATATATATATATATATATATATATATATATATATATATATATATATATATATATATGATGTTGATCTTGTAATTCTGATTATGGACTTGTTTCAGTGGATGTGATGTGGTTCTCGAAGACCAAAGTTATGGCTGCAAGAAATGTCGATCTTCATGTATTATCAAGGAGACTACTTCCACAACTTAACGATATAATTACATGTGGGACTCTGTGTGGTCCTCATAGTCCTACTGATTACGATTGCAGTGATTGTTGGTATTGTTGTGACTGCAGACAAGAAGCTTGGGATCTTAACATTTTTCGTTGTGGGTACCCAGAGTAGCAAGACAAGAACCTTTGTTTTTCTCCTACAATAACAAATGAATACTACTACTTTTCTTTTCAATTTACTTGTCAAGAATAACAAACTCAAACTTCTAACACTTTGGTTAGGTGGGTTGTCGTGTATTCTTTTCTAGTGTATCGTATTGTATTGTATAGTTTAGTGTTATGTTGTATCGTATTGTATTTTTTTAATGAATATTTTTTCTGTCCCACAATAGTTATTCAGTGTCCATTATATTATTTTGGGATATCCAATACATTTTTTAAAATTAAAAAATAATTTACCAATTTTGTTTATTTTATCATTGTTATTTAATATATTATTTGTCATCTAACACATTTCTCAAGCATTAAATTTAATAAAGTTAAAGAATAATATAGTAATATTACCTTTATTATTTTTTATTTGTTAAAGGATGTGCCAAGTTAATAGTAGTCAATCTTGTTGGACAGAGAGAGTACAATATTTGTACGCACATTTTCGCATATAGTTACTCAAAAATAACTTAATTATGTTTCATATATATATATATATATATATATATATATATATATATATATTGCTAATTACGATTTGTAGCTACATGTTATAGGATAGAGAGAGGCGAGCAAGATTAGGAGATGGGAGAGAGAGGGCATAGAATGGAGAGAGACGAATTGTGTATATATATATATATGTCGAATAGTATATGTATATTTGTCAAATAATAGTATTTATGTAACTGGTATACATACGTATTTGTATATCTGGTTGGCAAGATTGAGAGAGGGAGAAGAGAGACAAGCGAAAAAGGGCAGAAAATGGAGAGTGACAAATTGTATATATATATTCGTCAGGTAATTATATATATAACTAATATATATATGTATTTGGAATGAGATTATGAAAGGAAAAAAAGAGGCGAACAAAATTGGATGAGATAGAGAAGAGAGGCGAGTGAAGGGCAGAAAGTGAAGAGAGAATAATTGATTTTTTATATATATATATATATATGCGAATAGCCACACTCTATATTTATAGCCACCATTTCAATGAGTGCATTTTCTTTTCCATGCGCAAAATTTGCACCTGTAAAACAACAATCTCCTCTTGTGTAATACTAATATTAGAAAATTAGACGGTTAAGTAAATTTATATTTTTTTTGTTTTATTTTATGTGGCATTATTTGATTCGGAGTAGAGTTTAAAAAATAAATTAAAACTTTGAATTGTTTACCAAATTATTCTTCATAAGTAGATTCATTTTCTCTCTCCTCATAAATGTATTAGAATACCTAAGTGGGACCAACAAGGATAAAAGAGAAATTGTACCTTTAAATACTTACCATATGACGAAATGTGACATTATTTTTGGGACTGACCAAAAAGGAAATGATGCCACATAAAATGGGACGGAGGAAGTACTATTTAATTAGTTAATATAGTTGTAGTTTGCTATAATTACCACTCGCAACTAATATTTATTATTAATTATGTGGGTTGACTTCGAGTTTGGATAATTAATCATGTTTGTATAATTCGTCACGTTTGTATAAATCGCAACTAACAATTCTTCATTTGATTTGTATTTGTATATGAAGAGTTATATTTGTATATGACAATGATTTCCTTTGGTTTTTCAGTTTTATCACCATATTCGTTCAATCTTTTTTTGTATAACTTTTAAAAGTTTGTATAAACGTGTACTTTTTAATTTTTGTATAATTTAATTTGTATAACTGTTTAAAGTTCCTATATTTATATTTGTATCAATTTGTTATTTCGAATATTATCATATTTGTATAATTTCAAATTTTGTATTACTCAATTATATAAAAATATGTGAATTATACAATCGAGATGCGAATTATATCCTTTTTTGTCCTTTCTCACTCGTCTCTCTCCTCTTTTTCAATCTCGCTCGCCTCTCTCTTCTCTTAGTTCTACTAGGCATACCAATCCAAACTGATAAAGTTAGGGCAACACATCATTTATTGATTCAATATATGTGTATATATTTTAGATGAAATATCGAAAATAAGATCCAAAGTGTGTTTAGATTTTTTTTTTTAAGTGACCTCTATTTCGTAGGTAAGAATTTTTTTTAGATAAATAGAATGGGAAGATGAAGTTTGTTGAATGATGTGAAAGACACAGCTTAGCAAGTAGATCTTACTGTTCCTACTTTCGTAACTACAAGGATAAATAAATATATATTAGTTAATTAGCCATCATAATTATGGATTTAGCTAGTAACCACTCGAGATCAATATTTGATGATAATTATGTGGCTGAAGTGTTGGGTTTGTATGATTTTGAAATCTGTAATGTAATTTCGCATAGCTTTTGTATAATATTGTAATTTTGGATAATTGTTTAAAGTTCAGATGTTTATGTTTGTATGAATTCGTTATTTCGAGTCTATATAAAAATAATTCAATCGTACAGACATACTCATCATATGCAAACTTTTCCGTAACTTATATAAACCCATAAATTATACAACGAAGCAGCTTAAACAATAGCTATAGCTCAAAAATATACAAAATATATCTATAGAACATGGTTAAATTTAGTATAATGAGTATTTTTTTTTTATAATGAAAAAATTAAAATTATATGGTGTCGATCGAAAGGGAAAATCCAAAGAGCTGTGAAGAAGTTGTAGAGAGAGAGCTACTTTGATGGAAGTACACGTAATCCGAATATGCTCTGCATTTCCATTCGCTTCCATAGCCAAACTCAGCCTTCATCCCTCCAAATCCAACTTCGCCATTTCTCTTTCTTCTCTAAATTTTTCTGATGGTTCCAGATTATCATTCAAAGTGGAATCCCAGAAGAGGAACGACGTCGTTTTTGACGAGGCCGCATACGAGGCCGAACGTCACAGACTCGACGCTGAAGCTCGAAAATCTATGGCTGAAACCTCTGAAATAGAGACCCAAAACCAACAAGACCCGAAAGCTTGGAAATGGGTCATTAGAAAACGGGTTTGGGACTTGATGGAAGCCAAAAATATAGCCCAATTTCCAAGACCCGTTCATCATCGGATACCCAATTTTGTTGGAGCTTCACTTGCTGCTGATAAGGTTTCAAAGATAGCATCTTTTTTATCTCTTTATTAAAATAAAGAAAATGGGGCTCATGTTTAGCTAAATTTTTTTTCTGTTTTTCTGTTTTTTTTTTTTTGGTTATTGTCATTGGCAGTTGAGTGAATTGGAGGAATTTAAAGTGGCCAAATGTGTGAAGGTGAATCCAGATACACCACAAAAACAAGTGAGATTTCTCACACTTAATGGTTAGTTTTTCATGAACTTATTTTGTTTTAAGTTTGAAGTTTGTAGGGCAAGACTTCTGTGTAGTAATTATTTTTTGAAAATAGGAGACATTTTTTTTTATGAAAGTAGTCCAATAAAAAAGGAAAGTGAGACGAAGAAATTGTAACAAAGTCAGTATGAAATATGAGGTGGATAAGTGAAAGTTCTTACTGTTTGAAATGATAGTATAAAGTTTCCTCTTTGTCCTATAATGTGACATTGAATTACTCATTTGTTGACCCTATTCTTTTGCAGGAGGGAAGCAGCTATTGACACCACAGCCTCGTCTAAGGACAGGTTTTTTCTCTGTACTTGAAGAGAGTATGTTATCTGCTGGTACCATTAAGGAGGCCTGCACTTCTGCTGGAGTTGCCAAATATGGAAGACCAATTGGATTGGAGGAGAAAATAAAGGTGGACTTTATCGTTCTTGGCTCAGTTGCTGTTAATCCAATGACGGGTGCTAGACTCGGCAAGGGAGAAGTAAGCATTTGTGCCAATCTTTGCCTCTCTAATTTTTTATACTGCAAGAAGTAAGCTCTGGAAATGGGTTGTGTGTGATCAAAAGAAGTGAGTGTAAACGCCTTCCAAGTAGGCATGGAACAGACACATTTAAGAAAAAATGGTTGTCGTAAGAGAACATGAATAGACTGTTCATTTTATATGATGCAGCTTATTTTTGTCCATTTTTGTGTTATCTGGGTACTTTTCACTCATAGTATAATGTCTGATCTTGACGCTTCATGCTGTGGTTCTGCTTATATATTCTAGAGACTGGTTGTGTTGAATAATACTATCTTTAAGGTTCTATACTATGCGCCACTATAACAATTGGACGCACAGGAAGGCTCATATTACTATTGTTAATAATCTTCCGAAAGAAGCATTATCCAAGTGGTGCTACAGAAAATTTTACTAGTTTCAAATTTTAGGATCTTGATTTCATCAACCCTTGCTATATTTCTTCTTTTTTTCCCCAGTAGTTATGGCGGACAAACTTATTTTGTTGATTTACATGTTTGCTTCTATTGTATGCGAGAATGTTTTAAGTTTTCCTTTTTAATCTGGCTGGGGATGGCTTCAAAAGTTGAAGTTCAGTTAATTGTGTTAGGACTGGATTGATGGATTTTGTGTACATTATCATAAATCATATTAAAAGTTTCAATCTGTTTAAGAAAAGAAAGTATGATTACCTTGATTCATCCTTTACTTGTTCCATGATTAAGTTACTTGGTATGCCGAGCGCCAAGCGCCAAGTTTTATTTGGAAATTTATCTTGATTACACAGTTCATTGTGTCTAGGGATTTGCTGAACTTGAATATGGCATGCTGAGATACATGGGGGCCATAGATGACTCAACACCAGTTGTCACATCTGGTACGTCCCTTTAAAAAGTCATCCTTCTTCATCAAAGTTTAACCTTTCACTCTTAAAATGTAAATCTCGCTTGTTGGTTGATTCAGACCAATTCTTTTCCCTGTTACTGTGGACAGAAAAGGAACTAATTTTGCTAGTCAAAACTATGGAATGATTGTTTCAATAATTCTCACATTAGCTAAATTGATCTTCATTCTCTATGGATGGCTTCCTCAGTGCATGACGAGCAGCTGGTAGATGACATTCCTATTGACAAACTATTGATCCATGATGTGCCGGTTGACATCATATGCACTCCAACTCGCGTCATATTTACAAACACATCCATCCCAAAGCCTCAAGGTTAGTGTATTCCATATGTATAATCACACCATCATCAGTACCTAAAGTCTCTTCTTGTATGTGTGTGTCCTTGTCCGTTCTTTCTTCTGTTTTTGTTTCTCGTCTTTGCAACTTTTCACTTTAAACTTGATCAGATTGTAACTTGAAACTAAGAGACTGACAGGATCCATCAGAGTAGATCCTTCCCAGTTGGCTAACCTTTGTTATGATTGATCCGTTGCAGGGATATACTGGGAGAAGCTCTCTCCTGAAAAACTTAGTCAAATTCGAATACTCAGACAGCTGAAAAGTAAAATTGAACAAGAGACTGGACAAAAGCTTCCAACTGGTCCTTCTGAGAAACTACCACCAACCGCCCAGCGCCGACGCTGATATATTTAGATTCAAATATATGAAGTTTGAGTAAATTATTGTGTAGCTTTGTGTAGTAAGCATACAGCAAACTGTAAAGCCATCTAATAACTAATATTGACAAACGTTTCAATCGTGATGTTAAAAAAACTTTATTGTAAAGACAGACTTATTGTTCATACACCAAACGAATTATTAAGCCAAGGGGAAAAAACGAAAAAATGTCAGCGCTAGAAGAAGGGGTTGAACCTTCGACCTTGTGGTTAACAGCCACACGCTCTAACCAACTGAGCTATTCCAGCTGTGTGCTATTTTCTATTAATTAAAATTTTTGCCAATTTCTTTTTTTACTATTCAGTAATTTTCCCGTAATTGGATGATATCCAGACAAACTGTATATCTATTGGAACATCCATAGCTGATAGCGCATAGATACATTTTTGGTTATATCCCGAGTGTTTGGCATCCGCATTGAAACTTGATTAAATTTGTTTGAGACAACAGTCCTAAGTCCTAACATGATCTTTTCCAATCACAGAAACTAAAGACCTCTAGTTAAGACCCGAATCATCTAACTAATATTAGCATAACCAATAGAGGTATACTTTACACAAATACAAAAAAACTTTCTTTAGGTGAAACATCTCTCACTATAATTTAATTATCTTTAAATAAGGGTAGAATAGTCCTCCATCCATCCAACGATAAGAAACCACACCATGTCCTCTGTAAAGTAAACACAAAATTGGATGACTGTATTGACCGCTTCTTTATAATACAAAAACTAGAAATCATAAGTTACAATAATATATACCGACCACGATGAATTGTTCAATTAGAGTAAACCAATTACAGCCAAAACAATGCCTCCCTACCTATTTGTTTCAAACAAACTGTATCTCCTCGTCCTAATCCTAAAGAATAAACATACAACAAAGTCACTAATAACTTCAGTTCAGATATACTGAACCATCAATCAAACACAGAAGACGACAAAAATAATGTGAGACTTTCCTCGAAAGTGAAACTGTGGTAGCTTAGTGCAAGCAATCATAAGGATTCTGTTTACTTTAACATTCTGTTTAAAGGGATCCGGTCGTTCTGCCTTGTGATCCTTTCTATAGGAGAAATCACCTGAGGCATTGACATTCCCACAGACACAATGATCTCTGAAAATAAAGGAAGAAAAGTGTGTTACAACTTACAATTCAGGACTCTATCAAGTGCAACGAAGCAAGAAAAGAGAAACTTCATGTTGTAGTAAAACACGAGTATAATGTATGCTATTATAAGTGAAAAGATCGATTCATATTTCTGAGCCAACAAGGATTTTAGCTGGATTACAACGTATGTAGCAGTAAAATGTTAAACAAGTTTGCATTCTTATATGAATTTCTGTTTTTGTCCTCTGCTGTTCTCATATCATTCATGTGGTGAAGGGATTGGTTCGGAGAAGCTAAACACAAAATCTTATGTGGTGTGACAAAGAACCGATAAGCTCGTCCAACCGCCGACCAACTCATAGACAAAGCAATATACAATGTAAAGAACTTCAGTAAAGATAATTCTTGTTGTAGGGCCTGCAAAGAAAAGGGACCTGAGGCCTAACTTACTCTCAAAAGCTAGTTCATGAGCTGAGTATTGCCCAACCATACAAGGAGACAACCTCATTCTCTCAACCATAGTGGGACGGTCAACCGAGAGAATGTTATCCGCAAGACAAGGCTAAAGAAACCCTCTTTATATTCTAAACAGATAATTTTGCTTAAAAAGATAGCAACCAACAAATTTCAGCAAGTAGATTGGAATGGAAAATAAAACTAGTAACTCCCTCCATCCCAATTTATGTGATGGTGCGTAAGACTGGATATAGAGTTTAAGAAATGAAGACTTGTGAAACTTTTGATTCAAAACAAGTTCATAGATATTTGTGTGGCTATAAATCTTCTCATTTAGTGCACAATGGGGAGATAATAGTTACATTGTTACCAAGTATAGAAAGATATCATTCTTTTTGGACTGACCGAAAAGAAAAGTGTCACCTAAAGGGAGTAAAAAATAGGGACCAGGCTTGACCGGACACAATAGGTCAATTTGATTGGTGATATACACAAAATGCGAAAAAGATGGAAACACTGCTCAAAATGACTAAACATCTTAATTGACAACAAAAATAGAAACAATGATATTGATGCCAAGTAAGCGGAACATCTGAACTGCAAAATGTACATATTTAACAATCACTGAATTACAATTAGAAAAATACCTATGCCTTCTCGCACGGACAAATTTGGTCTGATGATATCATTGGAATTAACCAAAAATACGTCCCCTATATACAAATGATTTGTAGGGACAAAAATGCTGCACAACTCTTCATCCCCGTCATCTCTCTGCAACAAATCAATAGCTTAAGAACATCCTTGAATGATCAGAGAAACAAGAAAAGCAGGGACACTAGAGAGAAGTAAGTAAGAAGGATTACAAAAATAGGACTATGGTAGAGTATCTCCAAGATAAATCCAAATCTAGTCTCCTTTGCTTCCTTTCTCCCCCAGAGAATGGAATGCTGGGAAGGGAGTGGGAGAGTCGAAACTGTGGTCAAATTGTCTTAATTCAACATATATGACCATATGTATCTTACACGGTAAGAAATACATTTGAAATCAGTAGGACAATGACATTCATATGAATCTCTAGTTTAAAGTCCAAACTTTTGTCCCCCATAGCAATTGAAATCAAATCAATGTGATAAGAGCTTCATCCTTGTAATTCTTAAATGCAATGCATTCCACTATGTTAGTAATAACAGGAGGAAATAAGGGGAATGGAACCTAATTGAAATAATTCCTTTAAACACTCTTTATCATACAACTTATGTTGGTTGGCACATTTGGAACTGAAGTAAACGAGATATACTTCCTCTTTCTTTGACTAACTGGAAAGGATTGATATAAGCAGCCCCTCCCCTTCTTCTCTGTCTCTGAGTTCATAAAGCTATGATGGAAAGACCATACACTGTTCCTATTCTACCAATCCAACATAATAAACCGTAACAGACATCATGTTGCATGGATATCAAATCAACAGACAATTATCAAATAATTTTAAGTCAAACTATAACTTTGTAGTAGTACACATCTTGTTTTCCCCTTTTTGTAGTGAACATTTAAATGGACAGTGATAAACAGTCAAACTCAAACGGGACTAATGATATTTGAAGAACAACTATCAATTAGTTTACTAGAAAAACAGGGAAGAGTATATAAAGCTAAATACGAGTTTGTGTTACGCTTAGCAAAAAATATAGAACTAAAAGAAAATTGAAAAAAAAATGAAACAATAACTAAAGGAAGACAAGAAGCTACACATGCAACAGCACAAGTCTTCCATGAACTCCAGACACCCTGCAATATATGTATTGCCCCCCATTATGCACTCAGCTAATTTCCCCGTCCGCCAGACCAAAACACAGGACGGGGAGGACCTACATTTTCCCTCCAGATTACCATCTCTATATGAAAAATTGATAAGGATACTTGTATTAACTTTATATAAAAAAAATATCCGCAATTTAATTTTGCTACAAATATTCCAAGCTACAACAGGTTTTGCACATACTATAAGGTTCAAAAATGTCAGAAATGGACATGGAACCTAAAAAGGGAATGTGCAATATAGGACTAACGTTTTTTTTTTTGGAAACTGGTAACTTTAACGTAGGACAAACGTTTTACAAAAGAATAGGTTGAGATTATTTAAGTAAAATAGATACATTTAGCACAGTATGATAGGATACTGTGATGGAACTACCTGGAGAACAACTGAAGATGTTATGAAACCAATCGCATATTCACCAATTCGGGGATGACGAATTATAGCGACTTCCTTGAAAGCATTGGTATTCTGGTCTGTAGTAAAAAACAGGCAAAGAAATCAAACAAGTCCTATTAGTCCAGAGCAAGATACAGACATATATTCGAACTACATCAAATCCAGCAGAATTTCATCTTCACTTATCACAAATATAGTCAAGACACGGGTAACTTAAGAACTTAGCCACCAATCAAATGAAGCTGCATAAAGTGTTGCTAGATAAATCAGAAGTCCAAATAAAACTCCATTATCAAAAAAAGTTCAAATAAAACCCATGAATAATATGTCCCTAAGAATAGGCTTTGTGATTTAATCCTAATGTGCTTCCATATTCTAATGCATTAAATAATAGTGATGTCCTAAGGTGCTTCCAGTGTTATCGCAAACATCAATATAAAATGAAAGAGCGAACAGCCATGTGCTTCAAACATATTTATGCTTCTATCATTACCAGTTAAAGTGGATCACTTGGAATAGTTGATTGAAACAAAATACTCTATTTATCTCTTGATCTTAAAAGGTAAATCAGATTTAAAAATTGAATCTCAGCTGTTAGTTTATTATACCACCAGTAAAGAATCTTCTTCCCAATCATAGCTAATATGGAAAAAACAACCAATGAACCGAAAACACTACCATTCTTTCATATAAGCATTCTGCTCAAAGTAAGCATTCTTTCATGATGATTGAAAAGGGATTTCAAAGATTATTTTATCAAAGCTAAATCTGCACTCGACATATCTATATCTCATTAATACTCCATCATTAGGAAATTAAAAGGTGCAACCAAACAACAATGATTACCTGGTGAAATAGCAGAACTAATTTGCTTTGATGCAGAGTATAAATGCTTCACAAAGGGCATTCTCTTTATAAACCACTCCCCTAACCAGAAAACTGTTGAACCCAGCCATGATGAAGCAAAAATGCCAACGAAGAATATGAAGGTTATCGATGTGACAAATCCAAGGCCTGTAAGTATAAGGGAAGCACTTATAAATTTACCAGCTACACAGGCTTTTATTGAAGACACAGCTCATGATGATGCTAATAATTTTACCAGAAATATCACAAATACCAACATGATCAATGCATCAAAGATTACTACAGCAAGCAAAATGGGAAATAAAATCCTGCAATGCCAAAAGTAACGTACCAAATATGTCAATACCAAGTCTTTCATATATGGGGCTGAAGAAACCATCAACAAATTGAATAAACCACCATGTGATGAAAAATGTAACAGCCACGGGAAAGAGGACCACACTGTGAATAGGCAATATCCACCAAAATTAGTATGTAGAGATTCACATAAGATAAAGGAAGTAGGCATCCAGTGAATGGAGATACTGATAAAAAGTAAGGATGGAGGATCATGCATGCACTTCTCGGTCCTGTCTCCAAGGGACATGACACTGAGAAAGGTATCCCACAAGCCAATAAAAGTACATTTTCTTTTCTTAAGTAGTTGAAAAGGAAAAATCAAAGACTAGGGATTTTGATAAGCTCCCCACCATCCAGTCATGAACTTCTTTGACACCCAACTTTGAAGAACAGCATAGCAAGCCTGATCAAATAAATGTCAGAATTAGTATGATCAGTATGTAGATATGGAAATGAGTTTTTGCACAGTGGAAGAAATAGGAAGGAACAAACATGGTATCTTTCACAAAACCTCAGATGTTAGTGAATTAATATGTACATATCCAGCAAGAACAATTACTTTTTTTTTGGATAACCAGCAAGAACTATTACTTTTAGAATTCTAAATCACAATTCTTCAACACTTCTCTTTGTGATATCAAGCCAATTTCCTTGCTTAACAGCTCTCTCTGTTATCATTTGCTAGAAGATCTAAACAAAGAATATCTCAGTAATTGTGTGTCATTGTCAAACCAATTAGTTCAACTCTCTCTTGTGGTACCTTATCCAATGAAAAAAAGGAACATTAATTACCTTTTCAACGAAAAATGATCAGTAGTTTTTTTTTATGACAAAGGAAACCCGCAGCCGCAACCCTTTGAGTGCGCACAGTGTAAAACCCCGCTCCTATGCAATAGCTCGCAAACCACATAGGAGAGGTAACCGCACCAGGCATTAATTACCTTTTCAATGAAAAATGATCAGTAGTTTTTTTTTTTTTGATGACAAAGGAAACCCGCAGCCGCTACCCTTTGGGTGCGCACAGGGTAAAACCCCCACTCCTATGCAATAGCTCGCAAACCACATAGGAAAGGTAACCGCACCAGGCAAGCCTGGTGCGACGAGCTCGACCCAGAAGGCAAACCCCTTGCTTTCGCTGGCAAGGGGTTTCGAACTTGAAACCTCCAACATGGAAGTCCCAAGCTCAAACCACTTTTGGTCATGTTACTAGAGATTTTGTTATGAAGAGCTGGCATGAAATTGAAATAAAAATACTTTTGCTCAAACTTTGGAGATCTATGAAGTCACAGAATATGTTACTAGAGATTTTGTTGAGTAGGCCACACTAACCCATCAATTTGGGATCCAAATTCGAGATTTTCCTTGGAATGGAATAAGCTACATCGAACTAGTGTTCTTTCCCATTGACAGGAACTTAGTTGATTACAGTACCAAAGAACCTTTTTTTTTCTGCATAAGACTGATTTTATTAACTGAGCAGCAAAAAAAAGATAATGCTGGAGGAGTTACAGCTTCGACATTTTCCTTGGAATGGAATAAGCTCCATCGAACTAGTGTTCTTTCCCATTAACAGGAACTTAGTTGATTACAGTACCAAAGGACTTTTTTTTCCTTCATAAGAATGATTTTATTAACTGAGCAGCAACAAAAAGATAATGCTGGAGGAGTTACAGCCAAAAGAGGGAGGCCATTAGAAGTCGTGTATTGAGCTACAGGTATCAAAACTTGTTATCTTTGAAATTTCCAAGTAATATCCTCCTACTAACTTTGATTTACTGGCTCCTTGATTCATTGGTTTAGTAATTTTGTGTGGATAAACTTTCAAAATCAATCAACATTCCTCAATCCAAAATTAACCTGAGTTAGCTATATAAGTCCTCTATATCCTTTCCTCTCTACTGAAGATAATTTAGTTGATAACTAACTTAAGAGTTCTCTATTCTCACACAGCCACTCTTAATTTTGCAGGTATAATTAGTTTAGTTCCAACTAACCGGTTGCTTAGCTTCCACTATATTCTGTTCTTCACTAAATTGCTTGATCCAAGACTTCTAAGACAATCAAGAAAAACTTCCTTCAATCTGATTTTCGGTCTACCTGGTCCACCGAGATTGGACTTTTGATATTCCCCCAAATTTAGAAAGTCGCCCAAAGAATCTGTAACAAAACCAAAGGTGCGGTGCGTACAGTACATGTTTTCAAATTTTTCCATGTTCGATTGGTCAAAGTTTTTGAAAAAAAACATTTTCTATAAAAAAAACAAGTTCCTTAAAATATGAAGAAAATGACTTCCCTGGTGGAAGTAGGAAAAACAAGTTCCACAAGTGGCATTTCACATTGATTATGTCCTCCTCCCACCTCATATTCACCCCCACACTTGTATCCCCCATCCCCGCCACTCCACACCCTTACCCCCTACACCTCTCATACTATTTGTATCAATTACATACAAATACTTTTAGGATAACGTTTCTTACTTACGTAACACACAACAAGATAAGTAAGAACCCACTTATTTTCCCATAAAACATTTTCCTTCGTACCAAACATACAACAATTCTAAATTCTCATCATTGATATTATCTATAGTTTAGTCATAAAACCGTTCTCATGATTTCAGCTCTCAGCTTAAATCATATAACATAGCTTCTTTTTCTCCCACTGCCTTTAAGTTAGTGAACATCCTCTATCCTACACCACTAGAGACCCCGCAGCCATTGTTCACTAACATAATAAGAAAACAACCGTACTACTTCAGAATTAACCACGATTTTATTTAGCTTAACCAAACAAAAAAGCCAGCCAAAAATATTGAAATTCATATTATTATTTTCTAAATAATCGCATTTCATCTAGTAAATCTCAGTCAGATACATTTCAAAATTCGCCTTCAAATACCATTACATGAAATGTACGTATTTTCCTCATTTATCACTAAAGAATTTCCATGGCAATTACGCGAGATTTGAGAGTCGATCAATATTAACCTTTTAATCAAATCGACCTACAATATAGTACTGTTTAGAGCAAGTTCGATCTGTTACAAGTGAAATTATACTGTACCTCACAGATAACTTTATACAAATTGGAGTATTTTATTTTATTTATTTGTTTATGTGAGAGGAGGAACGAACCTTGCGAGTAGAGGAATTTGGGGAAGAAGGAGGAGATTTGACGAGATCTTCGGGATCTTCATGGAGGGTTTCGTTTCGAAGCGGCGAACTTGACGTTGACTCTTTCTTATCGTCCGCCATTTTCAAAGTAAAAATAAAATAAAAGAGAGAGAGAATGAGAGATTTTTTCTCAAATATTGGGGTTTGTTGCAAATTTATTGCTTTTACAGGGTGGTGTCGGGGATACCAAAAACATCAATTTTATTAAATTACATATTAAAATCGCCATATATATAATAAGGGAAAAGCGTCAAAAATATCCCTCAATTTTAATTTATTGTTTAAATTTATTCTTGTCGTTAAAATAAAGTTAATTTTACTCTTCTCATTACTAATTTTAACCAAATTTATCCCCCATTAAACGGATTGACTCAACTTGACCCACATTTTTTTAAAAAAAAGTAAAAATTTAAGAAATCTCATAGTGTAATTCAATAATTACACTCTGTCCCGATAAATTTAGTATTTACGAAAAATCTCTTAAATTTGTTGTGCCGTGATACTTTAGACTCTAGTGATACATGGTAAGTTTAAACTGTTGAGAAAAAAATGGAGAAAAAATGGTAAAATTAATGTTGTTACTAAAACATCTTATTTTACGGTAACAGATCATTAATCAGCATAAATTCAATACGTAATTGGATATTAATTTCAAATTTTGAAAATCAAAGATTATATCATCTAGTTTGAATACATTTTTTATGAACAATCTGTTAAATTTCGAACTACAGTAATTTTATTATTGTTACTGTGGATTTTTCAAGATGAATACTTCAATTTTGATGAGACATTTCGAAATTTGGGTTAACAAATTGCAGTATGAAAGTTACAAAATCGAGGGAATCGTTGTTGGAGATTCAATTTCGTTTTCTATCATTATTGATACATATCTACTACATGTATCAGTGCATTGACTAAACATTATAACATGTGGTACATATCTAATACATGTATCAGTACATCGACAAAACACTATACACACTGATTCTATATGTATCATCAAGCACAGTTGATGACGCAGTTATTAAACTTAGTGAATGATACATTATAACAATTTTCAAAACATGTATCAGTACATCAACTAAACAACTAATACCTTACTGATACATGATATCAGTTTTCAGAAAATTCATACTACATGAAAAATATGTGATACATATATACTACATGTATCAGTGCATTGACTAAACATTATAACATGTGGTACATATCTAATACATGTATCAGTACATCGATTAAACAACGAGTTACATTGAAAATCAACGAAGGCATTATACATTAGTTTAAGAAACAAAATCAACTAGATATATTAAATATGAAATCATATGTATTATAAAGGATGAAGTACAAAAAAAATAAATCAACAATTGATTTGTTGAAAGCAAAAAGAAATAAATGACCAAGAAATCCCCCTACACTTTTACTTTGCTCTATACCAACTTCTGTATCTTTGTCTCACTGTCAACAATGGAAAATGATTTCATTAGCAAAAGACGATCACTGGAAACGATGATGTTGCAAGGAGCAATGAGGATACATCATCTCTTTCACTTTTTCCTTATATATTTTGTAAAAAATGTGAAAATAGAGGAGATCTGGTAGTTCTTCGAAAAAAATTGTGAAGCGAAAACTTACTTGATTCTTGAAAAATCTTATGGAGAGAGAATAAATCTGAAATTAAAAAATGAAGTAAAGATTGAGGGAGTGAAAATAGGAAGAGGTTAAAGGGAGGGATTAAGGGAGTGAAATTAGGAATAGAAACGTGTGCTTGAATGTGAAACTTAATGTATCTAGAACAATGGGATTTGAAAGGAAAAGAAGCGATTTTGGAGATATTTTAAAATAGTAGGGAATAATGAAAATTATAAAAAATAAAAGTGTGTATTTAAGTAATTTATCCTTAAAAAAATCTATTTCTTATTTTAGCCCAATAACTCAACCTCATTTAAAATAACCTTCCCCATTCTCCCACATCTCCTTTACCACCTCGCCTTAGTCAAACCATTTTTCAAACCTACTTTTTCTCTTTAACTTGGCAATATGGGTTTCGAATATCTCCTAGACCACTGCCTTTTTATCATGCAACAAGTAATATATATGAAGGACTAGTGATACAACAAAAATAGGGTGGAAATCCAAACTAAGCGTGTTCAACTTTCACAGTTACAATGAAAGTAGTCAGTTTGATTTCCAGATAAGTGTCATACGTTTATTCTTGTTCTTTCCAATTCCAGAAGATTCATCAAGTACCAACTATTCTGTTTATTCCTTTACACACTAAAACCACCATGCCTGAGCGCCTGTATATGACTTTTTCATCGTTCCCTTGGCACGAAAGTATACAGGCAACAACGAGGATTGACTCAGGCGATGGGTAAAGGTGATGTGGGAGAATGGGGACGGGTTATTTTAAATGGGGTTGAGTTATTAGGTCAAAATAAGGAATAGAGTTTTCTTAAAAATAAATTCGGGTCAATTTGGGTAAATCCATGTTTTGGACGGCAAGAGGCGACAAGGGCATGCCTTGCCACGCGGCAAGGCGCTTGCCTTTTTGAATAAAGGCGCCAATTAATACCAAAAATTAAAAATATTTAATTGCATATTTTATCCAAAATTTTAATAGTAATAACAAATATTAGCAAATATTCAATTCAAAAATTAATAGTAGATACTAAAAAGTCTAAAACGTTAAAGACCAAATAATTCAAAATACAATAAACTAAAACCTTAAAAGTCTATTCTTCTTCAAAACTATCCAACTCTTGAAGATCAAAATCCTCTACATCATTATATTGCTCTTCATCTTCTTCCTCCACGTATTCTTCATCAATTAGTGTTTGAGTCCTACTTGAAGATGAACTTGTAGATGTATTTCCTACTCATTTGCCCTTGTCAAGTGCTCTTGATCTTGAAGAAAGTCCCCTAAGATGATAGATATTCTCATCCGCTCCAATTGCCGTAGCAACACCACCCCAGGTAAGATCATCATCCTCATATACTAGTTCATCATCTTGATCTTCGGGGCATCCAACTAACCATTCATTTGAATCATCAATGTTATCTAAGCGAATTGGATCAATAAGATCACGAGCATCATAACGACGTTTCAATGTTCTATTGTACTTAATGTACACTAGATCATTGAGATGCGATATTGTTAGCCTATTCGTTTTTTGGAATGAATTTGTGCATAAGTTATTGATATTAGCTAATAGATATTGATAATAATATAATATGGAAATTAGGATATAAATTTTTTACTTACGTGTTCAAACACACTCCAATTTCGCTCACATCCGGATGAGCTACAAGTTAGGCTTAATACTTTCATGGCAAACTTTTACAAGTTTGGTGTTTCAATATCATATAATGACCACCATTCAACTATAATAAAATAAATTTAAAGGTTAGTGACTATAAATAAGTCAAATAATTTAAGTAAGAATGTAAGATCAACCCACTTACCCAGAGACCTTTTGTCTCTAGCTCTTTTAGCCAGACCACAACCAAATAGTCCATCCGCCATTTTGTACCTAGGAAGCTCTGCGACTAGTGAATCTTGTATTGTTGTATCATGCACCAACTTCTCAACAGATGCATTATACTCGGTCACAAAGTCTGTGCTATAGTTCCCTCTTCTTGAGCTTTATAATATAATCCTGGGTTCAAAACATGGTCTGCATCATGCAAAGGCCGATGGAGTTGTTCTGACCACCTTGCATCAATAATTTGAAACACTTTCTCATATTGCTTCTTAACTCCACGAAAATCATGTGCAATAACTTATTTGGCTCTATCCATTGCTTCAAAAATATAACCTATTGGTGATTTTTTTTCCCCATCCACCAAACGAAGCACTTTTGTCAAAGGGCCACAATCGTAAGTGCTCGAACAACATCATTTCAAAAGTGGACAGAAATAACAAGATTGACGACTTCTTTCCCCGAAGTTTCCTTTGCAAATTTACTTGAATTCCATTCGGTTGAGAGGACTAAAGTTCTCAAGTTTTTTCTTTGTATATACATAACTCTCAAAGTTAAGAATGCCGTTGCAAATCTTATCTTGGCCAGTTTCACCAAATTTCTTTCTTTGGTGAATTTTCTCATCAAGTTTAACAACAATGACCTTTGACTAATGTAAGAATGGATTCTGGTGGCCCTCTTAAAAACTATTACAAAAAGATTAGATTTTATTAATTAGTAGCTAATGAATTATTGACTATAAAGAAAGTTAAAGGATAGGTTGATATGAGAGTGATATTACCGAAAGTATATAGCTTAACCTTGAATATGTCACCAAATATCAAGTTGATGGAATGAGCGGCACATGGAGTCCAATAAATGTGTGGGTACGCACCCATCATCATACTTTTCGCCTTAGCATTCTCAATAGCATTATCGGTGACAACTTGTACAATATTTTCCTACCCAATTCTTTCAATAGTTTTTCAAATAACATGTACATTTTGATGGAATCGGTAGATTCATTGCTAGCATCAACAGAACCAAGAAATACACTACCATTTGGAGAATTCACCAAAATATTGATGATCATTTTATTATTTCGTGCCGTCCATTTGTCCATCGTAATGGAACATCCAAACTTTGTCCATTGCACTTTATGCTCATCAACAATTTTTTCTACTTTCTTCACCTCTTTTTTTAGGTGAGTGACTCTAACTTCATGGAATGTAGGACACTTTATTCTGGGGCCATGTTGTCCTACCACCTCAATAAAATTATCAAATGATTTGTGATTGACGCAATTAAAAGGGAGCCCTGCATCATACATCCAAATTGCAAAAGCACTTACCGCACGCTTTCTTAGTATTTTCTTTGTTTCATCAATTCCTCCTCCTTTTTCAAAGCCTCCTTTTTGTGTTGATTTCTGTGAAGAATAGAGATTCAAAGGGCCTTTCGTCACATTCCACGCAATGGATAATGCACTTCCACTAGAACTAGAAGATATCTTTTGAGTTTTGGAGGGAGGCATCATTTCCTTATAATCATCCATTTGATCAAGATAATCAACATCAATAAATTCTTCCGGCTGCCTCATTTGAAAGTTGGGATTATTAGCGATCTTGTTTTGTATATAAGCCCTTACTTCTTCTCTAATCTCCGGGGGAAAAGCGGTACATTGTTTAACATTCTTGAAACCACCCACTAGATGTTGTTTGTGTCGAGTTATTCCACCATTGAAAGTACTCCCACAAAAGTTACAATTACCCGAATCATTCGTTGCTCCTTGAGGGCCATAATTCCATCCAATGTCCCTCTTTTTGCTAGCATCCGCAATTGGTTATTGAATTCAATCAATTCACTGTTTAGAAATAAATAATTAGGAAACTGGAAAGATTTTTTTTTAAAATTTATAGGTAGTCAATAGTCCATACGCAGAAGGCTGAGGCAGTAAGCACTGAAAGCAGTGAATACTAAATAGGAGAAAAACAAAGCAGTCATCAGTCATCACTCATCACTGATGAGTTTGATGACTGATGAAGGAAAAATACAGAACTGAAACAAAAAACTAAAGAAGAAGAACAGAAAAAAAGAGGCATACGATATACCTCAGGTCTTCAGCAGCAGACAACAACAAGCCAGCAACTCGCAGCATCACAGAGTCGCGACGGGAGAAGAGAGTCGCGAGGCAGAAGAGAACGAGGGATAAGAGAGTTGCGAGGGAGAAGAGATTCAGTCGCGAGAGTCACAACAACATATTTCAAAAGTATTAAAAAAAAAACCTAATTTTGACTAATATTGTTAAGTCAAATATTTTTAAAAAATTTAAATAAAAAGGCGACGCCTTTGCTGTCGCCATATGTCGTCTTTCTGATCTCGTCTCGCCTCAGTGATGAAAGGCGAGGAGGACTCGCCTCGCCTCTCACCAAAGGCGATGAGGCGCTCGCTTTTCATATCACTGCGTCAAATGGGGATAAATTTGGTGAAATTAGTAACGGGAGGGGTAAAATTAACTTCATTTTAACAGCGAGGGTAAATTTAAACAATAAATTAAAATTGAGAGGTATTTTTGACCCTTAACCCTATATATAATCGTCAAAGTAGTTTATTAGTTAGAGTTATATATATTATTTAATAGGCAGAATAGTCCGGTGCATCCTCGTACTTGTATCGGATTGTATTATGGACTCTTCTACTTAGTTTTTTGTCATCTGAACCCTTATACTCAACATAACACAATATATTAAATCTTTTTGACCATTGATCATCTTTATGTGACATTAATATGACAAGAGAGTGTAGTCACACGCCTGCAAAGCCAAGTGAACATGATATTTGAAATTTCAACTTTTACTTTTGAGTTATTAAAATTATTATTTTTTAAAAAATAAATTTAAAAAGGAAAAAAACTTCATCTTCTTCTCTACATTACATTCATCTTCTTCCCCACACTACTTTTTTTCCAACCACCCCAACCCCAACCTATTTTTCTTTCTCATCCACACCCTATTGTTATTTATCTTCATTTTTCTTTCACTTCTTTTTTCTTTCCCCCATCGATCCCTATTTTTGTCCTCTTCAATTATCACTTTCCCTCTTTTTTCCCTCCCGTACCTGAATTTCTATCTTTCTGCCTTTCCTTGCTCCTTTTCAACTTCTTTCTTATTTTTTTTTGTTACCCTAAATAAAAATTGAAATTGGGCAAAATTTTTTGAACATAATAAGCAAAGAAAAATCATAAATTAGTGGAGTTGTTGATATCTCTAATAAGTAACTTGACCTCTTTTGGTGGTAAAATTATTCTTGTATTTGTAAGCAATTTAAGGTGTAAATAGTGGTTAACATTGGATTATGAAAAGTTTGGTTAGATCTGGTTGTTAGGTGGCTTGGTTGTTGTTATTGTGGTTGTTAGGTTGTTGTTACTTTGATCTTGCCGGTAAAAATGATGATGACACCGGCAAAAATGGACGCCATCGTCAAAAATAGAGACGACGCAATGACTCCATCGATTTCTCCGGCATTGACGAGATCCTCTACCTTGTTCCGACCAGTTTGTATTGCTATCCATGCCGAAAAATAAAAAATGCTACATTTGATTTTACAAATTGAATTCTAATGGTTTTTACGATGCCGATTTGGTGGTGAAATAGTGAAAATAGGGAGGATTAAAAATGTTAATAATAAATTAAAGTGGCACTAGCGGGGGGAGTGAAGTAGTTTGATGACTTCATCATATTGCTGGATTGTGAAAAAATCAAAGAAGAAAAAAATAGAGATATGGAGATGGTGGAGTTTTGATAGTGATGATGGGTTAGGGAAGGTGGAGGAAAAGTGTACAAAAATAATAATTTTATTTTATTTGATAAAATAAATTTTTTTAAATTTGTCTTTTATTTAATATTTTTACTAATAATTAAAAAATTATTATAAAGAAAATTATGACTTGACATTAATAAATATGACATGGACATGATATAGATATAACATGTCATCTATGTAAGGGAGAGTGAGATACATATATGATCAGAGAAATTTAAAAATCTCATTTTGGTTAAGTGTAGGAGTCCAGATTATAAAAAGTTACGATTCGATACAAGTACGAGGGTCTATCAAACTATTCTGTCTTATTTAATATATAGATAAGTTAGAAAGAAAATTATATATATTTTACATATGCATAATTTAATTATTTATTTATATATTCATTATGCCTAACATCTGTGGTGGAAAAAAGAGTTTTTATTAAAAAGAATTAAAATATAAAGTGAATTAACAAAAAATTTAAAGAGTGACAATTTTCTGAGGTGTCCCTCAACATTCAACATGTGGCTCCATGACTGTCTAGCATATAACTAAATGCAATAGTTTTAGGTACAATTATGTTCATTAATACAGATCAACCATGTCAATTGTATATTTGTGAAATCTGATACAGCAAATACAATATGAGTTTAACTTTTGTCTCATCTTACTCTTAGAGGTGGACTCACCTTTATCAATAGGATAGCACGTGTATTTATTAATTTTTGAAAAATCATGTGTATATATGTATAATTATCTTGAGAAATTAGTAAAAGATTGAGCATAAAGAATTAAATTTAAATCATATCATTTTTTCCTATCATGTAACTGTAAATCGTAATTAAATCGAACTTTTCTTTTTAATAATATTTTTTTGAGTATCTAGGGTAGCTTTTTGTGTTGCCTATTTTAAATTATGTTATAATATTTTAATTTTTTTATAGCCTCCATCAAATTTAATATGAAAATATTTTCTGAAATTAAAAGGGTTAGATTTTGACAAATTTAAGAAATCAAAACTGTGAATTGCACATAATGGACCATTTTTACTGACTGATGGTAAGCTTTAAGAATCAAAACTGTCAACTGCATACTTAAAGAAGCCATCTTGAAATACCTCAAACTTAGGGGACCATTCTTGTAATTTTCTCCTTAAAATTACAGGGGAAGGGAAACAGGATTTGCTCAGAAACCTCACGGCACCACGACTGTGATCTCGCCACCGATGCCGCCGTGAACTACCAGTACTTTGCCGGTAAATCATTTCCACTCTTACCTCTGTTTTAACCCACTTTATCGCCACCATTTAGCCACCTGAAACCACCCTGCCATCACCGCTGAAACAACCAAAACAGCTGCTAAATCCACCACTTGATTCCACCCCTCACGGACCTGAATTATACCAAAACTACCGTTCCTTCCCATTGAAAGAATCCTAATGACGCTCTTCCCATTTTTGCAATTCCGGTGTTGTCTTCTATATCGTTAACTTTCGGGGTTTGGGTTGCAGGTCGCGGTTCAATCTGCCGGCAAGGATTTTCGGTCTGTTTTCAGTTGTTCCGGGCTTGTTTGTCTAATTCGGAATCTGAAGGATTGTTCTAATTTGAGGTCCATTCTCACTCTCCTTCTCATTTTTTTTTCTTTTACTCTTGTTTTCTTTTAGCTTGTGTGTGCTTATAAGTATATCATTTTCCGATTGGAATCTGGTTTCATGCGTATTTGTGAATTGATTTTGATTGATATTTTATGTTAGTTAATCATGAAAGGATAACAAGTGAACTTGGATTTGGATTTGGTAAAAGAGCATGGATGAACCTTGGCTTGATTATTACTGGTGAAATAGGAATGAATCAAAGGAATTGGGCTTGAGATAGGATCAACTGCTGTTATTTCAGTCGTATGGGCTAGTAGTGGTATGATTAGGCCGTCAAGGTAGTAGGAAAAATCTTAGACTTGTTTGGTGGATTATGTGTTTACTACTTTCAAGAATAATTACCTGTTTTCCTGGAAATTCCCCAAATATCAAGGAGAAAACCCTGAGATGTCGAGTGAAGCTTAATTTAGGATAGTATAGGTAGTGTAGGCTTACTATCAGTACTCTTTTTTATTTTGGACTGGAATAACTTTGGACACTGTTCTACACACTGTATGTGATTGTTATTCAGTGAGTTTGTCCAATTGAGTTTCATTTGAATTGATATGAGTCAATGAAGTGATCATGCTAGAATAATGGATCGAGGGGTGCCTCGCATCTTTTCCTCAGTCTACAAAATTCCTTAACAAGAACCGCCATCGCAAATTGGGTTTGGAGCCAAATGTATTTTTCTATAGGAATCTTTCTTTTAAACAGTGACTTGTCACACCAGATTTTGATGCCAACTCCATTTTTATGAGTCCATTTGAAAAATTCAATCTTTTTTCACTTTCATCTTGAAAATCCTTTGATCTTTTAACTACAAATATTTGGTGGAAAAAAGGGGTGTGTAATAATTCCAAGTATTGGTATGAATTGATACTTGCTAATATGATTTTTTTGTAGATTTGTGAGCGGGAGGAAGAATATCTTAGGTTTTCTGCTGGGATATACCATATTACATCATTTGATTGGGAAAAATCTTCTTATTTTTCTCCTGGAATTTGAAGGAATGTCAAAAGTTAGAGACAGAACGGAAGATTTTAAAGATGTTGCACATCGATCAGCATTGTCTTTGGGATATGATGAGGTACATTAACTAGTTCATCACTTTTCTCTATTTTTCATCGAAAGGATTATGTAGCATGTTGTGAAATGTCTTGAAGAATTTTCATGCTCAGATGACCCCTATGGTCCTATGTCTATTACATTGAGTGTGATTGTGCATATAGCTTCAGTAATTTCCTTATGTATCAATTGTTCATATCTTACTGGATTAAATGTTCGGTTTTATAATTAAACTGATCAAGAGTTTTTGTGGTTGCAAATATCTGGCAATTTTGTTTTTCATCACAGATGATTTATAACCCTCTTGTTAGCTGAGAACTATTCCATATAATTAAACTTCAACACTCTCTTTCCCGCTCCTTATTTTTAGCCTATGTCATATTACCATCAGATCTTAGTTTATATGTCCTCTGAACTTAGATCTTTGTTGACAGTCTAAGACTGCTGCCTTATTGGCATCTTTTATCATGCATAAACCTCGGCAAAAGTCAGGATTCACCAGAGCTGCGCTTAAAACGGTATAATTGTCTACACCTAATGCTTATTTTCTTTTGTTATGTTGTTTCTGCTTTAGATTTTGTATCCTTAAGTTCATAAATAATCACAAATTAAAAATCCTTTTCATATTTTTTCATATGTCAGCTAGAGAGTATTGGGACTTTGGAACAATTTTTGATGAAACACAAGAAGGATTATGTTGATCTGCACCGTACAACTGAACAAGAGAGGGATAGCATTGAGCATGAAGTAAGTTTGCATATTTTGATATTGGTTTTCTTTCTTTCCTTGCTGTACCTTTTTTCATTTTTTTTTTTGTGGATTTCAGAAAAGGATAGTTATAGCTAGACTATCTTCCTCTTGCTTCTATGGTTTCTGTACATAGAAAAATTTATTCTTGGTGCATGATGCTCTCTTATCATGATGAAAACAAAAGGGGTGTTTCAGTTTGCAAATAGGATTAGGCCATATCACAAGGGTGAGGTTGGAGTTGCGATTACATATTTGAGAATTGAGATAGTTTTACTATTTTGCCTCTATTAGGTGGTGATTTGCAATTTTTAAATTTAGGAAAATATCAATCATCTTTTAATTTTAAACTAGTTGGGGCGGCTATATGAATCTTATATATCTATTCCGATATCCTGCTATATTTGGATCCATTTTATTTTAATACTTACAAGAAGTATTCTTTCAAGGCAAATTATCATCCATATGGTTCTTTCTCTTATATGCTAACCTCATGATTCTAAGTGTACAACTTACCTTTTAGAACTTTTAATCACATCTTTGAAGTAGTGCTTTCAGAGGTTTATGTAGGACAGGCCCTAATCATCTCAGATAATGTTCTCTTAGGTTATATTCTATGTATTCTACTTACTCTTTCTAAAGATAGAAGAGAAAAATCATATAAAGTTATATACAAATCACTACCCCTTTTTTGCATTTCCCTAATAGAATCATTCAGTAACTTCCACAACAATTGGAATTTGACCTCCTGTGCCTTTGCTACTTGCTCTTTCTATCTGATGTGGTAAATTATAATCTTATCTAATTGTGTATGGCGTGCATCGATCTTAACATCTATATTCATACAACACTCATCTTGTGGACATATTGGCATTTGGGCCCAACAAATACTCCAATATAATGTTATTGGTTTCAATTCGTTCTATAGCACTTACCTTTCTCTTTGTTAATTATCACCTGTATACATCTCTTGTAGCATTCCTTTATTTCAGCCATCAATTTTTCTTTTATGTGATACATTTTCATCTAAATGTCATTTTTTAGAAAATTGGGTCTTTATATCCGAATTGTATGCATTCGGGTACCACAGTTGTGTCCAATCTCACTTCACATGCGTTTTTCTTATGGGGGCTAATGCTGCAGTGCTTGATTTCACTAAGAATTATTCATGCAGTCAATTGGGATGAGAGACAATCTTATGAGAAGGATTTTCCCTTTAGTTTTAGGTATGGGTCTAGTAACAGTAAATTTAACATAATAACACTCGAAGAAAGATTTTTTCTGTTTTTGGTCTGGTTGTCAGGGATGACCAAAGGTAGTGGATTAGGAAAGTGTTTGCTGATCTGCAGTTCCCATTTCATGGAATCATTGTCCCAAACTCCTTCTCCTGGACCTTGAATAAATATTCAGTAGCTCATTGCTGCTTTTGGGTTAGCCCGCATTTGTAATTGCTAAAACCATGAGAGAACTGGGTGAATGATGGAATAAATTAGTCCTGATATACATCTTGAAGATTTTTCTGAAGATCGATCTTGTATATAGTAAATGATCTTGTTTTTATTTAGTTATTTTTTTCAGTTTTATGTAGATTAACTAATATTTAATATTGTATAAAACAATATTAAGTTCAGTCCATGCAATAATGTAAATCCTGGGAAATTACTAAGAATATTATGGATGAAAGCCAATAGAAATTAATTGTTGGTTACAGTACTCTAACTCCAAGTTTGACTATTAACTATGACCTACGGAATTGGCACTTCAGCACCAAGGTGCTGTGTTTGATTTATTTTCCTGCTGTTTGCTATAATCAATTTTTTTATGAGAAGTTGAAAATTACGTCTTTGTTAAATTACCCTTGAAATGTTTGATAAAATCGCATCTTGTTTTCCTTCTTTGTCAAGTTTGATGTCCTTGTTCACTTTTGAGTCTGGAGAAAGAGATCCTTATCCACCTTTGTGGTTGACTTCTTCTTGTGTAGCTTTGTTTTGAATGCTAATGCACTTAATTGAGATTGTAAAGTTAGAGTTAAAAAAACTTACTAACGCAACTTTCTGCAGGTTACTATTTTTGTAAAATCATGCAAAGAGCAGATAGATGTTCTCAGAAATAGTATAAACGAGGAAGATGCAAATTCAAAGGGATGGCTTGGTTTGAAGGGTGACAATTTGAATGCTGATACTATAGCACACAAGCATGGAGTGGTATGGTTGCTACTTGCAATATAGTGATTAAATATTCTCATTATTTGATTAGGACTGCTTCCTGACCTCTTCCCACTTTCCGCTGGTATTTGGAATTTTTGAAGTAACTTTATCGATACTGTTGAATTAAAGATATTCTAGTGCAATTTTCTACAATCAGCAGAACACTGTCGTAATTGTAATATCATATTTATTTTGTCTCCAATTTTCTGCTGGGGTTTCGTAGTTTCTACGAATAACCTCTTTTGAAATAGAGAAATTATGTAAATATCTCTGATGTTAGCAGCATTACTTCGAAATGTTGTCTTCATTATGATACAATTTGTGAAGTATCCATGTTCCTATTTAAATTTGGATCTCTTACCGCCTCAGATTTTCTTTCCCAGAATTTTGTTTCTTAGAAAGTAGATGCGTTGTGTGGTTGTTCTGTGATTTGCATTACATATCGCTTAGTTGTATTGCCATACTCCTGCAACTGCATATGGAGTAATAGAAATCACTAGATTGTTGTGATTGTTAGTACCTGTTGATGACGTAAATATAGTTTTTCAACCTAAGCGATGGTCTGTAATCAGATGAAAGTAGGTCTAAAGCTGTTTCTCTTACTTGTTTTCAAATTGCCTCTTGTGTACGCTGAGAGTGAGGCTGAGGATGTAGAAGGAAAAAAAAAGATCTTTTGGAATAGAGAGCCAATGCATTGAAAAGCATATTTGTTCTGGTTTATCATGAGATCCACAGTAGGTGAAATCCTTTAGTAGTATACACCTAATGGTGCACTGCTGTGCTTTTCATTCTTGGGGTGTGGATGCATAACCATATTCATTGTTTGCTTTTATACTGCAGGTTTTGATTTTAAGTGAAAAGCTTCACTCTGTCTCATCACAATTTGACCAATTGCGGGCAATACGGTTTCAAGATGCTATTAACCGAGTGACACCAAGAAGGAAACGTAAGAACACTACCAAATCAAATGCTGCAGAGATCTCTGTTTCTAGTAATTTGGACCCCAACATGAAAAGGGACTCTGAGGGTCTCGGGGACCCCGATACACAAGCAGCGCCTATAAGAGTCCAAGAACAACTTTTGGATGATGAAACACGTGCCCTACAGGTAAGTGGGAAGTTTGCTGATAGAGGATTTAATTCTGCCAGATAAGCATTCTTAAAGCTAAAATCACATATACTTCGTTCCTGTAACCTACTATGATCACTCGAATGGTGCAGGTAGAGCTGAACAGTCTCCTGGATTCTGTTCAAGAAACAGAAACAAAGATGGTGGAAATGTCTGCGTTAAACCATCTCATGTCTACTCATGTTTTGCAACAGGCCCAACAGATAGAGCTTTTATATGAGCAGGTTAGTGGTGTTGTTGCTTTTTTACTTTCTAGTTGGATTGAGCTTTTATCTTGTTAAACATGCCTAGAAAATCATTTTCTCTCACATTGTTCAACTAATTTAGACAATCTCTGCATTTTCTCTATCAACTTCGCCATTTGTAACCATTTACTAGTTAGAACTAACAAACATCACAAATCACAGATCTACTTCTTTTATTCCATGTCTAATCTTTATGCTGTTAATACTTTAATTTGTTCATTAAGCATTCTAAATCCCCCTTTGTCAACTGAGCTTAACAATTGTCCGCAATAGAATACATGCATGACAAGAAAGAAGAAAGAAAGATTAGAAAATAATGCAACAATGGAATACATGTTTGTAGATGATCAACCAGGCTACATGATTCTTTGAAGTGCACTGAACAGAGCAGATTATGTCATTATAAATTGTATCCTGGTCTGTTAACAAATTAATCTTCTAGTATGGATTTTGATAACTGTATACTTCTCAAAAGTTCTGGATGAAGTCTATGCCTTTGGTAATTAACGTTTGAGTTTCAGTTGGTGTGAATTTATGGTTTTTCATTTCAGGCAGTTGAAGCTACCCAAAATGTGGAACTTGGCAACAAAGAACTGTCGCAAGCCATTCAACGGAACAGCAGCAGCAGAACTTTTCTTTTGCTCTTTCTATTTGTACTTACATTTTCAATCCTCTTCCTCGATTGGTATAGTTAATTTTAGGGATTTTCACGCTATTTTTGGTTTTACGAGAGTATAGTGTCCAACTAAAGTTGAGTAACTTTACTAGAAATTTCGAGGCAATTATCTGTTGTATTTATTTGTACTGTTATCATTGTTACTTGCCCATGCCACCAGATACCAATATTGAACTGAACTTTGATTCAACATGGCTTTTGGTGTAGTTTTGATGAGATCGATTCAACTTGGGCCTCTACAATAACAGAATTTTCAAGTAATTTAACTTGTAATTGCATATAATATAATTCAAATAACTAAGAAGTAAGATATACTCCCTTACTTTTGAGTTTACGTTGTGTGCAAAGAATTTGACCAGGAATTAAGATCTTTCGTCTACTTCTAAAATGAATAGATGAAGATGGTTTTTTGAACTCATAAGCTTTGAATTAAAGTTAAAGGACTCATTGAGCCTTTCAAATTTGTTTCCACACCATTATAATTTCATAGAGTGATACAAATAAGCTTACACTAGATGAATAAAAAATGTGACTAGGTAGTGCCTGCCTTCATTTTATTCCAAAAATGGTTGTACAGTTTTGTTCTATTTTGCTTCATGAACCAAAAACAAAATGCTTGGGACTTGAGATTTATCTAATATTAATGTAGTTTCTTGTTATTTGAAATGTAAGTTTGGTATGGTATGAATGAAAACTTGAAAAATGTTTCATATTTGGTTGGCCTAAATGTTTTCCTAATCAAAATCATTTTGATCAAATTTAATGAAAACATCCAAAATAAATAAATAATTAAATTACTCTAGCTCTTGTACCTGTTTAGACTAGATCCATGAAAGTTGTTTAAATTACTTTATAAGTCTTTTAACTCGAAATTGTTTTAAATGTTTTTAATCAAGAAATCCGGTATTACATTATTCTTTATATTCAAATTTTTCCTTGTTTTAAATTGTTGGGATATGAGAGTTCTCCTACTTAGTGGTAATATGTAAGTGTCTGCACAACCTGATCTTGACGACTAGTGCAACAGTTTGTGTAACTGGAGCTGCTGGATTCATTGGTTCTTGGCTTGTCACGAGACTTCTTGAAAGTGGCTATAACGTTCATGCTACTGTTCGTAATCTTGGTACTAACAAATTTTCCGCTTATACGGTGTTGTGGGGAGAGATAATTAATTTAAAATTTCCTCTACTTATTTTTTTCAATTTCTATCAAAAAAGTCAAAATTTTCATCATTTTTAAGAATATGTTTTTCTAGAAAAAATATTTTGAACAACCAAACATACAAAAATGAGAAAATACTTCTTAGAAAAATGTTTTCCTCCATTACCAAACACAATAACACATCCTTTTATACTGATAATTTATAATAAAATTTTGAATTGTCAATTAGTAATCAACCTTAAAGATAGTTATATCTAGATTGTTTATAAAAAGTGAGATTAATAACGTGAGGAGACATGCACATTAAGATGCACTAATTGTGTATAAGTTACTTGCACTGCGAATACATATAGATTAAAATGATTTACGACTGACACGTAAACTAATCTTAGTTAACCCATGAATTAATTGTTCACCAATTGTAGAAAATAATAAGAAGGTGCAACATTTTTTGGAGTTACCAAAAGCTGATCCAAATTTAACTCTATGGAAAGCAGACTTAAGGAAGATGGAAGCTTTGATGAAGCCATAAAAGGGTGTGAAGGAGTATTTCATGTGGCCACTCCCATGGATTTTGAATCCAACGAGCTTGAGGTAGTGTGTTCATCTTATTTAAAAATTTAAATTATTTAATAAAATTTATTTTTAGTTAACGAGATTAATATATATGACAGAATTAATGAAGTAATAAAACCAAAGGCGAGGGGAATATTAAGCATCATAGAATCATGTGTTGAAGCAAAAACAGTGAAGAGGCTAATATTCACTTCTTCTGTTGGACAACAACAACAATAACAAAAACTTATCTATGATGACAACAAGAAGTGGATTTTATATATGCTTACAAGATGACGGGATGGGTAATTTCCTTTTACGTTTAAAATTTAAGCTATATATATCAATAATAATGATATACGTTTGTTGATGTGTTAGATTGATTATTTTCACAAATCAAGCACATAATTTTTTTTCTCCTCGTAATGGATAGTGGTTAGACTCTAATTCATAACTTTATCAACTTGTGTATATATAGAAGTGTGTAACTATTTTGCGTCGAATATATATAAGGTATGTTAAAAGTTTAAAAAGATAAGATTCATAAATAAGATTCATTGATATTATTAAAGTGTATTATGACCATCTCATCAATATATAAGTTTAAGCTTTCATTAAATTTGATGTTCACTTATTCAATATGGTATTAGAAGATTCGAAAGATAATGAAATTGAGTCTCGCCATCATCCATAAAAAAGAACCCTACCTCATCGCAAAATGTGAAGCTAACGTGAATACCATGAGCGTAATTGAGATATAAAGTAAAAAAAAATGTACTCTTTCTAACAAGTACTTTTAGATGAAACGCTTGTATTTCAATACATATTATAAAATTTCTTTACATTATAAAATGTACTAAGCTCAACATAGTAGAAATCTTCATAGAAATACCTAGTCAGATCAATATTATTTATTTTTCCTAATTGATATACATATGTTGTATCTTTTGTTCAAGTAATTGGATAATTGATTATTTAGATTAAATTTTCAAATTTAAATATTTTGGATAATCCTTTTTTCCACTATCACACGAATATTGTTAGTTTAATATCTTTTATAATATTAAACCTAAATACAGGTCATCATTCGACCATGTTAAATTGTTTTAGTACTAATCATAATTGTCATCTTTTTTTTTTTCAAATGCCATAAATTAAATAAGTATCATTGTGCCTTTTCCAGCGTATTTTCCATTTTCATTCCCATATTTGAATTTTCTTTATTGATTATACAAATTGACCCACCACCCACCCACGCGGGAAGAAGGAAAAAAATAAAAATAACTAATAATAAAAAGATGAACAAATAAATAAAATAACATCGTCTGTTAGGACCACTATCCACTAATTAACAAAATTATATTGACCATTGCCATCCATGATGCTAGGAAAAGTCACGCCTAATATCTATTTTTATTATTATCAATATAATTTATATGACATCTTTTTTTATCCTAAAAATATTTAACATTATTTTGTGTTCATATAAATATTATGCGGTTTTTAAAAGAATTTAATTTGTTAAAGTATTCACAGTTAAACCTTGATATTATGTTTCCCCTCTTTTTGACCATTGTTTAAATATTTTCTGTTACAAATTTATTGAATGAGTGGATAGTCCATAAGGTTGGTACATGAACAACCATTCATATTCACTAGGTTACATGAACCTTTTTGGATAAGAATGTATCTATTTATTATGATACTTAATATGGTGACATTTGGAGTGATTTCTCAGTCTATATCTTATAATGAGACTTACATACACTTGAATAAGAAGAAAGTCTTATCTTCCATCTTACTTCTCTTGTCTTCATCTCTTTATATTTATATTGTCATGAGCTTAATTTTATAACACGTTATCAGCACGAGTCTCTATCCAATTGAGAGTGCGTTCTTGTTTTTCTTTAGCTCATATTTTGGTTGATCTCGTTACGAAGATCAAAGTATTATATGCATAAAATCAGGTATGTATTTTCTAGAATATTTTATGATTTAGAATAAAAATAATATTCAGTCATTAACAATTATCAAGAACCGAAGACATATACTACTATTGGTTGAATATAACATGCTATACAAAACTTCTTAAATAGAAGAAGGTATAAAATTTTAATAGCATGAGTTTGAATGTTATTTTGATTGTTTTGAAAGACTGAAAGGGTGAGTCATGTTGTACTTCGGTTTATTATACCGTTGTTAAGGGTAAGACGATGGATTCAAGTTTCATCGCACCAAAAGGGTAAGACATCAGGTTAAAGTCCGGATGCACCATAATAAAAATATTTGAGGATAAGACGATAGATTCAAGTTCTATCGCACCAAAAGGGTAAGACATCAATTTGAGTTTTGATGCACCGTGATTGGGTTCAAGTCCCATAGAATTATGGCATAACACGCCTTATATGGATAAGACATTGAGTTTGAGTCAATGCACCATAGTGATGATATAATGATGACTAAGACTTTGATGAAAAGTCTTGAAATTCGTCCTACTGAATTTGCTCCATTCCTTGAAAAGAATGTGGTAGCAACATATGATAATTTTAAAATCGCATGTTCACTTGCTCCGTTCAATCATATGAATGTGGTAGCAGTAAATAGTTAGTCTGAAAGATGACAAATGATTAACAATATGAAAAAGAGCATGAAGGGACGGAATTATAATAGTCATTATTGTGGTAATTATAAAAGGAAGAACACTATGGGTTTTCCAAATAGTCCTTCGAAATGTGAAGGCAGTTTTCATTATCAAAATGGTATGAAAGGACATTGGACTTGTGAATGTTGTCGACCCAATAATTTGACAAGTTTATAAATCCTCTATCATGATATACAAGAAAATAAAGTGATGGTACACTTAATCTTTCAAAGTGATATTGAGGTGTGTCATGGAAATATGATGAATTTTAAAGCCATGACAATGTGCTTATAATGCAAATTTATGAAATACAAATAAATAATTAGTCCATTCCTTGAAGAGAGTGTGACTTGTGATGAGTATGGTGAATGCTCGACCATTCTATAAGAGAATGGGTCCAGATATGATAAAATCATTATGGGTTGGATATATGTCACAACTCACCTCTATGGAAGGTTTGAGAAAAAATGATACATGTCACTTCTCATCTCTACGGGAGATTTGAGAGGAAATAAATTTTATTTGGCAGAAATGGCTAATTGTATTGTACGTTTTATACGTCACTATGGTATAAACTACCGAAAGGGCAAAAGAAAAAAATAGTTCTTGCCTATAAGGATTGTGGTCATTATTGTGTGGCAATACAAATTTGTCATTGGTTGTGTACCTATGGTACAACAAAAGTAAAGCAAGAAAGACGTCTTGCTCGTAATGATTTTGACCATGACAATAATAATATAATTTCCTCCTTGAAGGAGATGCTCACCATAGGGATGGTGTCATGCAATATGTAATAGTACATAAAATTAATTGCAAGCTCTAACGAGTTGTGCTATTATCAGAGGAATAATATTGGGGTTGTAGTAAGTCTAAAAAGAAACTTTTTAAGTTTCGGATGAATGAAAATAAATATTGAGACTATAAATCACTACAACCGAAGAGGATTATAATGTTTATGTAAAAGATTACCCCACTTTTCCTCCTGTTTGTTCCATACAAACATGTACATGCTGATGAAATCACATGTAAAAGTAAATTATAAGTGTACTAAAATAAAGATCAGTTGGCATGACTGGTTGACCATTCCGATTAAATGTGATGCAAACGTGATTGAGAATTCAGGTGATTTATATGATGAAGAAATAAAGATTCTTCAAGAATTCTCTTGTGTTGCTTGTTCTCCTGATAAAGTGATCATTGTACCAGGTAAGGTTAGGACTGTAATCCCCTAAAATTTTTGGAACATATAAAAGGGTGAATATGGGCCCGTTCACCTGTCATGTGGATCATTTGCAACTATATGATTAATGCATCTATGTAATGGTCACATGTATTTTGTTGTCAACTTACAAATTGGTTTTTGTAAGGTTGTTTGCTCGAATTGTTAAAATTAAGAGCACAGTTCCAAACTATGAAATTATATTGATAATGCTGGTTGAGTTAGCAGAAATTGCATGCCTCAAATTATAGCTAAATCATGGTTATGAGAACAAAACTCCCAAATAAGATTTGGTATGAGATAATTTTATTTAACATGTAGCAACACATGTATGCATCAAACCAACAAGGTTTCCCCATTAAAATTGGTTCAGGGTCAGGAACCATATAATTTTTATCTAAATTGTTGAATGTGCGGTCATGATTTTAATTGCTCCACCACGCACAAAGATGAACTTCCAAATAAGGTTGGAATGAATGTTAGATTTTCTAACATTAGGGGGAGAGATGATTGACAGCTGAAAATTATGTGTGAGGTTAATTATGAATTATCTAGATCCTCGTTAAATAAATATGTGAACTTAAAGTTCAAGGGATAATTCAGTTGCATAATGTTGCAAATCAGTTGCCAGATGAATGCACTGACCTTTTGATATAAGTCAGCTGCAAATGCTCCAATGTGAAGTCCTTGAAGGACAGAGTCTATGATACGCCGAAAGCGTAATAGACCAATTGATTCCAAATATAAAATTCCTTAAAGAAAGAAGGAGCAAATGATCAATATGGTCATGATAATGAGGCAAGTGCTATAAAAGAGCACATTGACATAACACTTCATAAAATCTTGAAAAAGGTTCAGGTACCTGAAATAATAAAAAATGAAGAGATCTCGATAAGTTATGTCTTGTTGGAATCGATATCAAATAACCGTCAACGGTATCTTTGATATGAGGTAGCGCTCAATGATATAAATTGTGACGAGGATCTTGAATTCAAATCTGTCATATAGTGTGGACAGATAAATGGTTGGCCAAGTAAAATGCATAATTCAAGTATATTTTGTTTCACTTAGAAAAGTGACATTTTGGACTGGTAGTCCATAAATCAAGGTATAATGTCAGTGGGGTACAAATAAATAATTATGCGATAGTATAACCGTAATATATCAAATACGGTTTGTGCCTTGGGGCATAAAGATTTATCACAAAAATCCTGACATTATTGGAGATGTTTTATCTTTTGGTGGATGCAATGAGGTTTGTTTTGATCTGGTGAAATATGAAAACTTGAATGCATGTAATGAATAATTGTAATGTCTAGCTAGACAATGAAGGTTATATGAAAATCCTTGAAACAATCGAGGTGTCTGAAGCAAATAAGAGTTTGAAAGAAACTTTTTCAATAAAGCTTCAAGAATCCTTATATGGATTGAAATAGTCAAGAAAGAAAAAGGGTACAAAAGAATGACCTAATAGTCCTTGTATTTTTATGAAAAGGTCTTGGTAAGACAAATTTTGACCTACAGATTGATAATTTGACAAATGAAATATTTGTCTAACAGTGCACATACACTGAAAAGTTTTGATGCAATTTTATATGGATAAATCGCATTCATTGAGTACCCCAATGATTATGAGATCATTTGACATAAATGATGATTCAGTTTGATCTCAAAAGAAGGATGATGAGTTTCTTGGTGATGAAACTCTATCTTGGTGCAATCAGGGCACTAGTGTATCTTACTAACAATATTTGACTAGATATTTGTTTTGCAGTAAATTTACTGGCAAGATTCAGTTTCTCCCCGATAAAAGGACATTGAAATGGTGTTGAACACATGATTGAATATCCTCGAAGGACCATAGTTATGGGCTTATTCTATTCTGAGGAATCCAAGACAAAATTGATTGGTTACGCAGATGCAGAATATTTATCTGATCTGCATAAAGTTCTATCTCAATCACGCTATGTGTTTACATGTGGAGGCACAATAATATCCTGGGAATCAATGAAGCAAATATTGCTCTGCAGAAATAAAAGTCCTCCATGAAGCAAGTCAAAAGTGCGTCTGGTTGAGATAAATGACACACCATATTCAAGAAATGTGTGGTTTTTCTTTAAAAAAAGAATATACCAACCACAATGTACGAAGATTGGAGACATCATCACAAGAAATTAAGTGATGTTTTAATCAGGGGGAGTACAATACGCGTTGCACTCTTTTTCCCTTGATCGAGGTTTTTTCCCACTGGGTTTTCCTGGCAAGGTTTTTAATGAGGCAACAAATGGTGCGTATCAAAAGATATGTCTACTCTTTTTCCTTCACTAGAATTTTTTCCCACAGGGTTTTTCCTAGTAAGGTTTTAACGAGGCACATTATCTATGGACATCCAAGGGGGAGTGTTATAAATTCATTGAATGAGTGGATAGTCCATAAGGTTGGTACATGAACAACCATTCATATTCACTAGGTTACATGAACTTTTTTGGATAAGAATGTATCTATTTATTATGATACTTAATATGGTGACATTTGGAGTGATTTCTCACTCTATAAATAGGGTTGTTCATTCACTATTGTAAGATAGACAAAAATGAGACTTACATACACTTGAATAAGAAGAAAGTCTTATCTTCCATCTTACTTCTCTTGTCTTCATCTCTTTATATTTATATTGTCATGAGCTTGATTTTATAACAATCCCGTCATTAACTAATATTCTGTTTTATAAGTTTAATCTAATTTATATATTATATTATATTAGAGATAAAGTGAAGAAATATCAATATAATAGTAATTAAAAATTAGTATTAATTAGATATATTAAACATCATAATAAACTTTTAAATATAATTTGGATGTCAAAAAAGTAGTATAAATTTATTTTACGACTTTCATAAAAGAAATGAATATTAAAGAAATTAAAATGAAAGAAGTGATGAAAAAAAGTTTAAAATATTTTTAAATCACGTGAAATTGAATAAAAATACTCTTTAATAAATATTTTTGAGTGGATCAACATCCACATTAATTTTTTCTAAATATTAGTAATAAATTAAATTTAAAGAAAATAATAGCGAGGGGGTTCCTACTCCCAAGGTCTAAAATCTAGTAAGCTTTGCGTAAACGTGAAGGAAAAAACAATTGGTGGAAATACAAATACCTAAAAAAATAAAATTGGTTGAAGGAACCTGCGATACATTGAAAATCTGATTCTTTTTTCTCTCTCTTCAACTTGGTGCGGCGGCGGCGAAGGATACGGCGTAGTTGGTGGTGCTACTGGTGGTTGCCGGTTATGTAGCGACTCTTATTAAGGGAAAAATCTAATGTTTACCCACCAGATTTTCGCCGGAGAAGATGGCGGAGTTAGCTGTGTTGATTGATCTGATTCTACCGTTTTTTTGAAGCAAATATTGTATTTGTTCATACCCAAATTTCAGGTTTATTTCTTCTCTTTCATCTTTTTTTAGACCCATTTTTTGGTTTTTATTTTGGGGGTTTTCCCTGTTTTTTCTATGATTTTTCTCTCTTCAGATTTACAAGTTCCCATTTCTAGCAAACATTTATGTTTAATTTATTCTAATTTTGAACCAATCTATTTTGGGGTTTTCTTGTTTTTCTAGATTTAGAATTTCTTATTTTTTTCTCCATCTATTTTCTTTTCATGTCAAAAAACCGAGCTCTATCTTTCTATTCCTTTTTGGTATTAATTTGCCTTTTTCTGAGACGAGTATGTTAATTGCAGGTGTATTTTTGTTGCTCAATTTTGGAGCTGACAATTGATTTCTAATGAAGTTATGTTATTTAAAAATATATTCTTGAGCTGTGCTAGAAATTGTGTAAATATCAAAATGTCTTTATGAAGGTGGGTGTTCTAAGTTGTGGATGTATTGTTGTTGCTTAAATTTTGGAATGGGATAGCGGGTTCCTGAAAAAAGTTCTCATTTTGCAAATATCTATGTTTAGTTTCATCTTTAATGTAATGAGTTGGACTCGAATGGTGCGAAATGGTTGCGGAGGATTCATTTAGCCGGCCTTGACTTTGTTTGGAATTAAGGCGTAATGGATGATGGAGTGACACAATATTATACATCTCTAGCTTATGAGGGCATGACTCTAAATAGGAAGATTTGGAGGTCGAGTATTAGGACAGGAAGGTAATAGGTTGCTGAGCATTGCAGTATTAGTTAGTATACTTGTACTATATTATTCTCCTAATTTTCACTAATATCTGTTGTTTTGTTTGTTCTGTTTGTCTTGCTATTTTGCTGCTGATTTGTTTTTCTTTCTGTCATGCTTTGATTACAATTTTTGAGCTGAGGATCTATTGGAAACAACTTCTCTACCCCACAAAGGTAGGGGTAAGGTTTGCGTATATTCTAGCCTCCCTAGACCTACTTGTGGGATTACATTGTGTATGTTGTTGTTTGCTATTGATGATTGATTGGCACAGACTAAATTATGTAGTGTTAGATCTGCTTTTAAAAAACAGATTATGTAGTCACAAAAAATGGAAAATTCTTGAAAGTTCTTTTTCATAGACAGAAATTTGATCTTTGAACTATGGCTCTTCGTATTTACTTTCATATGTTCTTTAAATTCTTCCAAATTCCTTGCCATCTCATTGTAGGAAAGGTCTTGTTGATTTGATCAATAGAGATGTCATTCAAGAGCATTGTCCGCGAGCTGAAGGAAATGAAAAATGGGATAGGGTTATCAAGGAGAGGAGAAGTAGAAGGAAGGCACTGGCGCAACAGAACTCGGTCACATATAGCTCCTGATGTGGTTCCTTTTGATCCCAATCAACAAGGGCAATGGGCAAATATACCACCGGAACTGCTTTTGGATATTGTCCACAGGGTTGAAGAGAGTGAGACATCATTTCCTGCTCGGACAGCAGTAGTCTATTGTGCATCTGTTTGCAAGTCATGGAGGGAAGTTACGAAAGAGATTGTCAAGACTCCTGAAGAATGTGGTAGGCTTACATTCCCCATTTCACTAAAGCAGGTATTCTCCTTTATCTGTTTGATTATTATCTTATACTTTGTTATCACCAATAAAGAAGAAACAACTGAGAGACAACTGTTTTTCCCTTTGTGCTTTGGACCAGCCAGGTCCCCGTGAATCCCCAATTCATTGCTTTATCAAACGGGACAGAGCTAATTCGGTTTTTCGTCTCTACTTTGGTTTGACTCCATGTAAGTCACTCTTTTCTGCTGACGCTGCTCCTTTTCTTCTCGACACTTGAATTTGTTCATATAAAATTGTTGTGCACCTTGGAATCAGCTTTAAGATGTATATTACATATTTGATCATGAGTGAAGTTCATTTTCTAAATTTATACGTTTCTTTTCATCCTTTGACACTTCCAATTATAGAATGAAATTGATTTTTCACATTATGTTTCGTTTGGTATCAACTTCAAGATCTACCTTGTTTATTTGGTTTGATGCCGCACCTGTGTCGAATTCTCCAAAAATACACTACTTTTGGAGAATCTGACACACTTGCTGACATTTTAGAGTCAGAGCAACATAGCTTCAAGTTATATATACTGGACCACACCGGAACTGCAAAACTTTGTATTGCTTCTTAGTTTTGTGGTTTAGAAGGGGAGTCTTGGCTTAATGGATAAAGTTTCTTCCATGTGATCAGGAGGTCACTAGTTCGAGCTGTCGAAACAGTCTCTTGCAAAAACGCAAGTTAAGACTGCGTATAATAGACCCTTGTGGTCCGGCGCTTCACCCGAACCTCGCACATAGTGATAGCTTAGAGCACTGGGCGTGCCCCATTTTTTTAAGGTGTTGTAGTTCAATCTTTTGGCACTGAAAAGTACAAATCTGATTTGCTACCTCATGACAGCTGAGGATATGAGTGATAAACTATTGCTGGCTGCCAAAAGGATCAGAAGGGCAACAAGCACAGACTTCGTAATTTCATTGGTTTCAGATGATTTTTCTCGAGCTAGCAGTACATATGTCGGCAAACTGAGGCAAGTTCCCGTGAACTACTTATTTTTCTATAGCTAAACCATCATTAATGTCCTTTGTGATGTCAAAAAATGGGAAGGTTCTATTACCTTACATTCTGTTCAATAACTTTATAAACTTTGATCAGATCCAACTTTCTTGGAACCAAGTTCACCATATATGATAGCCAACCTCCAAGTGATGCAGCGATTCAACATCGTGGTAGACTTAGTCGACGTTTCAGTGCTAAGCAAGTATCCCCAACAGTATCTGCATGCAATTACAGTATAGCCACCATTTCCTATGAACTCAATGTTCTCCGTACAAGGGGACCTAGGAGAATGCATTGCGCCATGCATTCCATCCCTTTCTCCTCTATCCAAGAGGGAGGCAGTGCTCCAACGCCTACATCATTCCCACAATCTTTTGATGAGAGGCCCTCTAAAGCCAAGGAGCCAGCTGTAAATATCAGCTCATCAGTGTCTGGGCCTTCTCGAGAGCCACTTGTGCTTAAAAACAAGGCCCCTCGATGGCACGAACAATTGCAGTGCTGGTGCCTAAATTTCAAAGGCCGCGTGACAGTGGCATCCGTGAAAAACTTTCAGCTTGCGGCAGCAGTTGATCCATCTCACAATATACCAGCTGCAGTACAAGAAACTACAATTTTACAATTTGGGAAAATTGGAAAAGACATCTTCACCATGGATTACTGCTACCCGCTCTCCGCCTTCCAAGCTTTTGCAATCTGCTTGAGCAGCTTCGACACGAAACCAGCGTGTGAATGATTTCGTGCTCAGATTGTAAATTCTTGATGTTTTTCTAACATCAGGTTGCTGCATAATGTTATGAATTAATGTTTAGTCAATCTGAGAAGTTCTAAATGGAAGGCAATATTTATCAATGAGAATATCAGTATGTAACTAACATTAACTGTTGCTAAGATAGTTTGTAAGTTCTATAATTCAATACTAAATATCTATTTAGATGGGAAATGATCTAAATTCAGGTCAAACCACTCAACATCGGAGTGGGTTGATCCGGGAAGAGATCCAAATAAGTAGAATAGAAGTTGACCATAAGGACATATTTTTTTCTAAAATGATATAATTTTTTCTAAAATGATAGATACTATATTCTCGAGTTAATATCTCAGATGGTCACTCAACTATGCACTTTTCTCTCAGAAAGTCACTCAACTTTCAATTTTCACTCAAAAGTCACTCAACTATGCAATTCTTTCTCAGAAAGTCACTCAACTTTCAATTTTCACTCAAAAGTCATTCAACTATGCAATTCTTTCTCAGAAAGTCACTCAACTTTCAATTTTCACTCAAAAGTCACTCAACTATTGCTTTCTTTCAGAAAGTCACTCAACTTTCAATTTTCACTCAAAAGTCACTCAACTATTGTTTTCTTTCTCAGAAAGTCACTCAATCTATTAAATTATTTTTTAATTAAAAATTGTTGATATTAATTATTTATATAACAAATCAAAAAAATTTTAAAAATAAATTTAACTATTTAGTGATCCATCCACCTAACCCGACCCATTAAAAAATATGATATGACCCATTTTATTTTGTATTTAATCCTAAATTAATCCCTCTCTTTAAACCTTGAATTAGGATTAAATACAAAATAAAATGGGTCATATCATATTTTTTAATGGGTCGGGTTAGGTGGATGGATCACTAAATAGTTAAATTTATTTTTAAAATTTTTTTGATTTGTTATATAAATAATTAATATCAATAAATTTTAATTAAAAAAATAATTTAATAGATTGAGTGACTTTTTGAGGAAAGAGTGAATAGTTGAGTGACTTTTTGAGGAAAGAGTGAATAATTGAGTGACTTTTGAATTAAAATTCAAAGTTGAGTGACTTTCTAAGAAAAAAGTGCATAGTTGAGTGACTTTTGAGTGAAAATTGAAAGTTGAATGACTTTCTGAGAGAAAAGTGCATAATTGAGTGACTATATGAGGTATTAACTCCTATATTTTCTTGTATTATTCACTTTTTTTTTTAATTTCCGTTGTATAATTCACTTCTTTTTTAAAAAAAGAAAAACCCTATAGATTAGGGCTGTTCAAACTGAGTCGAAATTATATTCGAACCAAAAAAAGTTATTAGTTCATCAATATTGGGTTATTAGTGATTTTGATTTTTTTTTTTGTTATCGATGAGGTTATTGCAGTTCTTAACTTTGAAATTTTTCTTAACGGGTTAACCGATAACCCGATAGTTAATTAAATAATAATTATACTTATATCATTTTGTAGATAAAGTTCTTGATTTAGAGTTCTGTTTCCTACTTTTATTTTTGATTATTTCAAACACTTGGTTATTCTATAATGTAAAAGTGTTTTTTTTATCAAGATATAACTTGTGAACATATGTGCAAGGTTTATTTGACTTATCACCTTTTCAAAGTTTTTTTTTTCAAATCTTAACGGTTAAATCGATAATTGAATTGGTAACAATCGAAAATTGATTATCCAATAACTGATAAACTAATATCTTAATAGTTCTATAACGGTTTAGTATCTCTGTAAATTGATAACCAATAAGTCAAATCAATAAATTTTAAAATCGAATCGACCGACGGCAGCTCTACTGGTCAAAAGCTATACGATGATAAATTAGAGAGTTAATATCTCAGGTGGTCACTCAACTATGCACTCTTCTCTCAGAAAGTCACTCAACTTTCAATTTTCACTCAAAAGTCACTCAACTATTGCTTTCTTTCTCAGAAAGTCACTCAACTTTTAATTTCACTCAAAAGTCACTCAACTATTATTTTCTTTCTCAGAAAGTCATTCAACTTTGAATTTTAACTCAAAAGTCACTCAACTATCCACTCTTTCCTCAAAAAGTCACTTAATCTATTAAATTATTTTTAATTAAAAATTGTTGATATTAATTATTTATATAACAAACCAAAAATTTTAAAAAATAAATTAAACCATTTAGTGATCCATCCACCTAACCCGACCCATTAAAAATATGATATGATCCATTTTATTTTGTCTTTAATTCTAAATTAATCCCTCTCTTTAAACCTTGAATTAGGATTAAAGACAAAATAAAATGGGTAATATCATATTTTTTTAATGGTCGGGTTAGGTGGGTGGATCACTAAATGGTTTAAATGGTATTTTTATTTTTTAAAAATTTTGGTTTGTTATATAAATAATTAATATCAATAAATTTTAATTAAAAAAACAACTAAATAGATTGAGTGACTTTTTGAGGAAAGAGTGAATAGTTAAGTGACTTTTTGAATTAAAATTCAAAGTTGAGTGACTTTCTGAGAAAGAAGTGTATCGTTGAGTGCTTTTGAGTGAAAATTGAAAGTTGAGTGGCTTTATGAGAGAAGAGTGCATCGTTGAGTGACCATCTGAGGTATTAACTCATAAATTAGAAATACTGAAAATAGACAAATTTAAATAGTGCGGCAATACATACAAACCTTAAAGAATTTTTTAAATATGACTTCTCGATTAGAAAAAAATATATCAGATACATAAAACTTCCTCGAACAAAATATCAGATACCTAATTATTAGTAGTCTTTGAGGAAAACAAAATATTTTTTTTGGTTTGTGTGTTGGTGAAGAGTTGAAGGTTATAGATGAATGAGTTTAATGAAGGCAATCACATGTTTAGATATATTTATAATAATATGTAAGTTGTTGATTTAGAAATTAGAATCCATATATGAGTGATTAATTAAATATGGAAACTTATAGGAGTAGAATTAACCAATCATGGGAATAATGCATGTCCTAATTAATTAAATCCTAAATTATTTGGGAACTAACTACCTATTATTTTCTTTTGATTTTAAGTAAATAACTAAATTAGGTATACGTGAAGAATCCGAAAACTTTGATCAAGACCGCCTTTAATTACAAATCAGCGGATTTTTTTCATTATTAAATATTAATCCTTTTTTACACTTAAAAAATCTAAAAAATATCATTTCATATATTCAAATGGTGTGTTGGACAAATAATTTCATTTTTTCTAAAAACAAAATGTAAAAGAATTCATTTATTTTGCATATCACATTAAAGTTGAAACTTTTCCAATTTACCACATGGGATGGAGTATTAGATGATTAGTATTTATTTTCTTTATTTTTTGATTAGGAGGAAATATTCAATAACTGCATTTTGCTTATGATCAGCATTTGTATTACCAGTTCTAATTAATTAATTACTGTTCATTAGAGATGGGAAGATCAGACAAGGATAGAGATCTGGAACGTCTGATGCCGGTGGGAACCTTGGCCGTTGATGTAACAAAAATCAACGGCTCCAAATCTTCAGATCAATCTCCCTCGCCTTCCTCTCATCACTCCGACAAAGAGGTCTTTTCTCTCTATCTCTATGTATTTTAGACGGATTTAGAATTGAAATTCTACGATTTCAAATATATTACTTATTGCAATTTTAAATAAATTTTATTTTTACATGAAAACACTGAATTCAAATGAGCTTGATATATCACTCTACCTCTATCCTTCTATCACATTATACACGTGACATAAGGGAAGCTTGGGTTAAATAAAAAATTATAGGGTTCAAAGACGAATTCGGTATTTAAATATTAGTAAAAAATGGTTCAATTTTGTGCTCTTTAATGAGCTCTAAATTGATTGTATAATTTAGATTATTGGTTCAAAATTTGATATGAAATTTTAGTAGTAATTTTTCAAATATAGACTTATATTACAAGACAAAAAAGTATTTATATTTTACCTAACATGTTAAAATATTGAATTCAGTTAAACATGTAGCTTAGTGATTTGACATTTAGGGTGAAGAAAAAAAGAAGGAAAACTTGAACTAAAATATCATGATAAATAGGATTTAACCTGTTATAATTTTCTTGTTTTAGAGTTGCTAATTAATTTCAGTGAAAATGAATTCAGCTAATATTTTGTTTAGTTTTCACCTTTGTAGGCATTTGGCAAACATATTCATAGCTGGCTTTCAAAAAAATTTGTGAGCGGATGGTTAGTTTCCTTCTTATCTTTATTTATAATTTTATACTCTTTTTGTAATAAACTGTGTTCAAGTAAATAAGACAATAGAAGTAAACTGGAAAACAGAAACAGAAATTTTTATTAAGAAAAGTATTTAAGTCCACAGAATTGATAATGTATTTTTAAGAAATTTAATTAATCCCCTTGTGATTTTATTTTACTCAAAGAGAAAGAAAACATCTTTGTTATTGATGTGATTCTCACATTGTTTTGCAGTGTCATATTATTTCCCATAGCCATAACTTTCTACCTTACTTGGAAGCTCATTAATTTTGTGGATGGCTTCTTTTCTCCAATCTATAATCATCTTGGGATTGATGTATTTGGTCAGTATATTAACTTCATTCTAATTTATGTCATTTAGTTTGATTTAGCAAGAATTTTAGTAAAAATTAGGAAGACTTTTTGAAATGTGTAGTCTTAATTAAACTTGTCATTACATTTGCGCGAGTCTTAAAAAAAAGCTTCACAAATGAGAATAAAATGAGGAGTTTAAATTTGAATTTCTTCGGGATAGCACCCAAACTTGTGATCTAGTGGTCAGTGTGGTAAGTTGGAAACTATGAGGTCTCAAGTTTAGTTCCTCGTAGAGATAACAACACTAGGTGATTTCTTCCTATCTGTCCTAGTATAAAATTATCGAGTATCTATTGTTGGTGAAATATGATAGATATCTCATGGATTAATTAGTCAAGGAGCTACCTGATGCCTATTGGTGGGAGGTGAGATGACAGATATTTCGTGGAATTGCTTGTTTTGATGAACAAGTATTTGTGTCTCTCATAACTATTTCTCTAACAATTTACAGGTCTTGGATTTGTGACATCCTTAATTTTCATATTCTTGGTTGGTGTGTCCATGTCCTCATGGTTAGGTGCATCTCTTCTTAGTTTAGGAGAATGGATCATTAAAAAAATGCCACTCATGAGTTATATCTACACTGCATCCAAGCAAATTAGTAGTGCAATTTCACCAGGTAACTAAATTACACCTTTTCTACCATTCAAAATAGATTCTCAAACGCTACAACTTCTGCCACAGTCTTAGACCTCCTATCGAGCTACGTTATTATTTTTTTTCAGATGAAGATTCACATGCCTTCAAAGAAGTGGCAATTATAAGGCATCCGCGCCTTGGTGAATACGCGTTTGGTTTCATTACATCAAGCATTGTTCTTCGTAAAAACACAGGTGCTGAGGAACTCTGTTGTGTTTATGTTCCTACTAATCATCTTTACCTTGGAGATGTATTCCTTATCAATTCTAAGGACATTATGAGGCCTAATCTCTCTGTTAGAGAAGGAATAGGTAAAGAGTTTAAACTTCAACTTTTACAAGTATTTTTACGTTTAGTTGGTACGATAGAAGTCATTAAAAATGACATACCTTTTTGAAAGAAGAAAAAACATACGTTCAATGTTAATAAATTATATAGAAAATGACTTCAGTCGTACCAAAACAATTTCCTGAGGATAATATAGTTATGAAGTGTCCGATTTTTCGTCTACATGTTGCAGAAATTGTAATCTCAGGAGGCATGTCTGTACCCCAACTATTGACGATAGTTGATAAGCAATCTACTCTATCTCCAAGAATTGGAAAATTTGCTGTTCCTCAAGTTTGATGATCATAATGTTTGAACTGGGGAAAATGCACTTTACTGTTAATATTATTCAATAGATAGTCTATTTGCTAGAGGCAAAGCCAGAATTTAAAGTTTGTGATTTTGTGTTTTTACTTCTGTTACGTTATTGGGTTCTAAATCAATAATTTGTACATATTAACTCAATGGATTACGTAAGGCAATATAAGATTTGAATCAAAGTTACTGTGTTCGCGGATTTGCTGCTGGTGGATAATTCTTGTGGCTCTTCTTTACTTGACACCCTTGTTTGAACAATGGTAAATGTGGGGAAAAAATATTTGTAATTCTAACTAGCCTATGAATGAGTTGGATATATAAAATCTCGTTAGGATTTTATATTGCTAAATCTTGTTCCTTTCTTCAAATCAATATATAATTCCTTTAATAATATTCAAATGTGAGTATGTGACGGGCTTAAACACGGTGTATTGAACAGTGATGATTCATACAGTCGGTTTTAACTTATACTTGGATGGATGGAAGTCTGGAAATCAAATGAATAACCTTGACTCTAATACCACTTGTTAAAATCAAAGGATGACTTTTATTTTAATCAAACCCATCGAATGAACATGTTCTATTCGTGACTCTGATTCTGACGCGACCACTCCAATCTCATCGTGATTGAAATAGTAGAACATTATGTGCAAGCTAATAATTGCAAATCATGATAGTGATATACGAAAAAGAAAATGAAGGGATTAGTTATCTTACGTAAGTTTTTCTGACCCAAAAAATTATGTACTTTTTGGACCATGCTAATTATATGCTTCAATTATACGCTCCTATCTTGAGTACAACAAGGTTCTATATCCTTGAAATATTAATTATTTTCACCATGTACTTGGAATATTTGAAATTTGGAAGTTAAAGGGATATATATAAATCTTCAAAATTGAAATCATATCTCTCAAATCGATTTAGATTTGACATGGAAAGGGTATTTAGGGTCAAAATTTTCCACTATTTTTAATTTGTATTTTCTTGACATTCCTTTTGAAATTTTCACCACAGGATGCATGATTATTAGACGTAATAAATGTTTATCCAAAACTAAAGATATTTCTTCCCAAGTTGATCAATATGCTTGGTTTTTCCTCTCTTCATATTACTAGAATGAGTGTATGCTATCTAATTCATCTTAAACATCGTTACATAATTTTGTCTTCTCAATATTACTATAGTGAATATACGATACGATATTTAATTCATTTTTAAATATAGTTATATAATTTTGTCTTCTCCATACATATCATTACTACAATGTAATATACAATATCTTATTGTGGAATTGGCAATCAAGATCTAATTAACTGCTTCCCCACAAATTGTTGGAACACGGTTTGTGTGTGGACAAAATGTGTGAATACAAAATGTGCTGATTGTTGAGGACAAAATATAATTATATTGAGCTAGTAATTAGATTTGTAGACCCACTCACTAAAACACAATTATAATTTCGTTTGTGATCACATCACCAATTTAAGTTCTTCAACTTTACAATCTATGTGATGAAAAGATTTCATTTCACATCATTGAATAATTTTTTTCCAATGAAGACGTATAGTAAAAATCACTAATATTGCATTTTTTGCATGCCTGAATATTTTTCGATGTTACTTCATTGGGTTTGCCTCTCCTTTTTGGGACTTTTATTTAGTTCTTAAATTAGAAATTCAGTGAATATAGTGTTGTCTCCTATATTCAGATTAGCAAAGCTGAAATAATAAAAAATGAAGAGAAAAACATAAAGAATTATCCGAGTCCACAGAATTCACTGTGTGTCCTTAATTAAAAAAATTTAATCCCGTCAAGTTCCTGAGGTTTGCAGATTACCTCCCATGATAAAACGGATTAACCATTAAAGAAGTAGTGGTACCTTAAACTTTAATAATTTCAACGAACTCAAAAAGACAACAATGAATCACACACACAGACACGATCAATCAAATTTATTTTGTACGAAATGTATGTAAGAAGAAGGGAAGAAGTCGATGCAGAAAAATAGAAGAAAGTCTCTCTATGTATAGCCGACAAAGGATAAAGATCACAATCATTTGAAAAGAAAACAATCTTTCAGAATTGTCACAACAGTTTAGAAAAGACACAACCTTCCAAACGGTCACAATCCATTAAAAAGGACACAACATTTCATGTTCACACCTTTATAACCCTGACATTTGGTGCTGCATGCCAACACTACTTGTTGTGCGGAATTTGAGATAATACGAGAAAATATAAACGCGAAAAACAAGACAACAGATTTACGTGGTTCACCAATAAATTGGCTACGTCCACGGGAAGAGAGGGAGCAGTTTTATTATGGAGAGGCAAAAACAGAATTACAGAATAGGGTTTGCCATAGCGTCTATATATAGTGCTAAGCTACGCCCTAAAAGGCTTGGGCCCAACATACAGAATCAACAGAAAATTAAGGGCCCAATACAACAACATTGCAGCGAGAACCCCGTCCTTTCTGTTTGTAGCGGGTCCGATTCAAGGCATTCAACACTACTCATCTAGTTTTAGGTAGTCTCAACCTAAGTTGTTTTTTATTCTTTATTTTTTGGTGGCGCATCCTTGTTGATAGATCATGAATATGGCTGTGGTATGAGATTCGTATAGAACTTGGTCAATTGGAATTTAAATACTTTGGTCATGATCGACTGAGACATTTGAAAATAATAGGATGATTTTTGTAATTAAAAATAAAAGTGAAAGGTCAAATTCCTCATGATATTTTTTCTTATAAATATGAAGATTTAATTTGAGTACCACCCCAAAGTAGGTTGATCTAAAGGAAAACTAAATGCTAACTCGATTTGCTCAGATAAAAAGAAGATAATTAGGATTGGACCTTTTGTCCTAAGTTACATTAGAAAAAGTATTAGTACAAGATTTATTCAAAATACAAGTGGCTAGCTCTATAGATAAGATCGAATATAGAGTATGTTATCTAGTGTTACCATTATATTTTGGGAAAATGCATAAGTATCTTTTTAATTTATGCCTGAAATTTAGAGACACTTTTATACTATATTAAGGTCCTATTACCCTCTGAACTTATTTTATAAATAAATTTTCTAACCCTTTTTGGTATACGTGGCACTAGCTTGAAAAAAAATGTCAACACATGTGGGCCCACAAGATAGTGCCACATAGACCGAAAAGGGGTAGAAAAATATTTATAAAATAAGTTCGGGAGATAATAAGACCTTAGTATAGTATAACTGTTTCTCTGAAATTTCGGGCATAGATTAAATGGGTATGTTTTCCCTTATATTTTTACAATATTGTCAAGGTAGCCTTATAAGGCAACACATAACAAAGTTCATATGATACATATGTTCTAAAATTCAATGACAATGTAGCTCAAAAATAATTATGTAAGGTCAGTTAAGCCAAAAACAGATAATACGTATTATAATGAACTTGGATCATGATCATACAAATCATATAAGACGAATAGGTTCTATTTAGTTTGATGTATTAGATGTAACAATCATGATATAAATATGGTCTATCTCGTTTATAGTTTTTATTATTTTAGATCATGCATAGCTAATTATATATGGTATGATTTAGTATTTAAGTGGTGTCATGAAATAACAACACACAAATACAAGAATTAAATACCAAAAACAAAACTATATATCTATTATATTTTCCCCAAATTCATCATCACCACCCTTTTAATTTTATTAATTTTGAAAATAATGTGAATATAGAATATGCTAATTGTGATGATAGGAGGCAAAAAAGTTTCAAGCCGTAATTAGATATTTTAGACCCACCACTAACATCTTTTCTCGAAGTACTTAATTAAGACATTCGAAGTGAAAAGCAAAACAAAAATGTACGATGATTAGTAGGAAATTAAACTTTATGTGAAAGAATAATGATTATTATATCTCCCTTTTCCTTTTAAATTTGAAAAAATAAATAAATAAAGTTTTAGATATATTCGGACGAAGTCAGAATTTTCATTGAGGATTTAATAAATTTAAAATAAATTATATAAATTTTATTATAATTTTTTATATCAAGTAACATCAGATAAATTTCCTTGCACACACTTGACTACGCTTCTACCGAGTTCTCTCCACCTTTTTTTTTTTATGGAATCTAGCATCCGTGATGTAAATATTTCAATTAACATCATTGAATTCATTGAATCAATCCACGATCGTAAAAAAAAATAAATTGATTTCGACTAATGCATGCTTAATTATTTTTGATGTCATTTCATTGCTTTTGCCTTTAATTTTCTTTATTCCTTAATTTGAGTTTGACAATAATTATATTCTCAGATTACTGCTACTTTAGGTTAATTATCTTCTTTATCGAAAGAATCTAATTCTACTAATGGAAACACCCCTAATATATAGAGTTTTAGCGAGAACAATTTTAATCATATTTTATGACTCTATTAGAAAGTAAAACAACAAATTGTTTCCACAGCAAATTAATTAAAAAAAAATTGAATTGTAAAATATAATTTCTTATCGAATCAATTCACTAAAAAAATATTAATACACATCTTTAAATAAAAACGATATATAAATAAGAATAGATTGAGAAATATTTATTCAATAAATTTTCTTCATGAAATGCATATACCTTCTAAAATTATCATTAATTAATACACATTCTTCCTTGTCATGATTCTCTTTTAACTTGCATTAGTGTGCCTAGCATGTTCCCTTTTTTACTTTAATCACTTCCAAGCCAATCAATTAAACTTTAGAACCCATAAATCAAAGGCGGCATGATTATAATATTTATCATAACATAGCTTAATTAAATCATTACTGTGGCGTCAATTATTTATAATTATTATTATTATTATATATATATCCCTGTTCATCTTTATTATTTACGGCTTCTAGAAGGCATACAAAATTAAGATGGTTAATTATTCTAAAAAAAATAATTTACGGCTTAAGTTAAATCTTTATATTGATTAATCATTTACTTTAGACTAACTATTTCATTTTTCTATTATATGTAATTTTTATAAGCTTCATGTTTGCTCATTAGAATTCGAAAAGTCTTGGGTCATTCGTTTTTGGGTCGTATTATTTTTTGTACAATGCATCGTAAGTTAAAAAAAAAACTGAAAATAACTCTGGTATTTAAAAAAACAAATATTTTACTAGGCAAATTTTTATATTTTCTTGTATACAACGCATAGTGAGTTATGCCTTGACTTATTCATTCCTACAAAACTTATTTATATCTTAAGAATAAATGTTCAGGTTCAAAACCCACAGGTTTTTTTAACCCACAAGTAACATGTTATGTGTCAATATTTATAACTAATTTACTATAATATCTTTTTCATTTTAATATAAATTAATTATTTTTTATTTTTTATTAAAAGGTATTCAAGTTAAAATAGTAAAAATATTTTAAAAGATAAAATAACAAAATGAAAAATATGTTATTTTATCATTCTGATCAAATTTAATTTTTATTAATATGATTAACTTTAATCTCTATCAGTAATTTCACCATCCCTAAAATTCAAATTCTAGTCTTTTATTTAAGGGCTCAGGGCTCATCTATTCCATCATATCCTTAATTATATTTATATTAGCGCAACCAACCACTATTATAATAATAGTAGTAGGATAATGACAAATGACAAGTCCTCACACCCCTTTTTTAGTTTGTTCTTCTCTGAAATGACGTAAAGTAGAGTTTTAGAGTAAAATAGTTTGAAATATAAAAGGGCTAAAAGAGACAAAGTTCATATACTCCTTCTTCTATTTCTATATATTTGTTCATATTTTTTTTATATTTGGCTCTATTTACTTATATATTTTAACAAAATAAGAAAGAATAATAATTTTTTTCTAATATATTTTTATTTAATTTTAGAAAATTTCTAATACTACTAAATTGTAATGTATGCTTTTGGGAATTAAAAAATATATTTATTATAATCTTTAAGTTAAGGGTAAATTTGTAACTAATCTTTGATAATCATTGATGACTTAATATGTGTGTCACTTCTAAAGTGAATAACTAAATAGAAACAGAGGGTGTATTAAATAAATGAGAGTTTGGTGCCAAAAAAATTTTTGTGCTCTAACAAGATTCAGAGAGATATCACACCTCAAGAGATATGATAAGACAAATATTTTGTGATCTGAAGCACAAAATTCAGAGAATTATCACACCTCAAGAAATATATTAAGACAAAGAGAACTACTAAATGGCCAGAAAAATATGGCAAGAATTTGGCCAGAATAGTGAAAAAGACTATTATAGCCTTTTCCTCCAAGATAAAATTAACTTTTTGATATTTTTAAAAAAGTATGGGCATTAATTATTTTAATAAAATTAATTTTCTGGGTCTCATGCTTTATTACTTCTTCAAATTTTTTTTCTTTTTGTCATTTCACTTCTCCTTCTTGACTTTTTTTCTCTTCTTATAAAAAAATTAGAATATGGTAAAAATAAATAATTTATATTTAAGCATTTAAATTGGTTAAATTCATCCTACGAATGAAACAATAAAAGAATTTATTTTATGTTTCTATTGGAACTTCATCAATGTAAATATTTTTTTAAGAGCATAAAGAAAATCAAATTTTTTGGAAAAAAGCATAATTTATTTGCTTCAATGTCAAATTTTCTATGTATAAATAATTAATACATTAATTATTTTTGTAATATGACTAAGTTTTAAATACACTCTCTATATTTTAAATTTAAACATTTATACTTTATGTACTATAAGAAATATACACTTACACCTCCAACTAAGTTATCCATAACTAATTATATTAAAATTTAATTATTAAATAATAAATTTAAAATATAAAAAAAATATTTTTTTGACGTCATTCTTACAAAATTAATTAGTGTTGATACTTATAAGTAATAAAAATTTTATGATTTCTGTATGTTTTGATGTTTATCGTATATAAAGTGTTTTGAGTTTTGCATGACTTTTATTGAAATATTTCAAATTATACTTACAAAATTATTTAAATATGTACTTTAAATTTATTTGAACACAACTTCATAAACTTATTTTGTTAGAACTCATATATATAATAATAAATAAGTAATAGTTCACATATTATCAAGTCAACATAATATAACTATCACATATTCAATATGATTGTTGTTAAATAGGATCGATGCTGACGAAATATATGAATTTAATTTTTTTTTTATATTTGCATCTCTAAGGTGTTTCGAGTTTTGATTGCCGTTATTAATATAGTTTTAGATTATATGTTAAAATATTCAAATAAATAACCTAAATATATTTAAACATAATAATTTATAAAATTATATACTTTTCATACTAACAATAAATATGATTAATGATCTATAATTTATCAAATTGACGTAATATATTGCGGATACAAGACTATAATTAACATTAACATGTTACTCTCAAGGATTCTCAGCAAGATGCAATATAATTAAAATAAATATGGATTCTAAAATTTACAATTGAATGATAATGATTAATACAATTTTCACTAATTAATTAACTGTTTATACATCGCATGTTTTTCTTTTAGAAAAATAATAACATAATCTTAGACTTAGATAGTTTTAATAACTATTAATAATAATGCAATTTTCGTAGTGATGCCTTGAATTAAGAAAGTTATTTCTTATTATATAATTATCTTAATATCAAGGTTGGCTACTCTCTTTTTAATATAATACTAACATTGATATATATAGAATAATCAAATAAGAAATAGAATATTTTTTCCATTTCATTACTATACCACATTGTTTGTTTGATCTTCATGATAATAATATTGTGCAAATTATGTTGAATTATTATTAGGAGAAAAAGATTTAGTATACTCCTTAATATTGTGATATAGAGATAATATATATTCCATAAAGAAAAGGTCACATATACATTTATTGTTACATGAGCAAATTAAATAACTTATATATCCTCTTTTAACTAACGAAAGTTATACTTTAGATTTTTAATTTATTTATTTTAGTTATTTAACCAATCACATAGAGGAAAATCATGTAGTTTTTTCACGTGATTTTATTTTTGAATTTTTTGAATTCAACGGCTAATTTGGTCTTAATTATCTCCTTAATGGATATATTTGTTACCATTATTTGAGTTTGTTGTTCATGTTTAATTTTTCGCTTCCATTCTTTAGTGTAGAAAACATGAGAATTAAAAAGAAACAAAAAGAAATAGTGAACAAAATTTAAAAAAAAAATCGGTTATATTAAATTTTATTTTGTAGTTGCAAAAATATAGATGCATCTATAATAGACTTTGCAAGAAGATAAGTGAAAAATTAAATTTGATCATCAATATAGTATATCAAAATTAGTCATGAAATTAAAGAAGATAAAAAATAAATAAATAAGTCAAAACTTCATGTATGAAGAAGATCAAATATAACTCGAAATATTTCGAAAAGGGTCAAATATACCTTTTATATTTTTATTTTAATAAAAAAATTTATTAATTTTTCACTTTCATTTGCGAAAATAATTTTGGCTCTTCAAACATACCTCAAAATACTACGAGAATGGTCAAACATACCTTGTATAATTTTTATTTAATTTTAAAATACATAATTTAATTTTCTTAAAACATAGTAATCAAATATGTAACTTAAATTTTTAAATATGTAGTTTAATTTTTAAACATGTTGTTGTAAATATGTAGTTTAATTTTTTAAAACATAATCACCAAACATAAACTTTAAATATGTAATTTCTCAACATTAATGTGTAGTTATCTTGGGTTGTTGTTAAATAGGATCGACACTTATAAATCATATGATTTTTAGTATTTCTTTAATGTGTTGTTGTCTATCAATTCTAAAGTATTTTGACTTTTGATTGTTATTATTGAATTATTTTACATTATATATATATATATATATAAAAAAGTATTGAAAATGTATTTAAATAGGTAATTTAAATTTATTTATATAATAAATGCAATAAAATTACTTAATTTTAAAAATTATTGATCCGTTCAAAATAAATATTAATTTGAAAGAAAAAAATAATATTGTGACTACAACTATGTATACTTAATATTTTAGCAAGATCATTTAATAGCAAACATTTATAAAATAACAAATAATACTAATAAAAAAAATATACGTGATGAAACTTAAATCTAGTTCATGTTAAATTTGGATTGTCATTGTTATCGGAGAACTATAAAGATGTTTTTCTTTCAATTTTTTTTATAAAAGTTAATTTTGAAATCATAAAAAACTCTCTTTATCCTTTTTATGTTATTAAAATTTTTTAATGAAGCATCATCAAAGTTTTTATTAAAAAAATTGTGTATGTCTCTAGTACTGAAATAATAAATAAAAATTAATTTTAATGAGTTTTTTTGCGTATGATATGATTTATATGTTATCGAAAATATGAAGATAATCATATAATAGAGAAAACATGATGGTAATTTTAGTTTCTTCTTATGTCGCTCACATAATTTTGAGTATACTTGGATAAAATATATTTTTATCAATAATTTTTTTCTAGAAAATCGATGTATAACAATAACTCCTTTGAATAAATAAGAGTAACTCTTTAGTCAACTCGGCTAATTTCATATTTTTATATAAATTTTTAATATTTTAATTTATATATAAATTATCTTTTCGCGATTAAAAATTATAAATTAAAATAGATAATTTAACTTAGTTCTGTTTTATACTTTTTAAAATTTTTCTTATCATTAAGGAATAAAAAATGAAAAAAAAAACTAAAAAGAATAAGTGAAAAGGAGGAAAATCGAATTATGTTTTTTTGGTGAATTTTTTGATTCTTTTTCCATGTTTAACTAATAAATCATCAATAATTAATTTCACTAATTATTTTCAATATCTTGAAAACATAATTGAATAATATATTTAATATTTAAGTTAAAGGACAAAAATATCTAAAAGTAAACTAGATTATAATAATAACATATCAAACTTTTCTGGCCAAAAGAATTTTTCCTAAGACAAATAATTTTGATCTGTTAATTGGTATTACTGTAGCTCCCTTAATTTTAATTGAACATTTATTTCGTCATCATTACTCCTAAAGTAGTCATTAATATTTTAAAATGCAATATATATATATTTATTTATTTATTTAAAGACCTAACGTAGAAACTTAGATCAACAAACTGACAAAGGTTATTGGTTGTTAACTAACACTTTCAACATTTTTGTTTATTATTTGAAAGTTCCCTTGTAGAATTATAGAATTATTTTAAAGATTCATGTGGACTAGTACACGAAGCAACTTAATTGGTTTTTTATGAATATAATTGTGACATGATTATAACGCTTTGTTCACTATATTTATTGTTGATTTTGTCCATGCACATTGAACTACTCCAACCATGGATTGTTGTGACATTGAGATATATCCAGCTTTATTTCAAAAATCTTGGATCGATTTTTAAAGAATGAAAAAAAATTATGTTAAAAACATTATTTTTAAAATGAGTTAGGTGAAGTGTAAATGTAAATTAATCGAATTTTAATATAAATATTAAATATCAAAAAAATAATTATCACAGAAGAATTTTAGCTTAATGATTAAATCATTGAGTATATATATTAGCACTACTACTAGTGGCAAAAATATAATCATTTATAGCGCGTTTTGGTAAGTGGTAGTAACTACGTAGATAAGTGAAAGTTTGTATTGTTTAGTAGTTAGTTATGTAATCATGATGGAGTCCCAATTTTATTTTATTTTTTAAAAAAGAAATTCTTATTAAATATTTTAAATTAAAAGTTTTCTTAAAAATCATTATACTTTAATCAACATTTCTTAGTTCTTATACGAAGAATCTCATGCTTGTCTTCATTTCACATTACTTTTTAGACTAGAAAACGTAATGTCCCTTCAAACAAAAAAGATCAAAAAGAGAATAGATATTTGCTAAATCAAATTCAAAGCTTACAAATTACAATAAGATCTTTTGATTTCTTAAGCTTAAATTAAAGAGAAAAAAATTCTAACTTTTTAAGTCTATTAACTTTAAAGATCGTCAACCATTTTTCGTTGATTCATCCATAATGACATTAAGAGGAATTGACTCAAAATTTTCATAATTCGTATTTCCAAGTTTGGAGTGGATTATTTAGATGCAATTCTAAATGAAGTTATCTCATCAAGATCTTGTTCTTTTTTGGCGCTTTTCTACTATTATTTTGCTTTTCAACTTTGAAGTTTTCGGTGCTTGAGCATTCATATTGTGAACACCTAATTTTTATTAAAATATAAAAACTCAAATATCAATTTTTTTTTAAAAAAAGTTATATTTAAAATAAATAAATTGTGTAAACTACTTTAATAATAAAAATTATGAATTTATGGTATTTGTTTTAAATCTTCAACTTTTAGTTAGTTTAAAATAATGGTAGAAGAAGAAAAAGTGGAGTCCTAAATATTCAAATTACCTTCCCTTATCCTAATTATTCCCAACTTTCTAACTTATTTTACTAAAAAATCTCATCCTATTTATTTTTTATTTTTTCTTTCTTCTCTCTCTTTGGACGTTTGTTGCACTTTTTTTTATATATTTTTTTTGTTAATTTTCTATTATTATTATTTATTTATTTTATATCCTTATCTCAACTCCAATTCCCTCAACAATATTTCAAATTAAATGCTAATCCAACTCTATTACTTTCTTTTTAATTAGCACCAAACTCTCAGCCAAAATGATTATAAAAAAAAAACACTTTCAACAGATACACAAATACACAGATATACAGAAATAGAGAAGAAAAGTAAGTCATTCTTTTGAGAATTAGGTCAGAGATAGAGATTTTTTGTCGTGGTTTCAAATTCGTGGCTCAAATTAGTAGATCATAGAAGTTATTTTTCGTGATATCCATCTTCGCATGTTATTATTATATAATATCAATCCGTAATGCATGTGTTATGTTTTTTTTTAATTTTTTCTCTCGATCTGAGTGTTAATCTGTTAACAAAAATAATATAAAATAAAAAAATATATCATACATTTTTTTGCATTATTATTAGTGTTTTTTTTTATGCAATTTATATTAAAATTTATTTTGTGATATTTAATAGAAAATGTTTTTTCTGGAGCCTAATTTTTCCCTAAAAAATAAAATAAAATTTATAAACGTGTTAGATTAAGATGTAAACTAAAATTTTAAAAACTTATGTGTAATACGTTTCAATTTTTTTTAACACATTATTTGGATTAAAAACTATCTTTAGAATAAGTATAAGATAGTTATCTAATTCGAATTATTAAGTTTATTATTGAGAGTATATATAAATATTATTTTGAGTCATAACTAAAATTAAAAATAATGAGAAAGAGTAATTAAAAAAAACAAAAAAAAAACCATAAGAATTAAAAAGAAGAAGAAGAAAGCATAAAAAAAAATATCAGAACTTTTTTTTTTTAGAAAAAAAACAGAAACAGAAAATAAAAGAAAAAAAAGGAAAAAAAACGTGAAAATCAAATAAAAAAAAGAAGAAGAGAAAAGTAGAATGAAAATAAAATATAAAATATAAAACTAATAAAAAACAAAAAGTAGATATAAAAAAAATGAAAAAGAACGAAAAAAAAAAGCAACAAAAAATTATTTTTTAAAAAAAGGAGAAGAAGACAAAATCTATAAAATAATGATAAAATAAAATTAAAGAAAAAAAAAAGAGAAACAAATTTTACAGAAAACAAAAAAAAACAAAAATATAAAATTTAAATTCAAACAAAAACGTGCAGAAAAAAGAAAAAAGAAAAAAAAACGTGAAAAAATTAAAAAAAAACAAAAACAAAAAAACGTAAAAATAATAATAAAAAAAAAGAGATAAAAACATAAAAAGAACAAAAAGTAAAAAATAAAAAATAAAAGGAAAAAAAAAGGATGTAGAACAAAATTTATTTTTTAGTAAGGAACGTAAAATTTCTTTTATATATATATATAAAAAAAAATAATAAACGTAAATAAAAAGAATTGATCTAAAAATAATAATTAATTTTTTTTAAAAAAAGAGACAGAATGTTAAAAATTGTTACATGCATTAAAAAAAAAGAAGTTAAAACCTTTCTTAAAAATTAAATATAGTCGTAATCTATTTAGAATTTTTGTGATTTTAAAACTAATTTCAAATCTCATAAACTTTCATCTTTCTATTTTTAAATTAAAAAATAAACAAAATAGAAATCCTAAATTAACTTGAACTCTAAAAAAAAAATTTAACTATAAAATACATATATAAATTCATCCCCGTAATAACATAAAAAAATATATATATAAAAAAATGTAAAAACAAAATAAATAAATAAATAATAAATATATAAATAAATATGAATGTTTCAAATTTTGAATTAATGGACACACCAAAAATAATAAAATAATTTTCAATATATTTAAAATAAATAAGACTATTTTTAAAAGGTTTAAAATAAATGAGAGAATAAAGTAAAAAATAAATAAATAAATATTTTTATTATTAAGTTAAATAATATAATATTCAAAATTAAGTCTAGTCATATCAAAGTCAATGAAGCGGCCGTGCTAGAATCACGGAACTCGAGGGATGCCTAACACCTTCCCCTCGGTCAACAGAATTTCTTACCCGGATTTTTAGTTCGCAGACCAATAAAAAATAGCGTCAAATTTCCTTTTGATTAGGGATTTAAATAAGGTGACTTGGAACACCAAAACTCAATTCCAAGTGACGACTCTGAATAATAATTATCCTTTTTTAAAATGTCACTTTAATTGGAAAAACTCTTTTTTTCTTTTCAAAAAATAAAAAATCAAAAAAATATGTTGAGAGAAAAAAGGGGTTTGATACATATTTATATAAAAATTTGAATGAATAGTACCCAGACAACAAATAGTTGATTGGTGCAGTTGTTATTTGAAGGTGCTCAGAGTTGTATATTATATTTACTGTGTTTAGATTTGATTCCCACAATGACTTTTTAAAAATTTTAAAGATTAATTCTTCTTAAAGTATCCACAATCTTAAAATTCTGAAGCTGTCTCTAATTATAATAATAATTATATGTTACCGCATGGAATCATTTATTTTACACATTCATACCCTTTAAGTATAGATGGTTATTTCATTCTTTCAATTCTAAAGAGGTGTACAAAATGGGGATGAATTTTGTGCATAACTTAACTTATTATAAGGATTTTAATTTACACAACGTTTAGATAAATATGAGGGATGATTAAAAAAAAACATATATTTTTTGAAAATAAAATTGATTGCATTTCAGTAACATCAGCTGTGCAACCTTCATTACTCTTATTATATTGTTAAAAAGAAAAAAAAAATTATTATGTCGAAATGACAAACAATTTGAGGTATTTGAAAATTATACTTCAAGGAATATAATTTGATATCTAGCTTACAGCTCAATTCTTCACGTAGTGGCAGATTTATTATTTAAAACTAGATTATGTGCATTTTGATCGATATAAATATTTTAAACTTGTTTGAAACTATCTTTCGCCTTTGAAAATATACAATCATTTAAAATCAAATATAGGACATACAACTTGAACAGAAATATTTTATTTAAGACGCACAATGTTGACGAATTTTACATTTTTATTTTTATTTTAATTCCATTCACGTTGTTATTTCTTAAGATGGGATTTTTGAACGGTGCCTAGTATTATTATTTTTAACTATTCATTGATTAATTAACACGATATTTAAGAAATTTTTTTTTAAAATTTTGTGATTTAAAATAACTTTTAGATATTTGTACGGTTGTTAAACATTTCATTGAGGATAAAAAAAGAAAAAAATAAATTGTTTCTAGTATAATAATAACATTTTTTTGAGACGAATTAAAAAAAAAATACCACATAAAATAAAATAGATTAAGTGTTTTGTATAGTCATAGAGTACGTATACATAATTTTATTTTGTCTGTCAAAATTCCAACGTATGTATCGTGATTTTTCAAAACAGATGAGATTGACTGAAATAGTCACATAATCTAAAATTTAATTCTTACTTGATATATTTAACATATTTTTTAAAAATAATAATTAGAATATTAAATTTATTATATCATTTTTGAATATAGTAAACCTGATAACTAATTAAAAATTATTAATTTTTTAGATTGCTAAATAAATAAAATAGATATTTTTAATATAACGAACAAATAAAAAAATTGACGTTGGAATTAACTTTATTCCAACTCATACTTACTATTTAAGGACTTATTGTATGATATTTGGTTTTTGCCACGACAAGTCCCGTTTGGCCCTGTATATTATTTTCTATAGATAGAAGTCTTTATTTTTGCTTCTTACATGCGACTTTGAATTTAATTTTTGTTTCTGTCATTTAGCACATCATGATCGTACAAGTTGAAATTCATGTTACCTTTTTCTAAAGCAATAATATTTAAAATATTTAAATTGTCAAAATATATGTTCTATATGCTTCACTATATCATTACAACCCTCCTATATAAAATTAATATAATTGAACGAACCATTCATATGGTCAACTAAGAGTTCTACTTTCATATGAGGATCACGACACTAATTTAATTTAATTAAATGGTCGAAGTATAATAGAGTTAAATTTCTTCTTTTCGATTAATTGGTGTTATTAGAGGTGATAACATTTTTTATTCTGCTGTTATTACTAAATTTTTACTTTCAATTTAAATTATTTTTGAAGTATATATCTTCAAATATATAATAATAATAATAATACAAATTTTATATAACATATAAGTAATTAAGTGATGAAACAATTAATAATTAGATATTCACAAACAATGGAAAAGGGAGATCAAAAAATGCAATTTGAAGTGATAAATTGTTAAAAACATATAAATAATAAATATTTCAATAAGTGAGGGACTAAACTGATGATCAGATGATTGCAGATGAAGGAGTGAATGATAGATGTTTTGTCATCATTTCTTAGTTACTTTTGTCACATAATTTATGAATGCATTGCATACTTTTATAGATATTTTTTATTGGTTTAAATAGTAGCGGAGTCAGAAATTTCTTAAAATGTGTTTAGAAATATAATTTAAAGGTGTTTAAAATAAATTATTTAATCATTTTATATTTTACTTTATTTATATACATGTTAATTTTTTTCGATAAAAACTGTCCGATTAAACACCCTTAACAGTATGTGACTATGCCACTAAATTTAAGTATTTAAATATGTAAATTTAATTTCTAAATTAAAAAATGAAATTTACGAACAAATTTAACAAGCCGCTTATAATTTTGGCCTTTTGTTTTTATTGCGTGAGGAAGAGAAATTGGAAGCGATCAAAAACATTAAGAAGAGAGTTGTCTCATTATATGTATGCATAAAGACATATACACGTCATTTCTCTTCAAATAAAATGGATTTATATGCTCTATACATAGTATCATCATTTAATTATTTGTTTATTTTATTATAATATATAGTTCACATTTTCTGCATACCAAGAAAATCTTTAGAAACTTATAAGTATTATTAATTTGCGTTGTCTTAATTAATTATATTATTGTTGTCGTACCATTGAAATTTTATTATTATTTTATTTCATTATAGCTGACCAAAAAGACACATGGCACACCAAGGAGAAAGATTCAAAGAAATACATAATGTAGTTCTTAGCATATACTAGAATCTTATTGTATGCTTTTTATTACTTAATTAATGATTAATGAATTAGTATTCTGCAGTCACAGCTCACCCATGACAAAATTTGTTTCTTTTATCTGTCACATTAGGTAAACATTTAATGTGAGTAAATCAATCGATTTTAAAATTATTAAAACACATTTATTAATTTAGTTGATATTAATTTCAACTCAATTTCGCTTGGTTATAAGTTATACAAAAAAATAAAAGTACAAACAATTCACTCAAAACCAAAAATAATAATTAAAATGAAAAATAATTAAAATAAATGACATTACATAATTTTCGATCACAATAATTTTTTTATCACTAAATTTATTATGAATAAAACTTTAAAACTCACTGATTTGGCCAACATGATGAAGAGACAATGACATTCATATAGTCCTGTCAAGAACTATCATAAACGCTTATATATATAAAATCAATAAGATAAATATTTTTGTCTTGAATTATTTTACTTTCATAAATAAATATAAAATATTTTTTTTATGAAAATGTCTATAATATTTAAAGTTGTTCTTAAAATAATATATACTCGTATTGCTATAAATGTATGGATATAATTTGGTTCAATTATTTCTTTAATTTACTTAAAAATAACAAAATCAAGTCAAATATAATTAATTTTTAAAAATGTAAAGTTAAATCAAACTCAAAATCAATTCATTTAGTGGACAATCTACATGAGTAGACGTGCTCCATTATCATATATTACTATTATCATCACCTATGCTTTTAAAAATATTTATATATTTTATTATAAATTAAAAATTATTAATCGTATATTAAAAAAGAATACATTTAATTATATATATATTTACTATAAGATATATTTAAAATAGGAAAAATTATTTTGTTTATTTAAATCGTAAATGTCACATGATCGATGAATGTAATTAGCTTCGTTGACTAGTATTCTGAAGTTATAGCTCACGCATGACAAAATTTGCTTCTTGAATCCATCACATAATTAGTTGAACATTTAATGTGAGTAGTTCAATGCCATACGTTTCTGTTTTACTTGTTAACGTTTGTTTTTTGCCGCGTATTCTTTAAGAACTAATTAATCAAAAAAATATTTTGATTATATTAATCTTTTCGACTCAATTTGCTATTTGAGACTAAATTAGGAATATTTTTAATTAATATTTGCATTTTTAAAAATATTGATATATATGAGAAGCATTGTAATTACCGTAGTTCTCATATTCTGTTCGTTCTAAATCAACTGTCATATTTCACTTTGCGAGAGTCAAACTATTCAAATTGTGTTGTTTCGAATTTTAAGAGTCAAGCTATAAAAAATATGTTGATATTTATTCTTTTTCATTAAATCAATGTGATAGCAGTCGCAACTACTCTCTCCGTCTGAAATTGTTTGTCATGATTTCTAATTTTTAGAGTCAAAATTATAAAAACTTTGACTAACATTTTAAGATTTCATCATATTAATATGCAAAAAATTGTAAGTTATAGTACTTTTCATGTGGTTTTAGAATATTCTTTTTGTTTAAAATATCAAATTAATGTAATCTAATTTACTTTTATAAATTAGTTAAATTAATTTTCGATAAGCGCAACATGATAAACAATTTCAAACAAAGAAAGCAGTAATTATTCTTGTATAATTTTTAAGTATCTAAACTCTAATTATTGTTATACATTGAATGAATCTAATTTAACTTAATTTTAAATATTAATCATATTTATCTCAAATATTAAATTATGATAACAACTAATATTAATTGAAACTTTAATATAAATATCAAAGAAAAAGAAAAGAATGTGTGTTAGTGGTGGGTGGGTTGGTCATAAGGTATGACCAAGGAAGTGGACACATACACAAATGGATAAAAGAAGTTCAATATAGAAATGCTCAATTTTGGTTAAAGAAGATAAGGCATGCTATTGTTATTCACACTACAACTTGTGGAAAACATGTGATCATATTTGATACCTTTCTTTTCATTTTTTCTTTCCATTAATTAATACTACATCTTATTTGTCTTTGTCAGAAAATCCTTTGAGATCTATAAAATGTACATGTGATAAAATGTTAGTAAATTATGTCACACATGCTACAATTCATTTTTTGTGTGTATTTGCATTTTCCACCACATTTTACAGTAAAAATTGAGAAATTCAGTGATGGAGTTAAATTTTTTTTAAAGAATATTCAAGTGAATCTATTTTTTTAAAATGAAAAGAATTGTTAGCAGTGAAATTCGAATACACAAGCATTTAAGTTTGTATGCATGTCTTTTAACTCTTTCAAAACGCATAAAATTACTAAACTACATATAGTTGATAAATGTAACAACGCAATTGTATGAATAACAAGAAAAATTAATTATTTAAATTTATTAATATTTTATGAAAAATTAGATTATAATAACTTTAATTAAATAAGATCATGTGAACCACTTTACTTCTCTAGGAAGAAAAGGTGTACTGTTCAGGTTTTGTGTTCTTTTACCAAAAGGAAGAAGAAAATTGGAACAGTAAAAGAGAAAAAAGGAAAATATCAAAGGGCTTTTGCATTAATAATATCCACGTCTTTTGTAGTATAATTTAGAAAATATAAAAAGTTTCAAATTCTTTACTAATTTTATAAACTGATACATAGTTAATTTTGGCTAGGCAATTACCATGATAAAGACTCATTTCAAATGGAAAAAATAATATACATTTTCCGTCCAGTATTATTTGCCATGATTTCTATTTTTAGAATCAAATTATAAAAAGTTTGATTAATATTTTAAAATATATTTTTCAGCATATGTAAAAAATTATAATTTATAAGATTTTTAATATAGTTTTAGAATATCTATTTTTTTGTTTAAAATATCAAATTAATATAAATTAATTTATTTTTTAAAACTAATCAAATTAACTTTTGATAAGCGTAACATGACAAATATTTTCGGACAGGAGAGAGTAGCATATAGTTACTATTCTTGTCAACCATTAATTCCGTTTTACATACTTTTTCCCCCTTTTTTACATGCTGTAAGTGATCCTTTTCTCAGTTTACTTTGACATATACTTTTTATATTTTAATTAAGTGATAATTTAATTGTATTTTTATAAATAGAAGTACTATAAATTTAAAGTTATTTTTTTACTTTTAATGAATTAATTTACATGAAAAATTTCAAAACACTTTCTTTCTTCAACTTCTGATTTAATTAATATATTTTCTTTCTTAAAATGTTGGGTGCGTTTGGTATAGATGAAAATATTTTTTAATTTCTCTCTTTGAGTTAAATAAAATATTTCATTTTTAAAAAATATAAAAATTAAACGACTTACGTCATAGAAACATGAAAATTAAGTTACATGAGTTGCATTATAAATTTTCTGTCTCTGTCCACCCCACCTTGACAATTCTTCACCGATGTCAAGTCGAATAGTGTCACAAAAATAAAATAAAAATGGATATAATTTATCTAGTTGATTTTATAAAGGGTCATGGGTGTGAAGAGGGAATAATTAAATTAATGAAGAGTTGGCTATATTTGGTCCTACCTAAACAAGTAAAACGACATAGTTTGGAACCCACCTAAGTTTACCTACTAAGCCCACGTGTGGGATTGACTAGAGTCCACGTTGACATTAAAAATATATCGTTCTTATCACTTTATCCATTACATTTTTGAGTTAATCCAATTCTTCAATTTCCTATTCGACCCTTAATCTACCATAGTTAACCTTTAAAATTTAAAATATAGAGATAAAGACTAGTTCAAATTCAACTAAAATTGGGTTAAAAGTAGAACTAAATTAGGCTAAATAAATAAATGTGACACGAAGCACATTCATTTTTTGGACGTGTTCAATTTGAAACAAATAATAATAATCAAATTTTATGTAAGAGACGTGCTTTGACTCAACCCTTTACAAGACTACAAAATATAAACAATTTTGCATCGACGATGAGTTCGTGCGAAATATATACATTAATAAATTGTATGCCATGCGTGATATTGATTCAAATTTCTATGAAGGAAAATATTTTAATTTTTTATTTAAATTTTAAAATTTAGGTGATGATTTGGGAATTATTGGGAATCATGTAGGAACATGACATGTTAATTGTCAAATTAACATATTAATAATCAACAAAGATGGCTTAACGAAGTTACCGGTCTAATCGTAATACATTGAAAGATTCTTGAGCTAATTTTGTAAAATTAATTATACAATTATGAGACAAAAGAAACTTCTAGTGCTTTGATCTTCTGGTAAAATTGCATCATATGATGTGTGGAAAACATTATATTTTGGTGAAGGAAAATATAATGAATTTATCGAGTTTTAAATTTTACGTCACTAAGCATCTCAGTCTTTGGAATTTCGAAATTGAAAAGGATAAGACATACGTAAGACTTGCTTTCTGATGCAGACGTGACCAAAAAAATTTTAATGCAGAAAGATTAAAATGCAATTAAAAATTGACTTTCTTAAAAATATGAACAAGAAATGAGCATACATACAAGAAGAAAAAAAATATATAAGCTAATTAATGCGAAGGTAAATATAGTAGTATTTATAGTTTAATGAGAGGAAATTTAAGTTATTTACTCACTATTTACAATCATACCAAAGAAAAAGATGTTAAAAATTTAAATCTGTATCAATAAAAAAATAATTACATAGATTATATGTTACTATATTTTATAAGAATAATAATAATAATATCGTATTTAATATTTTAAAGATATTTAATATTTAAGGTACTAAAGTGATGATATCATTTTTTTTAGCATGTAACAAAAAAATAAATATTACATTTAATTTAACATTAAAAATCAATTCATCAGATATTAAATTATTCAATATTATATAAGGAGGTAACAACTCGATCTCTTAATCAATAATGGCAATGTAATAATCCATTTTTTCCCTTTTCTTATACAAAAGGTGGTTATCAACTTATTACTATGTTAAGATATTTTCCCACCAAGATTAGTCCATCAACTTTAACAGTTCGACGGCACAAATAAGGTGCTCGAGAAGCTTTTTTTTTATATATATATATATCTAAATCGATAAAATCTTTTATTAATATATTAACAATTAAAATAGCTAATTAATTGAGCTAACGAGAACATGGATGAGAAAAGTTTATTATCGGATAAAGTTACTTTAGACATATATTTTCAAAATTATAAAAAATTTGCTAGTTATATCATCCTGTAATTGTGTGCATAGTATGGTAAATCCTCACATATTCATTAACCAGTACTTACTAAAATTCTTTTAAATTAATAACTTTTTATCGTATGCTCTGCATAACATATTTAAAATTATAAAAAAATTTAAAAATATTTTAACACATATATATATTTAGAATTCATAAGATAATTTTTTTTTAATTTTTTTAATTTCATGCCGGATATAGTTAAGAACCATAAAGTGAAATTGAGAAGAGTAATAAATTACATTATGAATAAATGATTTATATAAGATAGACATTTAATTTTTTTTTTATATATATATATATATATATATATATATATATATATAGCATTGAATAGTCTAAAGGAGCTATTTATTCAATCATTTGGTGTAAGAAAAGTCTTTATCATTTTTATTGCCACACCACTCTATCATAAATCGTAGAAAATCCAAAAAGTAAAAATGAAAAATAGATGCCTTTAAATTCTAATCCTCAAAATATAGATTTGCTATTGAATTTTATGGTGATATTTAAGTCACTATACATACCAAATAGAGGATAACCGTGAACAAAAATTATTCTCAACGTCTACATCATTAAAATATACCATCTTTTAATCATATATATCTCCCTTTAATTTATTTTGTCTTTTTCCTACAGATATAGCTTCGATTTGTTACTCAAAAGTGTGTGTTGAAAGTACAGTTCCAAAATACAAATTAAAGAATCAAGCATTTGAATAACTACCAATTATTTGATTTGACTGGAGATAATTATCTTTTGTTTTATTGTTAGCAACAATAACAATATTTAATTTGTAATTTTTGCAAACCTAATCTTTAATCATTTTTTTTTAGCAATATGAAAGAATAATTGATGAATCATTTTTTCAAGATCGAACTTGGACCCAAAGCTGAAGTCAAAGCTAATTATCAATTATGTAGGGGAACTATAAATATTGAGTTCAATTCATATTTTTTAAAAAAAATAAAAATCAATAAATGTTATATTTGGAACTCAATTTTCAAGTGCGTAAAGATTCGTACTTGAACACACTTATCGGGTTTTGGATTGTTTGGCTTGAAAATAATTTATAGTTTAACGTAGAAATTAATTATGTTGGGTTAACTTTTGCTGATTGTTTAACTTATCAGTTATTATATAAAAAATGATGTATTAATACAAACTTTTAGGTAAAAGTTATTTGTTTATAAAAAATCTCCATTATATCTAATATAGAAAAAGAGAGCTTAGGGATATTCTGTTATTTTCATTATTTTATTTTGAGATAATTAGTTTTGATACTATTATTTCTCAGACAAGTACGAGTGCTACTAATTACTAGTACTCATATAATTAATTTATTTTAAAATTAGTAACCAAATAAATAAGACATTACCGCTGTTTGGACATAATTCCAAATAATGATTTAAAATTAAGTTGAGATCTTTCGAATTTATAAAATTGTACTTATTTCTTATAAAATGAAACCTCATAATTTGTAAGAATTATCAAAACTTACATGACTATTACTCAATCCTACCAAATAGTATATCGTAGATCATAAATAAGGTATCAAATATCTTAAAATGTAAAATTAATAATCAAATGTTTTTATATATATATATTTTTTAAAATAACATTTGTGATTTTACGAAGATTCACTAGTTGAAAATTTAACAATTGTAGTAACTAGAATTTTTATATATAAATATTTTATGTAATATGAACAATCTCTTTATATCAAGTAGGAACTCTTTTTTTTTTTAGTAAAACTTAAAATTATGAATTATTACTTTTGTAAAGTATAAACTCGTACAACAAATTTTACATATAAAAGGAATAAAAACCACAATTCATATTTTTTCACGATACTTTTGAAAATTTCATAGATTTAAAATCTTAATTTGAATTTGAAATTTTATGCAAATTTCATAAAATAAACACTGATTTAAACTCATGCTACTAAATTCCATCATCAAACATATATATATATATATTATATGCATAAAGGACTATTCAAACTATCTAATATTAATTAAAAAATTCTTTTATTTTTTATTTTTCATTTAATGTTCAAAGTCTGTATTAGAACTTTAAATAAATTTAAATTACTTTATTGATCCTACAATTTAGAAATAATGTCTCTAACAAGATTTATCCTAAACACAAGATTCAAACTAAAATTTGTAATTAAAAATAAAATAATTCCACCGTTATACCATTGCCATATTAATAGTATAGAAGAAATTCAATGAACCTAATTAATATTGGGTAAGAAGCACCATATAAATAATGAAAAAGGAAAACAAGTAAAGTCGAAGATGAACTCTTACCATAAAGTATAAACCGACAATTCCATAGATGCATATAATGTCACCATTATTATCAGTCAAACTGTGTGAACATAAATAACTTCATGTTTTTCTTTTTGAGCAAGCATCAACACATTTTTCTAATTATTTATGGTGTACTTCAAAAATAAATTTAAAATAGAATAAATCAGCACTCCTTTCTTTTCAATGATGAAAAAAATAAATAATAAATTTGGTCCCTCATATATTCACCATATATATATTATGGTCCTTTTAAAATGTGTTCTATTTACAAATTTAAAGAAAAAAAAAATACATTCTTGTTAAAAAACAGTAAAATTTTGATGTCATTTATTGATAGTTAAACCATGAAATAATTAATTTAAAATATACTAAATAAGATATTACAAAGACTCAAATAAGAGTTTATCAATAAGCTGATGGAGCAAAGTGCTATAAAATACATTTAATTTTTATGCACTGATTTTTGTATTAGTCTGCTTTTAAAAAGAGATCATATTTATAGAATTTTATTATCTTTATCGTAGCATATTACTTGTTTAATTTTTTTTAAAAAAAATTAATATTTAAAATTTAAAATCTTAAATTCAAAAGTCTCTCATGCTACATAAAACTTTGTATCAATGGAGGACATGTATTTATGCATGTATTTAGTTAATATTCTATTCATTTTAACTTATCACCATTATACTTTATCTATTTTTTAAAAAGTTTTTTTTAGTACTTTAGTTTCAATTTTTCTTACGATGACATATTTAAAAAGTTTAAGAACATCTAATACATTTTATAAATTTATGAATTCACATAATTCAAAAAGTTTCTTCTTTTTTTTTTTTTGTAAGTTTTTCTTTTTTTAAAGTTTAGTTAAATCACAATTAGATAAATATTTTCTTAACAAAGGAAGTACTTCCTCTATTTCATCTTATTTGAAATACATGTAGATCTGATTCATCTTTTAAATTTTTTACTTAAATGTATATTTTACTAAATTATCAATAATTTTTTTGCAATTTTATATTTAACTAACATTATTTTATATAGTAGTTATCTACTATTAAAATGAACAAGTACTCCCTCTGTCTGTAATTAAAAATAATTATTTTATATTAATTGTTATGAATAAATTATTAAATCTTTTATTTAAAAAATATTTTAAAGAGTGAATTAATAAATGACTTTTTTTATATATATATATATTTTCTTAAACATGGTGCAAAATGTAATGACTAATATAAAATGAAGGGAAGAAACAATAAATTGACAAGTGATTAACATTAAAATTTTGTGCAAATCTATAAGAAGAAAGTTACTCCAAAAATTAGATACTCTTTATCTACTGTAGCATTGACGGCTGTTCAACGATAAATTTTCCTCCTCCTTATAAATCCCCCCTGTCTCTCTATATTGTCAGCTGGAAAGTGAAATTTTTGTCTGATCATAACATCTTCTCTTTAACATAAATAGCTGATGAATTGAGTACTCAAATAGATTTTCAATTAATTAACCCATCAATTCATATAAAGATTTTCAAAGTCGGTGATTTTGGATTCATTATTATAAAGTGTTTTTCATCTTCTTTATCAATGAAAAGGGTGTTCATACTTGTTGTTTTCTTGAAAATTTGAGGTGTTTTTTATATAGTAGTATATGTGCATATTAAAGGTGGCGAATCAAGGAGATTCCGGCAAGTATGACAGAATTCCGTCGACAGCAGGTGATTCTGAAACTACAACGAATGAAGGAATTCCTCAACCGTATGAACAGTCGCAATCTTTTGAAGAAATGTTACAGCAACAAATACAGCAAGAAACAGAGTATTTGATGTCGGAATCGGCTAATCCGATGTATACAGGGTATAGTCAGTCGAGGGATATGTCGGCAATGGTGACGGCGTTAACACACGTGGTTTCGGGTCGGAGAGAGGCAGAGTGGGGTTACAGGCCGGATATTAGCGGTGTTACGACTTCGTTTGGTGGTGGTGGTTCAGGGAGTATTTATTCGGCAAATTCACCGTCTTCTTCGAGTTCAGGATCATGGGCTGGACAGAAAAGAAGACGTGATCAAGAAGAAAGTGTTACTGGAGAACAAGCTCAAAGGGGTTATGGAGGTATCGGAGAATTTAAAAATGGAGAATCATCTTCCTCTGTTAAGCTCGGTTCGTATCGATACTTTCCACTTATTAAACTCTCTTCCGTTCTTTTTAGTTGGAAATATTAGGAAATCACCGTAACTCACGCTATTATTTCACCCGATATAAGTCTATCGGACGAGCTAAATATTTTGGGTTCATTTCAAGATTCTATCCTTTTATTTTATTTTTCTTCTCAATTTTCAAATTGTTCTCTGTTTTGGACCGGATATATGCTCTGTTTTCTTTATCTTGTATTGATTGATTTTGACTCTTTAAAACTTGATTTTGATTCCATATCATCTTCTAATGGTTGGTTCCAGAAGAAGATACAAGCCTGGCAACACCACAAACGAGCAGCATATCGACAACTACTGCGTCGCAGACACCACCGCAAGCATCGGAAGTAACAGGTGAAGAAACAGGGGAGAGGAAGAGGAGATACAGAGGAGTAAGACAGAGACCATGGGGTAAATGGGCAGCAGAGATAAGAGATCCACATAAAGCAGCAAGAGTTTGGTTAGGCACATTCGATACAGCAGAAGCAGCCGCTAAAGCTTATGATGACGCCGCTCTTAGATTCAGAGGAAACAGAGCTAAACTCAATTTCCCTGAAAATGTTCGGTTATTACCACAACAACAACAACAACCCACAACAAGATTAGCCATATCAACCTCATCATCAACCGCAGCTCCGCGATTCCAATTAATGTCTGCAGCATCAACGCGATCACCATCACCATCACCATTTTTTTTTCAATCATATAATCAACCTCCGCGTCAATCTGATCAGCAGCATCAGAATCAGCAACAACAGTTATTTCAGAGCTCAGATATGGCTAGAGATTATTGGGAATACTCGCAATTACTTCAAAATCCAATAGATTTCCATGGAGGACAACAATCATCATCTTTGTTAGAACAAATGTTACTAGCTTCATCATTGGGAGTGTTACATTCACATACATTTCCTTCTTCGTCATCTTCTTCATTAGCAACTTCTGCAGCTTCTTCCACTACTTCCCCTGCATATCCCCTGTTTTACTCTGCTCAACAATCACGCTTCTTTCAGCCACAAACTCATCAAAATCAAAGCAATAGCAGTAGCAACAGCTCAAATTTTCCTCCACCTTTTTGGACTAGTTCCGGCCACTATCCACCTTCTTCTAGCTAATTTTTCATACTACTTCCCTTTTTTTTTTTTTTTACTTTTGTTTTTTATTTTTACATATTTTTTTAATAAAAAATTTAAATAAGAATCGTATTATTTTTTCTTTTCTTCTCTTTTTGAGATTCTAGTTTTAAATTTTCTTGTATTTTTTGCATTCGGATGACATAAAATAGATATGATTTCTTCATTTAATCATATTTAGAAATTTCACTTTTGAGGTTTGAGTATAGAAAATATTTTATTAAAAAATATGTTTTGATATGCAAATATACTATTTAACTTAGCTTTAACTAACATTTATGTTATTCAAACTCAACTTTGAAAGTGAATAAGTTATACTTGAATTTATATATTATCAAATAAGTAGACATTTGTATTTTGTGTGGCATTTATTTTAAATAGAATATGTGTGCGCATTTATTTAATCTTATATAAAATTTAATTGATTGTTTATGTATATCGAAGATTGAAGGACGAAAATATGAGTTAGGTGGTTTAATTAAATGGTATATGTATGTATTTTAAAAAGGAAAAAAAGGCACAGGTAGTCACTATTAGAGATCTCTATTAGAGGCATTTTTAGTTGTCCGTTTAATATATATATATATATATTAAGTATACAATACAAGAAGAATAGTACAAGAGAGAAGCATATGTAGTTTATTTTCATTATAATGATACCCTACAAATCAGAAATGTTTTTTGTCATTTTTTTTTTTGATTATTTACAAAAGAATATTGTAGAAATCATCCAACTTGTGGTGTTGTCTATTCTTCTTTATTTTTTAGCTTTGCAAGTTACCATCACATTCAATTACTTCTGACAATTTTAATAGTGTTTTGATTATCTTTGTGACTCTTTAAATATTTTTATTTTTTTGTGAATACTTGTTCCTTTATGTGGACCAATGCTTTTATCTTATAGTGAATCCATCTCTTACGTTATCCTAATAGATCTAATATAGTCAAGTTTCTTTTGTTAATTAAATGTAACTTTGGTTTAAATTAATGGAGAATTGTGTTAGTCTTAATCCTAACATAGTTTAGGTTTTATCCACATTTTTTGGTGGATTACGAGTGTACGTGACGCTGTTTTTTTTTTCTAATAGTTTTGAATTAAAAATTAATATTATTCTATTTCTTGTTGGATTACGAATTTGAGATAAATTATGTTATGATTAGTAAGTTGTATTAGGATTAATTATTTCTATAAAAAGGTGAAACAATAAATTGAGATAAAACAATGAAATGACAAAAATATTTCCCTTTTTTTTTTATTAATTAATGTGTTTCCAAAGTCTCTCGAATTTCTTATCTGCTACCATCTTCTTCTTTTAAGAAATTAATGTAACAAAATAAATTGTCAATAAAAAATAATATCACTATATTTAAATGACTTCGTAGTTAATGTATTTGATTAGATAGAATTGAATAACGTAAACACCCCTCAGGTTGTTGCTATCTATTTGATGTTTACTAGTACCTCGTAAACAAAGCGTGAAAGAATGAGATTCTTGTGTCACCATTAATTATTATCTCAATCTTGTATTATTTTGTTTTCATTCTTTTTTGTATCTTTGTGTTTTTTTAATGACCTAATCACATGATAATTGAAGTTAATTACGCTTGCATATATTGCTAATCAAGACTCCAAATGACATCTTGTCACCTAGTTCTTGAATAGGAACTCGGAGGTGGTCTTCCAACGTTTCTTGTGAATACACGTAAAAGATTATCTCGGTGCATGAAAGCAAATTATGAGGACCTATTTTACGTAATTTTATCTTGCATTTTTGTGAAACATTGTCTTTCGGTCTTGAATTCGTGACCTCTTGATCACATGACAATAATTTTTAATTACACATAGGGATGTCAAAATCAGCCCATAGAATTAATATGTTTAATTTTTATTTTATTAAAGCGGGTTAATAATTCACATATTTTATTAATTGAGCTTATTTATATCTGCTTTGTTTAGTTCATCTTGAAATTGAACTGATATATCGTCAGGACTGACTCTGAGAAAACACTTTCTAAATATTTTCAAGAGAACTTTTATTCTTTGATATATTTTTTATAGTCAATGATATACAAGGGAAACGTTAGATAGGTACTCAAACAAACTTTGAATTTAAACTTGGGAAAAATTGAGTAGGTTGCGGAACTTATGATTTGGTTTTTAGCTCTTTTTAGTTTGACTTGCTTTAGATCAATTAGGGGTGTGCATTCGGTTTGATTTTATACTATTTAGTTTGGGTTTTTGATTTTTGGTTTTGTAGAAGTGTAACTCAAATCAAAATAAATTTGGTTTGATTTGGTTTTTCTCTTTTTGGTTTGTGTTTTTTCGATTTGGTTGATCAATTATGTCAATAATTAAAAACATAACTTTTAAAACGTAAAACACAATACTTAAAAGTATATCAATTATAGATGTCTAAACGCAAGAAAATAAACTAAATCATAATGAAACATATATATATATATATATATATATATATATATATATATATATATATATATATATATATATATATATATATATATATATATATATATATATTTCGCTTTTTTGGTTTCCATTTTTTGTAAATCCGAAATCAAACAAAAAAAATAAATTGTAAATTCAAAATCAAACCAAGAATCCAAAAACTAATCCAAACTAGAATTCGGTTTGTTTTGTTTTGATATTTTGATTTTAATCCATATAGCGCACACCCCTAAGACCAACTAATATTTTAAGCAGGTTAATAACCCACTCATTTATTTACTTAACTCATTTTTACGTACTCAAATTCATTTCATTTTCACTCATTTGACACTCTAAATACACACTTTATTGTTTTCTTTTCCCTAACTATTTACGGCGTGAGAAACTATTTATGTTGAATTATTCAAATTCGCATGGTAAAATATCTATTCGAAGAAATTTTAGCACTTCTTACCGATGAAAACGTCAATTTCAAAGACAAGAAGTAGTTGTTCAGGTGGTATATAAACATCTTCCCCATTTATTAAAACAAAATTGTGCTAAAAACAATCACGATACGCATTCTAATTAATATTCATCACTTGAATATGATTGATCAATACGTGTTCTTACCTTAATTGATTACTTAATTAATCCTAATAAATTAACGTGATTTAGACATATTATACAGGTTCAGATAATTAAATTTTTAGTCCTCCAGTCACACACATATTATACAGGTTCAGATAATATTTGTGCTTATGTATTATAGGGTGTGTTTGGTATGACTTAATTTGTTCCGAGTTTTTTTGTTTCATGAAACAGTAAATATTGTCAACAATAATACTCAAAATTAATTTATTTGCAAATACCATTATTTTTACTATAAATTAACAAAAGTTACCTATTTTAATTTCATACTTAAGTAACAAAAAAATATTTAAATTATTATTTTAAATAGCAAAATAATTTGGACAAGGGATATTTTTTTTCTCACACAAAATTTCTATACAAATCATACTTGCTTTCCACTGACATATTACAAGTGTATTTCTCTGTGTCATATTATTATTATTGATCATATTTTCTCTCTTTCTTTTTGTGGTTGTTTCAGCTTGGAAGTAATTATACTAGAGTTAAGTTATGAACTAAACATTGTTGCATTTTTTTTACACAATTGGTTACTTAAGTACTCCCCATTTTTCTAATTACGTATCATTTTTTGTTTTATAGTTAAACCCTAATTACTTACTTGTATGACAAATCAAGAAAGAATAAATCTTTTTTTTTTTTACCTATTATACTTTCATATAAGTATTTTGAAAAAATTAGAACCTTTTGAAAAACTTAAATTTTTAATTCATCCACTTTATAATTAATATGGATAAAATAGTAAATTCACTATATCAATGATTATTTATTAATAGATGTGACAATTTTAAAATGGACAAATAATTAGAATTTTTTTTAATAATACTAGGTGATTCAACAACAATAATTAATCTCTTTAAATATAGATGCTAAATATATTCGCAGACACAATTTTGATTAGACACCTAAATTTAAGGGTGTTCTAACCTATTAGACGAATCAATGAGAAATTTATATTATATAAAAAAAGTCACTCTATTTCCATCTAGTCAGTTCAGTAAGAAATGTATGGTAAAAAATAAATTTTTATCAAAATGATAAGACTTTCTTTTTTTTGTATGTGTGTGAAAAAATGATTATTTTTTTAATTTTCAGTAAATCAATTTAAATTACAAGTGAGAATAGCCATTAAATATTTTTGAGGAATAATTTCAATGAAAGAAAAAAGTAATTTTTTAGTAGTGCTATTACGCACTTACACTATTTGAAAGTTGTAGTACAAAGTTAGGTTGAGCTTTGGAGACGTGTGATAAAATTAGAATCTATAAGTACTATTTATCTACCTTTAATATTAGACAGACACCTAGCCTTAATAATTACATTTATTTACATCAATATAACTTTATGAGACATCCGTATAATTATTTTGGTACTCTTAAGACAAAATGATCACACAGATGCACTGGCTTTTACACCTAATTAGGTGGTAAATTTAGCTATATTATTTATTGAAATGTCTATATACATTTTAAATTATGAAGCTAAACAAAAATTCATCACACGTCATTTTCTTTCCACTTTTGAAGTAAGGTACACATGACACACGATTAATTAAAGTCTTGAAGGAATGTATTAATACCTTAAATTAACAAGTGACAAAATTGATAGTGAAATGCGAAAATCTAGCCAAAATATTTGAAGAGTTAATTAATTTAAGAAATGGTTCCATTGTGGCCCTCACAAAATCTATTTTAACTTATAAATTTAAAATTAATAATATATATTTTCAATAAAAATTACTGAATTTCGATAAATGGATCGTTAAGTTGCTACACTCTTGATCCGCTCCATGCTTATTCTCTTTAGGAAAGTACACTTCCAAGTGTCGGACATTCGTGCAATTAATTATTTTTTTAGAAAATAAAATAAATTGTAGAATAAAAGATATAATAAAGTCATCTTTCCATGTACGACATGTTTCTCTAGAAAATAGTGGAATTTTTTTTTATAAAAAAAAACGTGTTAAGGGGCTCAATTAATAATTGTTTTATTCTCTCTATTTAGCCGTTCAAATAAATATTTTTAATTATAACACAAATATAGTGGGTGAGCACTCCAAACCTAAAGTTAATTTAGCTCAATACTTTATATTTCTTTTTAATAATTTTTACATTTATGATTTTTTTTTCTTAATAAAAGTTAATTTTCATGCTGATGATTATTCTCTTTTGGTCTCCAATCTTCATCACATAAAAGTGAAAAAAGCAATGCTGTGTAATCCTTTTGCACTTTTATGTAACTTACTTTTTTTCCATTTTTTTTTTGTAATACTTCGAATTGTGACATTTTGTTCATATTACTTGACCTTATTATTATTATTGCTTGACAAGTACAATAGTTACAATTTCCTTGAACTTAATTATTTCAACATTAATTCTTTGGAGAACCTTTAAATATTTAGTAGAGATTATTCGTTATATATACATTTGTGTGTAAAAAAAATTTAGTGGACTTATTATTCACGGGCTTAGAAAATTATATAAATATGAAACAATTGTTAACAAAAAATATTATGAGGAATTAAAAAGAATAAAAGTACACATTTTGATGTCTTCAATTTTTTTCAAACTAAAATCAGACAATGGACCGATGCAACGTTGCAGCACTCCTTAGTTCATTTGTGTCTAGTACTTTTGATAATGAAATAAAATTTATTAGTGAAAGTTCATCAAATAATAAGATAAGTTTTACATATAACTTAGAAAAATAATAAATATATAGCTACACATATGTCACAATGAAGAGGGGTGAGATATCAATCAGCTCTAGTTAATTTTAGGGGAGGCAGAGATAGACCAAAAAACTATCAAAGAGAAATGATTAAGTAAGATATGAAACACGTATAATAATTTATTAAAGACGTAATTCTAAATAAAAGAATACGTAAATTAAAAATTAAGATAGAATATTAGTAGATAGTCGAACGTTATCTATTTTCTTTTTCAGTAATATCATTAGCTTATCATCCTACTATCCTATTGTTTGAATTTACTATTATTTGTTATTTGTTTCCTTCGTTTATCATACTTGCTACTATTTTTTTCCATTATTTAATATACATTTCACTTGTATCGAAGATTTATTAAAAAATAACTTTTTAAGTTTTATCTCACACCATAAAAGCTAGTTCAGAAAGAGTATATTCATCTTATAAATTATCTATATAAAATTTTTTGTCATTCTTTAAAAGATAATAATATTATTATCATTATTTAGCTAAATTTTAAATTTTGAACTCATCTCGACCTACTTAGAAGGTTACGTCTCAAACAAGTATTTGCTTGTCACTTTCTTCTCCCTGCTAGAATGTTTTTTCATTCTTAAAGGGGAAAACTTTTCCCTTTTTTTCTTCTTTTTTGTTCCTTTTTATTATAATATTTCTATTTGTATACCTATATATTGTTAAATTTGATGATTTAAGCACCCACGCGTAGAACACGTGACCTATATTGGATGGGTATGTTATTAAATTTAATGCTAACCTAAGCACCACATATGGTATAGTGCAAGTGCAATGAATGACAATTTAAAAAAGAACCTTATAGTTGTCCCACACATATGCATATAATAAATTAAATTATTTTTTAATTCTTTTCATACCCCTATTCTAAAGACACATTGACGTGTATAGGTTGGTGACAATGAACTACTAGAAAAAAAAAAAACAAATTGGCAAGAATTTGCCACGTGGTTTTAAAAAACCATATATTATAAAAGGAAAAAAGTTACTTAAATATGAAATAAAATAATTGTTGGTTGTTTACCTACCTATTTTGGGAAAGATGAATGTAGGACTAATCAACTTTTTCATGTCTAAACGTTCTACTCGATATTAATTTGCGATCAATATTTACATTAAATAATTTAAAAATTAATAGTTTAACATTAAAGGTAGGAATACATGACATTTAATAATGAATATGTGTACGATAAAAATAGTTATATCTATTATTGAAATATCAATTTTAAATATGAATAAATTATCAAATTTTCACGTGGAATATTAATTTATTGACATAATGTTGGAATACTTTGAAGAAAATATAGAAGAAGCTAGTATCTTCATGAAGGACAATGTGAGATCTAAATAAAATATCTTTATATTTGATTAAAGATTTTGATATTTAATTAAGAAAATAGAAAATTCCTTTATAAGAAGTACTGATTTTACTTCATCTTGAAAAGTTCATTATGCTTAAATCCCGATTATAGATTCTATAGAAAACTTAAAGATAAAATAAAGAAAGGACAGCTTTTTAAATATTTCTTTGAGTATCCAATAAGTTATTCCATTTCGAATTTTGGAACATCACTTACTTTAGTATAAAAAGAGATTTCCTTTAAAAAAAGTCATAAAAGTGCTTGCTTAGAGCCCCACTGGATAATAAAATAAGCAATTATGATTTTGAAATTGAAGTTTATGTAATTTTAATTTTAAAATTATATTTTCTATCAAAAAATTATTATTTTTTTTAAATTTTTATACGATGAATAACCTTATTAAATAAGTGAAATTATAGTTCATAAATAAGCTATAAGAATATCCTAAGACATTCCATAGATAAATTACATATATATCTGCATGTTCCTTTTATAAATAAAATCACAGTTCATAAATAATCTACACGAATAAGACATTGTATAGATATATCATATAATATATATCTACATGTTCTTTTTATAAATAAATATTTTTAATTACAAACTTTCAATTACACATAATTTTATAAAGATTTACTAGTCAACAATAGTAAAAACTAATAATTCTTTAATCTCCTTTTACAAACTACAAAAAAATCTCTTCATGCCAAATATAATTTTTTTTGTTAAAATCTAAAATGATGAGTTTCTGTTTATCAAATATACACTTATGAAACAAAGTTTACATATGTCTTTAAAAAATAATTAAATCATGATTTGAATTCATAAAACACATGTCCAAATGTTAATTCAAAAATCAAACTTTACATCATATATCTAATTTATGCAAGCTTAGTATATTTTCTATTACTTTATGTTAAAGAAGAGCTTGTACATGCATGTATCCTATTTTAGTATAATGAAAATAAAATGGGACAGGAATGCAAATGGACTTGCTACTTTCATCAAATTATAATGCTTGTAACTTATCACTGTTTCTGCTAATAAGGTGATAAAAACTCATATCAATTATCATAGAATTATTCTATGAACTTGAATGAAAAATATCTTTAATTGAAATGACTTGCACCAAGCTTGACAAATAATGTTGTATCATATTATTTGGATTCTATCCACCCTATCCATGTATAAGAATTATTTGGATCCATATAGAGTTATTTTGGTTATATTTTTTTTAAAAAATAGTAACTGTTATGTACTTATTTTTGAAAGCTCATAAGTTTAAGTGTATTAAATTAAAATGATTATGAATTGAAAAATACGATAAGAAAGAAAATATGACAAACAATACAAATAATTAGGTGTGTCAAAATCCGCCCCTTCGACACCTTTATAAATTCAGCCCAATTAACTTGCTTAAATTTAATTCAATTCAATCTGCCCCTTGATATCTCTATAAAATTAGGGCATAATACATATGAACTCTAAACTTGGTTTGACCTTCAACTTTCATAATGCACAAACAAATACTATAACTATTCAACTTTTAAATAAATAAACACATGAGTCCTACATGACACAATACACGTAGGACATCACGTAAGGCAAAAAATGACATGTAGGAGTACAATGTAGGACATGTGTGTCTATTTGTTCAACTTTATACAAGTTTAATGCTTACTTGTGCACACCCAAAGTTGAAGGGTATAAATGTGATTCGAAGCCAAGTTAAAGGGCATATTTATGTATTATGACTAAAATTAGGGTGTATATCTACCGGTTCTGTTCGATATTTATGTCTTATTGATTCGATTATCAGTTTTTAAGTATACTAAATCAATAACCATATCAATAACACATTTTTATCAATTTTCGATTTATTGATTTTGATCCTTAATAGTTCGTTTTTTAATTTATCCAATAAAAAAATATTTACATAAACTACATATATGACTTCTCCAATAATTAATTAAAGGAAAAATTACATATAATGACAAACTAACAAATCAAAATGCTATAACCACACTTTAATTTAATTGTGCCTCGTAGCAAACTGTTTGTCAGTCATCTCTCTCCCTCAAACTCTCGCTCACCACTCTCCCTCTCTCGCTCCATCTCTCGCTCCCTTCCTCTTACTTTTATATAAACACAAGTGTATAAAATGAGTTTCTATTTGTATAAAGCGAGAATTTTTTTTATATATATACATATATTTTCGTTCCCCTATCTCATCTCTCTCAGATCTCGCTCGCCTCTATTGCATATATAAACAGAAACGAAGTGTATAAATTGTGTTTCTGTTTGTATAAAGCGAGAGAAAATTGTATATATACTTGCTAATATATATATTTTCGTCCTATACACTTATAGTTGTACAATACAAATATTTCCCTGTCCAATTTTCTTTTGCCTTTCTCTTTTTCTTGTTTTATACATAAATTATACAATTGATTTGTATACAACTACTTTCTTTTGTATATGTATAACAAATTATATAATTGGTTTCTTTGTATATATATAATGAATTATACATATTTATATTTGTTATGGAGGACAATTGTTTTATTTAAAAATTACTATTAACTATTTTTTGGTTTAAAAATGAAAAAATATTGACTAGGTTTCGAAAAATCAATTAATCTTATTATTTAAGAAAAATCGACTTTTCGAATTACGGAGTCGCCACTTGATTTTGATAAAATCAAGAAAATTTCAAAAGATTTAAAACAGATTAAAATCAATTGAAAAACAAAGGTTCGAAGTTCAATGTACATCCCGAGAAGGTATTAGGCCCTCGGGATGTCCGCTAACTTGCGGTTGACCGGCGATTTGACTAAATGACTTTTTTAAGTAAAAAGAAAATTTATTTTAATATTTATTATTTTATTTTTTTATTATTATTATTACTATTTTTTATTTCTAAAGGAGCTATTTAAAGGGATTTAATTTAAGAAAAACTAATTTGTGATAAAAGTAAATGAAATGAAATAAGTTAATAAAATAGTAAAATTTAAAATAATAAAACATGGCTACCCTTTAGGAGATTATTTAAATCATACCAAAATACTAATCAATTCAAACAAATATTAAACAAAGAGAAAAAATATTTGAACTTGGGCTTAATTGCCCAAATTCATTCAATTGGGCTTTAGCCCACCTGTTCTAATCCAATAATTTAGATTTGGGCCTTTTACCAATTAACATCCTGCAAAAAAAAATATTTAGCCCCTTGGGCCTATTAAAATCTGCTGCCCTGGCCCATCTCCTGAAAAGAAATTAAAATATACAAAATGATGGCATACTGTATATATCCAATCCATATTGGACTTTTAATCCCTGTATTTGTTCGAATACAAGTTCTCATGATTTACCCTGTATTTCCCATATCGTTTCTGCGTATTTACCTGTATCATTTTTTAAACTTATTTAACAATTGTATATCGTCGCCCAAAAGATGTATACTAATGTATAAGGGCTTCACCCTACGTACGTATTCATTGCCTAGTCCTGTATTTTATTTAAAATCGGTGTCCCCGTACGTTAACCTGCAATTCACATTTTTTACACATATTTATATTATATCGTGTCTGTATATCAGTGTATACAGACTGTATATCTGCCTGTTTTTCAACTTTCTGAAGTTGAAAACTCCTTCCCAGGAGCGTAATTTCCCTGCTATCAAACCAGATTTCGAGTTCGGATTTGCTGTGCATTTTTGACATGTATACCAGTGTATATCAGATGTATACAACTAGTATACAGCTTCTTCAACATCTGCAGATTATTTCCAGCACTGCATTTCCACCTGTTCTTCAACTTGTCCATCAATTTACCAATTTTGGAGAGGCTGGACGACTCGAGGGTGGAGGTTTGAGCCTTTACGGCACAATGAGAAAGTGCAACGAGATGGATTAAAGTTCATGAAGACTCGAGGAGAATTTCCCATGCAATAAAAACAAGACAAAAGAAGGGAATTAGGAGGGTAGAATTCAATATCACATCATAATACTAATGTCACCCATAAACAAAATAACCATGATAATCCATACGATTTACATCAATCAAACCCAACTAGAAAAGCAAATCGGAGACGAAGCAAGATATATTTCAAACAAAATCCTACAAACTTCGGCTATGCATGCTGGAATGTATGAAAGCGACAGCCTATAGCTTCCAAAATTTCAAAAGTAATACTTTAAACTCAAATATGCAGAAATACAGCCATTAAGTATGAAGGAAGTGAGCTGCTAAAAATTGAAAGGAAACAGGTACACAACACACATACGAACTTTAATCACGCACAATCCAACTGTTTATCAAACTAGGCAAGAAAACAATTCATTTAACTCGCTACAAGACTTCGTATTAATGCAGTCAACCACAAGTGACCTTGCAAGAGGAAAAACAACCTCTCAAACTACAGATTTCCCGAAAATTTTGGATAACTGACGTTGGTTCATAACCGGTTTAAACACAAGAACAGTGGCTTAACGTCAAATGCAAAACACACACATTCATTCTTGCTGACTATAGGCAGACTATATGAGAAGCATAGCAATTCAAATATATATATATATATATATATATATATATATATATATATAAAATGTAGACAAGCTAAGCAACATTCATGTTCTCTTGAACCGTGTACTTGAACAAAGCTTAGAGATGGTTCAAATGAAGAGAGGCTTCAGCTACAACTCCAGCGAGATAAACAACATGAACAAACTTAAAACGAGATAGGCAAAACAAGAGAAGACTACACTCTAAACACACAAAAACGCACAAACAGTTCAATAGCATTCGAACGAACAGACTCGATAAGAGAATTAGCGAGCCAGCTGCAACATACATCCGTATTCAAATTTCATAACCGTCATCACCACACGAATCGTCAGACGAAGCCATTTCGAAATGAAAGAAACAAGAAAGTTATGCGAAGTAGGGGATTACCTGTCGACGAGCAGCGAATTGAGACGATACGAGCAGGTGCGAACTGCTTCTGCCACGAATGACAACTCGAACGCCCAAGCGAGGGAAGGAAGCCGATGGATCGATCAACTCTTCCGAAGTGCGTAAGGAAAGCTGAAGAACTGGACTGTTCTTATGCTAAAATGTTAACAAAGTTTCAACCAACGATTCAACTTAAACTTTTGACCAAATTTCCAAAAAATATCCAACCCAAGTTCTGCTTTTTCCGAATTTTTTCGATGAAAATCCCCCCCTTCTGATGAAGAAAAGGGGTATTTATAGAGGAGAAGAATTAGCCCCTTCTTGAATTCAAAAAATTTCAAATTCGCTTTGAGTCAAACCTCACATGGCCATCGCGTGCCGGCGAGGATGACTGCGGCGTTTCGCAGACCTGCTTGACAGGGTATGGGTCTCTGTCGTTGCGTCTTGCTCACGCGAAAAGGAGGAAGGGAGAAGAACGTGGGGTTGTTGGCGCGATTTCTGGGGAGTTTGGTCTGTTTTTTCTGGGTTTCGGTCGAGAGGGGAAGGAGAGAGCGAGCGTGGGGGAGACGCGGGAGAGAGGGAAGGAGAGGAGAGAGAACGTGAGGGAGACGCGAGGAGAGACGCGATGGGGTTGCTGGCGTTTCTCTGTTTTTCGCGTGATTTTTGGGGAATTATGGGTTTCTGTTTTCTTTCTGGGAATTAGGTGAGCGTTTGGGAAGAAGAAAGGGAAAGGGTCGTCTGGGTCGGGTCGGGTGGCGGGTCAGCGGGTGGGTTATTTAAGTTTGGTGTTGGGTTGGATGAGGAATGGAGTTGGATTGGGTTGTTGTTTAAAAGCAATGAAGTGGGCTGTTAAGAGTTTGGGCTTGGAAATTAACTAATTGTCTGAAATTGGGAGTGGGCTTGACAGTGTTGAGTTGAAAGGAATTAAGTTAGTGTTGGGTTGAGGGGTAATTGGGCCTGGGAATAAGAGTGGGCTGATGGGTAAAGGAATGGGTTTAAGATATACATATATACATATACATATATGTATATACATATATGTATATATGTACATATATTTTATTTTCGCAAGATTTATAAAACTAACTTTAAATAATTAAAAAACTCACGAAGTTCGATAATTAATTTATACCAACGCGGGTCAAAAATTGGGTGTCAACAACAATCATGCAAACTTTGCTAGAGCATACAAATATAAATTTTATGTTTGCTATATGTGAATGTTGCTCTTAATAATTAAGGGCAACTTTCACATATAGCAAACAAAAAATTCATATTTGTATATTATAGCAAAGTTTGCATAATTTTATTCCTTTTCCCTTCCTCCCTCCCTCCGCTTCTTTTGTCTTCTGTGTTTTGTTGTTGTGTTTGGTTTGTTCTTTTTCGTTTGCTGTGTACCTGCCTTTAACACTTGTTTATATAAGGCAGGTCCAAATGTGCTCCATAGCAAACATAAAACTGTATAATTCGCTGGCCTAAATTGTATAATTCGCTGGCCTATTTTGCTGGAATTGTATAATTCGCTATCCTATTTCACTTGCACAATTGTATAATTCGCTGCAATATTTTTATAAAAATTATTTTGCATACAGTTGAATCGAATTAAAATGTATGTATATTGCATAATTATAAGTGTATAGAAAGAAGTTATATGTTTTTCTCCCGCTTTATACAAAACAGAAACACGATATATACACTTCTATTGTATAAAGCTAGAGAAAATTGTATTTCACTGCAATTGTATAATTTGTTGGCCTTTTTCTCTGCAATATTTAAAGTAAAATGTTTGTAAATTGTATAATTAAGTGTATAACACGAAGATATATATTTTTGCATGTGTATATACAATTTTCTCTTGCTTTATACAAAACAGAAATAGAATTATACACTTCTGCGTATAAAGCGAGAGAGGCGAGCGAGAATCGAGAGTGGCGAGCGAGATTTCTGGGAGAGAGACGCTGGCAAATTTTAGCTAACGTTTGCTATGGAGCACAATTAAATCAAACCCTAGCTATTCTATTTATTTTTGGTTATTAGTTTGCTATTATATACAATTTTCCCAATAATTAATGGAAAAATTTCTTAATTACACATCATTTGTTATCATATTTTCTTATTTTCCCTATTATTTCAAAAAATATCAAAAATCCCTTCTTTTTCTTTCAGCATCTTTTTTTCCTGATACATTAACTTGAACTCTCATACCCATGATTTTCTTGCCTTTTTTTTCATGCCACAAATCTCTCTATAATTACATCAATTAATATATTTTTAAATTTTAAATCTTTTTATTTCCAATTAATAATTTCAAATTATTCAATAGGTAGATTTCTTTCCTTCTCTTCAATCTTCAATTTCTTTTATTATTATTTTTTAGCTTTTCATCTTAAAAAATAAAAACAAAATTATCTCCTCCCCTTGACCCCATTGAAATCTTATTGAACCTTTATAATTTTAGTTAATCATTTCATCGTTAAAATTTTTTCTTGAAAAATATTTATTTTCTTTTAATGTATCTACAGTTAAAAATGTCAAATTTTTTTTGTTGAATCAGCCATTGCACGCCATCACCGTCAAAGATAAATAATTTTAATGTATCTCATTTATTTAGAGTCTTAAATTAGTCTTTCTTAGTGTTATCATTGATCTGATATAGTGCTACAATAATCTTTGTTGTATGCAATGTATCATGTTCATATTTAAGGTAGATACATTACTCTAATATTGTTGAATCTTCAATTAGTGTTTATCATGTTCAATATAAATGTACTTGATACATAAAATTTGTGTTATGTATCACACACAAAAAGGGAAGCTAATTTGATACAAATACATGTATAATGTACTTTTTTTAATTTTAAATTATAGAATTTCTCAAACAAAATAAAATACATAAATAATAATGTATCATGTACTAATTTTTTAGCTTTGATATATAAATTTGAATTTATACCAAATGTATATGATACATAACAATTACCAAACAATAATGTATCGATCTCAAATCTAAAATCTTATGAACAACGCTTTCTTATTTAATGTATCTACTAAAAATACGACACTTATTTGAATCAGTAAAAGAAAGTGAAATATAAGAATAAAGAATCAACAGAAAGATGGTCAAGAAATAACTGTTTCCAATGACTACAAACTGAGAAAACAAAGTCTACAGCAAAAATAAGAGTTTTTTGCTACATAGGTTCTTTTCGAAATTTCTTAAAAGGAATCAAAGTAACTAAATAGAGATTTTTCGTGCTTTAACTTTCAAAGACACGGACGTTCTTTTTGTCAATTCCCTCAATTATGGACAAACCTTCTAATTAAATATCTTTACAACTTATTTTGTCTTGATTTTGAAAGGATCTTCGTGGTGTGTCTCCTCAATTTTTTCGATATTATGAATAAAAATTTGAAAGGATCTTGAATGAATTGGAGATGAATTTTGAATCTCAAATTTTTCGGCAATCTTGTGTCAAAATCGAAAGGATATTCGATGAACTTGAAGATTCACAAAAGAAATTGTTTGTCCAAAAATAATTTCATCACTTTTGTATCCTTCATAACTCACCCTGCTTATCCAAAATTTTGACAAAAGTTTTTATGAAACAGAGAAAACGATGAACAAGAAGAAATTTAATTTTTGATTTTTTTGCCTAGTTACACTATATGATTGAATTCTTGACAATATGGACGGGAATAACGCAATTTATGGGACTTATATTTTTTTCAACTTTTTTCCTCTTAATTAGTGTAACATATGGATAAGATCGTAATTCGATTTTTCAATTTTTTTTTCTTAATAAGTGCAACAGATTGATACAGAATGTATCAACAATAATCCTGATCCTTTTTTATGTATCAAAAATACCTAAAAAACATGGAATTTATGTAATTAGAAAAATAATAGGGATAGAAGGTAATTAAGATCTTACACTATGGGATTTAGGTAAGTTATACATAATTAATTATGTGTACCAATTCGGCCGGTTGTAGCCCAATATTCAGAAGTTGGCTACGAGTAGTCATGTTTTTAGCTTCTGGGCCAAATTGAGCAGCCCATTAACACTCTCTCTCTTTCTGAAATTATCAATTTATTCTTGGAAAAATTACATAAACAAAGACCTTTTATTTTATAATTACCAATTTTAAGTACACGTTTTATTTATTACCATTTTTGTCAACTTTTAGCTATATTAACTTAAAACAATTTAAAACCCATTTATTCCTTTTTTATACAAATTTTAAACAAAGTAAAACATATTATCGTTCATATCCTTTCTCGCTCTTTTTTTTTCTTTCTCCTTCTCCTCGTCAAAAATTAGGGTTTCTGTTTGTTTTTTTTCTCCATTTTTCTGTACGAATCTTAATGGAAGAAGGTCTTAGAAGAAGTCCGCGTCTAGTGACTACTTCAAATCCAAAAGTTTATCGAAGAAATCGAAAGAAGCTTCAAGTTTCGTCTTCTAATTCTATGGATGAAATTCCAAGTTTTAGTTTGGGTATATCACAAATTTCGGGAGATAAGAACAATGAGGAGAAGAACAATGAGGAGAAGAACAATGAGGAAGAAAACAAGAAGCAAAAGAGAGGTAAAAAACGAGTTAAAGAGGTTAAAACAATGAAGAAATCAAAAAAAATATGTGTTACTTTGGCATCTACATCGAAGAAAATCGTTGACAGTGATGATGATTTTGAGGATTTACCTCCTCAATTTCAGTCAAAAAGTTTGAAAAATAAAGATGGATTGGAGAAGAAAAGGCCGGTGAATGATGGAAAAACACGAAATCGTTTACCCAAAAGTGTCATTCTACCAGAGAGTAGATATCCGGTATGTGCTAGTACTTCTTAGTTATTTGTTGTTTAGCAATGGGTTGTATGTTGATTGCTGCTTGTTTTTTAGATGTAGTATGTGAAATTATCTTTAATTCAACTTTCATTCAACTTTAATTCATTTTTAATTCAACTTTAGTTGAACTTTAATTCAACTTTAATTCAACTTTAATTCATTTTTTATTCATCTTTAGTATGTAGTAACACATTTTTCATTCATGTTTAATGCATATGCAGGATCGTAAATTCTTCCTGATGTTGTGTATATTTCGAGTAGGTGGTCATGTTACACTAATCATAGTGTCATTGAACAAATCAAACTATCTTTATCTGTTAAACAACTTGAGATGTTTAGGAATACATGTTTTGGGTACTTTCTTGACCTTCCAAAATCAAGCACACAACTACAACTTATTCATTGTCTTATAAATAGAGAGTTAAAACACACACCGGATGATGTGTTTGCTATTGAAATAAATAACAAAAAGTTATTTTTTGGTCTTAGAGAATTTGGGATAGTTACAGGCTTAAATTGTGTTGGTGATGGCACATCTATCAATGTTCCCAATTCTAGATGTAGTTTGATGAGTAGTTATTTTCCGGAAAAAATCACAGTTCCAAAGAGTCATCTACGTGCACTGTTTTTAGCTAAAAAATTCATAGATGATGACTCGGCTGTTTCATTGGCTGTTCTATACTTCATTAATGATTTTTTATTTTCATATGAGGACAACGAATACCAAATTAGCAATAGAGATTTTTACCTTGTGGAAAGTGGAAAATTCAATTCATATCCGTGGGGTTTAGATGTCAACAAAAAGTTGTCTGATTCTGTGAGGCATGAGCTTAAGTCAACACATAAGTACTATAGAATTGGTGGCTTGCCTCTTGCTCTTCAAATTTGGATATTTGAGTGTTGTTCAAAGGTTGATGAAGATATAGCTATTCGTGTTGCTGATTCTATTCCAAGAATCTTGAATTGGAAGACAATTGCAGAAAGTCCATGGTTAAAATATATTGAGAAATGTCTCTTCATGCCTACAAAAAATAAGGTATTTGTACAAAGTTAATACATTTTATTACATTGTTTATTTGAACTCAAGTTACTATATCTAATGTTATTTTGTGTATTTGGTTTTTCAGTTTGAGAACATAGTGGCCAGTGAAGATGAAGTATCCAAATTCAGGCTTCCTGAAACTCGTGATTACCATGCTGAAATTTTGAAATTGGAGCCTAAAGGATCAAATCATGGTCTAGACATTTTGACCAATGAAGTCATAGAATTGAGAAAAGAGCTTGTAAAAGTATACACAAACTAAACTTTAGGCTTTTTATTTTAAAACTGTTATTTTTTTTAATATTTTCGTTATGATTTAATATCTATTAGGTGAATGAAAATAACAAAGCGTTTGAAGAGAAGATTGATTTAGGATTCAATCAAATCAAAGAATTTGTGGTGAACTCAAACAAACAATTATTGGAGGATATTTCTTTGCTGTTTGCTAAGAGTGGTGGTAGCAGCTCTGTTATTCGAGAAGTTAAGGAACCATTTAAGAAGCATGCTGGCGAGACATTTTCAGGTGGATTAGATTTTAATGGAGGTTCGTTTATATTTTCAGTAAATTTCTGTTATATTCATAATATAATTTTAATATATAGTTTAGTATTTTCTTCCAGTTAATCTATAAATGACACGAATTCGATATTTCATTTTTCAGTTAAGTTTGATATGTTTTTTTTATAATATGTTAATTACATATACAACATTTTCTCCTCGTGTTAATGCATCTGTAAATGAATCGAGAGGGAACGATGCTCATGTTATGGGATCAAATCAAAATGAAGAATCTCAAGTGCTTAAAGCTACAGTTAGATTTGCTGATGTTGAAAATCTTGAAAGAGTATCAAGTAAAATAGGTAATGAAGGATTTTATACAAATATATTACATATTTCATATATTTTAATTCAATTCTGTTTTTTTAAATGTTCTTGTTATGTATAGATGAAGATATTGCAGGAATTGCTATTGAAAAAGTTCTGTCAGAGGTTGTTGCTGATATAAATGGTATTCATTTTCTTAACTTCAACTAAAATTCTTTCGATTTATTTTGATAACATTATTAAAATATTTATTTTGCTTACAGTCCAAGAGGCTGCTGATGTGAATACAGTTGGGGCGAAACCTGATGGTAATGTAGTAAAAAAACCCAACATAAATAAGTGTTGCATCTGTTGATTGTAAATTAATCAATATATCTATTATATGCAGATGCAACAGAGGATTGTCAAAAACCGTTGCATACTTTAGATGACTTTATTTTACTTGATAAAGATCTTTCTCAGATCAATAGGACTGAAGAATCTTATCTAAAAAAAGAGCCCAAGTTGATCAAAACAAAAAGAAAGTGTCACCGAAGAAACGTGGTAGAAAGAAAAATCCAGGAAAGTTAATAACATCTCCCTTCACACAACATTTTGAATCTGGAGGAACTTTATGTGTTACACGTCAGGTTTTTGAGACAAAACATCCTTTTTTATATGCAAGCGGAGGAGATGATGAATCTGATTTGATCGATTCATTCACTAAGTGGCTTTATATGGGTACAAAAAAGAGGTAATTTATTTTGATGTTTTTGGGATAATTTTCCTAATTCATAATATATACAAGCTTAATTCAACTTGTGGAACGCTTTGTACCTCTTTTTTAGTTTCGTATTTGCCTCTTTTTTAGTTGTTCCTGTCTCGGTTTTGAGTATTTTTTTATTTTTGTTCTTTTTTGATAGGGGAAAGAAACCTTATACAGATGCTCTTAATGTTATCAATCCAGCATTTGAATTGGGTGTCTGTACGGTAGATGAAAGACTCTGGTTTTTCAAATTGGCACATTCTGGACAACAATGGTGTGATGAGGTTTGTTATATAAATTTTAGTTGGACGTTAATATTTCTTTGATTCGTTCTGTTTCTTAATCTTGAGTTTGCCTTTGTCTCAACTAAAATTCTTTCTGTTTAGTTGTGTAGATAAATTGTATTTTTCATCTATTGAAGCTCTTTAGTTGTGTGACATTGTAATTCTATAGCTTGCAAGTCATTTTTCTTTCTGTTCTTGTTCCCTTTGTCTCTGTCTTTCAAGAGGGACAAAAGCTCAGGATATTGCGAAAAGAATGAAACTTGTAATCATGTTCTTGTCATTTTAGCTTCAATTCTTTTCTTTTGAGGTTCATTATATCATTAAGAATCCACATATATGCATATACATGAGCTAGAATATTATATAAAATATGTCAGCTTCAGTAAGTTACTGTTGTCTCTAAGTTTTTTTCTGGTAGAAATTGAACATCTTCATAAGTTCTATCACTGTTGTGTTTCACCAATATGTGATGAATGAGCCACACTTGGGGCGAAAACAGAGTTTTCCCTTAACTTTGAGTTGAAATTTCTGCACTGTTCTGTCACTATTCTGTTTCATAAGTTTTTTTTTTGCAACATATTGATGTCATTTTCTATTACCTAAGAAAGAAAGGAAAATATGAAACCAACAGTAATGTTCGTTTTACGACGACTGATTGTGTTTTCAAGACAAAGATTACCAATTCTTTCTTTAAACTTTGTGATGCTCATGAGGATAAGAAAAATTTTAAAAGTTTTAGATTCTGATGATATTGCCCGGTATATCAGTGGACGTCGTTTGTTGGCAAGTACCTCGTGGGATAAAGTGGATTTTGTTCTTATTCCACTAAACATTAAAGAGAATCGTCATTGAATTTTTGTGGTGTTTGATATTGGGCAAAGGTCATTGGAGGTGTATGATTCATTTCCGGCTAGGGGTGGGGTGAATTTAGAGGTAAAAAATATTGTTGAGATGCTTTCGGTTGTTTTACCATATTATCTAAGTGTGGTTAAGTTCTATTATAAGCGTCCTGAATTGAAGTCAACACCAAAATACAGTGAGATAAATGAGTTCGAGAAAATTGAGTTTCATTTCATAACTAAAGATGTTCCCAGACAAAATGAGGATTCACTGTAAGTATTACCAAATATGTGTTTTTTTAATTATTAAATTGATTTTTTGATGATAATTTTATATTGAATTTTGTAGGGGTTGTGGAGTTTTCGTTGCTGCATTTGCGGAGTTTGTAAGTAATGGCCAACATATTCAAAATCAACAAGTAAAGGCAGACATTGTCCGAAAGAGATTTGGAGCTATATTACGGGAATATGCAAGAAGGAAGCAAGCGAGTGACCTTCAAAGTGAAGACGAAAGACCAGTTAGATAAAGGAATATAGTTATATTAGTTAGTATGACTATGAAAACTATATAATGTAAAACAATTTGTAGTTACTATGGCTATGAAAAATTGTATTGGTCTATTTTGTAAGTCTTGATATTATATACCTAACCGTGTTGTTTATATGTAAGTCTTCTATCTGAAGTTGTTCCTTCTTTGTGTCCTTATTGATCCTTTCTGTTTGTACTTCCTCTAAGGAATTTTGCCTTTGCAGTTGGAATGCTACATATGTTAGTTTGTTTGGGAGCAACAAGTTGCTGCCCATGTCTATCCAGCTTGCTGGAAGTATGCATGATTGAGTTTAAAGAAGTCAATGCTCCTCATACTTCTGTTTGAATGACACTATGAATGCTCATGTAAAACTGGCAGGAAATGGTAGTAAAAAATTGTAATTAGGTTGATTTAAAGTTATAGTTTTATTTGAATATGTAATTTGAGTAGTAAAAAATTGTAATTTTCGAGGTAAACATGAAACCTCAATAAGTTGTGAAAACTATAAAAAAATCATGTATTTTTTTTTGTTGCAAATATATGAACTTCTGTGTTACGAATCGATACTATTTATTTTTTTGAAATCCTATTTTTTTTTATAGAATTAGAACAAGACATTAATCTTAAAATTTCCACAAGTGAATTAAACCTGAATTAAACTTGAATTAAATCTATATTACACAAATGGTAACAATTGAATTAAACCTGAATTAAACTTGAATTAAATCTATGTAACAATTGAATTAAACCTAAGCTAAAGTTGTATTACACAAATACTAACAAGTGAATTAAACTTTGAATTAAAGCTATATTACAAAAATACTAACAAACCAAAAACATACCAAGCATCACCCAAATTCCCCAACCTGACAAATATACTCAGCAAGACATTTCCAAGCCTCAAGCTCAACTGAGTTATTCCAGTAAACTATATCATTTCATCTATATATCATATAAAATGTAACTATACACATAGAAACATTCCAGTAAACTGAATAACATGAGATTGCACAACTAAGAAAGCATTCTATTAAACTGAATAACACGAGATTGCGGAACTAAAAATATAAACCATATAACCGAACATGATCCAAATTCGTAGAGTCAATGAGCTTCTAAAACAAACTACTAAACAAATTATTTTTTTATTCTTGATCATAAGGCCTGACATTTTTGCAAGTCTTCCTGTTGTGATCATGTTGTCCACAATTGCTGCATGTAATTTTCGCCTTCTTGAATCCATCTTCTCTCAGTTGAGTATGTCTTTTATTTTTTGGCCTTCCTGGAGGTCTCTTTCCATGAGGTGGAAGTACAATATCTTCAAGAACATGTGTTGGTGTGTTCCATGTACTTTCATTTGGCAGGGGATCCATTTGAAATTGATATGTCAACAATAAATTTATTCTTGTATAGTAAGCCGAACAATATTTCTCATAACCAGTGTGTTTTATTGTTAAAACGGCCAAAGCATGTGGACATGGTAACTCATCCAATTGAAATCTCCCACATGTGCATGTACGTTGGTGAAGACATACTGTGAATTGTGTAATACCATCAAGTACGGTATACACATATTTATTTGTCTCTACAACCTATGAAAAAAAAATATATTCAAGAGAGATGTTAGATATGAATCCGAAGAAAAAATACTAGCAAACAGATTAGGCATACCTTTAATTTCTCTGATGCAGTTTTATTGCGCCGCAATATATTTTCATACTTTTTTCCAAGGTGACAACCTAAAAATGTCGCCTTTGATCTATTATTGTTATTTCATTTCTGTACAAGTTGTCTCATGAATTCCAAGAGTTGTAAGACTGTAAGAACTTTGGCATGTCTTGTTCGTGAATTGACTGATTCTGCTATATTTGATGTCATCATCCAAGTTCTGTTTACTTCAGCATGCACACGCGACCATTTGTTGTATCCAATGTTCAACAAGTAATCTTTGATCCTCTTATCTATCTTCTCAACCATTGTCATACATTGATTAAATTCTGTCATGGTGTATGTTTTTGCCATAGAGTAGAACAACTCAGTGACCCTTTGTTGACTTCTTCTGAAATTTTTCATTATGTTTTGCAGTAAGTGCCACATACATGCAAAATGAGGTACTTCATCATAAACTGTTGAAACTGCCTTAATAATGCTTGCATGCCTATCGGAAACGATACACATCTCTGGTCTTTGACCAAATGCATCTCTGAATTGCTCAAAAAACCACCTCCAAGATGAATCATTCTCTGAATCGACAATAGCATAAGCAAGTGGCAATATACTCCCTGCACCATGTACACTTTTTTAATACAAGTTTAATACATTTTTACTGCAATCATAATTCAATTTTAATACATAGTTCAAAAATTCAATATAAAAAACAGTATCATATTCGAAAGTCTGACCTGCTGCATCTAAGGTATTAGCGGTTAACATTGTCCCTTTGTATGCTTCTTTTAAGAAAGTTCCATCAACAACTACAATTGGTCTACAATATTCCCATCCTTTTATCGAGGTGAACAAAGCTACAAACGCATATAAAAAACGGTCATCCTCTGATTTGTGAAATCTTATATGAGAACCAGGGTAAGTCGCCTCTAGTATGTGAAAGTAGCTTGGCAACTTTGCATATGATTGAATTGGATCATCCTGGATTAATTCAAGAGCTGCTTCTTTAGCTCTCCAAGCTTGCATATATGTGAGTCGCACACCATATTCAGCTAACATGTCACGTTGTATGTCTTTTGGTGTGTAATTAGCATCTGGTTCAGCATATTTACCCACAATAATACTCCCAACAACACTCTTAGTTGCTAGCCTTTCCGATAATGAATTATGTAGCAACAAACAAGTGTGTTCGCTTTCAAATTCTCTAATCTTGAACATTTCAGATTTGTTCAAGCTTGAAGCTCGTAAACTCCAACTGCAGCTTTCTCCTAGGCACTGTATCGAATAGTTGTAGAAAAAAATATTAATACACAATTAATAATTTAAAGTGACTTGAATTTAGGTCTTACCTTATTGCGCTTGATCTTGTTGTCTTGAATTGAAAATGATTAAGAATGGAATGTCTTTTTAGTGCACTAATGAGGACATATTTATTCTTATACACCTGATCTTTTTCAAATAAAGAGTGATTGAGATTAATAATGATGCCTGGTGCTAATTCTTCTAGCTCATCAACTTCCTCACATGATCCGAATCCAATTAACCCTATTGCTTCATCAATACCATTAAATGTATTAGAGAAGTATGAATTGTGTATAACCCTCATATCTCCTGAAGTGTCTGAACACAAAAGTGGAATGAGTGCAGCATTAGTCTCCAAGTTGACTGGTTCAGTTGTTGTGACACATAAAGGGTATCTTGTCATATCTCGATGTTCCTTTTTAGTTTCAAGATATACCTTTACCCCATATCATTATGAATTTGAATTGGAGGAGACCTTTCATCAATTTTATATCTGATTTCAACTTTACTTGTTGATGTGTCTATTGACAATTGAGTAGCAATTACAGAAACGAGGGTGGCAAACGTTGACTCTGTGTGTATCAACACACCATCTGCCAAGTAGTTAATATATTTGTTGCTAGGATCCCATCGTCCATTGAAGTAAAGCATCACCGCTATATTAGTCATATTTTTTCTGCACATCATTAAAGAGTGTATTACTATTATTAAAAGACTAGAGAGAGACATATAGATTAATCTGCTAGAAGAGCATCACTTTGCTAACAACTGAATTAAATCTTAATAAAATCTAAATTAAAAATTTATCACACAAATGCTAACAAGTGAATCAAACATGAAAAGAAGTTGTATTACACAGATGCTAACAAGTGAATTAAAACTGAATTGAAGTTGAATTACGCAGATGCTAACAAGTGAACTAAACCTGAATTAAAGTTGTATTACACGAATGCTAACAAGTGAACTAAAATTGAATTGAAGTTGTATTACACAAATGCTAACAAGTGAATTAAACATGAATTAAAGCTATATTACAAATGCTAACAAGTGAATTAAACTTGAATTAAAATTGTATTAGACAGATGCTAACAAGTGAACTAAAACTGAATTGAAGTTGAATTACACATATGCTAACAAGTGAATTAAACCTGAATTAAAGTTGTATTACACAGATGCTAACAAGTGAACTAAAACTGAATTGAAGTTGTATTACACAGATGCTAACAAGTGAATTAAACTTGAATTAAAGTTGTATTACACAGATGTTAACAAGTGAATTAAACCGAAATTAAAGTTGTGTTACACGGATGCTAACAAGTGAATTAAACATGAATTAAAACTGTATTACACAGATGTTAACACGTGAATTAAACTTGAATTAAAATTGTATTACACAGATGCTAACAAGTGAATTAAAACTGAATTGAAGTATTACACAAATGCTAAAAAGTGAATTAAACCTGAATTAAAGTTGTATTACACAGATACTAACAAGTAAAATAAAACTGAATTGAAGTTGTATTACACAAATGCTAAAAAGTGAATTAAACATGAATATATAGATGCTAACAAGAGATCATACTTATTAGAGAAGAGAACTGAATACCAGACACTCACAGGAACTTGAATCAAACAAAATCTCAACATAAATCATCAAACAAAAAGGCACACAAGTAACGTAAACATAAATCAAACGAAATCTCAACATAAATCCACACAAAAAGAAGAAAGGCGTAACGATCTGGGCACTGTCAAGACCACAATTGCAAGCTCACATTAAAGGATCAGTTAAGTGCAAAGGAGACCAACAAAAATCGCAGAATGCAGTGCAAGTAACCTAAACTAACAGATCTTACTCAACACTAACCTTTAAATTGCAATGGCGAGAGAAAATTGAAGTCGCCGGAAAAAAATTGCAATCACGAGAGAGAGAAAAAATTGCAGTCGCGAGAGAGAAGAAAAAATTGCAGTCGCGAGAGAGAAGAAAAAATTGCAATTGCGAGCGTGGGAAAATTTTGAGGCGAGAGAAAAAATATGAAGTTGAATATTCAATTAAATTGACATTTATGGTTAAAAAAATAATACTGACAAATATGGTAATTATTTTTTAAAAAGTAGACACACAAGTTATTTTCCCTTTATTCTTTTCTTTTCTTAAAATATGTCTGTACTTTTTAAAAATAAATAAATAAATAAAAAAAAATTTGTACTGTTATAAATATATCTGTATTTTAGCAAATGTGGATTTCTTTGGAGAAAAATCAGGAATGATACGGACCAAGACAGTTTTTCTTATAAATAAATAGTTTTTTCTTCATTGTAATTCACCTTTGAATGTTCCTCAATCTGAATCAATTCTTGGTAATTCAAGTTAAGAGAATTATCTTGAAATATCATTTATGTTTCATTTAAGGCCAAAATATCATTTAACTATCCCTATTTTTCTCCAAATATACTTGAAATTTCAAAATCATCATTTTCTCCTAGTTGACATGACATGTCATTAAATTTCTTTTTTAATAATAGATTAACTTTAATTCATTAAATCCATTTTAACTAATATAATGATTATATTATTTTTTAATTTTTTTATTAGTTTATTAAAAATAAATTTTCATACTTAAATCTTTTATCGTAATTAAACTTTTTATTTTTTTTATGTTATGAAGAATACATTTTAAAAATGTACTATAATTCTTTTGAATACTTATAAACACTTTTATTCAAAAAAATATTGATATACAAATCACCATGAATGCTAATTTATATTAATTAATCATATGTTATATGATAAATCAATAATATTAAAGATCGATTAATTATTAAATAAACAAATTATTTGGGTGCTTTGAAATCCATATATACTTACAATATCGTTTTTAAAAAGAAAATTTTAACCGAATAATTAGTCTATTATTAAAAAAAAAGTTTGACTAAGCAAAAAACCTTTTAAGCAAAGGATTGATCAAGGCGCCCAACATACCTTATATAGGTAAGATATTGAGTTTGAATTTTAATGTACCATAATAATAATAAAATGATGACTAAGGTAAAAATATATATATTTTTGATGAAAAGTCAAGAAGTTCTCTCATTGAATTTGCTCCATTTCCTGAAGTACTGAATGTGGTAGCAGTACATGATAAGTTTGAAATCTGCTCAATTGCTTTATTCTATCGAGTGAATATGGTAATGATAAGTTTGAACGAAGACAAGTGATTGAACCTTTAAATAAAGGCGTGGAGGGACAAATTAAAATAGTCATCATTTTGGTAATTAGAAAAGGAAGAATACCTTGGGTTCTCCAAAATAGTCCTTCAAAAAAAAAAAGTGAAGACAATTATCGAAATGATATGAAAGGTCATTCGACACACGATTGTCGTGTGATTGAATTTAATAAATTTATAAATTCTTCATTGAAATAAAGGAAGATAAAATGGTGGTACACTTATGCCTTTTAAAGTGATGTTAAGGTATTTCATGAATTATGTTACAACACGCGAAATTAATTGTGAGCTCCAAAAGAGCTATTGTGTTACTATTTGTAGGAATAATATTTGGGTTGTAACAAGTCTAAAATAGCTTTTTATTTTTTTTAAAAAAATTAAATAAAAAATTATTATATTGAAATTATAAATTATGAGAAGATTTAATATCTTCAGATTACTACAATCAAAGTTGGTTATAAATATTAATATAAAAGGTTTTCCACCTTTTCTCTTGTTTGTTGTATTCAAACATGGATATGATTATGGAATCACATGCAAAAGTAAATTAGAAGTTTATCGAAAAGAATCAGTTGACATGCCTGATTGGTCATTTCAGTTCAAATATGATGCAAAAGTAATTAAGAATTTACATGGCTATATGTTGAAGAAATAAAAGATTTTTCAAGATTTTTCTTGTGTTGCTTGTTCTCATGATGAAATAATAACTGTATTATTGTATTCCCTGAAATTTTGAAACATATAAAATGGTGAATATGAGCTTGTTCACCTATCATATGGACCGTTTTCTATTATATGATGGTTACGAACTTATTCTATGTGACAGTCTCATGTGGTTTGTTGTCAATTTACAAATTGATTTATTGGTTATGCAAATGTTAGAAGATTATGTCATGTAGGAACGCCTGTTTATTTTTTTTTATTTATAATTTTATACAAATTTAAGTATCTACTTATGCATAATAATTGAATCCTCAAAAATTACGAGAACCCTCGAAGTTGAAGGATATAATTGCTAGCCAAATCTAAATTAAGAGTTATATTTATATATTATATCCGAACCTTTCTAAGATCAATACGTGTGAGTATGTACGATTCTAATATATAGTGGTCATCTGCTCCCATAATTATTCCATCGTTAAGGTCAATTACTAGATCTAATGTCATCGCATACGTATTACTGCAATAATACACGTTCTTACTTACCTTTCACAATAGACATAGACCTGAGCCATTCCATCAGGTCCATTCCGTCTTTAAAGGATGAATCTTTAAATTAGAGTATTTTGTAATTTGCTGACTAATAAAAGTATTTATTTATTTATTTTAAAAAATAATCTAAAAATTATTTTATTTTTGTGGTTGTGAGGAATTGTTGAACTCTTTTAAGTGATTGATTGTAAAAGAGACATTTAGCTAATAACTTGATTTAGCCAAAATTGTTTATCGCAGTACTTGTCAAGGTGAGTTGATTGCCTTAGTGGTCACTCAATTTGTGGTAATCGACAATCAAAGATGACCACGTAAGAATGGAAAAACGATATTTACGTAAGTTAATGTAATTTTTATTATTATATAATTTAATAAAGTAAAATAAATTAAAAATTAAATCAAATAATATGCATGTCAGGTGCAGATAAATTTTACAAAAAAAAAAGACATTATTTTATCTTTCAAAATTATCTTACTTATCTAACTTACTTTAGTGATGAGCTAAATTTTGTAATTTTCTAAAAGAGAAGTGACAAGTCTGATTTAAGAAAATATTCAAAAATACAAATTTAGAACATAGAATCATATTAAGAACACATCATCCCACTAATCAATATATTTTTTATTCCAAAATTAGAAGAAGCTCAAGCGTTCAAATCATTCCATTTTAAGAGGATGAATCAATCTCAAAATTAGAGTATTTATTATATTGTCGGCTAGAAAAAAGTGATTATTAGATGCTTGTCACGACTTTATTGGACTCTTCAAGAAATTGATCGTAGGAAGATTTAGCAAATAACTTAATTTAGCCAAAGTTCAAATTGATTACTTTAATGACCACTCAGACTTTATCTTATTTTTACTTTAAGAAGAACTATTGAGGTGACGAAGTTTAATTTTTTAAAAATGGTCCAAATACTATGTTAGAACATGGATCAAAATATAAACAAAGCCACCCTAAATTTGATGCACCGACCGAGATGAAGTTAGTTAGGTGGGGTTTGTGTGTTCGAACAAATTTATTATTTTTTTTTCAAGAATTTTGTATTTGTAAAAGAAAATTAAATAAATTTGTATGTTAATTATTGATTTGTGAACCCTTAATAAAATTGATTGACAGTTCAGTGATAAAGAAGTGACCTTGGAAATATTTTTCAGGCTAGAATTATGGATTTAAACCCCATCTCCTTTTTCAAAAAGAAACTTAAAATCCCAAATTTTTAATTCTGACTCCGCCTCTTTCACCCACCCATTCATCTTAAGAGGATAAGTCTTTGAAATTAGAGTGTTTATTGCTTGTCTGCAGGTAAAAGTTTTTTTTTAATTACTTGTGGAGACTTGTCAACTCTTTAAGCAATTGATTATAAGAAAAATTTAACAAATAATTTAATCTATCCAAGAGTTTTTTTCTCCTATTGCTTGTCAAGGTGAGTTTTGCCTTAATAGTCATTCAATTAGTAGCAATTGACCATCAAGGATAACTTTAATTATTTTATTTTTAAAAATTGTATCTGACTTTTCTTAAATTCATTTTTAATTATTACCTTAGGTGAATTTTCTACTTTCCAAAGTGAATTAATACTGTGGCAAATTTGATTTCAAATTCTGTTTGTTGTACAATTCAAGCAAATACTATTCAAACCCCTACAAGAAGCATGAAGCGGTAAGATGCCTAGCTAGTATCTCTCGTGATATTTTTTTTATATCAATAGTTTAATTTATCAGATATATTCTTCCATACTTTTCATATCAGTAATTAATATAATCATTTTAAATATATGTCTCTCTATTTTATGCTATTTTTGTTTTATTAACGAAGACGAATAAAAGAGTCTCTTCTTTAATACAACTAATCATTCTTATTTTAAATTTCTAGATTGATACATCACAAGACCTCTCATGAACGCTTACTTAAGCTACGAAACGAGTGGCCCCACTTCCATGGAAAAATTTAACGGTGACTGATTAAATTCATAGAGATAAGATTAAGCAATGGTGTTTATCTTACAAAAAAATTGAATTTGTAGTCGTCCAAATGTTATCTTCCACAAAGAGAAAAGGGACTTACTATTAAGAATTATCAATTACAACAATAAAAAAATAATCATAATTTATGAAAACAATCAAATTTTTCTCCTAGCTCTTATATCTCTCTTCTCTAATGAGCAAATCATAGTTAATAGTACTTATTAGCCCTTTGAAAAAATGTCTATTTTTCAAAGTTACTTAAAAGAGTTTTACACAATTTCAACTCTTTATTTTTTATATTATACCAAAATATGTAGTGGTAGGCTGCCCTATATATATATATATACATATATTTGGAACTCTAGTTTTCTTGAATTATCAGATATGGAGATCTCTTGGGCTTTCATAGTGTTTGGCTCATGGCTATTCGCATTTGCTTTTGTCTTAAAAATATTGAACCATCCTGCCAAAAGGAAATTACCACCAGGTCCAAAGCCATGGCCAATTATTGGCAATTTGAATCTCCTTGGTTCACTCCCACATGTATCTTTGCACCATCTTTCGCAAAAATATGGCGATTTAATGCTACTAAAATTTGGTTCGAAGCCTGTTTTGGTAGCATCATCTCCAGAAATGGCTAAAGAGATACTGAAAACACATGATGCTATTTTTGCATCTCGTCCTGAATTAGCTGCTGGTAAATACACTAGTTATAATTACTCAGACATGACATGGGCACCTTACGGTGCACACTGGCGTCAGGCTAGAAGAATCTACCTAACTGAGATATTTAGTCCTAAAAGGCTTGATTCATTTGAACATATCCGTGTTGAGGAAGGACGGACTTTAATTTCTCGTCTTTTTCCTCTCTCAGGAAAACCAGTTTTGCTTAAAGACCATTTACCTCGATTTACACTTCGCACTATAAGTAGGTTGGTTATGAGTGACAAATATTATAATGATGACCAGTCAATAATAACACTTGAAACGTTACAACAGATGCTCGATGAGTGGTTTCTTCTTGGTGGGGTGATTAATATTGGGGATTGGATACCTTGGCTTAGTTGGTTCGACTTACAAGGATACTTAAAGCAAATGAAAACTTTAGGGAAAAATTTCACAATTTTTTTTAACTATGTAATTGAAGATCACAAGGCAACAAAGAGAGAAATAGAGGAGGATTATGTTGCTAAGGACATGGTTGATACTTTGTTGCACTTTGCTGATGACCCTAATCTTGATGTTAAGCTTACGTCCGATAGGCTAATGGGATTAATACATGTAAGTTTTAATTATTTTCTCTACCATAAGATAGATCATTTTCTTAATTTTTTTGCAATCGATGTTAGGATTTGATATCAGGTGCAACCGATACTTCAGCAGCAACAATAGAATGGGCATTTCAAGAACTTTTGCGGAGTCCAAACATCACGGAGAAGGCACAACAAGAACTTGACAGAGCCATTGGAAGAGAACGATGGGTAGAAGAAGAGGACTTCTCTAAGTTACCTTATATCGATGCCATAATCAAAGAAACATTTAGACTTCACCCTTTATGTGCATTGCTTCCTCCTCATTACTCCATTGAGGATTGTAATGTTGCGGGTTATGACATACCAAAAGGGACAATTGTTTATGTAAACGCGTGGTCTTTAGGGAGAAATTCAAAGTATTGGGATAGGGCACAAGAGTTTATTCCTGAAAGGTTCATAGAAAATAACATAGACATAAAAGGACAAAATTTTGCATTGTTGCCATTTGGTTCAGGAAGAAGAAAGTGCCCGGGGTATAGCCTTGGTATGAAGGTTGTTCGAACAACAATGGCTAACTTGTTGCATGGATTCAATTGGAAATTAGGAGGAGATATGAGGCCAGAAGATATAAGCATGGACGAGATTTATGGATTGACTACGCACCCAAATAAGCCTGTATCTGTGATTATGGAACCTAGACTTCCCCTCCATCTTTATTAGAACTGACTTTAATAATAATAGAAAAAAGGGAAAAAAAAAATCTTTGTTTCATTTTCTTGAACTTTTTAATCAGTTGGTTTTAGTAGTGATCCAACAAGTAATTTGATTGCCTCAGTTTGTTGTAATTGACCATCAATAATAATTTTATTTTTTCTTTCAAAGTTATCTTACTATCTTGCTAAATTTAATAATGAACTAAATTTTGTATTCTCAAAGAAATGACAAGTAATCTGATTTAAGAAAGTAGTAAAAAAATAATAATAAAATACACAAGCCACCAAATTTGATGCACCTAAGAAGTTTTAAGTATCCATACCATTCCATTTTAAGAGGATAAGCTTGAAATTAGAGTATTTGTAGTTTGTTGTCTAGTAAAAATTAGGTTTGATGCTTGTGGAATATTGTTGAACTCTATAAGCAAACAGAAAAAAAATTCACAATGGTTCTTATGGGTAATGCTCTATTTTGGTCCTAAATCTATATCACTTTATTGAAACCGTTCTTAGTATATAATGAATGTGTTTTTTTTATCTTTAATACATTTTACTTGATTAAAATAGTTATTAATGAATGATAAAAAAGTATCAATTCGGTCTTTTACTTTAAATTTAACAAATTTACTTTTAAAAAATTGTTAAATTTCATTATAAACCCTACGCAACAAATAAAATTTATCATTAATGTTTTTCTTCGTTAGCTTCAAGAAAGAACTTCATAAACTATAACACATTATTGAGTGTCTAAAAAGATTCATAACTCATATATCTTTTTATCTAACTTGTAACTTCTACTCATAATAATTAATATCATTCATAATGTACTTTTGTATGTTTCTTTTAAATAATATTTAATTAATGTTACAAAAATATAATAAATAAACATAATAATAACGACACAACGAAAAACTTCCATTTTTTTTCACGAAATCAGAGTTTATTTAGAGGATCAGTACTACTATCAAAGATGGTGAAAACGAAAACCTAACGGGTAAATGTTTTATTCTATTATATACATATGAATTGTTTGGACTTAAAAATGTAATTTTCTTTTTAAAAGTTTTTTTATAAGTTTAAACAAACTTCAAAATATTAACCTTGTCTATATGACTAATACTAAACAAAATATAAATATTATATCCTATTATCTTATAAATATTTTTTATAGCCGCACAAAACACGAACAATTTTTCATTCTCAAACCTGAATCAAATTAAAACACAAATCAACCCCATAATTGATGCAAACGATCCATCCTTTTCTTATTCCGAAACTAGAAGAAGCCCAAACGTTCAAACCATTCAATTTTAAGAGAAAGAATCTAGAAATTAATGTGTTTGTTGTTTGTTGGCTAGTGAAATTAAAGTGTTTGTTATTTGTTGGCTAGTGAAATTATTTTTCATTGCTTGTTGAGACTTGATGACTCTTTATGCATTTGGTTTGACAATAATTTAATCTAGCAAAGAAAAAAAATTCTACCTTTAAAAAAATATTTGACTTTTCTTAAAAAGTTTATTTGTAAAGGATGATTTTATATTTTATTTTAGAAAGTTTATTTGACTTTGCTTAATTCATTTAACGGTCATCTTATGTGAAATTTATATTTTGTAACGAGAAATAATGAATTGTTCATGTATTAGGTGTTCATTTTTATCGAGATACGTATGTCCTAAAAAATTTATTATTTTCAAATCTAATAAACCAAGCTGACAATAACCAAATCGGCGGTTGTTTTTTCATTTGGTTTGATTTTAAAAATTTAAAAATCAGCTAGATTAATTTGATTTTAGTTTTAATCAATAACCGAACCACGAACATTCCAGTGACTGTTGAAGGAAGCTTGAAGATAGATGGAACATGTCCATCGAAGCCTGACGAGTTAGAGTAAGAGTCATACTAGGACTAGATTACTAAATTCTAAGTTATGTACGACCAAGCTACTGAATATTGTAGGAGTCGAATAAAATATTTGACTTGTAATACAATACTATTCATGTAAATAATTGTGTTGTAGTAGAATTCCTAGTATAACTAGAATAAGAGTCTTCTCCTATATAAGGAGCTTGTAACTCAACATCAAAATTATCAATATAATCCTTGATTTCTCCATACTTAAAAGTATTTAAGTGAGAATTGTATAGTGACAAATCATAGAGATTAGATTACTCATTGGTACTCGTCTTATAATAATTGAAAGCAAGGCAAGACAAAGTTGATTTTGTAATCGTCCAAAATTATTTTCCACAAAGAAAAAAGTGACTTTCTATTTAGGATGATCAGTTCTAAAATGGCAAAAATAAAATTAAATCATAATATATGAAAACCATAAAAAAATCTATTCTTAGATCATCTCTTCTTTAATGAGCAAATGACACTTGATACTTGATACCCTAAATTTGCTACAAAGAAGTTTACTTATTTTCTCTACAACTAACTAGAACAACAATTGAGGACAATAGATAGATAGATCACTTTCTTAAATTTGCTACTTTGTCCTGAAAAGAACAAAGGACCTAAAATGCCCCTTAACCCTACAATTCTTATAAAATTATTCTCCATCTGTTTCTCCCTCCTTCCCCTCCCACCTCAATACACTTGATATTAGAATTGCGTATCGGTCTGTTCAGTTCAGTTTCATTTTAAAGTTTATTGAGTTGGCTTATTGGTTATCGGTTTGTAGAGATGCTAAATCATTATAGAACTATTAAGATACTGACTTATCGGTTATTGATAGTTATCGGTTCGGTTATCGGTTTAACCGTTAAGATTTGACACAAAAGAAAAAATATTGAAAATCACTTAGAAACAAGGTGACAAACCAAATAAACTATGCACTTGACAAGTTATATCTTGCTCAAAAGCAAACACTTTTACATTATAGTATAACCAAGTGTTTGAGACAATCAAAAATAAAAGTAGGAAATCAATAAGTCGAAGACTTTATATACAAAATGGTATAATTATAATTATTTAATTTACGATCGGTTTATCGGTAAACCTGTAAGAAAAAACTTCAAACTGATAAGAACCGATAAACCGATAACAAAAAAAAAATCAAAACCGTTATCAAAACCACTAAACAATAACCCAGTACTATAAATCAATAACTTTTTTATCAGTTCGGCTAATTGATTTCGGTTCGATTTTGAACAGCTCTACTTGACATCGATTTTTTGACTAAAAATTACTTTTATTTCTAACAATCCACGCTTATAAGGCGGATGGAGGATATATTTATACCAAATCTCCTATATACCCCTATTATTATACAAATGACTCGCATATATCCTTTTCCTCTAATGAAAAAATTAATTTTGATTACTATTTTTCTTAAAAAAAATAATCCATATGGGGTATATTTGATTTACTCACACACATTTTGTTTTTACTTTTTTATTTCAACTATTAATTTAAATTTATTATTTTGATGGTCAAATTTATTTGTGTTTCACTAATTTTCTTCTAAAATTTATTATAGATGCCCCATTTTTTATTTGATTTTTACAAATACAAAAACTAAATTACAATATAGCCGCAAAAAAATAGCTGTAAATTTTTTTCTTTACACTAAAGAATGAAATGAAAAATAAAATAAATAAGAAACTCAAATAATGATAATCAAAGAAGAAAAAAATAATTTTTGTATGAAAAATATTTAAATATACCTTGAACTTTGTCCAAAGGACCATATATATACCCTACATGAATTTTTCTAAAATTTAAAGTAAAAAAAAATGAATTTTAAACAACTTTATTTCAGTTTTGTTAGATAAAGGGTATATGTGAGTTTTTTTTTTCAATAAGAATATATGTGAGTCATTTGTATAACGATAAGAGTATTACCAATGGCGGACCTACCTTGATCCATGGGGTGTCAAGCGACACCCTTGATCGGAAAATTACGTTGTATATAGTGGTTAAATTTTAGTTTTATAAATACATAAATTGACACCTTCTGAAACAAGTAGCTTAGTCTCACTACATCAAAAAAGATCAATAGCGGCAGTTAATTCCTAATTGTCGCTAAATATGTATTTTTAACGGCAATTAATACTCTCAGTATATGTCCCTAAAGCTTTTAGCGTCATTGATTCTAATGACACTTAAGTAATGCCGGTAAAGACTTTAACACTTTTTATAATGTCAATATTTAATGCCGCTAAAAGTTGTTTTATCGTAGTGTCTATTGGTTTGGGACATACAAACACTATGTGAGGTTGTGTGTTCAAGCCCAACTAGCCTATTTATATTTTTTTTACTAATAACCATTGACACTCGTTAAAGAAAATCCTGCTAAACTCTAGCAAGTTGCACTATAAATATTTCTCAAACTTGCTTGAATTATTATATCTATTCAACTTCAGTCACTTATTATCTAATCAAAGATGGACATCCCTTGGGTTTTCGTAGTGTTTGGTGCATGGCTACTATCATTAGTTTTCCTCTCAAAAAAATTCAATCATTCCAAAAGGAAATTACCACCAGGTCCAAAGCCATGGCCAATTATTGGCAATTTGAACCTCATTGGTTCACTCCCACATGTGTCTTTTCACCATCTTTCACAAAAATATGGAGATTTAATGTTACTTAAGTTTGGTTCGAAGCCTGTTTTGGTAGCATCATCTCCAGAAATGGCTAAAGAGATATTGAAAACACATGATACTATCTTTGCTTCTCGCCCTTCATTAGCCGTTGGTAAGCACACTAGTTTTAACTACTCAGACATGGTATGGGCATCTTATTGTGCATATTGGCGTCAAGCTAGAAAAATTTACCTAACCGAGATATTTAGTCCCAAGAGACTTGATTATTTAGAGTATGTTCGTATCGAGGAAAGGAAAACTTTGATTTCTTGTCTTTTTGCTCACTCAGGAAAACCAATTTTTCTTAAAGACCATTTACCTCGATTTACTCTTCGCACTATAAATAGGTTGGTTATGAGTGACAACTATTGTAGTGATCAGTCAAACGACTCAGATACTTCAATAGTAACACTTGAAAGATTGCAATGGATGTTGGATGAGTGGTTTATTCTAGGTGGGGTGATTAATATTGGGGATTGGATACCTTGGCTTAGTTGGTTTGACTTGCAAGGCTACGTAAGGCGAATGAAGGCATTAGGGAAGAATATGACAGAGTTTTATAAATATGTACTTGATGATCACAACGCAAAAAGGATACAAAAATCAGGGGATTTTGTTCCAAAGGACATGGTTGATGCTCTGTTGCACCTTGCTAATGACCCTAATCGTGAAGTTAAACTTACTTCTGATCGCATGATGGGACTAATACATGTGAGTTCACTTATTTTCGATTCAGTATTTTCTTAATTTATTGTTGATACTTGGTAATGATTTTTTCCACAATCAATGGCAGAATTTGGTAGCTGGTGGAACAGATACATCCGCAGCAACAATAGAATGGGCATTTCAAGAACTTTTGCGGAGTCCAAACATCATGGAGAAGGCACAACAAGAACTTGACAGAGCCATTGGAAAAGAAGGATGGGTAGAGGAAGAGGACTTCTCTAAGTTACCTTATATCGATGCCATAATTAAAGAAACATTTAGACTTCATCCTTTATGTGCATTGCTTGCTCCTCATTACTCTCTCGAAGATTGTAATGTTGCGGGTTATGACATACCAAAAGGGACAACTGTTTATGTAAACGCATGGTCTTTAGGAAGAAATCCAAAGTATTGGGATAGGCCAGAAGAGTTCATTCCTGAAAGATTCATAGAAAATGGCATAGACATAAAAGGACAAAATTTTGCACTGTTGCCATTTGGTTCAGGAAGGAGGAGGTGCCCGGGTTATAGCTTAGGAATGAAGGTTGTTCGAACAACAATGGCTAACTTGTTACATGGATTCAATTGGAAATTAGCAGGAGATATGAAACCAGAACATATAAGCATGGACGAGATTTATGGATTGACTACGCACCCAAAAAAGCCTATATCTGTGATTATGGAACCTAGACTTCGCCTCCATCTTTATTAGGACTAGTACTTTGTTTTGGTCTTATTACTATAATTAGTTTTATGCTAGCATTAAGTTAAAATAAAAATCCACTTTTTGACGAAGCAACACTTCTTGCTCCATCCTATAAAAATGTAGTGCATGTATAATATAATCTCTTTTTGATAGAAAAACATCAAATATCCTAGCTAGCTTTATATGGACAAGAGGAAGAAAATGTTATACGTAGTTATAACTTACGTACCTTTAAGTCCTCTCCCGTTTATTAAGACTTTCTTTTCATTTTTATTGATTTTTCATCTTGTAATATTAGATTTTACATTTTTATATAATGACAATTTGAAATTTTCAACAGTAGGTAAAACACTAATCTAAAACCTGAAAATCAAAATAATACACTAAGGGGTAGTTTGGTAGGCTGCATTAGAAGAAATAGTCTATGGATTATGTAAGGTATTATTTAGTACTATGTTTGGTAGGAATTTGAGCCTATATATAACTAATTTATGGATTAGTTATACCTCCAACATGGTATTATAGGATGTATTACTAATACCTTCCATTTGGAGGTATTAGCTCTAATACCATGGGACTATTCTAGGTAAAGACAAAAAATACCCCTCAAATCCTTTTAATATTTTATTTATTTTTTTTGATTTTATATTTATATTTTATATTTATACTAATAAAGTTATTTAAATAAATTAGCTTACAAATTTTATTATTTAAATATAATTTTTTGTTTCTAAAATATGAATTACTTAATCTATTTATTATTAATATAAAATATTATAATCCGACTAATATGTTAATGTTGATGTATGAATTTAAGAACAATTCATAAGTAAAATATTGTCTATTAATGAAAGTTCATTAAACATTACACAAGTAGTCTAAAAAAGAGTGTGTGTGTATATATATATACACACACATCTCGAGTATAAAAATAGTTTAATTTATTTTATATTTTTATTTTATTTTATGATAAAGAGTTTTTTTAAAATTTATTGATCCAAAACAAAGTTCAATAAATTTTCTCTATAATCATTATAGTTGTGTGACCTTTTGAGTTATTAACTCTAATTTATTAAGATGACAATTATCTACTCTCAAATAATTTAAATGAGAAAATAGTGAACATGACAATAAAAATTTTATTCTCCTAACTAGTTAAAAATGTTATAAAAAAATAATATTTTCCGTTAATTATCTACTTTGACTCAATTACATGAAATACAAAATCTCATAATAACTCTAGGGTATAATTGGAAAGTTTTTTTTAAAAACTTTTAAACCACACACAAAATTAGATAAGAAACAATGAACCAAACACTTGATAAAAATAATCCTTGCATTGCTAATCCCTGCATTGCTAATCCCTTCATTACTAATCCCTGCATTATTCATTTTTGTACCAACTGTCAATTCCCTTTTTATACCAAGACTAGAAGAACTCAAGCACTCAAACTATTTCATTTTAAGAGGAAATAATCTTGAATTTCTGGTCTTTTGGGTAAAGTTATTTTAGGTGTTTATTCTGACTTGTTGGACTAACCAATAAATTCTAAGAGAGAATTAACAAGTGCAACACCTTGCAACTCTACTCTTATAATCTAAACCAGTTATTGTAAGTGTATCAACTTGGGTCGGGTGGTTCATATATGTTAAACTTCATTCTTAAGTATTGGAAGTGCTTAAGATGTGAGTTAAAATCATAATGAACCTTTAGCACAAAGTCAAGTTTGAGAGGTTCTTTAATGATTGATTTTTTTTGTAAGTTCATTCAAGGTCAACTTCAATCAATCATGATATCTCCTAACATATGAAGAGTTTTGTGGCTTCATATCAACCAAAAGAAAGACCATGAAGTTTTCTTTCAACCGCTTTTGACTGTTCGCCAATCCAAGTTATTTGCTAAAAATTATGCCTATTTTTTTGAGCACTATGTAATTTGTGCGAACCAGTGTGCAAAGTAGATATCCGTCGCACATCCGCACATCAAGATCAGTGCTACTTTTAAGTTTGCGGGAAGTTTTGTGCTAACTAAGCTTCAGGTGCACGACCACACACGTTACTTAAAAAAATTAATTCTCTTCTTTTCAGATTCTAGGAGGGATATTTTTGTCTTTTTCTCATAACTTAACCCAAAGATTTACCAGGTGTTACACTTGTGACTTATCTCTTAGAATTAATTGTTCAAAGAAGTACTTTGGAGTAATAACTCAACATAGATATTATTATGAGCATAATGCACACATTTTTGGAATATTATTGAACACCATTTAAGGTAAGAGTTAAGATAACTCAAACCCCATTAACTGCGCCGCCATCGTACATAAGCTTGTGCTATTGGACCGGGAAACCCCTCCCTCAACCTTGATAAGGGCTTAGGGATGGATCCAATACTCCAGCAAGGTATAAGTTGGAATTCTACCCCCCAAAATCGCTTAAGCAACAAGTTTGTTCTATATGTTCCTTTGTAGATTAAAACAATTACATTTTGTGAAGTAAATAAAATAATAATACAATATTTTATCGCGGAAAACCCCACTCTTAAGGGTAAAAATCACGACCTACACCTCTGTAGGATTTAACTCCACTTTGTTAAACTTCAAGTCTCAACAAAAGATTACAAAGATATGTAACCTAAGGAATTATAAACTCTAATTCCTAACTAAGAAATTATAAACTCTAATTTCTAGCTACCCAAAGACACAAAAAACCCTGATTTTATATCTTCTAATATTTTTCAAGTTCTACAACTTTTAGAACAAATTCTACTCACAAAACTCAGATTGTAAACAAGACTCTTGAATACAATCTTACAATTTTTCCTAACAAATTGCATCACTCCCAATAAATTTCAAAACTCTCTCAAACCTCTTGATCGTGTTTTGATCTTCTTTCTGTGCAAGTTCACAATTTTTTTTCAAGCGAATCTATCACTCTATTTATAGATTTGTACTTGAATCCAAAACCTATTTCAATAGAAATCCTACTTTGTATGGAACTCCTAGTTCAACTCGAACTTGTATTCACCGCATCTTCAACTCCTTCTTCAACTAGAACATAACTTTGTCGCATCAAGAAAACCTATCTAGGACTCCTTCTCCTACGTGACTTTGTCCTTAAATAGACAACAAAACAACCTGCCTTCTACGCAATTTTCCTTAATTAAATAAGAAAACATTATTGAATGCTAATTCCTTTTTCAACTTGGTTGCGAACTCCTTTATAGAAAGAAAACTTTCTGTACTGGTTGCTTGTTGAAAAAGTAATACTTCCACATCTTTATATCTTCTAATTCGCGAGGTTAACATTCTCCTTATCCAAGTCGGATTCGGTCTGTAAGGAACATGTCAAACAATCTATTTCTTTCATCTTTTCCTGTATTTGTCAAATATCAAAATCTTTCTCATTCTAACAAACTTCACCTTTTTGATGATGACAAACACACATTACGAACACATCAAATAAGACATACATCTTCCTCCTTTTGCCATGTTACTGCTATAACTCCTTAACTTTGTCATACTTCAAAACAATGAGACTTTAACAAATTCCCCCTTTTTGACATTAGGCAAAAATCAAACATTGTGAAGGCATACATCATACTAAAAGAAGACAATTCAATACTATAGCCATTGGTTATCAACTACTCAAACATTTAAAAAATCAAGAACTCAGTTTGCTATAACAAAACATTTGCACAAACATAGGAGATAGACATGAACCTGAAATTCAAACCCAATATTAGAATTAATCAAAAAGCATATACACCACAAATGTAATTAAAATTAAACATAGAATTAAGCACTTGTGATAAGAAAAAATTTAAAGTCAAAGACTAGAGTGGCTAGGTAATATCAAAAGATGAGAGGATAAATAAAAGTCATTTTTCATCAGCAAAAATATCTTTTGGATTAACAAAATTAACAGTCTTCTCAATTTCAAAGGTAGCCTTGATCTATGCACGTTAATCCCTTTTTTCCCTCTCTTTTTATCTCACTTTTAAGGAACTTGTTCAATCAATAATGTACCCTCTGCAGAAACAATAGTTCAATAATCTTTAATTTTGATAGGGTTAGTAAGAGGAACAAATTTTCTTGAATATCATTTGTAAAGGAACATGTTCTCTCAATTTGTTCCCTAGACATGGTACTATCAGATGCAACACCAACTATAATACTTTTTGATATCAATCAGAAATCCCAGTTTATATGTTTCCCAATAGAAGAACTAGATTCAACAGATGGGTCTCCCATCGATTCCCTCTCACTAGATGCACCCAAGTTGAACTCTTGAATATAATCTTACAATTTTTCCTCACAAATTGCAACACTCCCAATAAATCTCAAAACTCTCTCAAATTTCTTGATCGTGTTTATCTTAACACTGTGTAAGTGGACAATTTTTCTCAAGCGAAACTATCAACCTATTTATAGATTTGAACTTGAATCCAAGACCTATTTCAACTAGAAATCCTACTTCATGTAGGACTCCTCTTTTGTGTGAAACTCCTAGTTCAACTTGAACTTGTCTTCGCCGCATCTTCAACTCCTTGTCTGAATCAACTTTGTCTTTGCCTTTACAAAACCTTATTAAATTCAACTTGCACTTCTTTATAATCAGAATTGATAGCAATAAAAAATCAACTCATTCTCCTACTCAGATTAGGCAGCAACACGAACTCGAATAGGCCAACAACTTCCAGCAACTTGTCTCTGATTTTCTGCCGCCTCGAACATTCTTCAACTTTTTCCTCGTCAAACTCCTATTTTGTATTTGACTTGGACACATAAACTCTTCCAGCAATTTTTCCTTTTTAATTAATAAAACATGTTTTCTTTAATTAGTTAGCCACCGCCTCAAGAAAACTTGCATCAGGTTTCCGTAAATAAGTTTGCTGAAATCCTGTTTAAAGTTGAACTGCTGAACCAAGTTTTTACTACCTGTTCTTCATGCTTTTACCATAGTTCAAAACAATGAGACTTAAACAATAAATTCCCCCTTTTTGACTATGGCAAATTCAACTTCTTGCAACAAACAGGTAAGTAAGTAATATATATTTGCAATGCTGCTTCCCGATTTACCATCAGCAGTATTGCTTGCCTTGCTTCATCGTTTCTTGGCAGATGACTTCTTGCCAGTGATCTTCTTAAACACAGATCACATCTGCTAAACTTGTTTCATGATGTAATCGTTCTCATTTTTTCAAAATATACATATTGTTGACACCCAATTTTGACCGACCTTTGACCATTTTAGGAATACAATTCGATTAAATACGTATTTTAAATTTTAGAATCTTTAAATCGACTTTGCTTGAAAATTATATATTTTAGTATGTTTTATTCTATAAAATTATCATATAAATTATTAAAATATTTTAAAATTATTAATGAATTTCAAATGTTAAAATTTAAATGATTTTCAATTATATAAAAATATTTTAATATATGTAGTATTTCAATTAAATAGTAATTCCTACACTTTCCTTAAATTTTAAATTCTAGCCTATTCCATTCCAATTTCTTTCAATTCTAGCCACTTGAATTAGAGTTTTATTACAATCATAGCCTCTCTTTCATTCCAATTCTAGCCAAATTTTAATTGCAATTTTAGCCATTCCGTATCTAACTCATCTAATTTCAAGAAGTCATCTTTTGATCTCATCCTTCCATTTTAATTAATTCCTAGATCTAATCCTAACCCCTCATCTCTTCTAAAATCAATGGTCCAGATTTAATCTACATATTTTAACCTAAAAGACCCTAATCCCTAAAATAATTCTGATTCTCTTCTCCCTCCCTTTTTCAGCCGCCTCTCCCCTCTCTCTCTCTCTCCAGCCCGGCCCCCTCTCTCCTCGCCACTTCCGGTGAAAGCCACCAGAAGAACCAGCCGCCAGTCGCTCCTCTCTCTCTCTCTCTCTCTCTCTCTTCGCCACCTCTTCCTCTCCAAGCAGCCGCTCCCTTCTCTCTCCCTCTCCTCCACCTTTTCCGGCAAGGGAGACAGCCAGGAGACAAGCAACAACAGCCATGGCGGACAGCATCAGCAGCCATGACCGGCGAGGAGTCAGCAGCGGTCGCCGGCGAAAACTCCTGCGTCCGGCCAGCAGCTGCAAAAGAGGCGAACGACCACCTCTCTCTCCTCGTCGCCTCCCTCTCGTCGCTCTCGCAAATGGCGAGCAACCAGACCCACCAGCGTGCTGCAAACAAAAGCCGCCGGACGAGCAGCGAGCGGCGTCAACCATCAGCCCACAGTCACCGGCAGCATGTCTCCCTCCTCTTCATTCCTCTTCCTTCACCCGTCTCCCCTCTCCCGTCATTCCCCTCCTCCCGCTTCTCCTCTCCCTCTCGCTCTTTCTCTCCTCCCCGTTTTCCCCTTCTTCTTCTCCTTTTCTTTTCCTCTTCTTTTGCAGAGACAGGTAGCATCTCCGACCAGCAACGTCTCGACGAGACAGCAGCAGCAGCGTCTCGAGGAGACAGCAGCATCGACTCCGGCGAGCCTTTCCTCTTTCTTTGTTTCCAGCCAACAAGTTCGGCTAATGAAGACGTAGATTCTATACATATCTCAATATTGCGGCTGATTTTAAGATGAATTTCAACAGATCCGTCTGGGTTAGTTTCTGTTTTAGTTTTTATTATTATTATTAATTTAGATGTTTAATTTGCCTAATGTTCGGCTTGTTTTTCAGAAATATTTTGTTATGAATATAAAACTATATTGTGATTTGCTTGATCTTATGGACTGATCTTGTTGATTTTTCTCTTGAAAATTTGCAAAGTACATGTGTTTTAGCCATGTTGAAAACAATATTGTATGATAATCAGTTCCTGTAAGTCTGCTAAATGTGATTTGGGTATTGACATGCTAATTGTATATTGGTTTCACTTTGATTATTATTTGTTACCTTGTAATTTTCAATAGTAGTTGCAGATTTCTTATATCTTTTATAAATATTATTGTCATTTTAATTGATTATTTTATTTTACCTTGATTGACTTCAAATATATTCTTGGTTGTTATATCTTTGGAAAGTGATATTTAATTAAGGTAAAAAGGATTGTACTGATTTTACTCTCTACTAGTTAAGGAAAATAAGTTTAATTGATTTATTTTTCCTTGTGAATAAATACTGATTCCTTATTTGTTTGTATTATGGTAATGAATTATTTTTTTTCTGATTTGGCTCTCTTTTAAATAAGGAAAAGGGAATATTAATTGATTCCTTAAAAATATTTATTTTCCTTATTTGTTCCCCCTCCTCTACTATATAAATAAGACCCCTCCTCTATTTCATGGACCCCATTCACTCTCAACCAAAAATTCTCTCATCACTCTCCCTCCTCTCATTGCTCTCTTGCTACTTTAAACAACATTAATATTTCGGTGAATATTCAAGTGCTTTTCTTCGCTATTTTCCTATTTTGTTCGAGTAAAAGGTGAATCATCTTGTTTTGTTTAACAGGTTAGTATTCTCAACATTCATACTATTTTCATATTCACATATTTGTGTAAACCATTGTCTGTTTTTATATAGAATTCGTCATTAAACGATTGCATATTGTCTCACCTTAACTAACAAGTGTGATTACTTGTGTAGTTATTTAATTACTTTGACAGGTTTCATATTTGAAGTTCAAGTTGAAGATTAACTGAAGAAGGATTTGTTTATTTGTTTGAATGTGTATATATATATATATATATATTTATTTTTTCCGCTATTTTATTTATTTGAATGATGTAACAATTGTAACCCTAAAGATCATATAATAAAGTTATTTGGGGGTCGTCTAGGGGAGGGGGATTTATATGCTTACTTGTTCATTATTTTTTTTAGAAATCATGCCTATAGGTTTGTCTTTAACCACCTAGATTTGATATTTGTAGGTGTTATAATCTAATCAATTTTCAATTTGCTTGACGTTTTGTTAACAAGCCTTAAAAACTAGAATCCATTAATTTTTTAATGTTAAAATCAAATCCTAATAAATCTAGTAGGTTGTTAGATGTTAAAATATTATAATTTCTCATTTGTCTTATCATGTAGAAACCATGTCTAAGGTTTAATTTGTTCATACCATTTACGAAATCATGCATATATATGTTACTTTTTTTGAACACCTAGAAATCATGTCTATAGGTTTGTAAATAAGAGAATAAAATTTGTTTGTGCATATTTGAGTCCTCCCCTAAAATTAATTAATATTATTTAACTAGTAATCCCATTTGTTTTCCACATTCGTGATGCAAATATTTTTTTTTCTTCTTAATACTAACTTAGAATCATTTCATGCATTTAACTTGGCTTGTAACAAATTTTTTTTTTTTTAAAAAAAAAAGTCATTATTCAATCTTTCTTTAAATTTTGGATTGATTATGACTCTACTTTATTTTGAAATAAATTATAAAGTACTATCTCCTAACCTATCGTTATTGGGAAAGTCAAAGGAACTACGAGGTCTAGCTCCAATTTTTAAAACCGATGCGTCCCCGGAAGTACCACTTCCCATGAACTTCAAAAAGAATTATGTGCATTTATATGTAATTGTTTATGTGCCTACGTGTGAACTAAATATTTTAAATCATTTTTCAAAACATAACTATTTTTAGACCGACCTCAAATCAAAATTGTTTCTATGGTGGAGAAGCACGATCAATAATATCGTGGCATCATCCCTATAAAGAAACAAACATTTTTTTAGAAAAAATAAAAATTCCTATTCAAAACTTATAAATTTTCAAACTTTATTTTCGCACATATTAATTGCTTAATATTTGCCAATTTTGTTTATAACATAGTGTCGTATGTCAAAATAAATAAAATGAGCCTAATTGTTTATTTATTGCCATCACCTAGCTTCACATATCTAAATGAGAATAATAGTCCTAATTGTTTCGTATTTGTTATCACTTAGTAAGATTAAATAAATTAATAAACGACCTTGATTGCTATTTGAACCCCCACATAGATTGCATGAGATACGGCCGGGACCCACACTTGTGGACCTCGAGGGATGCCTAACACCTTCCCTTCGAGGTAATTTGAACCCTTACCCTAATCTCTGGCTCGTTGACCTTAGTTAGACTTAGTTAAGTTAGATAGGCGCCCTAACGCGCCTTAATTCGTTAGGTGGCGACTCCAAAACTCAAAAATTTCAAAAGAGTTGCTAGGTCGTGCACAAAACCCGTTTTCTGCGAAAATGGGGCGCGACACATATTCATGTGTACCCTAACAGATTCCCTTTTTTATGATGACAAATCATTGCTTCTTGTGTGAATAAATCAATCTGTGTTGTGTCAGTTTCTTAAAACTCAATGCACAAAACAAACACATTAGAGGATCAAGTTAGACCAATTGGGTTATAATTATTACACAAGTATGCACTTTTCCCTTTCGACAGCATAGAACACTGTGAAGGCTTACACCATACTAAGAGAAGCAAATTTGATACTCATGACCACTAGCTATCACCTACTCAGACACTTAAAAAATCAAAAACTCAGTTAGTTATAACGAAGTGTTTGCACAAATATATGAGATAAACATGACCTGAAACTCAAACCTGAAACATGCACTTTTCCCTTTCGACAGCATAGAACACTGTGAAGGCTTACACCATACTAAGAGAAGCAAATTTGATACTCATGACCACTAGCTATCACCTACTCAAACACTTAAAAAATCAAAAACTCAGTTAGTTATAACGAAGTGTTTGCACAAATATATGAGATAAACATGACCTGAAACTCAAACCTAACATAGGCATTAATAAAAAAGCATATACACCACAAATATAATCAAAATTAAAGATAGAATCATACACTTGTGATGAGAAAAAATTGGGAAGTCAAAGGCTAGAGTGGCTAGTTAATATTAAAAGATTGGGCATGAGAGGATAAATAAAAGCCATTTTTAGCAACCAAAATATATTTTGGATTAACAAAATTAGCAGTCTTCTCAATTTCAAAGGTAGCCGTGGTCTATGCACGCTCAATCTTTTTTTTTATCACCTTTAAGGAACTTGTTCAATCAATCGTGTGCCCTCTGCAGTAACAACAATTCATTCATCTTTAATTTCAATAGAGTCAGTTAGAAGAATAATTTTCTTGAACATCATTTGTAAAGGAACATGTTCTCTCAATCTATTCCCTGGACGTGGTACTATCAGGTGCACTACAAAAATATAATAATTGTTGACGTTAATCCTGAATTCCAGTTTATATGGTTCCTAATAGAAGAACTAAGTTCAAACAAATGGGTCTCCCATTGATTCCCCCTCACTAGATGCATCCAAGTTGAACATAACAAGTGAACTTTGTTCAAGTGTAGGGTCCCCAAATTATTCCCCTTACAAGGTAAATCCTCCAAGACTTTACTCAATACAAAAGATTCACCTAAGAACTAACACACTCTACTTTCTCAATCAATATTTTATAAGGCACCAAAGTAGAGGTGTAGTCCACCAAATTCATCTCAACCATAGACAATCACATTTGGATAAGGCTTTTTAAGATGATCTTTGTTTTGGTAGTATTTAGGGCATGAATATCTTTTGGGACAAGCGGAAGAAATAGGTTCAAGTGCATTGACTTTATATTTAATCATGAATAATTGTAGTGCATATACCTTAGATCTCTGGATAATGTTGAATTTTGCTTCAATTTTACTAAGCATTTCTCCCGTGCTAGATGCAAATACAATGTTATAGTGCATGAGTAACATGACTTTAAAAGTGGTATAGAGGCATACAACTTAATATACAAAACTGAGCATAGAATTCAAGATTAGAGGGCAGTATGCGCAATGTTCATTAGCCATTTAGGAATATTCATGTCACCTTAATCATCCCCAAGTTCCAAAATTTTCCTTTTGAAAGTGTTTTCCTTGGCTGATCATATTTTTGATTGATTGATCATGTGAGTGTGCATAACTGTTAGATTGGACCTGTTCCTTTCATATGCTTCTTCAGTCTTTCCCTTTTCTTTTTTTTTCTACCTTTTCTTTTTCAGTCAATGTTATTTATCCATTCCTTTTTTTCCCCAAGTGAGAGGAATTTTTTTTAGTTTCAATTATGCATCTGAAGCAAGATGTTCAATTGGTGAATGTTGCCTGTTTTCTCTCATTTTTACTGTAAATTCAAAGGTTAGATTTAGGAACCCTGACTAGCTTGGGTCCTTTGTATTGATAAAATGATGAATAAGATCTCTATGAGCCCACTTGGCAGATTATTTTTACTTTGAATATACATGCTCCTTCGAACAGTTTAATAAGTTCCTCTTGCTTTATTTTCTGTACTAACTCTGTATTTCGAATAATTTTTCTTAGAGTGGCCTGAGTTACCACAAATAATACATAACAAAGAATTTCTAATCATAGGTTGTTCATACCCTATTCCATTTCTTATGTTTCGAGTACTGTTACCTAGATGTGTTACTATCATGGAAGATTTTGTTCATTTATTAGCTTTTTCCTGATCAATTTTTATCCTAGACAATTCAAGATTCATTCTCCTAGAATTTTCCCTATCAAAAGATAGTTCATTGTTTAACCTCATTAGATCTTGGTCACATCTGATTTGATCACCACTAATTTTTTCTTTTTCATTCCCAGTAACACTTTGTTTCAGAATTTCAGATTTGAGAGCCAAAGTGCAAAAATCAAGTTGTTGTACCTATTTCTTTAGGAGTTGATTTTCTTTATTGAGATCAGAATTAACTTTTTCAAGATCAATATACTCAAACTTTAAACTAGTCATGAAACAAGCAATTGATTCTTTGTTTTAACTAGTTCTTTGAACTGTATCTATGGAAGTGAGTAATAAGAAGGATAATTTTTTCTTAGAGAACTTTACTAGTTTATCTTTTAAATCAAAAAAATTTACCTCCATTCCTTCAGAGTCTGATTCAGGTTAAGTTTCTTATTCTTCTATGGCCATCAATGCGAAGTCCTCATCATCTTCGTCATACCTCACTGAATCTGTTTCCCGGACAGCATACATCGCTTGCTCCTTCTCTTTATTTTTTCTTTTGTTTAAAAGTTCTCTCTTTACCTTTTCAACTCTTTCTTTTCTCCATTCTACCTCTCACATAGCACAATTCTTAATTTGAAGACCAGTTTTTCCACACTTGAAGCATTCTTCACTTTGTCATTTCTCTGTTTTCTTTTCTTTAAAGTGTGTTACCTTTTTTTTCTCTCCAGAATTTAAGCATCTTTTAAAGAGTTTTTCAAGTTCCTACTTATTAGTGTCAATTCATCATCATCCATATCTGATTTATCACTTTCAGTTGCTTTAAATCCAAGATTTTTCTCTTTGTTTCCTTCAACTCTTTTGTCAACATTCATCTCATAAGTTTTGATATTTCCTAATAATTCATCCAAAGTCATATTGGTTAGATTCTTGGCTTCTCTGATTATAGTAACTTTTATCTCCCATGATCTAGGCAGAGTCCTAATTTTTTTGTCTATCTGTTCCTCAATGGTGTATACTTTCCCTAAGGATATTAACTCATTTACAACAGTGGTATATCTGGTGATCATATCTTAAAGTGATTCTCCATATTTCATCTTGAAGGCTTCATTTCAGAATAAAGTCTGGCATGTTGACACCCAATTTTTGACCCACGTCGGTATAAATTAATTATCGAGCTTCATGAGTTTTTCAAATTATTTAAGTTAATTAGTTTTATAAATCTTGCGAAAATTAAAATATATATATATATACATATATATGTATATGTATATGTATATATGTATATCTTAAGCTTAGAAAGTATTCTATTAAACTAGTTTACTTTAAATCACGACTATATTTTGAATCATTATTTTATAATTTAAATAAATTATGTTACTAAATGAATAAGCTCGTTAATGAATTTACGCCAAATCCGTTTTTTATCTTAAATCAATTGACCATTTATCACCATCAGCCCACACCTTCCCTCTCTTATTCCGACCCAAATTCCCTTCAACCCCAAACGATCCAGGCCCAAACGATCCAAGCCCAAATTCCTTTCTCAGCCCACAACCCATTCTATGATCCTAACCCAATTCCCTCTAATTGTAAAAACCCGACCCAGCCCATACCTGCCCCGACCCAGTACCCCTTTCCTTCTTCCCCTCACCCATGCCATTTCCCAAAACGGAACAATTCCCAGAACCCAGAAGAACGCAGAGAAAAACGCAGAAAAACAGTACCTAGAAAACGGAAATCCCCCCCCTTTTACGCCCCGCGTCTCTCCCCCCTCTCTCCTCCTCTCTCACGCGAGCTGTGCAACAACTTTAGAGCCGTTTCCTTCTGAAATTCGTACGCTCGCGCCGGCCTAACAACAAGAAAGGCTACAAACTTTGTCCATGGGTACAAGGATAGCACTAGTGGTATCTTCAACCTTATCTTCATGGGTTTGAATTTCAAAATGGAGGGTGAAGTCTCGAATTTGCCCCAATCCTTTCCTGAAATTCCCCCGCCCTCCTACCCCAAGAACCCTAAAAATTCTCCCTCTATATAAACTCCCTCTGTTTTCGGAATAGGAGTTGGAAATTTTTAGTTGAAATTTGGTTGTAAGAGTTTGTCGGAGTAAATTTCTTTCTGTTTATCTTTGAAATATCAAGAAAACTTGAGAAAAACATCGCAAATACTTTGAAAACGACTGAGACGGAAGAGTTGCTAGTGTCTCGTGTTTGAATCTAAGTTCTCGACTAGACTTCGTTTCTTCGCCAGGGGTTCGAGTCTTCGTAAGGTGGTGAAGTTATTAGGCTCCTTGCTGTTCCAGTTTGCCGCTTCCGAAGAGGTAATCCCCTGCTTCGTACAACTTTCTTGTTTCTTTTGTTTCGAAATGGCTTCTTCTGATGTTTTGACGACTCGGGTGGTGATGACGATTATGAAATTTGAATACGGATGTATGTTACAACTGACTTGTTAGTTTTCTTATAGAGTCTATTCGCTGAGTGTTCCTTAAGTTGTTTATGCTTTGTATATTTCATGATGCTCCTTTCTTTTTCATTCCCCTCGTCTTAGGTTTGTTAGTAAGTGTTAGTTATGGCGTTTGTTCCCCATGTTCTCTCGGTTTCTTGGTGTTTTCAGCTTGGTATGAATAATGTGCAGTGTCATGATTTTTCTCTCATGAGTTAACATGTATAGCTGCACCTGGTGTTCATTAATGTGAATTCGACTGTCCGGACAGTGCATTTTCAGTTTAGCTTATCTCCCTTTCTGTCTTCACTTTAAGTTTTCTTTGTGTCCCCTGAAAAGTTCTCTTACTATTGCTTAATGTGCTGTCCCTTTGGAGTCGCTTGGCATGCCCTGTTTTAAGAGTTCTTTCGTCAAATATTGATTCTATGTGTACTCTAAGCATTAAGCGTGATTCATGTGATGATGGAGGTTGTTGTAACGTTATACATTGGTCGTTATAGGCCTTGGCTCGAGTTCGTATTTGTGAGGTTAATTAATGCGTTGTTTGGGGTTGTTGGTGTCCAATGTTTGTCTCTCTTGGTTGGTTCTCTTTAATAAGTTTCTTACGTTGCTTGAGCTTGGTTAGGGAGTTTTGAGGTTTGCTTCAATAAGCCAAGGCACTGTTATTTGCTTTTCTTTTCTTAGGATTGGGATGATATGTTGGTTTCATGTGGGCAACTCTTCTTCTTTTGACTTCTACATCTTAATGAAAGCATGACTTCCCTTTGTTTCAAAGCATACTTTAGTTACAATAGTTTATGTGTTGTTGTCTATTGCTATCTTCGAATTTGCCGAAGGTTTCATACTTATGTATGTCTGAAAGTCTAAAGAACTCGTTCTTGCCTAATGCTTGCTTTGTTGAGGATCTCGTTTTAATGATAATATTTATGGCTGTTGTTAATCCTTTTCTTTTGTTTTTTCATTATATGTGACATCGATTCGAGTCCGTTTCGGACTCCACTCCCGCATTCCTCCGAGTTAAAAGATCTTTGAGTCGGCCCATCTCAAGTCTAGGAGGTCTTAAGACCCATTTACAGGTCGAAATCCGGCATTGGAGAGCTGCTGGAAGTGGCAGTTTGCAGAATTTGACTGCATGTTTTTTTGAAGCTGTAAACCAGCTATATACATCTGATATACACTGGTATACATGCCAAAAATGCACAGGAAATCCGAACTCAAAATCTGGGTTTGTGGCAGTGAGGATACGCTTCGGAAAAGGAGTTTCAACTTTCGAAAGTTGAAAATCAGGCTGATATACAGCCTGTATACACTGATATACATAGACGCTATACTATAAATATGTGTAAAAATTCGTACAGGGACGCTTATTCTAATTAAAATTCAGAATTAGGCAAACAATGCGGACGTAGAGTGCAGCCCGTATACATTAGTATACATTATCGGGCTACGATATACACTTGTTAAGTAAGTTTTAAAAGAATAATACAGGTACAAATACGCAGGGCAATGCAGGGAAAAGTAACGAAAATATGTAATTAAACAGGTGGAGGACTCAAGAGGTCCAAAAGGGTCAAATATATACTGTATACAGTATGTATACATTTATGTATATCCTTCAGGATCCTTTTTCAGGAATGGCCCAGGGCCCTTCAACAATTTTTCTAACAGGCCCAAGGGGCCAAAATGTTTTTTTTTTTTTGCAGGATTTTTAATTTGTTGAAAGGGCCCAAGTTCAATTTTGTTCTCCTCTTTACTTATTATTTGCTTGAATTAATTAATGTGTGGTAGGATTTTAATAATCTCCTAAAGGGTAGCCATTTTTCATTATTTTAAACTTTACTATTTTATTTTATTTACTTTTGTCACAAATTAGTTTTTCCTTAAATTAAATCCCTTTAAATAGCTCCTTTAGAAATAAAAAATAGTAATAATAATAAAAAATAAAATAATAAATATTAAAATGATTTTTCTTTTACTTAAAAAAGTCATTTAGTCAAATTGCCGGTCAACCGCAAGTTAGCGGGCATCCCGAGGGCCTAATACCTTCTCGGGATGTACATTGAACTTCGAACCTTTTCAATCGATTTTATCTGTTTTTAAATCTTTTGAAATTTTTCTTGATTTTATCAAAATCAAGTGACGACTCCGTAATTCGAAAAGTCGAGTTTTCTTAAATAATAAGATTAATTGATTTTTCGAAACCTAGTCAATATTTTCCATTTTTAAAATAAATAAATAAATAAATAAATAGTTAGTAGTATTAAAAAAAACATGGCAATTCTAAATTTACCAACTTGAGTTGTACCTTTGTGAGTGTTTTGTAAAACGTCTCATATTTGTTTTGCAGAGGTACAACTAGATGTGGTTAAACTCTTCAGGTCCTAGTCCAAATATGAGAATGCACTTAGCTTTTGCATTCTTCCTTAGCATCTTGTAGTCAGCTTTTCCATATTTTTCTGTAAGTTTAGGTACACTATCAGTAATAGTAGGAGTTAATGGTCCATTAGTAATTCTAACCCATACTTCATAATCTTCAGCTTGAATGAAGTCTTCCATCCCAGTCTTCCACCAAGAGTAGTATTCTTAATTAAATAATGGTGGTCTTTTGATGTGTTGCCCTTGACCATGCCCAATAGGAGGTGCAGAATTCATAATGATCTTATCTTGAGTTATTGAACTTTTCAAATATAACCGACTCTGATACCAATTATTGGAATTGTGACCCCAAAAATCGCTTAAGAAACATGTATATTCTATAGGTTCCTTTGCAGATTACAACATTTACGTTTTGTGAAGCAAATAAAATAATAGCACAATGTTTATCGCGAAAAACCCTAACTCTTAAGGGTAAAAACCACGACCTACACCTTTATAGGATTTAACTCCACTTTATTAAATTTCAAGTCTCAACAAAAGATTACAAAACTATGTAACCTAAGGAATTATAAATTCTAATTCCTAGAGGAATTATAAACTCTAATTCCTAACTAAGAAATTATAAACTCTAATTTCTAGCTACCCAAAGACACAAAATCCCCCGGTTTTATATCTTCTAATGTTCTTTAAGTTCTACAACTGGTCGAACAACTCCTACTCACAAAACTCAGATTATAAATAAGACTCTTGAATACAATCTTCAAGCAAATCTATCGCCCTATTTATAGATTTGAACTTGAATCTAAAACATATTTCAACTAGAAATCCTACTTTGTGTGGAACTCCTAGTTCAACTCGAACTTGTCTTCGCCGCATCTTCAACTTCTTCAACTAGAACTGAACTTTGTCACATCAAAAAAACCTTGTCTATGTAGGACTCCTCCTCCTACGATCTATTAGGGTACACATGAATATGTATATTTTGAAAAACGACAGATTGTATCATGAAACAATTTTAGCAGACGTGATCTCTGGTTAAGAAGATCACTGCTAAGAAGTCATCCGCCAAGAAGCGATGAAGCAACGCAAGCAAGACTGTTGATGATAAATGGGAAAGCAGCGTTGCAAACACATATTACTTACTTACCTGTTAGTTGTAAGAAGTTGAATTTTCTAATTCAAAAAGGGGGAATTCGTTGTTTAAGTCTCGTTGTTTTGAACTATTGTAAAAGCATGAAGAACATGTAGTAAAATCTTGGTCCAGAAGTTCAACTTTAAATAATATTTCAGCAAACTTATTTAAGGAAACCTGATGTAAGTTTTCCTGAGGCGTGGCTAACTAACTAAAGAAAACGTGTTTTCTTAATTAAAAAGGAAAATTTTCTGGAATAGTTTATGTGTCCAAGTCAAATACAAAATAGGAGTTTGATGGAAAAAAAAGTTGAAGAATGTTTGAGGCGGTATAAAATTAGAGCCAAGTTGCTGGAAGTTGTTGGGCGGTTCAAGTTCGTGATGTTGCCTAATCTGAGTAGGAGAAGGAATCGAGTTTTTGTTGCTGTCCAATTTGATTAAAAAGGAATTCAAGATGAACTTAACAAGGTTTTGTAGAGGCAAAGACAAAGTTGATTCAGACAAGGAGTTGAAGATGCGGCGAAGACAAGTTCAAGTTGAACTAGGAGTTCCACACATAAGAAGAGTCCTCCATAAAGTAGGATTTCTAGTTGAAATAGGTCTTGGATTCAAGTCCAAATCTATAAATAGAGCGGTAGTTTTGCTTAAGAAAAATTGTGCACTTACACAGAGAGAAGATCAAAACACGATCAAGAGGTTTGAGATTTATTGGGAGTGTTGCAATCTGTGAGGAAAAATTGTAAGATTCTATTCAAGAGTCTTGTTTACAATCTGAGTTTTGTGAGTAGGAGTTGTTCGACAAGTTGTAGAACTTGAAGAACATTAAAAGATATAAAAGCGGGGGGTTTTGTGTCTTTTGGTAGTTAGAAATTAGAGTTGATAATTTCTTAGCTAGGAATTAGAGTTTATATTTCCTTTAGGAATTACAGTTTATAATTTCTTAGGTTACAAAACTTTGTAATCGGTGTGTACGTGTTCCTTTGAAGAATTCAGGAGGATAGAATTCCAACAATATATGATGACTCTGAAAACGCGGACTAGACGTTGTATCATCACGATTCACGACGTTCATAGTGATGGTTATCGGCTAGAAAACCTTTTATAATAAAGCTTCACTTGTTTTATTACATTGCATGATTTACTTCCACTTGAGTTATTTTTAATACTCTTCGAGCTCATGTACTATTTCATTCAGATCCATTACATATTTTACATTCCATATCCTGACCTCTTTTATTATATCGTTTTATGATGCAAATATAGGTGTTGGGGATCATCAACAGACACTTCGTTGAGTCACTATCTTGTCAGTCTCTGGTGAGACCTCCTTACTTTTGGGAAACTCCATTCACTATACTTATTATTAGTAGTAGTAGTAGTCCGTTAGTACTTTTGAGGTAGCGATGAGTTTTTCCCAATACCTACCTTTAGTCTAGTAGAGGCTTCGTGGACAGAGTTAAAGAGTTAGTTCACTATTTCCTTTCAGACGTTTCGAGCATTTTCATTATCTATATTTAGTTCAGAAAGTGCATAAGATTTGACCAAGTTTATTTTTTTGGAATTTTCATCAATAAAGTTTCCGCATGTATGTGTTTATTCTTCCGCTAAGAAGTTAGTCATACCAAAGATTCACTTGAAATCAACAATGATTTCCAAGTGTTGATCCCACCTACGGGACGTAGACTCGGAGTGTACACAACGAGTAACTTAATCTAGCCAAAGTTGATTGCCTTAATAATTATTTAATTAGTAGTAAGACAAGTTTGATTACAACCTTTAAATTCTCTTTTTTTACAATTTCAAGCAAATACTGTATTCAAATTTCAGACCTTCACTAGAAGCATGAAGTGGTACAACTCCTAGCTAGTATATCTCAACCTATATATATTTCAAATTTTCTTGAATAATCATCAAAGATGGAGACCTCTTGGATTTTTTTAAAATATTTTTTTTTGAAGTTGAAGTTCGAAAAATATGTGGTCATCATAAAATTTTGAAAAATTTTGTTTTAACTTTTTCTTTTTTTTTAAAAAAAAAAGAATCAGAACTTCAGAAATATATATTATTAAGTCTGTTTTCACTTTTCCACTCCAAAAGAAGACTAATAATTGGAACAAAATTCTTATGACATTTTCTTAACATGTCATATGAACTCAGAAAAGCTTTACAAAATTATTTTGAATATTTGCACTTTATTCTAAATCACATTTCCTATTTTACTTGGTTAACTTTTTACATTAACGTTAATGAATACTTCCATATTGAATGACGAAATTAGGAAGTTGTTCAAAATATCTGTCCAAAATGAAATTAAAAATATATATAATTTTTTCAATTTACCATGTCCTGTCTCACTCTACTTTGTTGAAATATTTCTTCGTCCCATTGTCATTTGTACTAACTCCTACTAAATATCTCATGTATGTCCAAATAATAGTACCATTGGACATCAACTTTGAAAGCTAATTGTGTGGAGAGAACACATCCTGACTCATGTTCTTAAATATCAAAGACAGTGTTTTTTGAAGACTTTAGAGGATCATAGTGGAAACTGGAAAGTAGTCTATAATTGATGTTCTTTAATATTTGTCTGAAGGGATATGACAAATCATAATAATTCACTTCTCATAGTTATCTCAGGATTAATTATGTTTTGGGATAACTTATCCCATCGTGTATATGAGATGACTTATTTCACCATATATATAAGATAAATTATTTCAAAATGATAATTCTTTTTTTTAAAAAAATGAATCATTTCTCGATTTGTGCATGCCATCCTTGCACCAAAGACCATGCTAATCTTCTCTATCATGTTTTGTTGGCCATGTCATTACCTGGTCAACATAAAATATGGTGTCTTAATTCTATCTATATTAAAAATGAAACAATACCTATCTATATTATGGTCAACATAAAATATGGTGTCTTAATTCTATCTATATTAATTTTAAATTCTATCTATATTAAAAATGATATTTTTTTCTGCTCGAACTCACCTTTAATAAAATGAAATGTCTTAATGCTTATAAATAAGGAGTACTTTTACTAACTTTATCTTTAATCAAACAATACCTATATAGGAGTATATCTTTTCTTAGTCACTGTAACAAAATAAGGTAAATTTAAATAGTTATTATAATATATTATTGATCATTTGAAACACCACTTATTTTGAATAACAATGAAAAGGTAAAAGAAAAAAAAAATTAAAGCAAGCTGCTCTATAAATATTTCTCAAACTTTGTGGAATTAGCTTATTATCTACTATCAAAGATGGACATCCCTTGGGTTTTCATAGTGTTTGGCTCATGGCTATTTGCATTAGCTTTTGTCTTTAAAAAATTGAACCATCCCAAAAGGAAACTACCACCAGGTCCAAAGCCATGGCCAATTATTGGCAATTTGAATCTCCTTGGTTCACTCCCACATGTGTCTTTTCACCATCTTTCACAAAAGTATGGAGATTTAATGCTACTAAAGTTCGGTTCGAAGCCTGTTTTGGTAGTATCATCTCCAGAAATGGCTAAAGAGATATTGAAGACACATGATGCTATTTTTGCATCTCGTCCCGTGTTAGCTGCTGGTAAGTATACTAGTTTTAACTACTCAGACATGACATGGGCACCTTACGGTGCATATTGGCATCAAGCTAGAAAAATTTACCTAACTGAGATATTTAGTCCCAAGAAGCTTCATTCTTTAGAGTACATTCGCATTGAGGAAAGACAAACTTTAATTTCTCGTCTTTATCCTCACTCAGGAAAGCCAATTTTTCTTAGAGACCATTTACCTCGATTTTCTCTTCGTACTATTAGTAGGTTGGTTATGAGTGACAAATATTTTAGTGATCAATCAAACTCAGATACTTCAATAGTAACACTTGAAAGATTGCAATGGATGTTGGATGAATGGTTTCTTCTAGCTGGGGTGATTAATCTTGGAGATTGGATACCTTGTCTTAGTTGGTTCGACTTGCAAGGATACATAAAGCGAATGAAGGACTCGGGGAAGAATTTCACACAATTTTACAAATATGTACTTGACGATCACAACGCAATAAAGATGCAAAAATCAGGGGATTTTGTTCCAAAGGACATGGTTGATGCTCTGTTGCACCTTGCTAATGACCCTAATCGTGAAGTTCAGCTTACTTCTGATCGCATGATGGGACTAATGCATGTAAGTTCACTCATTTTTTTTTATACAAGTAGAATATTTTCTTAATTTGTTGTCGATACTTGGTAATTTTTGCTATATATCAATGGCAGAGTTTGCTAGCTGGTGCAACAGATACTTCAGCAGCAACAATAGAATGGACATTTCAAGAACTTATGAGGAGACCAAATATCATGGAGAAGGCACACCACGAACTTGAAAGAGCCATTGGAAAAGAACGATGGGTAGAAGAAGAAGACTTCTCAAAGCTACCTTATATCGATGCCATAATTAAAGAGACATTTAGACTTCATCCTTTATGTGCAGTGCTTCCTCCTCGTTACTCCACTGAGGATTGTAATGTCGCTGGTTATGACATACCAAAAGGGACAACTGTTTATGTAAACGCATGGTCTTTAGGAAGAAATCCAAAGTATTGGGATAGGGCAGAAGAGTTCATTCCTGAGAGATTCATAGAAAATAACATAGACATAAAAGGACAAAATTTCGCATTGTTGCCATTTGGTTCAGGAAGAAGAAAGTGCCCGGGGTATAGCCTTGGTATGAAGGTTGTTCGAACAACAATGGCTAACTTGATGCATGGATTCAATTGGAAATTAGGAGGAGATACGAAGCCAGAAGATATAAGCATGGACGAGATTTATGGATTGACTACACACCCAAAAGAACCGATATCTTTGATCATGGAACCAAGACTTTCACTCCATCTTTATTAGTTCTTCAATTATATCAATCTTATTCTATTTAAGTTATATTGCTTGCACTAAAATAAAATTTCACAATTTGATTAAAATTGTGTTGCTTTCATTTCTTGCTCCATCCTATATTGTATAATGTATTTTGAAAAAGACTCGAATAATTCTATTTTTTTTCTTCTTTTCTTATATAGAAGAGTACTGGTAAAGACTTGCTAGCTTTTTGCCTGTTGGACTCAACCTATATGGCCTTTCAATTAACTTATAATTACTTGTGGCACAATTGTAATGGTTGTGTTTGTGGTAATTTTAAATAATTTAGTCATTTAGATGAAATCATATGACAGGAGTTGAAGATTTGTTTTCCGAGAAAATCAAGTCGGATCCTTGTGAATGAAGTAAGTTTACATGAGCTACATCCTACCTAAATTTGTTACAAATTGCTTCTTGACTACTTGTATTCATGAGAATAAGTTTTTGTTCTGTTGCTCTTTCATGCAGGGCAAACCTACTTTCACTTTGTCATTGATAAATGATGTAGGTTTGAACAATATGTAATTTAATTTGATGAATATGTATAATTGATCAAACGAAGAACTGATTTATTAACACTCATAATTAACTCATGTACATTATTTATTTCAAGTTAGTTAGTTGGTTGTATTTCCATTTTATAGTTAGTATTGTAATAGTTAGTTACATAACAAACTAGTTAGTTAGTTAGTTATTTTCTTTCCACTAGTTTGATCCATATAGTCACATGTATATATACACTTCATGAGTAATGAATGAAGGTAACAAAACACTTCACAATTGAATCACAAAGCCTTGCATTGCAGTCTTCATTTTTCCAGTTTCGTTTGGGGAAGTTTGTAGCATCATCAATGGCTGCTCATGCTGCACTTTGAAGATCTTAACATGGTATCAGAGCACACGGTTAATTGCTCTTTTCTTCTTCTTTTGGTTACTCGTTTTGATTGATTCTCAATTGATAACAAAGTTGGAAGTTACTGTGTTTGTTATACTTTCTGTTTTTCTGAAAGTTCATCTGCGATCTGTTTCCTTTCTTTATCGAGTAGTTCATAATAGTCATTGTTGTAATGGCCATCGAAACTACTACATCCACATCTGCATCTGAGGGATCTGTCATATCTGGAAGTGATGCCAATGGTGTTCTGTATGTGCATCCTTCAGATAATCCAGGAATGATGCTTGTCCCTGTTCAATTTGATGGAACAGGATATAGGACTTGGAGAAGAGATGTTATGAGGGCATTGTCAGTAAAAAACAAGTTAGGGTTCATTGATGGAAGTTGTGAGAAACCAAGCAGCAACAATTCACCTCTGTTACGTCAATGGCAGAGGTGTGATGATATGGTGACATCTTGGATTCTGAACTCTTTAATCAAAGAAGTTTCAGACAGTGTGGAGTATGTAAGCAATTCTGCTGAGTTGTGGAAGGAGTTGGAAGACAGGTATGACCAAACCAATGGAGCAAAGTTGTATCAAATTCAAAAGGAGATCAATGATCTCACACAAGGAGTTTTGGACATTACTGTATATTACACAAGGATGAAGAAGTTATGGGAAGAATTGAATACTTTGAATGTGAAGAATCACTGCAGTTGTGTCTGTGTGTGTGGTGCAAAGGATAGTATATTCAAGGCTGAACAAGATAGGCGCCTAATTCATTTTCTTATGGTGTTAAATGAAGTGTACACAGTGATAAGAGGAAACATTCTCATGATGAATCCTCTTCCTTCTATGGGACAGGCTTTCTCATTGTTAATCCAAGAGGAAAAACAAAGAGAATTCAAACCTATTGGTAGAATGTCTACAGATTCTGTATCTTTGAATGTTAAAGCTGTTGATAACAAAGGACATGGAGGAAGACCTTTTAGAACAAATTTTCAAGGAAATAGCTATGGAAACTATGGTGATACTAACAGTAGTTCAGGAGGAAATCACTATCAAAGTAACAACACTAACAGGAATGTCATAGTGTGTGACTATTGTAAAAGGGCTGGACACATCAAGGATAAATGTTATAAGTTGCATGGATATCCCCAAAACAATAACAACCAAAATAATAGATCAGGAAGTTACAATGGTGGCCAGAATTTTAGACAACAAGGCTCAAGCTACAAAGGAAGGAGAGTGGTAGCAAATGTACATGGTTCTGTTGGTGATGTGGTATCTGCAAATGGAGAAGAACAATCACAATCTCAAGGTGATGTGTTAAAGAGTGTTAACTTTACGAAGGAACAATATGGACAGATCATGAATCTGCTGCAGCATTTCAAAAATGAGAATGTGGGAGAAGATACTGCTGTCAATAATACTTCTGGTCTGGCTGCTGGATCAATGAACTTTGCAGGTATTGTGGTTTGCTCTTCCTCTATTGTTTTTGACAATCTATCATGCAAATGTTTTGAGTCAAGTGCTAACTTGTGGATCATTGATTCAGGAGCATCAAACCACATAACTTTTAATAAGAATTCTCTAACCAATATCAAAACTTTGCCTACTCCTATACTAGTTTCTCTTCCAAATGGATACAAAGTCAAAGTAACAGAGTTTGGAGATGTACCAGTCACATCTAATATTACTTTACATCAAGTCTTATATGTGCCTTCTTTCAAGTACAATCTAGCCTCAGTCCATTCACTAACTAATACAATGAAATGCATAGTCATGTTCACTAATGCATTGTGTCTATTGCAGGCCCCTTTAGTGAAGAGGCCACAGGTTCTTGGTAATTGAAAAGATGGGCTTTACTTCTTATGCACAAAATGCTTGAAGACATCTGAAAGAGTCAATACATGCCAAATATGTTGTTGTTTTCCAAATAGTAGTCCTTTTTCTAGTTCCATTAGAGGTGAAACATGTAATTCTTTTCCTGCTAAATCCTATTCTCCTGATCAATACAAAGTGTTAACTTCTAATTCTGTTCCTTTCAATTCTTTTAGTCATGTTATGGCTGATCACAACTCTGGAGATAATGTAGACTTGTTATGGCACAGTAGACTTGGCCATGTACCTTTTGTTAAGATGAAAAATATCATTGGATTACCAGTCAATGGATTACCAGTCAATTTTTCTTCCAAACAACCTTTCTGCTGCAATATTTGTCCTATGTCAAGACAACAAAGGCTACCTTTTAGTCATAGCACAAGCCAAACCAAATCTATTTTTGAACTGCTACATGTTGACTTATGGGGACCCTATCATGTATCCACTTATGACAACTACAAGTATTTCATTACTTTGGTAGATGATTATAGCAGATCAACTTGGACACACCTCTTGAGTACTAAGAGCAATGCTCTACAAGTTTTGAAAAATTTTATAGTCATGATAGAGAATCAGTTTAGTACCACTCTTAAAAACATTAGAACAGATAATGGGCTAGAATTTAATAATAATGAAACACATCAGTTTCTTTTATCCAAAGGAATAGTTCATCAGAAAACTTGTCCATATACACCTCAACAAAATAGTGTAGTGGAGAGAAAACATAAGTATTTGTTGGAAACAGCTAGAGCTCTTTTGTTTCAATCTAAACTACCTATAAGATACTGGGGAGAGTGTGTTCTAACAGCTACACATATTATTAACAGACTACCATCGAGTTATTTGAGAAATAAGTGTCCATATGAGGTATTATACAATAAGAAACCAAGCTATAGTCAGCTTAGATCTTTTGGTTGTCTTTGTTACCCTACTGTGCCAAAGGTACTTAGAGATAAGTTTGAGCCAAGGACTACTCCACATGTTTTCTTGGGATATGTTTTTGGAACTAAAGGCTATAAGGTAATGAATCTAGCTACAAAGAAGTTACATATCTCCAGGGATGTAATTTTCCATGAACATGTCTTTCCTTTTACTTTGTCAACTGAAAGTTCTTCTTTCCCTTCTGTTTTGAAGTCATTTTCTTCTCCTGATTATACTGTTTCAGATTCATACAAGAATTGTGTAAGTGATTATGACAATATGACTGATACAACTCCTTCTCATCTACCTACTCACATTACTCAAAATCATGATATACCTTCCACTAGTCCTATTACTTCTTCAACATCTTCTCAACACAATACATCCACAATAATACAAAGAAGATCACACAGGGAAAACAAAATACCATCACATTTGAAAGACTATGTTGTCAATATTCCAAAATTGAAATCATTCAGTTCTAACACATCCAACACAACCCTCAATAACAATTTGTCACTTACTGCATTGTTTACCAAACACTATCATATATCTCCTGAAGTCATTGCATCTAATAGTCAGTCACTTGTTGAAAATATTTGTCATGATAGTGAGCCATCTTCATATGAGGAGGCATCCCTAAATCCTGCATGGCAAAAAGCCATGACACAAGAATTTGAAGCATTGTATGCTAATGATACTTGGGACCTTGTTGCATTACCTCCAAACAAACAAGCAGTTGGATGTAGGTGGGTATATAAGGTAAAACACAAAGCAGATGGGAGCATAGAAAGATTCAAGGCACGACTAGTTGTGAAAGGGTATACACAGCAGGCTGGAATTGACTACACTGAGACTTATTCACCTGTGGTTAAGATGACCACAGTGAGAACTTTGATAGCTTGTGCAGTAAAGAAAGGTTGGAACATGTTTCAACTTGATGTAAATAATGCATTCCTTCATGGAGATCTTCATGAAGAGGTTTATATGAAACTACCCCCAGGACTTGAAGTACTTAATTCAGGGCTGGTGTGTAAATTGAAGAAGTCCCTTTATGGTCTTAAACAAGCAAGTAGACAGTGGTACTCTAAGCTAACTGAAGCATTGTCATCCAGAGGATACTCACATTCACAATTTGATCACTCATTATTTTACAGAAAGGAAGGTTCCTTGGCTGTGTTTGTTGCAGTATATGTGGATGATGTTATTTTAACAGGCACAGACACAACTGAGATTGCACATTTGAAGGCATATCTGGATAACACTTTTAAAATCAAAGATCTTGGAAGGCTTCACTATTTTCTAGGCTTGGAGATTCTTGATACAGCAGATGTGGTACTTATTTCTCAGAGGAAGTTTGTTTTAGACTTGCTAAAAGAGTATGATTGTTTCAATTATACACCTTTGTCCTCTCCTTTAGATCCTACTGTTAAATTGAAAGCCAAGGAAGGAACCCCTTTGTCTGATCCTACTTTCTATAGAAAGTTGATAGGCAAGCTGAACTTCTTAACTAATACGAGATTAGACATAGCTTTTAGTGTTCAACACTTAAGCCAATTCATGCAGGATCCACGAGCTCCACATTTACAAGCAGCCTATCATCTGCTTAGATATCTCAAACAGGATACTACCTTAGGAGTTCAGTTGTCCAAGGATCCTGACTGCACAGTCCAAGCCTTTTGTGATTCAGATTGGGCATCATGTCCAGATTCGAGGAGGTCAGTCAGTGGCTATTTAGTACTACTTGGGAACAGCCCTATTAGTTGGAAGTCTAAGAAACAAGAGACAGTCTCCTTGTCATCAGCAAAAGCAGAGTATAGATCACTCAGAAAAGTTGTAGGAGAACTGACTTGGATCCATAGATTGCTTACTGAGTTAACTGTCTCTATTTCCTCTCCTATTAGTGTTCATTGTGATAGTCAATCTGCCATTCATATTGCTCGCAATCCTGTGTTTCATGAGAGAACTAAACACATTGAGGTGGATTGTCATTTCGTACGTGATAAGCTTCAGGAGGGGTTAATTTCTTTGCATCATGTATCGACTTCAAATCAGCTTGCAGACATTCTTACCAAGGCCCTCACTGGCATCAAACACTCAGCCATCTTACACAAGTTGGCTGTGAAATCATCACTTCCAACTTGAGGAGGGGTATTAACACTCATAATTAACTCATGTACATTACTTATTTCAAGTTAGTTAGTTGGTTGTATTTCCATTTTATAGTTAGTATTGTAATAGTTAGTTACATAACAAACTAGTTAGTTAGTTAGTTATTTTCTTTCCACTAGTTTGATCCATATAGTCACATGTATATATACACTTCATGAGTAATGAATGAAGGTAACAAAACACTTCACAATTGAATCACAAAGCCTTGCATTGCAGTCTTCATTTTTCCAGTTTCGTTTGGGGAAGTTTGTAGCTTCATCAATGGCTGCTCATGCTGCACTTTGAAGATCTTAACATGATTGATTTTATATTGAAAAATTGATTTCTATTGTTCATGAACATTTATCTCTCGAACTCAAGAAGCATGTGCAGATATTTGTGTTGGGTTGTGCGCAGCACAAGCAACTCCATTTAATGTGTTGGATGCATTTTTGAAAATTTTTGCATATGTGAGGGAGTAGGTGTATGGTTATTGTAACAAGAAGTAGATTTGGGTAGATGTTAACAACATCGGAAAACTAACGAAATCTTCTTTTGACAAATTGCTCCAATCCAAACTTAGAATTACTAGGAATAAAAGATAATGTGAAGAAAAGCTCTATCAATGAGCTTTAAGAAGATGAAGAAGACGAGAGAAGAGATGAGAGAATGATGAAGAAAAAAGCTTTGTATATTTCTGTGTGTATCTGTACATATGAGCCCTCTTACTTATATATACAATTACATTTATGTATTAAAGAAACTACCTTAACTAACCTGTATTTAACCAACTAATTAATTACCTAACTAACTAACTAACAAACTGAAATATTAAAAGAATACATGTTTAGTTTATAAGCTATCTTAACACTCCCCCTCAAGCTAAGAATTGGAAAATACATTTTTCATTCCTAGCTTGTTAATCAGTTCTTCATGTTGAGGTTTGCACAGCCCTTTGGTGAGTATATCAGCTTGTTGATCTCTTGTTCCTAAGTGTTGTGTCTGAATAAGCCCTTCAAGTATCTTCTCTCTTACAAAATGACAATCTATGTCAAAATGTTTAGTTCTTTCATGAAAAATTGGATGTGCTGCTATTTGGATAGCAGCTTTGTTATCACAAAATACCTTTACTGGCACCTTTATTTCCATTCCTAACTCACTGAATAAGCCTTTCAACCACACTATTTCAGCAACTGTAGTAGCCATACTTCTGAATTCTGCTTCTGCAGAGCTCCTAGATACTGTGTTTTGTTTCTTTGACTTCCAGGATACCAGTGCTCCTCCTAGTTTAATCATATAGCCTGTAACTGATCTTCTTGTTTCTACACAAGCTCCCCAGTCTGAGTCACAATAGGCTACCATTTCATTGTCTTTGTTACTTGGCATAAACAATCCAAGACCTGCAGTTCCTTTTATATATTTAACTACTCTTAGTGCTGCTTCCATATGAGATGACTTTGGTGAGTGCATATATTGACTGAGTACTTGTACTACAAAGGCTATATCAGGCCTAGTCATAGTTAAGTATAATAACTTCCCTATCAGCCTTTGATATTTTCCAAAGTCATCAAGAAGTGAGTCTTCTGCATTAGCATTTTTTCCAATGAATTCATCAAACACAGTGGAAGTTAGCTTGTGATTGAACTCCAAGGGTGTAGAAGAAGGTTTACAACCTGCTAATCCCAACTCAGACACAAGTCCTAAAGCATACTTCCTTTGATTCATTAGTATACCTTCTTTAGACCTGGAGAATTCAATTCCAAGAAAATATTTAAGCTCACCTAGATCTTTCATTCTAAACCTTTGTTGTAACTCCTCTCTTATTTGTTGTATATAATGCAAACTGCTCCCAGTAACCAAGAGATCATCAACATATACCAAGATAACTAGAAGTTCTTTACCTATGTTCTTAGTAAATAGTGAATAATCATAATGTGACTGTGAAAATCCCATATCAACTAAAGCCTCTGTTAGCTTTAAGTTCCACTGTCTTGGTGCCTGCTTCAGTCCATACAAGGACTTATGAAGCTTGCAAACCATGCTTTTCTCCCCCTGGTTTGCAAAACCTTCAGGAATCTGCATATACACTTCTTCAGGAAGATCTCCTTGAAGAAAAGCATTGTGTACATCCATTTGAAATATAAACCATCCATATGAAGCAGCTAAAGCCACTACTGATCTTACTGTAACCATTTTTGCTACTGGTGAGTATGTCTCAGTATAGTCTAAGCCTTCCTTTTGATTGTATCCTTTTGCCACTAACCTGGCTTTATATCTCTCAACTTCTCCAGATGCTTTATACTTAACTTTAAACACCCACTTACAGCCAATAGGAACTTTTGTTGGAGGTAGAGGAACAATAGACCAAGTATTGTTGGCTTCTAGAGCATTAATCTCATCTCTCATAGCATTCACCCAATGAGTATCTTGACATGCCTCTTTATATGTATGAGGTTCAGAGATAGTAGAGTATGTAGCAAGTGATTCTCTATATGTAGGAGCAAGTTTGGAATAAGTAACATATTGTGACATAGGATATAGACATGCATTTTGTGCATTTTGAGTCACATATGAGTCCAACCAAATAGGTGGCTTAGATTGTCTAGAAGATCTTCTTAGAGGAACTAATGGTGCTGTAGTATTAGAAGAAGTCTGAGGCTGTATAGAAATTGTAGGATTAAAACCTTGAATAGAGGCATTATCAGAAGTTGACTCAATATATGAACTATCATGAAGATCCAGAACAGGAAATAAGTGGTCTGGAAAGGATTTAAGATTCTTGAAAGGAAATATGTCTTCTTTAAACACAGATTCTCTGCTTATAAAGAAGGATTTGCAAGTCAAATCATACAAGATATAACCTTTCTTGTTCATTGAGTACCCCATATGCACAGCTGGAACAACTCTAGGTGCAAATTTGTCTAGAATCTTAGGATCTGTAGCATAGCATAGACTCCCAAATACTCTAAGATGCTGAAGACTAGGAACTTGGCCAAACAATTTTTCAAAAGCACTCTGTCCTTGTAACAACACAGTAGGTAATCTATTTAGTATGTACACAGCAGTAGTAACACAAAGTCCCCAAAACTGTAAAGGTACACCAGCCTGAAACCTTAGTGCTCTTGCCATGTTTAGAATAGACCTATGTTTTCTCTCAACTACTCCATTCTGTTGAGGAGTATACACACATGAACTCTGATGTACAATGCCATTAGCCTTGAATAGATCATCCATTTGATTATTAACAAACTCTGTTCCATTGTCTGTTCTTATACACTTAATGCCTACACCAAACTGATTTCTTACCAGGTTTACAAAGTCTTTTAACACTACCACAGTGTCTGACTTAGTGTGTAATAGAAAGATCCAAGTATACCTGGACATATCATCCACTAGTGTTAAAAAATATCTTTTTCCATCATGATTAGGCACTTTGTAAGGTCCCCATACATCACCATGTATAATGTCAAAAACTGAAACTGAATGAGAAAGACTAGTAGTAAAAGGCAGTCTTGATTGCTTAGCAATTGGACATATAGAACAATGATGCTCATGTACAGATACAATGTTCAATTCCTTTATTCTACTTAATACTTTGAGAGGAGCATGTCCAAGTCTTTTATGCCATAGACTACTTAAAGAATCAGCAGTAGAACTAAAACTAATAGGCCTAATTCTTTTATATGCAGCTTCCTTTGCACATTCTCCAGAAGATACTTGATCATTTGAAGGCTTTGTTGTGACAGGAGTATTGAGGATATACAATCCTTGATTCTCTTTACCAATCCCCAGGACCCTCCCATTGAAGAGATCCTGAAAAATACAAAAATCAGGAAAAAATACTACTGCACACTTCAACAGTTTAGTTAGTTGTGACACTGATAAAAGATTATACTTGAATTCTGGAACAAATAACACATCCTTTACTACTTTGTCCTTAAGAACCAAAGATTCACCAATGTGACTAATAGACACCAAATCACCAGTAGGTAGATTAACTCTCATACCACCCTGAACATCAAGATTTGTTGGCTGACTCATTAAACCAAAGTTGTGAACCATATGATTAGAGGCACCAGTATCTATAATCCAGTTAGTATGTGAGATATCAAACATTAGAGCTGTAAAATTACCTGATGTTCCAGATACACCTGCAGTAGCTACATTGGCCATTGTATCCACTTCCTTACTCTTCCCTTTTCTCAGCATCTGCAAGATCTCATAATATTGTTCTTGAGTAAACATTGATACACCTTGTCCCAAAGAAGTATCATTAGATGACTCATTTGTTCTAGTATTAGAACTTGAAGTTGAGTCAATTATTCCAGACTCATTTCCAGTAGAAGCATTATTTGCATAAGAAGATACTCCTCCTTTCTTCTTTGGATAACCATGAAGCTTATAACAGGTTTCTTTTGTATGACCTTTAAAATGACAAAATTCACAATAGAGCTGAGACTTTCCTGTAGTGTAGCTAGTTCTAGCATCTCCATATCCCTTATTTCTGTATCCACTATTTTGGAAGTTAGAAACACCTCTTCCTGTTCCTGAGGAAGTTGTATTATTGTTATAGTATCCACCATTCCCTGAACTAGAAGAACTAAGAGGCATTCTATTACTCATCAATGCTGTTTCAGACACAGCTTCAGCAGACGAGAATGTATTTCCTGTACCATGAACTCTTTGACTCTCAACACTAACAATCATAGCATAAGCCTGATTTACACTTGGAACTGGAATCTGCATAAGAACTTGGCTTCTTGCATGAGCATAAGACTCATTAAGTCCCATCAGAAATTGCCACAGCTTTTGAAATTGCAAATGCTCTATGTATTGTTTAGACTCAGGACAAGCACATGAAGGACAGGGAATCAAAGTTTCAGCCTCATCCCACAACTCTCTTAGTCTCGAAAAATAGATTGACACAGAAGAAGTTCCTTGTGACATAGTGACTAATTCCTTGTGTAGATAAAAGGCCCTAGATGCATTTACTTTATCAAATCTTTCACGTAGATCTTCCCACACTGAATGAGCATCAGATCCATAGATTACAGTACTAATCAGACTTTTAGACACTGTATTCATAATCCACCCAAGAACAATTGCATTGCATCTATCCCATACATCATGTAAGCATTCAGAATACATTTCCTTTTTACATGTTCCAAGTAGAAATCCTAACTTGTTTTTTCCAAGTAACACAAGTTTTAAAGATTTACTCCACAAAGAATAGTTTTCAGAACCCACTAATTGAATTGAAATTAGAACAGAACCTTGAGTATCTGAAGGATGTATAAAGAGAGGGTGATTGTGATCGATTTTGGCTGTGTTCGTAACTGTTTGTTGTTGAACTTCACTCGAAGCTCCATCTCCAGTTGAAGGCATGATTGATCGAGTTTAACAGCTCCCAATTTCTTGATTTAGACAGACAATTGATCTTCAATTCAAGATTCTTTAGACTCTTGCCTTCAGATTATGAAGAGCTTAACAGAGAGTTTCAAATTCTCCTGAGCTCTGATACCATGTGAAGAAAAGCTCTATCAATGAGCTTTAAGAAGATGAAGAAGACGAGAGAAGAGATGAGAGAATGATGAAGAAAAAAGCTTTGTATATTTCTGTGTGTATCTGTACATATGAGCCCTCTTACTTATATATACAATTACATTTATGTATTAAAGAAACTACCTTAACTAACCTGTATTTAACCAACTAATTAATTACCTAACTAACTAACTAACAAACTGAAATATTAAAAGAATACATGTTTAGTTTATAAGCTATCTTAACAGATAATTTTTCACAAACTAAATGTTCTTTTGTTGGATGTCTCGAAGACAATGATTTTTTATTTTGTATTTTTTAGCTTCTTGTTTTCGTTTTTCTCTGAGGAGTGCAAAAACACTTATTTAAAAAGGAGCTTATTTACGGTGGAGCAGTTAGTCCGTAACTATTTCCATCCCTTTTTAAAATTGTTCTTATCTTGTTTTTTCAGAAAGTAACTTTGGATCAAGTCGGGTGGTCCATATGGTGATCCACGATTCAAAACCTACATTTTGCATTTTGCATACGGTGGAACAGACCCAAGCGAATCCAACTCCAATTAAACATATATATTTATACGACTAATAGTTGGTGAGACCTATGGGTATGAAGAACTTATATATATCTTTAAGGTTTTATAAGTCCCATACAAAAATTCACTATTTATATGACTATACTAATACTCACAATATCCAAACATTATTAACTATTTAATAGTTATTTATTCAATCCCTCATCCTCTTATAGAGGTGATTGAGTATGTGTTTAACTTTGTATACACAATTACACTCAATACGTATGAAGTTAGTGTAATACTCAAGTTGTGTATACAAATTACATTATTATTAAATTAATCGTCTTTTTTTTTTTGAATCTATCTGTTCTAGTTCAATTGATCATTTTTTTTATACATGCTCTGCACTGTCGAATCATAATGGCTATTAGTGACATGCTAAAATAGCAAAATTGATTGAAACTTCAAGAAACAGTAAAAGGTCGAAGGTTATTCCAATGATAAGTTATTTTAATTCGTTGGGGTCTCACACAATGAAGAAGCAGGAAACCATTCTTTCATTAACCCATTGATTGCTTAACATATAGGGTATAACACATGTTACAATGCATTAACCTTATACTACACATGTGTCTCATTCTTTTGATTATCCAACATCGTACTGATAATGACTTGAACACCTCTTGATGTTTAACCCGAGTTTTCTTTTTTTAATGATCCTCAGTATCATCTTCCAAGAGAGGCTCTTGTTTGGCTAATGAAATAATTCATTACATGATAGTGAAAATCATTTTTTCACATTTTCCGACATAAGAGGTGATTACTCATGTTAGAGAGTCGTTCTCGTAATTTGTCTGACACTCTTTATTTTTAAAATTATTATCACGTACATATGAGATATGGATATAAATTCAAAATAGACATATATTGACAAGAATTTTGACTCTACCAAGAAAGAAAAAGAGAACGAATTACGATATCCGTTAGAAATTTTCATTTGAAGGATTTGATATTTGTTATCAACCTTGTCTGATATAATGGATGATTATCGTTAGTTTCTTATTAGATGTTTATTTTCGAGATAAATAAATAGTAATGTATTATGCCATTTTATTGATCACGATTTTCACTTTCAAATTAATACAAAATGTACCTGATACATTCTAATTAATATTCTTTGCTACATGCATCAGATACACATTATAGCCTGATACGTTTCATACAAATCATTACCCATTCGTGTATACTGATACATTTATACAAAAATAATACATCACATGTATCTCATACTTATTAATGAACACATGATAATGTACAAATAAAAAACAAATACATTACACGCTACAACATAAAACATTTGGCCATGATACATTCATAAAAAAAAAGGGAAAAAGTTAGCATTACAACTGATAATTCACTAAATTTTTTAGAAGTGACAGTGTATCATGACTTCTGTATCAAAAATAAAAAAATCTAATACACATCACAAAACAACTAATTTTGTACTTTTTTTAACACGTCTCTTTATCCTAAAATTGAAATTGTGCTCTATTTTATATTTCGTTATTACAAGAACGAGTGTTGTTTTATCCTTATAGAATTATATCTCCTTCATCTCTATATTTGTTTGAATCGATTATGTAATTTGTTACTTCTAATTTCGATATATAATATGAATCACCTACTTCTTACTCAATCATGCATGCACAACAAGATCTAGTGCAACCTTTTCTGAACCTTAGACACAAATAATTTCACCGGGTGCAACATCAAAGTAATTTATCGCTCCGGTCATCATGTTCCTAGTACAGTTTTACTCCCATGTCATTTTTAATTTTCATTGAAGGTGATTTACCTTCTACGATGTATCAAGATTTTTCCTCAACTCATTGAATTCTAATTTAGATGCAATGGTGAATTTGAGATTCACATAACAACTATTCAATTACTTTTGTATCGTTCATAACTCGCCTTGCTTTATCAACTTCCTGAATGTCTCAACAAAATATATATATTCATCACGTATCAGCTAATGATTTCAACGTTTTAAATTTTGTTACGATTTGGCAGAGATTAGAGAGCATAAAATTGAAATTTGAAATGTATGAAAATGATACAATTCGAGAGAGATCAACATTAACTTGATTTTACGTGATTTATGAATTTGATATTTAATTTTATGTTTTGTTTTCTTTTTAATCTCAACAGACAAGTTTTTTAATGTATCAACTGCTATGTATCGGATGACACAAATTTGAATGATTTTTTGTAAATTCAAAAAGATAGCGATAAGATATAGTTTGCTTCATACACGATTCATTTTCTTGTATTTTTACTTATTATTATTATCAGGGAAAATTTCTTATATGGCAAACTGATGCTATGAAATTACATTTCATGGGTATAGTTTACATAATTACATTCCATGGGTATAGTTTAGTTTGTTAGGTGACTCTAAATTTGCATAAAACGTTTTTTTTAATTAAATTTATACAAAAAAATTATTTTTCGATAAATGATAACAGTAGCACAAAAGATGCTAACAATAAATTTACATAATCCCATGATTTAAGCAAAACATTTAAAATCAAATATTTCCCCCCAAAAAGAATTCTAAAGCTATAGAAAGACAATACCAGTTCAAAATTAAATATTTTTCTAATTTTTTTTAGATAAATCTATGAAACACACACAAAAATATATTTATATATAAATTGATTATATTGTATATATTTGCGAAATTGTATATAATTTTTATATAATATTTGTGTGAAATTGATTTTGTGTTTTAAACTGTATATGACCATCATATATTCTTTTAATTTTTTTGGGTAATCTTTTTGTATACAATATTTTATTATGTTCCTATTTTTTCTTTTTGTATAATTCTGGAAATTTGTATAATGTACAATAATCTTGATATATATATATATATATATATATATATATATATTATAGTTATATATGTGCATCTGTGATTAAATGTATTAATGATTAAACTGATTGTATATTATATTCATTTGTTAATTGTATATATAGTAAGCTTGAAATATGTTTCTATATTTGAGGGTGTAACGTTTATATATACAATATTTTATTATGTTCATAATTTTTTGTATATATCGACGAATTTGTATAATGTATTATAATATTAAAGAGTGATTTACAAATTTCTTTATACAAAATTAAATAATTGTATACAAATAGCTATTGCCTCATAAGACTTTGTATATGTTACCTTAATATACACCCACTATATATCTAACTTTAGTAATTGGTATACAGCTAATAGAATATACAATTAAGAACTGTTTCATAATACTTTGTATACATTAACTTAATATATAAATCACTATATACATAACTTTGTAATTTGTATATAAATTACACTACCTGATATTTCCGATATTCTTCAGATTTGTCCAGTTCTGATGAGGCAGATTCAATTGAATGACTTTATGAATTGTCATTGGGTCATTTTTTCTTTTCATGGATCTCAATTCTTCAATAGATTGTTCAACTTAAACTTGTTTATGTTTTGCCATAGACCCTACATTAACCCAGAATTATGAGTTAACCCAATTGAAACGAAAGTGGATTATCAACAACATTGACATGCAATGACATACCTCTCGTAATCCTCATACATGGACAGAAATCATCTATTATGATTTTGAAAGATTTGTAAATTAATAAGTAATAAAGATTTTTTAAAAAAATATGAAAAAACTAATAATCATACTACATATACATTTGTTATAGAAGGAACCAAGAAAAAATATTGAAAGCCATGAATTTAGCAGTTACCTACGAAAAGTGGAAGAACATTGGAGGGAGAAGGTCAAAATTTTCCCAATGGAAATTCAAATCAGAAGAGAAGAGTAATTTTAGGAAAAGATATGGAATGAAAATATGAGAGATAAATTTGATTTTGAATAAAATTATATAAAGATCTTTGGATGACTATTTTTTATTTTGTATACAAATAGATAGTGGGTCCCATTAATTATGGCAAAAAAAATGAAACTATATTTACTGACTGTAAATAAATTAAACTATACCCTTATTAACTAATTACATAGGGATGTTTGTCATCCCACGTAATTATCCCTTATTATTATTATTTCTTATTTAGCCCATGGGTTGGCCCAACTCATATTGCTCAAGCCCTACGGACTAGGCTAGGCCCGTTGGGCCAGCCTGGTCTCACCCGAAATTTAATAGGGCTGGAATAAGATTTTTGGAGCTAATTTAAGGAAAGAACTTTTCAGCCCGGCCTGAATAAGCCTTTGGTTTGTGGGCTTGAGAAATATCGGTAGGGCCGGCTCGTGGGCCAGTACAAATTTATTAAAAATATAATATAATATTAAAATTAAAAATTAAAGAGAGTCCAAACTCAAAAAAATTAAGTTATATTTCTATTTAGATATTTGTACTTTTCCTTGAAAAAAACTTGATAAATATTTTATAAAGATAATTTTATTTGTAGATTTGATTAACAAATAGTAACATTAACATCATGTAATATTGTTTTGTCGATATTTATGATAATATTTTAAAATTTTAATAATATATAAAACTTATTTTTTTGAAAAGTAGATTGACCCAACAAGCGTGTAGCCCACATACTTGTGGGTTGGCCAACCGTTTTCTGGTCCACCAAAAATGGAATAACCCAACCTAACCCGTAAGATATCAAATCCTATATGGGTTAGCCCGGATGGGATGAGCTAGCCCATATTAATAGCTCTACTTGTAGGTTATTCAGGCAGTCATTCGTGAGTGCAACACACACCTTTTTGTTGTTTCGGAGCTGTTTATTTGGGCAGAGCGTACTAAACCCACTACGTAGATAAGAGCGATCCAACCCAATAAACCTAGCTCATATTAACGACTCTATATATAAGGTAATCATACTATATTTTAAGTATATTTATTAATTTGAAGTCATTTTTTTTATTGAAAACCGAATCTTTACATAAGTGGCTTTGATCAGGATTCCTCTTATATACGACATGGTTAATTTTGGTTTGAAGACTAACAAGTAAGCTTCCCCAGCCAATATACAAATAAAACTCTTAGATTATATTTTTACAAAAATGTTTAAAATCTTGACATACAAGTGTAATACGGTATAAACTAAATCTTAACAAAATCAAATAATTAACTCAAAATATACGCTATTAATTAAATAAACAGGATTATAAACTAATTAACTCATGAAAAAATTGTAATGGATGTTTGATGTGTGGTTTCTTCTTTATGGGGTGATTAATCTTGGCGATAATACCTTGAGCTTAATTGGTTGTACTTGCAAGGATATGTAAAACGAATGAAGGTGTTAGGAAAGAATATGGTTGATGACCTAATCTTGAAATTAAGCTTACTATAGATAAACTTCAAAATCGAATCAACCAATAAACATCCTTATCGATCACCAAATCTTATCATTAAAACGTGATTTAAGCTATGTAAATATTTTGACTAGAAAACAAAATTGAGTACTTTTTTCCCCTAAAATATTAGATTAATAACATCTTCCTCCTAACCTTATCGTTCTTATTAGTTACAGATGAATCCAAAATAGTACTTGTTAAATTTCGAGAAAACTACTAATAATATTAATTAGAGGAATCGGAAACAATAAATAGAACTACCAACTTTTGAGTTACACAAGTCATGTGCTATCTAAGTTAGTCCATATTTTTATGCCTAATCTTTTAATTAGTTATCATTTAGCGGTATTAATGCCTAATCTTGGAAAAAGAAGGGCCTAATTCATCGGTGGCCATCAAAAGTTGGCATAAATTTTCACTTGGACATCTTAACTAGACTTTGTTCATTCTAGACATCTCGTGTCATGATCCGTTATGTCAGTTTGACACTTTTTGCTAACATGACATAATAAGTGAGATGCACTGGAAAATCTTATAATTCATTTTTATTTTATTTTTTCCTTTTTTTAATCACCATCTCCCAAAACTTAAACTCCTTCCGTGGAGAAGTAGATTTGATGATGTTAATTAATTAGTTAAAACAATCAAAATTATAGTATATCAAGCTATAATTAATTTAATTTATGAAAAAACATAGAAATAGTAGAGAAAAACAATTGAGAAAGATTAGACAAGAGAGTATTGCATCTTAAGTGAAGAATTAGTCATAAACTTGAAAGAAAAGATTTCACTGAAAAAAAGATTTTGATAGGAGAGAGGAGGGAGTTCGGTGATGGGGCTGATGGGGAAAGATAGTTTGGATGTGGGAGGGGTTTGGGAATCGGGTGGTGGGAAAGGGGTTGAGAATTGGGGGTGGGGTGCGGGTGGGGGAGAAAATAATATATGATAGGTTGTCTTTATTTAAAAAAATATTTAGACTTTAAAAATGACATATGTCATTGAGTGATCGATCATTTTTTTCTATACAAAATTCATTATATAAGAATTATTTTTGACATATATGTCACATGTCTTTAATTAATTCATCAATTTGACATGTCATCAGTGAGTGAGCTACACACCTTACACATTTAGCTAATTGTCAAAAAAGTGTTTAAAAAGATATAACGGCGCATGACAAGAGGTGCCTAAAATGAACAAAGTCTAATTAAAGTGTGTAAGTAAAAAGTTGTGCCAATTTTAGATGACCACTGATGGGTTAGACCAATTTTAAAACTTGTGAACCCATGATAAAATTGATTGACATTTCAATGATAATAAAATTGATTAACGACTCAATGATAAGAAAATAGAAAGAAAATTTAGAAGCTTTGACTTCAACTCATAATATTAACTGTCTCTGAATTTTGTATTTGCTATATATGAGAGTTTGATTTGTAAAAAATAACTTTATAAATTTGCAAGAAAATAATTATTACATAATTGATCAGATGACACACCACTTATTTTGAAATAGCATATAAAATTAAAAGTACCACTTAATATGGACCAAACCACCAAGGTATTAAATAGTGGCCATATAAATATTTGTGAAGCATTCTTGAATTATTACATCTATTCAACTTCAGTCACTAAATTGTCAAAGATGGAAATCCCTTGGGTTTTCCTAGTGTTTGGCTCATGGCTATTTGCATTAGCTTTGTCATAAAAATATTGAACCATCCCAAGAGGAAACTACCACCAGGTCCAAAGCCATGGCCAATTATTGGCAATTTGAACCACCTTAGTTCATTCCCACATAAATCATTGCACCATCTTTCACAAAAATATGGAGATCTAATGCTACTAAAGTTTGGTTCGAAGCCTGTTTTGATAGTATCATCTCCAGAAATGGCTGAAGAGATATTAAAAACACATGATATGATCTTTGCTTCTCGCCCTCCATTAGCTGCCATTAAGTACTTTAGCTATAACTATTCAGACATGACATGGGCATCTTATGGTGCACACTGGCGTCAAGGTAGAAAAATATCACTAACCGAACTACTCAATCCTAGAACACTCAATTCATTAGAGGATATTCGCGTTGAGGAAAGAAAAACTTTGATTTCTCGTCTTTTTAATCTCTCGGGAAAACCAATCTTGCTTAAAGATCATTTAACTCTATTTACTCTTCGCACTATAAATAGGTCAATTATGAGTAAAACATATTGTAGTGATCAGTCAAACTCAGATACTTCAATAATAACTCATGAAAGATTGCAATGGATGTTGGATGAGTGGTTTCTTCTAGGTGGGGTGATTAATATTGGGGATTGGATACCTTGGCTTAATTGGTTGGACTTGCAAGGATACATAAAACGAACGAAGGCATTAGGAAAGAACATGACAGAATTTTATGAATATGTACTTGAAGATCACAAGGCAAAGAGGCAAACAGAGGAGAATTATATTCCAAAGGATATGGTTGATGCTATGTTACAACTTGCCGATGATCCTAATCTTGAAATTAAGCTTACAACAGATAGTATCATGGGATTAATACATGTAAGTTTACTTAATTTCTCTTAAAAAAAACTAGAATAATATAAGATAGACCATTTACTTTATATCAATGTCAGGATTTGGTAGGTGGCGGAACAGATACTGCAGCAACAATGATAGAGTGGGCATTTCAAGAACTTTTGAGGAGTCCAAACATCATGGAGAAGGCACAGCAAGAACTTGACAGAGCCATTGGAAGAGAACGATGGGTAGAAGAAGAGGACTTCTCTAAGTTACCTTACATAGATGCCATAATCAAAGAGTCATTTAGACTTCATCCTTTATGTGCAATGCTTCCTCCTCGTTACTCTACTGAGGATTGTAATGTCGCTGGTTATGACATACCAAAAGGGACAACTGTTTATGTAAACGCATGGTCTTTAGGAAGAAATCCAAAGTATTGGGACAGGCCAGAAGAGTTCATTCCAGAAAGGTTCATAGAAAATGGCATAGACATAAAAGGACAAAATTTCGCATTGTTGCCATTTGGTTCAGGAAGGAGAAAGTGCCCGGGGAATAGCCTTGGTATGAAGGTTGTTCGAACAACTATGGCTAACTTGTTGCATGGATTCAACTGGAAATTAGGAGGAGATATGAGGTCAGAAGATATAAGCATGGACGAAATTTCTGGATTGACTACACACCTAAAAAACCCGATATCTTTGATCACGGAACCAAGACTTTCCCTCCATCTTTATTAGTTCTTCAATTATATCAATCTTGTTCTATTGAAGTTATATGCTAGCATTAAAATAAAATTTCACTATTTGATTGAAATTGTGTTGTTTTCATTTCTTGCTCCATCACAAAAATAATATATTATATATATAATTCTACTTGCTTTCTTCTTATACATATTTTTGTAATGTATGTATCATATTCGAAGGTATGAGCGAGTTACTATCTATTTTATATATTCTAGTATTTATTTATCTATTTGTAAATTGTAACTTAAATGGTGGTTATAAAGTTAAGTTGTGATATTTTAAAATTATTAAGATTAAGTTGGTTCAATTTGGTGGGTCATGATTCAAGTCAACTTTTTTCTCATTTGAGCCTAAAGTAAACTTGGGCGGATCATAATTCAATCAAATTTCTATTTCAACTTCTTTCAATATCTACGATTTTAATTCAATCTGATTATTTGATAACTAAATCTCAAAAATTTGATATTCATTTTCGCATGTATGTATGTCCACAATAATGATAAATTGCATAATAGATAGGTCAATTTCTAAGTGTTTAGAGATTTGTTTTGTATCAAATCTATCAATTTTAAAACCAAAAAATAAATATCTTTAAAATTCGATAATCGATAAATTTCAAAACCAAAATCAAAACGAATCAACCAATAAGCATCCATGCCGGCTCCCAAATCTTATGAATAAAACGTGATTTGTAAGAGCGTACAAATAGAGTACTTATTTTCTAAAACATTGAGATTAACAACAACTTCCTCCTAACCTTATCGTCCTAATTATTAGTTATAGATGAATCAAAGTAGTACTTGTTAAAGTTGGAAAAAAACTACTACTACTTTTAAATGTGCCTATTAATCATTTTTAAATTTTATGCCTAATCTTCTTTTTAGACGTTTGTCTTTTACGATTCGATTCTATAAAATCAAAGCAAACGGGCATCAAAATTGTTTAGGGTGGTAACGGCGATCAGGGTGATGCTAGTTCAAGTAAGAAGAGGAATGGAAAAGCAATCAATTCTACCGATGAACAAACAAACATAATGTGCATGAGTTTAGCGATTTTTTTACGTAACAGAAATTATCGCCGTTCCATAACAAAAAGAAAATTTATTATGGAGCGCAATTATACAAATTATAGCTATAAAATATAAATATGAATTTTATCTTTGTTATACCTAAAATTTACTCAATTCATATTTCAAACTTTAAATAGACTTTGAGTTTAGATTTTATTTTTTTTAACTCTCTATTTTATTTTTATTTTTTTTTGGGAAACTTACATAAATATACTATACCTAGAAAATATTTATAATTTATAGCAATAATATTTTTCTCACTTGATTTAATATATTTATAATATAGTGTTAATACATATTACAAAGAACAATTTGTTATTCACATATAATACGAGTTTTATTGATCATTGACACATTTATCACACATTTTAATACATTTATATTAGGAAAAACTATAGAATATGACAAACATCAATATACATTTAAATAAAATAGCTACGATTTAATTTTTATAAGTTATATGGGTATAACTATACAATAAATAGCAAAGTTAATTATATACCAATAATCAATTTTTTTTATATATATTTAATATAAATAAATATTAAATAGAAAAGTTCTTATTACACTCATAATTAATTATGTCCTCATCAATACCTTCTCTTTCATAAATATCCCTATATTACATATTTTTTGTATTTTTACCTCATATTTCTTCCAATTCAAGATCTTTTGTCTGATTTTAGGAGTGAATTTTGTGATTTGAATTCATTATAAGTTATTTTTTAATTGATTTTTCTCCTTGTTTTTATGAAAATTTTATTTAGAGATAATTGTATAGAATGACAAATTATTAATATAAAATAAATATAATAGCTATCCTTTGATTTATTTTTGTTCCATAGCCAATTGTTTGTCAATCCCTCTCCCCCTCGTACTCTCTCTCGTCACTCTCCCTCTCCGTCACTTCCTGTCGCTCGCCTCTCTCGCTTTATACAATAAAATTGTATAAATTGTGTTTCTAATTGTATAAAGCGAGAGAAAATTGTATAAACGCATGCAAATACATATATATTCGTTTTATACACTTATAATTATACAATATAAAAATTTTCCTGTCCAAGTCTCTTTTGCCTTTCTCGTTTTATACAAATTCAAATTGTATATAATTTGTCTCTTTCTCGTTTTATATAGTTCGATTCAATTGAATATTTCCTGTACAAGTCTCTTTTTGCCTTTCTTTCTCGTTTTATACAAATTCAAGTTACATATAATTTCTCTCTTTCTCGTTTTATACAATTCAAATTGTATATAATTTCTCTCTTTCTCGTTTTATACAATTCGCTTGAATTGTATATGTATATCAAATTATACATATATAAGTTTGCTATGGAGCGCAATTATGCAAACTTTGCTATAACATACAAATATGAATTTAATGTTTGCTATATGTAAAAGTTGTCCTTTTATTTATATACATCTATTTTTATAGGGTTTTGATTCAAATTGCTTTTTCATGAAAATTATATTATTTTTATATTTTTCTTTCCATGGCCAAATTGCATGTATCCTTGCGAAGGGTGTCACCTTTAATGCTGGATCAATTTCCTTGTCTCGGCGCATCGATGAGAGATCCCCGACGGTCTATGAGATGGAGCATAAGGAATATCCACAGTTCAACGGAGTCGTTAGGTTATCATTGTTAGCAAAGAGTGTAGAGAGATAATTTTGTTATTTGTCAAATTTATTTATAGTGTAATACTTACATACATAGATAATTGTATTGTAATATTAATACAAATGATGATGTGTGAATAGAAGTATACCTGGATACATAAATAATTTATCCAATTTGATTAGGCAATACAACTATAGATGGATACATCAATACTATATTTTTATAAATAAATACCTTAGTCAATATCAAGCATTATAGAAAACACTTCACAAAAAAATAGATTGACGTTTTGTTGGTTTTTTCAATTTTTTATGTAGTCGAATACTTTCACACTTTGATACATACACACTCTATTGTTTTTCCATTTCTTATTTAACAATAGTGTATTTATATGTATAGTATATTAGTGTATTCATTTTTTTGGATTAACAATAGTGTATTTATTTTTTAAATTATTGTATTCATATGCTAAAATTGTACTACTTTACCTTATTTGATGTATAATATATTAATTTTTTTTAAATACTTGTATACTTGATATATTAATACTTTAAGTTTTATATATAGAAACACAAATTTGAATTCAAAGTATTCATATGCTAATTGTACAAGTAATACATTTTACTTATTTGGTTATTGTAATTACAACTATATTAGTGTATAAATAAATAAAAAATAAAAAATATGTGCAAAAATACAACGAGAAAAAAACAAATACTCTTTTATATTTTCAAAATTTTATAAATATCATTATAATTAGTATTTAGTGAATATATTGTATTTAGGAATATAAATACAACTTATTGTATTATGTGAATAAATCAGATAAGCATACAATATGTATTAGTTGGTAATTTAATAATGGAAATTTGAATGATTTAGGAACATAATAAAAGATTGACACTTGACAATAATGGTAACATATCATACCATATTTAGTGCATAAGATCACTTTATAAATAATAATAGTTTTAAAAAAATTTAATACAAACATGCAACTAGAAATTGACATAAAGTGTAGTCATTTCTAGTAAATAACATATTTATAACTATTGAACTTTAATAACCCTATAAATATAGTCATTTTTGTAAGTTACTCCACATATAATACTATGTATTAATTTCTTACAAAATAAGTCTGGTATATTTTTAAAAACAGTTATAATACATATTTATTGCATACATAATTTACTTTTAATATATATTGCAGATTTAACATCGTGTTGCTATAAATTATAATAAATAAAAAGTATCGCTAAAATCAGTAATTATTTATTAAATGGCATCAATCCAAATAGTTTTTTTTTTTAATTTAGCCCACAGTCGACCCAATCTATATAGCTCAAGCCCCACAAATCAATTATCTTATTCGAATCGGGCTAAAAAATTCTTTTTTTAAAACGAATTTTAAAAATTTTGACTCAACCTTATTAAATTACGTATAAAGTTAATACAGATCAACGAATCTAGCTCATATTCACAACTGACCAATAAACCAATATACAGAACTCTTATATTATATTTTCGTAAAATATTTTAAAGCTTGACATACAATATTATACTATCAATATATTATATTATTTAAATTTGTAGAGACATACTGAATTCATCTTCTCCCTTGAATTCAAGAATCAAATTTGTCAAAAAAAAAACACTTCAAAAACATACCAAATCATCCAAATTTCACATTTAGACACATCGTTCACACGTAATTAATTTTTTTAAATTTTTTTTTTTCAATAATGCCCACTTAAAATGGAGCCTATTTGTGAAAATTTAATTTTCAAATTTTAAAACTTTAAGCTGCAACAATGACTGTATATGAAGTTATTGTACAAACTGAAAACTTTCGAAAGTCTTAAATTTTCATGAGACTCAAAAATTCGTATAAATCACAGATCTATAACATAATTTAAGCCATTCAGATAATTATTCTACTAAGATTGATTTTTATCGTCCACCCAAACTTATATATGTCAAATCAAGGCTCTAATATCAGTTTGTTAGAAAATGAAGAATAACAACAAAAATATTCAAACAAAAAATAATGGGGATATAATAAAAAAAATAATGACACCAAGAAATCTATATGAAAGTATTTTTTTTAAAAAAATCATAAAACAAAAGCAAGCAATTGATATCATTATAAATCAAATTTACATTATGTGGACCTGAATAAAATATTACAAAAAATAATTCAAACTTGAAACAAATAGTTTTTAGTTTGATTTAATACTTCATATGATCAATTAACTATGCACTCTTCTCTCAGAAAGTCACTCAACTTTCAATGTTAAATCAAAAATCACTCAACTATGTACTTATCTCTCAAAATGTCATTTAACTTTGAATTTTAATTCAAAAATTACTCAACTATCCCATCTTCCCTCATAAAGTCACTCAATATTAAATTATTTTTTTAAATTAAATTTATTGATATTAATTGTTATATAACAAATCAAAATTTAAAAAATAAAAAATATCATTTAAATCATTTAGTAGTCCAACCCGATTCACTAAAAAAATAATATGATCCATTTTATATTTTTTAATAGGCCGGATCAGGTGAGTGGATCACTAAATGGTTTAAATGGTAATTTTTATCTTTTAAAATTTTAATTTGTTATATAAATTAATTTCAGCAAATTTTAATTTAAAAATAACTAAACAAATTGAGTGACTTTTTGAGGAAAGAGAAGATAGTTGAATGACTTTTGAATTAAAATTCAAAGTTTAATGATTTTTTGAGAAAAAAATACATTGAGTGACTTTTGAATTAAAATAGAAAATTGAGTGACTTTACAAGAGAAGAGTACATAGTTAAGTAATCATATGAGATATTAACTCGTCTTTTAATTTTTTACCTTATTAAAATATTTCACTCTTCATATATTTTTCTTCACAAGCTATCTTATATATAGTCTATACTCTATAGTATAGCTCACTCTACTCTTTAATAGATTTATCTCTATAGTGATGTAGAGCTCCTTTATTCATAGAGATAAAATGTGCCTAATTTTTTACTTTGTATTAATTGACCTGTAGCAAATTTCAATATAGATATACCAAAAGTCCTACTACAAACAGAATAGGCTGGACCCCAACAAACGAAACTAGAAAGTTCTTAACACGTAATATCTATTAGAAAATATTATGATATTTTATTCATTCATTTTTATTTATAACTTATTTATAAAATAAATTTACATATTTACTTTTCACTTTTAATATATCAAGAAGAGACAATATCTTTTTCAAATATTATACCCTTAACATTAAGTATTTATTTTTCAAATCACTTTCTAAGACATCATTTAATAGGAATAATTTGATAAAACTTTATTTATTAATTATTTTCTTAATTAAAGTATAAATCAAACTGTAAATATTACTATACTTCGTCCATTTATTTTTATTTATAATTTATTTCTAAAATAAATATATATATTTACTTTTCACTTTTAATATATCACGAAGAGACAATACTTTTTTCAAATATTATACCCTTAACATTAAGTATTTATTTTTTCAAATTATAGGTCAAATCCACCAACTTCCCAGCTCCATTTGCATTTCTTAATAATGAAATTTTGTCTTGCCCTATTATGTTCTGTTTTGCCTCATCTTGTTTAAACATTCTTATACACTAAACCATTGTCATCTACTAAATATCCTACGTACTTGTTTGTTTGTTTTTTTTTTAATTTTATTTTTTATTTTATATTTGTAGCTTGTATTGGAGCTTCAATTGAAATCAGATAGCTCACTATAGAGAACCATTTTGTGTGACATTTCCAACAAAATTACCTCTATTTCAAAAATTTTAACTCGAAACCTCTAATTAAGAATAAAGAAATATCATTATTAAATCATAACTCATATTAATGTACTTGTCCAATTCTAGTATACAAGAAGTGTTCATGACATTTCTTTATGTAATAAAATAAAACAAGCAATCACAAAAAAGTGCTTTTTCGCTAAAAAAAAAAAAAATCCATCACTTGAGGACGCACTTAAATACCAATTTTTCTCAGCATTAATAATAATTTTGCAGCAATCTTCAAAAAAATATGATTTTTCAGCATTAATAATTTTGCAACCACTTCTTCTCTTTTTATTGATTAGTCAATTGCCCTATAAATATTTGTGAAGCATTCTTGAATTATTATATCTATTCAACTTCAGTCACTTATTATCAAAGATGGTCATCCCTTGGGTTTTCCTAGTGTTTGGCTCATGGCTACTAGCATTAGCTTTTGTCATAAAAATATTGAACCATCCCAAGAGGAAACTACCACCAGGTCCAAAGCCATGGCCAATTATTGGAAATTTGAACCTCCTTGGTTCACTCCCACATAAATCTTTGCACCATCTTTCACAAAAATATGGAGATTTAATGCTACTAAAGTTTGGTTCGAAGCCTGTTTTGATAGCATCATCTCCAGAAATGGCTAAAGAGATATTAAAAACACATGATATAAGCTTTGCTTCTCGCCCTCCATTAGCTGCCGGTAAGTACATTAGCTTTAACTATTCAGACATGACATGGGCATCTTACGGTCCACACTGGCGTCAAACTAGAAAAATATCACTAACCGGACTACTTAATCCTACAACACTTAATTCATTAGAGTATATTCGTGTTGAGGAAAGACAAACTTTGATATCTCGTCTTTTTCCTCTCTCAGGAAAACCAATTTTACTTAAACATCGTTTAGCTCGATTTACTCTTCGCACTATAAATAGGTTGATTATGAGTGAAACATATTGTAGTAGTGATGCTTCAGTAGTAACTCATGAAAGATTGCAATGGATGTTTGATGAGTGGTTTGTTCTTAGTGGGCTTATTAATATTGGGGATTGGATACCTTGGCTTAGTTGGTTCGACTTACAAGGATACGTAAAACGAATGAAGGCATTAAGAAAGAATATGACAGAATTTTATGAATATGTACTTGAAGATCACAAGGCAAAGAGGCAAAAAGAGGAGAATTATAGTCCAAAGGATATGGTTGATGCTATGTTACACCTTGCTGATGACCCTAATCTTGAAATTAAGCTTACTACAGATACAATGATGGGATTAATACATGTAAGTTTACTTAAATTCTCTAAAAGTAGAATAATATAAGATGTATAGATAGAACATTTACTTTATATCAATGTCAGGATTTGGTAGGTGGTGGAACAGATACTGCAGCAACAACGATAGAGTGGGCATTTCAAGAACTTCTGAAGAGACCAAACATCATGGAGAAGGCACAACAAGAACTTGACAGAGCCATTGGAAGAGAAGGATGGGTAAAAGAAGAGGACTTCTCTAAGTTACCTTATATCGATGCCATAATTAAAGAGACATTTAGACTTCATCCTTTATGTGCATTGATTCCTCCTCATTACTCCACTGAGGATTGTAATGTCGCTGGTTATGACATACCAAAAGGGACAACTGTTTATGTAAACGCATGGTCTTTAGGAAGAAATCCAAAGTATTGGGATAGGCCAGAAGAGTTCATTCCTGAAAGATTCATAGAAAATAACATAGACATAAAGGGACAAAATTTTGGGTTGTTGCCATTTGGTTCAGGAAGAAGAAAGTGCCCGGGGTATAGCCTAGGTATAAAGATTGTTCGAACAACAATGGCTAACTTGTTGCATGGATTTGATTGGAAATTAGCAGGAGATATGAAGCCAGAAGATATAAGCATGGACGAGATTTATGGATTGACTACACACCCAAAAAATCCCATATCTTTGATCATGGAACCAAGACTTCCACTCCATCTTTATTAGAACTCAATTTTGTTTTGAGTTTGGACTCTCCTTAATTTTAAAATTTAGTATTGAATTATAGTTTTTAATTAATTTTTATTGGCCCACGAGCCGACCCTACCTATATTTCTCAAGCCCCAAATCAACAGGTTTATTCAAATCAGGCAAAAAGTCATTTTCTTAAATGGACTCCGAAAAGATTTGTCCAACCTATTACCCATCGGGTTAGCTCACGCCGGCTCAATGGGCCTAACCCATATAGAAGAATCAACTTAAAAGGGAGCCTATTTGCGAAAATTGTATTGCAAAATCAAGCTCATGGGAATATTAATATACAAAGAATAAGACAAGACATAGAGATGAAGAAGATGATTTTCTTCTTATTCAAGTGTGTTATACAAAAGGTGAATAATATCTTTATTTGATATCACCCCAAAAGCCACCATGATAAATGTTTAATTAGTAGATACATAGTTATCCACAAAGGTTCATATCACCTTGAAATTATACGTACATGAATTCATCATAGTTCTTGAAGTAATCAAATGGACAATCCATGATTCAATTGATTTACAACAGTTTTCAAATTTTATAATTGTCATCTACAACAATGACTATCTATGAAGTTATTGTACAAATTGAAAACTTTCAGAAGTCTCCAAATTTTAAAGAGATTAATTTAATATTTTTTTAAAAAATAGGGATATAATAAAAAAAAATAATGATACCAAGTGATTTATATGAAAATTTTTGAAGAAAAAAATCATGGAACATTGATATCATTATAGTAAACAAATTTCTTTACATCATGTGGGCCTGTAAAATATTACATAAAATAATCCAGTCTTGGAATAGATAATCTTTTAATTTTTATCTTGTTAAAATATCTCATATTTTATATATTGTTCTTCACAAGTTATTTTATAAATATCAAAAAATAAAAAAATTAAGTCGAATTGAATTATTTTAATTCTTTAGTGTTTCGATTTTGGTTTTTTCTTTTCGAAACTTCAATTTTTCGATTCAAATTTTAGTGTTAAAAGCCCAAAATTACGATGTACTGAATAATTAAAGTTTTATCAAATAAATTTAAAAATATTAATTATATTTTAATGTGTGAACACTAGACTTGTTTTGTGAGTAAAGAAAATTGTTGTGTGCTCTTTATCATTTATCTGCAATATGTTTGCTTATTCTGTCATTGTATATTTAATTGGTCATCTCTATAGCAACACGGGAGGGTAAATAATCCATCTAATAGAAACATAAACAGAATTTGAATTCTCCTAGTTAAAGAATCATCTATACTACGTCTTCTTAATTATAAATTAAACACATGAAATTCTTACTATTTTATCATATTTCTTTTTTATTTTTATTTACATCAAAAAATTAATTTAAAAAATAATGAACTAAATCGAACTAAAGTAAAAAAAATCAACCAAACCGATCTAGTTTGATATAAATTATGATGCACAATTTTTTAAAACTGAACATCAAAAAATCAAATCAAAATTTAATTATATTGAACCGAAGAACCGAACGTATATCTATAAATCCATAACGTACAATATAGATAACTCTACTCTTTAATCATTTTATCTCTATAATGATGTAGAGCTCCTTATTCATAGAGATAAAATGTGCCTATTTTTTAACTTCGTATTTATTGACCTGTAGCAAATTCAATAAAGATATACCAAAAATTTATTGCAAACAAAAAAGGAAGAGTTTCTTCCTTTTTAACATATGGGATATAGGCTGGACCACACAAACGAAAGTAGAAAGTTCTTTGAACACAAAATATCTATCCAAAAATACTATAATATTTTATCAACTTTTAATTGTCATTTATTCTAAAGTATAACATTTTATTTATTTATCACTTTTAACAGAACACAATGTTTTTCAAATGTTTTATCCTTAATATTAGATATTTATTTTTCAAATTATTTTATAAATCATTATTTAATAAGAATAGTTTGGTAAAATACATTTATCATTAATTATTTTCTTAATTAATGTATCAAGTCAAACTATGACAAGTAAAAGTGAACGAATGAAGTATTTTGCTTTCAATTTTTTTTAAAAAAAATTAATCAAACCCACCAACTTCCCCAGCTCCATTTGCATTTCTCAAAAATGAAAGTTTTATCTTGCCCAATTATGTTTTGTCTTGCTTCATCTCGTTTAAATATTCCTCTACACTAAGCCGTTATCATCTACCCTACAGTAGCTTGTATTGGAGCTCGATTTGAAATTGCGCACTATAGAAAATCGGCCACTATGACATTTTCAATAATTTTATCTTTATTTTAAAAAAATTTAATTTGAAATATTTAATTAAAGATAAAAGAATATCGTTACTACAACATCATTCATACTAATGTACTTGTCCAATTCTAGTATACAAGAAGTGTTCATGACATTTCTTTATGTAATAAAATAAAATAAGCAATCACAAAACAGTGTCTTTTTTTAATTAATAGATTGCAACACGTGCACTAATTATTATTTTTTCCATCACTTGATGACGCACTTAAATTTTACCAACTTTTCTCGGTATTAATAATTTTGCAGCAATCTTAGAAAAAATATGATTTTTTAAAGCAATATATGGGGCCACTTTTAAATATGCAACCACTTCTTCTCTTTTTATTGATTATTCAATTGCCCTATAAATATTTGTGAGGCATTCTTGAATTATTACATCTAATTCAACTTCAGTCGCTTATTATCAAAAATGGAAATCCCTTGGGTTTTCATAGTGTTTGGCTCATGGCTATTTGTATTAGCTTTTGTCTTAAAAATATTGAACCATCCCAAAAGGAAACTACCACCAGGTCCAAAGCCATGGCCAATTATTGGAAATTTGAACCTCCTTGGTTCACTCCCACATAAATCTTTGCACCATCTTTCACAAAAATATGGAGATTTAATGCTACTAAAGTTTGGTTCGAAGCCTGTTTTGATAGCATCATCTCCAGAAATGGCTAAAGAGATATTAAAAACACATGATATAAGCTTTGCTTTGTTGAATGCCTTGAATCGGACCCGCTACAAACAGAAAGGACGGGGGTCTCGCTGCCCGGTCAGCGAGTCGGGGGGTCCAGGGGGGCGACGCGCCCCCTGGCCTGGGGGTCCGGGGGGGCGGAGACGCCCCGGCCCGACGGTATACAATGTTGTTGTATTGGGCCCTTTATTTTCTGTTGATTCTGTATGTTGGGCCCAAGCCTGTTAGGGCGTAGCTTAGCACTATATATAGACGCTATGGCAAACCCTATTTTGTAATTCTGTTTTTGCCTCTCCATAATAAAACTGCTCCCTCTCTTCCCGTGGACGTAGCCAATTTATTGGTGAACCACGTAAATCTGTTGTCTTGTTTTTCGTGTTTATATTTTCTCGTATTATCTCAAATTCCGCACAACAAATTGGTATCAGAGCCTCTCGGTTAATCGGTGTTCTTGGAGAATTCGAGATGTCTGCTTTGAACGTGAAAATCGACAAATTCACAGGGAGGAACAGTTTCAGTTTATGGCAGATCAAGATGCGGGCTTTGTTGAAACAGCAAGGTTTCTGGGCGCCGTTGTCGAAAGACAAGAACGCCGTCGTTACTCCTGAGATGGCGATTCTGGAGGAAAGGGCACACTCGACGATCATGCTGTGTCTCGCAGATGACGTCATCACGGAGGTCTCGGATGAAGAGACTGCTGCTGGTCTGTGGTTGAAGCTGGAGAGTTTGTACATGACAAAATCTCTAACCAACAAGCTGCTTCTGAAACAACGTCTATTCGGTTTACGAATGGCTGAAGGTACACAACTCAGGGAACACTTAGAGCAATTGAATACTTTGCTATTAGAATTGCGTAATATCGATGTGAAGATCGAGGATGAAGATGCTGCCCTGATTCTGTTAGTATCTCTCCCAATGTCGTTTGAGAATTTTGTTCAATCGTTCATTGTTGGGAAAGATACTGTGTCACTGGAAGAAGTCAGATCGGCCCTTCATAGCAGGGAATTACGGCATAAGGCTAACGGCACAAGTACGGACATACAGCCTTCCGGTCTGTTCACCAGTAGCGGAAAGGGAAGGAAAAACGACGGAAAGAAAAATAAGCCGATGTCGAAGGGTGCAAAGCCGGATGATGTTTGTAATTACTGCAAGGAGAAGGGACATTGGAAATTTGATTGTCCGAAGAAGAAGAAGCAATCGGAAAAACAATCAGTGTCTGCTGCTGTTGCTGAAGAAGACACCAATTCTGAAGAAGATATTGCCCTAGTTGCGGATGAGCACACTCATTATTCAGATGTGTGGGTTCTTGATTCTGGGGCATCCTATCACATCTGTCCTAGGAGAGAGTGGTTCACGACTTATGAGCAGGTAGACGGAGGCAGCATCTCGATGGCCAACAGTTCTGTCTGCAAGGTGGTTGGGACAGGCTCGATCAAGATAAGGACACATGACGGTAGCTTCTGCACATTGAACGAGATCAGGCACGTTCCATTGATGACGAAAAATCTGATATCTCTCAGTCTTTTGGACAGCAAGGGATTCAGCTGGTCGGGAAAAGATGGAGTCTTGCGGGTCTGGAAGGGTTCAAATTTGATTCTGAAAGGTGTCATGCGTGGTACTTTGTATTTTCTACAAGGTTCCACGGTTACAGATTCAGCCCATGTTGCATCGTTAGAATTTCACCAGAAGGATATGACTAAGTTATGGCACATGAGACTTGGTCATATGGGTGAAAGAGGGATGCAAATTCTGTCAAAGGAGGATTTACTTGCTGGTCATAAGGTTAAGAGCCTAGAGTTTTGTGAACATTGTGTTTTTGGAAAACTACATCGCAACAAGTTTCCAAAGGCCATTCATAGAACAAAAGGCACACTTGATTATATCCATTCTGATTGCTGGGGTCCATGCCGTGTTGAGTCTTTGGGAGGCTGCAGATTTTTTGTGTCCATTATTGATGACTACTCAAGGATGACTTGGGTGTACATGATGAAGCATAAAAGTGAAGCCTTCCAGAAGTTCAAGGAGTGGAAAATTTTGATGGAAAATCAAACAAGGAAGAAGATCAAGAGGTTGCGAACTGATAATGGGCTGGAATTCTGTTGGTCTGAATTTGATCAATTCTGTAAGGATGAAGGGATTGCTCGACATCGTACAGTCAGAAATACACCACAGCAGAACGGTGTAGCTGAGCGGATGAATCAAACACTTCTGGAGAGAGCAAGGTGCATGCTCTCTAATGCTGGGCTAGATAGAAGATTCTGGGCAGAAGCGGTTAGTACAGCTTGCTACTTGATTAACCGCGGACCACATACAGGCATACAGTGCAAGACACCTATGGAGATGTGGTTCACCAATAAATTGGCTACGTCCACGGGAAGAGAGGGAGCAGTTTTATTATGGAGAGGCAAAAACAGAATTACAAAATAGGGTTTGCCATAACGTCTATATATAGTGCTAAGCTACGCCCTAACAGGCTTGGGCCCAACATACAGAATCAACAGAAAATAAAGGGCCCAATACAACAACATTGTATACCGTCGGGCCGGGGCGTCTCCGCCCCCCCGGACCCCCAGGCCAGGGGGCGCGTCGCCCCCCTGGACCCCCCGACTCGCTGACCGGGCAGCGAGACCCCCGTCCTTTCTGTTTGTAGCGGGTCCGATTCAAGGCATTCAACAAATCTCCACCTTGACTTGAATTCTCCGAACAGATTCTTCAGACGCACTATGATAGTGCCAGGCCTCCCCCTCTTCCTCAGAGTTGCCCCGCAGGGCAATTAACAGCTTCTGATGTTGAGCAAGTCCAAACAGTGTTGAAACTTGCTCTGTGGAACCGGCTTTGTGAACATATCAGTAGGATTATCAGCAGTTCCTACTTTCTTCACCTTGATTCTCTTCTCACTTCTCAGAAAATGATACCTTACGTCGATATGCTTGGTTCTCTCATGATGGACTTGATCCTTGGCTAGACAAATTGCGCTCAAACTGTCACAATACACCGTAGCCTGATCATGATGCAGACCAAGATCACTAACCAGCCCTTTCAACCAAATCCCTTCTTTTGCAGCCTCTGTCAAGGCCATGTACTCCGCTTCCGTAGTAGACAAAGTCACTGTAGGTTGCAAAGTTGTCTTCCAACTGACGACAGATCCTCCAAGGGTAAACACATAGCCAGTCAGCGATCTTCTTGTGTCAACATCTCCAGCATAGTCTGAATCAGAATAGCCAGTAACCAAGCACTGAGTATCACCTCCATAAATGAGACCAACGTCAGATGTACCTCTAAGGTACCGGAAAATTCTCTTCACAGCCTGCCAATGTTCTCTCCCTGGTTGTCCCATGAATCTGCTCACTACACTGACTGCATGTGCTAAATCTGGCCTTGTACAGACCATAGCATACATTAAACTTCCTACGGCACTGGCATAGGGGACTCGTGACATATACTCTTTCTCTTCTTCTGACTGTGGAGCGAACATGGCAGTGAGATGGATATTGGCAGCACTGGGGGTATCAATGGGCTTAGATGAAGACATGCCAAACCTCGCCAAGAGCTTCTGAATGTAGCTTCTCTGTGACAAGAAAAGTTTCCTTCTCTCTCTGTCTCTAATGATCTCCATCCCTAAAATCTTCCGAGCGGCTCCCAGATCCTTCATCTCAAACTCAGCACTAAGTAAACCCTTCAGCTTCTGAATGTCATACTTCTTCTTTGCAGCTATCAACATATCATCTACATAAAGCACCAGATAGATGAATGAATCATCATTGAGCCTATTGTAGTAGACACAACAATCATATGAGCTCCGAGTATAGCCCAACTTCACCATATAGCTGTCAAACCTTTTATACCACTGCCTTGGAGACTGCTTAAGTCCATATAAGGACTTCTTCAACTTGCAGACGTGATTTTCCTTCCCTGGAACTTGGAAACCATCCGGTTGAGTCATGTATATCTCTTCCTCCAACTCTCCATGTAGAAACGCTGTCTTCACATCAAGTTGTTCAAGCTCCAGATTCTGATGTGCAACTATCGCTAGTAACACTCGGATGGAAGTATGTCTGACCACTGGTGAGAAGATCTCATTGTAGTCCACTCCCTCTCTTTGGTTGAAACCTCTGGCAACAACCCTAGCTTTATACTTGACTCCTTCTGCTGGTGATATCCCTTCCTTCTTCTTGAAAACCCATTTGCAAGTAATAATCTTTCTCCCCGAAGGCTGTATGACCAGATCCCATGTCTGATTCTTGTGTAGGGACTCCATCTCATCTCCCATAGCGGCAAACCATTTTTCAGAATCAGAACTTAAAATGGCTTCTTTGTAAGTAGACGGCTCAGATGTATCTACCTCTTCAGCAACCTGCAGTGCATAACCCACCATGTCCTCAAAACCATACCTCGTAGGTGGCCGAACTCCAACCCTCCTTGGCCGATCTTGAGCTATACTCTGATGGATATCTGATGGCATAGATTCTGGAATATCAGTTTCTGTCTGTGGCTCTTGATCCTCCTCTTCAGGTTCCTTTAAATCTCTCTCGTTCTGAATGACTTGAAACTCCACCTGTTTGTCAAGACTCCCAGTTTCTGACGTAGTTGTAGGCTTCACAATGGTTCTAAGCAGAGAACTTTCATCAAAGACAACGTTCCTGCTCATAATAACCCTCTTTTCTGCTGGAGACCAGATTCTGAAACCTTTCACTCCATCTCCGTAGCCCACAAATACTCCCTTTTTAGCTCTTGGTTCTAACTTACCTTCACTGACGTGATAGTAAGCCGTACAACCAAAAGCTTTCAGATTTGAATAATCAGCAGCTTTTCCTGACCACATCTCCATAGGTGTCTTGCACTGTATGCCTGTATGTGGTCCGCGGTTAATCAAGTAGCAAGCTGTACTAACCGCTTCTGCCCAGAATCTTCTATCTAGCTTAATTCATTAGAGTATATTCGTGTTGAAGAAAGACAAACTTTGATTTCTCGTCTTTTTCCTCTCTCAGGAAAACCAATTTTACTTGAACATCATTTAGCTCTATTTACTCTTCGCACTATAAGTAGGTTGATTATGAGTGAAACATATTATAATAGTGATGCTTCAGTAGTAACTCATGAAAGATTGCAATGGATGTTTGATGAGTGGTTTGTTCTTAGTGGGCTTATTAATATTGGGGATTGGATACCTTGGCTTAGTTGGTTCGACTTACAAGGATTCGTAAAACGAATGAAGGCATTAAGAAAGAATATGACAGAATTTTATGAATATGTACTCGAAATCACAAGGCAAAGAGGCAAACATAGGAGAATTATAGTCCAAAGGATATGGTTGATGTTATGTTACACCTTGCTGATGACCCTGATCTTGATGCCATAATCAAAGAGAACGATGGGTAGAAGAAGAGGACTTCTCTAAGTTGCCTTATATAGATGCCATAATCAAAGAGACATTTAGACTTCACCCCGTATGTGCATTGCTTGCTCCTCATTACTCTCTCGAGGATTGTAATGTTGCGGGTTATGACATACCAAAAGGGACAGCTGTTTTTGTAAGCGGATGGTCTTTAGGAAGAAATCCAAAGTATTGGTTCTGGAAGGAGAAGGTGCCCGGGGTATAGCCTTGGCTTGAAGGTTGTTCAAACAACAATGGCTAATTTGTTGCATGGATTCAATTGGAAATTAGGAGGAGATATGAAGCCAGAAGATATAAGCATGGACGAGATTTATGGATTGACTATACATCCAAAAAATCCGATATCTTTGATCATGGAACCAAGACTTCCACTCCATCTTTATTAGTACTTAAATTTGTTCTGTTCTTATCAATCTTGTTCTGTTTAAGCTATATCTAGCATTAAATAAAATTGCATGTTTAACAAAGGTACACATTTTAAAATTGGTCTTCTTTCACTTCTTGCTTCATTTTAGAAAATCATGTTGCATGAATAAAGTTGTTATCCCTTTTGAAAATTGAAAAGCAGCAATACAATGTTCCGTAAGCTAAGTTCTTTAAAAGTAGAGGTCAAATTTGCAATACACATTTATTTCTTTAGATCCGCCTTATGAAATCATATTGGGTTGTTGTTGCTATTACTTTAAATTTCCGTCTTATCGATTTGAGATAATTTTATTGATCTTTCTCTTAAGTTTGTTCGTTATTACATTATTTTTTGTTATCATTTGAAATATTACACTCGCCTCTCTTTTTTTAATTTTCCTAACAAAAGTCTAGTTATTTTAAATAATATATTTTTTACAAAATCCATGATCGCCTTTTTGCGTCTAATCACTAACAAAAACTAAGGTTGTTTGACCAAACTTGCGGGAGTAAATACCAATTCGATTTTTGATGATTCTATCAGATTTAAACAGATGTAAACAGAGCTAATTAATCAATAAGTCAAAATAAGTCATTTTTTTTGTGTTTCGTCGTAGTTCGTCACTTGACTCAAGAGTCATTCGAAAATAATCTTTCTATTTCCACGAGTTAATGATAAGGATAACATATATTTTATTTTCTTTAGACTCCTCTTGTATAATTTCATTGAATATGTTATTGTAGTACTAATATTACAATGAAGGCAAATTTTGAATTAATCCTTGTTTAAAAGGTTATTTTAAGTAAAGGTTAAAATCTTGGGATAAAATATTGATATTACCGAATGATCATATGTAAGCTTAATAAAATATTTCAATCTCACAATAAATTTACCTAGTTTTTTAAAATGTAACAAAAAAATGCATCTGCTTTCTTAAAATGAGTGCTTTTTATGTTATCCACAAAAAGTTTTATCTACTTTACACTTAGAGGTGTCAAAATGGGCTGGCTCAATCCAACCCTAACGGGCTTGAGAGTTAAATGAATTGGGCGGGCTAACCCTTTTAATTAAAGGAAAAATTACTTAACTACACTCCTTTAATTATTTTAATAACCATTTATCCCTACTTATTATAAAAATTTCAAAAATCCCTTATTCCCCCCAATTAAAAAAATATAAAAGATACATAAAGATTTCCCACCCCTTTTTCACCCAATTGGCAAGTTTTACTTTACTAAAACAAAATCCTATTTTCAAGCTACCCACTTCCCCATTAACAGCCCCAATTAAAATTTACTATATTAATTTTTATTCCTTTTTTATTTCCCTACGTTTTAGGTGTATAATTGTCTAATTTGAATTCCCCATTCCACACGTTTGCAGTTTAACAAAATTTGAATTCAAGTACAAATTTGCAACCATATCTATTTGATATTTTGTAGGAGCCTCCTTCTTTCTAACAAGATTTTCTAAGTTTTTAAAGGGTAAACATTTTAGTCTCCTTCTTTCTCTTCATTGTGTGAGTTTACAAATATTATGGAAGAGTGTAAATCTGGAGATGGCAATTCACAACACCAACTGAAGATGACATTGTTAACATAGATTAGTAATTAACTGAGACAGGATGAACAAGTTTTTATGTTGTTTTGTGTTGAAAACAATTATCTTTTGTGTTTTTTTAAAAGCTTATTGGTATTACAATAGTTTGTTAGTTATTAATGTTGTGTGTTTTCAAGTTATTGTTTTAGACACAATTGTTGCTTTATAACGTTAAGGTACAAAATTTTTATTGTTTCTGTTTAAGTAATTTTGACAATTAATTTACAAAATGAAGTATATGATACTTAAGATCTAATGTGTATGATACATTATTGCTTGAGTTTTAAGTATTTTTCACTTATAAAAATGATGTATATGATACATAAGTTATAATATATACATGTACAAATATTGCAGTTATATATTTAGCAACTTGAATTATACGAATGTATATGATACATCATATGCATAAACAAACTAATCACAGATTAATACTACAATGCAAAGCGCCACTAGAATGTAATATATCAAAATTATAGTTCATAAGGCAGTATACACGAAACATGTAGTACACATTTGAACAAGTCAAGTTTTGGGACACTAGAATAACTCATAAGGGAGTATACACGAAAAATATAACATATTTTCAATCATATGAATGTATCTGATACATAATATACATAAATAAACTCATCTTTAATTACTTTTACATTGAAACCCAACACTGTTGAATATAATATATCAAATTTATAACTCATAAGGGTGTATACACGAATCATATAGTAAACAATTGAACAAGTCAATTTTTTTGTACACTTGAATAACTAAAAAGTCAATATACACGTAACATATAACATATTTTCAATAATATGCATGTACATGATACATCACATACACAAACAAACTCATATAGCATTACTATTACATTGAAAACACACCACTATTGAATCTAGTTATTTATAAAATTTTATCAGTTGTATCAATACAAAGCGGATACATGCCGATTCCAGATGCATTCTTTTTTACTTCGAAATAAAGTTTCACACCAATGTCGTTTTTTATTTTCAATGGACATGAACTTCCCTCGACAATGTATCGTATTTCAATATCCTTTGTAACAGTGTCGATCTCAAGCTCTGATAAAATCAACGTTTTCAGATTCACAAATGAAATGGAATGGCCAACAACAGTACCATCAACTTTGTAACCTTCATAATTAACATCGTTTACCCAAATTTTAGAATGCCGCAGCAGAATTGAGATATTCATCTTCAAACCTTTTTTTTATTTCTTAGTATGCAGATCAACTTTTACAAGAATAATTTTGATTTATGAAGGTCATCTGATTTAAAATTTGAATTTACTAATCAGTTACACAAGCTGTATAGCATTAATTACGAGATTTCAGTTACAAATAACAGAAATCACGATAATTACTCCTAATTAATAGCAGCAGATGCAAAATATGATGTATCAGGACTTATGTATCCCGTGCCATTTGGATGTATCCGCTTCCTTGAATTTTAAGGGATTTTTAGTAATTTCAATTCTAAAAGGGATAAAAGGTCATTTTGTATTTATAATATGTGGTTCCTATAGTTTATACTTTAATTAAATGGTCAATAAAATAGTGGTCCTATCCATCCCTAAGCGGGCCACAGGTTGGGACGGCTTGACCCTTCAACCAAAAAATGAACATTGTTATTCTCTTAGAAAGAGTATCGAATGTTGACGTCTATGAACAAGACATCAATTCATACAAAAATTCATTTATAAATCATATACTTCGTTGAATACTTACAAAAATACATTTATGAATCACACACTTTGATGAATACTTACAAAAATACATAATAGCCAACGTAATTGAGATGAAAAGAGTATCTACGTACCTAGCATATTAACTTCTCGGAGTATAAATTTTATAAATTATAATAGGGTTAATTTTAAAATTATTATTTAACTGCATACATCTTTCTTGCCTTAAATAAATTTCCTAAATATATATCTAATTGTTTTGCCTCCTTTTATTCATTATAAATTCGAATTAATTTGATAATAGAGTATCAAATATAGGAAGATTAAAAAAAATAGCAGTAGTATACTTTTAATTAATTTCTCTGAAAGAGATTTTAGACCAGATTATTATTTTGTAATAATTAGCTTTGTTTAGATTTTAAAAAGAACGTAATAGTTAAATAATATGCACTAATTACGTCCCAATTTGATTACCTAACTCTAAGTTCTTGTTTAATATTCATGCGTGTTGTCTAATCATATCTTGTGACATTCATATGTTGTGTATGAATTCATTCTTCAATTTTGAAGAATCAATTTGATGGTAAGAATAATCTTGCATGGTTGAATAATATTATTTTACGAGTATATGTTTTTTGAATCAAGATATATACCTGCTTGTATACTAAAATATTTGATCTCAGACATTTGCTTATTACATTTAGAAAAATTTGTTTTCTTTCTTCTAGTTATATTCTTTTTGAATACATAATATTTCAAAAACATCACATTTCTGCTTTCTTTAGTATAGTGTATTTGTTTGTTTTAATTCTTAATCTCTATTGGCGTAGACTTAATGAGAAACTAAACCTCATCACTTAATTACTAGAGCATCCCCTAGACAAGGAACACTTTGTTTGATTTATCTTTCTTTTAAGTCCATCTTAAAAAATTGACTCTTCTTTTCTTTTAATGATTCTTCAATTTTAATTTTTGACGCGATAGGTTTAAAATAACAAGAACAAGAGTAAAGAACATTTGTTATCTTATTTTAGTACTCCAAGATCAAAAGAAAATATTTCATTATTTTTTTAAAACTTTATGTCAAATGAAAATAGGCCAAACAAATAAGTAACATTCAGATATTCTACAAATTGCTTCCTATTCCCTATCCTTTGTTCCAAATTTTTTGGTTGATCGATGATTTGGTATTTTGAAATGATAACATTAGATATATTTGTATAGATACATTTTTTTCCTTTTTTTTTTATTTTTTTTTTAGACATCACAGATGTACAACAAGAGATAAGTATAGGTCTGAGTAATAAGTAAACCATTGTGTTTTTCAAAATGCTATGTTACATATATTTGACTCTTACAACATGAACTACACATCAAGTTGTGTAACTTCAGTATTGTTTTAAATGCATATTTCAATTATTCTTATTCTTTTTATGTGAATATAAAAAAAATTAGTTATTGAATATGTTTATTTTTTATGAAAAATATGTCATCACTTTACCTTTTTTTCATAATTTCCATGAATGTCTCATAGTTCAATAAAATATACTATTTCCGAGTTTATATAATTGTTCCATTGAGTTTCTTTGATCAGGTTGCCTTTTGAACACCATCTTTGTGATCAAAACATTATTTCCTATCTTTGCATTCTTGCCAGTGATGCAGTTTGATAGTTTATATTTTTTCAATTCCAATTGGCATTTTTCTCTGCTAATAGGGAGACACTTTCTTTTTGGTAATACCGTGCTTCCATCATCGTAAAAGTTATCTTCAATTTAACAATACAATTTAAAGTGTGATATTTCATCCATTATGGAGTGTTTTACAAAATAATATCTTAACAGGATACTTATTAATTTTGCAGTTTTCTATATTGATAGAGGGAACTATGACATTTGTAAAATTTGTATTTGAATTATAAAATTTGAAATCTTAAAATTTTTGTGAGAGTCAAACTAAAATTATAAAAAGATTTAATTGTATCAATAGACTTCGAAAATATATGATTGGATATTATAATTGTTTATGATTGATGCTATTATTTTAAAGTCAAAATTTTTATAAGTAAGAAAACTTCCTTTCAAGACCTTTAACTCTACATCTATTTTGAATATATGATATTTTTTGATTATTTTGTCATTACTTCATGAAAAGTAAAAAATGTAATCGCATCTTATAAAAAGAGCGCTTACAACACCACTCAAAACTCTCATTTGCTTAATATTCTCTTATAAAACATATAATTGATTAACTGATGTTTCAAATTTAATATTGGTTTATTAGAGCCATATAAAGCAGAATCCAAATTTGATTATTTAAAAAAAAAATTGACAACTCTTTGATTTCAATTTTCCACGTGATATATTTAAGATCATATGATTAATATTAAAAAGTATTTTGATATATGAAATATGATTAATATTAAAAAATATTTTGATACATTTTATATATTTTTAGTTTAAAACTATAAGATTAAAAAATATTCTTTATTTTTTCAAATTCTATTAAATTAAAATTAGATTAAATAAATTTGAAACTAAAAAAAAATAACATCTAAATATATTTCAATCTCATATCCTTTTGTCCACCCCACCGTGAAAATAATCAAAATTAAATGACTGAATTTATCATTTACTAGTTTCACGTGGATTGGTACTTTTGATATAAGTTAAATCGAAAAATGGACCATGTCTTACTAATGAAAGACAATACCTTACAAATACCTTCATTCATCATTTGATTAAAAAGTAATCCTAATTTATTTTTTGGTTTAGAAATACCCTAGAAGTAATTAAATTTACTTTGCACCTTTGTATGGTCATCGAAAATAACTAATAAAATTGGCAGAACATCATACAAAAAACTAGTAAATTGACGGAATAAATATGTTCTTTAATTTATTCGAGATAAAATAGATAATTCTTTACTCATGTTAATGAATATTATCATTTATTAGGAGCAAATAGATGAGTTCAATTTATAAATTAAGTAATATACGTAGTCAATCATATAAGTCATGTAACTTCTTAAAATTAGAAAAAGTTCATCTAGGTTGGGATGTTAATTTTAAAGGTATCTTTTAGCTATAAAAATTAGATTAGAGATATTATTAAATCAAAGGATGGATTGCGAATATCTATGAGTAATTTTCCATAGAATCAAGGTATTTTTAACTCTTTTATGTAAATTTGACAATACGACTTTATTAAAAGAATTTCTTTGAATCATTGGTATAATTTTCTGTTTCAGCAGCACTGCATGTGAGTTCAAATTTCAATCAAGCAAGTTTTTGACTTTTTTTGACATTTTGTTTTAGACACCTCATTTTTTCATATTCAAATTTCGATTCATTTTTGAGTTAGGATAAAATAAACCATGCTACTAGGACAGAATAGTGATCTTTTAGGATTTACTAGGACATATTTGAAACATGTCACATTTTCGATTTCACATTTTTTAAAGTTCGAGATTAATTTTTTTTTATTATCTCTTTTTACTTTTTCATCATCATTTTTAAATTCAATCGCGTCTATTGATCTAAACATCTGCAATACGATAAAGTTTACAAGATTGAGCTGAAAAACGTATAAAATAACTACGAAAGTGTAAGTTAACAACACTGAGTGGTAAAATCAACTCTTATCACTTTGCCATTCGAAAAAAAGATGCAATAAGAAGAGCATATATATCAAAGAGAAAAAAGACAAATATATTTTGAACTATCGTAAATGATATACAGATACTATCCGATATACTTTTGAAACTTTGATATTCCGTCGTCCAAAAAATTAAAGCATATTTACTCTTCACTATAACAGAAGACCATAGAGAGACATGTAACATAATCCTACTTAGGAATCCATTTGACCAATTAATTTAAACCTAAATTTGATAGCCACTCATCTCCACTTAACCCACCAGTATAACTCATCTATCACACTTTAAAAAAAGTTCATATATAAAGCTTCATTGGAAATACAATCATCATTTATTTAAGAGTGCTAATAACTGAAAACTAACATATATATTATTTAGAGTAACTTTCACATATAGCAAACATAAAAATGTATTTGTATGTTATAGCTATAGCGCATAATTGCGCTTCATAACAAACATAAATATGTATATTTCGCTATATATATACAAAAAAACTGTATAATTCGTTATACATATATAAAGAAAGCAGTTGTATAATTCGATATACATATACAAAAAAAAAAAGCAGTTGTATACAAAAGATTAAGTGTATAATTTGTGTATGTATAAAATGAGAAAGATAGAAAGACAAAAGAAAACTGGTTAGGGAAATATTTGTATTGTATAATTATAAGTGTATAGGACGAATATACTTATATTTGCATGTGTATATACAATTTTCTGTCGTTTTACGCAAACAAAAATGTAATTTATACATTTTCTTTCTGTTTGTATAAGCGAGAGAGGCGAGGGTGGCGAACGAGATTTGGGGGAGTGGCAAGCGAGATCTGGGAGAGGGGAGAGGGTGGAACGAAAATGTATGTATATATACAATTTCCTCTCGCTTTATACAAACACAAACACATTTTATACATTTGTGATTATATAAAAGCGAGAGAGGCGAGCGAGACTGCCACCAAAACGAGAGTGGCGAGTGAGATTCCACTAAGGAGAGAGGCGAAAATAGCAATAATTTTCTATAGGATACAATAAAATCAAAGTATATTTATAGCATTTAATTTGAATTAATAGTTTGAATCATAGCAAATATAAAAATCATACTTGAATACTATAACTAAAGTTTTCGCTATATATATAAAAAACAAAGTAGTTGTATAATCTCGCTATACATATACAAAAGAAAGGAGTTATATAATTTGCTTTGGTATACATATACAAAAGCTCAATTGTATAATATGTGTTTGCATAAAGCGAGAAAGACAAAAGAAAATTGGGCAGGGGAAGATCGTATTTGTATACTCATAAGTGTATAGGACAAAAAATATATGCATTTGTATTTGTATATACAGTTTTCTCTCACTTTATACAAACACAAACACATTGTATACATTTTTGTTTGTATAAAGTGAGAGAGACGATTAAACGAGCGAAATCTGGGAGAGTGACGAACCAGATCTGGGAGTGACGAACCAGATCTGAGATAGGGAGAGAGGGGAACAAAAATATATGTATATTTACAATTTTCTCTTGCTTTATACAAACACAAACACATTTTATACATTTTTATTATTGTATAAAGTGAGAGAGGCGAGTGAGCCAGCGAGATATGGGAAAGCGGCGAGCAAGATCTAAGAGAGGGCAGAGACGGAAACAAAATATATGTATATATACAATTTTCTCTCGCTTTATACAAATATAAATGCATTTTATACATTTGTGTTTGTATAAAAGCGAAAGAGGCGAGGGAGAGAACGAGAGTGGCAAGCGAGATTCACCAGGAGAGAGGCGAAATAGCAACAATTTTCTATGTGGTACAATTAAATCAAACTATGGTTGTAACATTTAATTTGAATTAATAGTTTGTAATTATATACAATTTATCCTAGCTAAGTAAATCTATCCTCCCTCCGTCCGGTATTGTTTGTGATAGTTTCTATTTTTAGAGTCAAAACCATAAAAACTTTGACTAACATTTTAAGATGAATTTTTCATCGTATTAATATGCAAAAAATTATAATTTATAGTATTTTTCATATAGTTTTAAAATATCTAATTTTTTTTGTTTAAAATATCGAATTATTGTGATCTAATTTACCTTTGAAAATTAGTCAAATTGACTTTCAATAAGCGCAACATGACAAACACTTCCGGACGAAGGAAAAACTATTTAATTATCTAACATAGCTAATGTTTGTTTATATCACCATTCGCAGCCATTTAATCTCGATAATTATGTTTTCAATTCTTCTTATTTGTATAATCGTGTATGGCAATATTTTTCTTATATACAAATGGGTTAATTCTCTCTCGTCAATCACTTTTCCTTATTTTCTCCTTTTTTCTCTCAATTAAAATTGATTTCAAATTTTGAAATTTTCACTCATTCCCTCTCAATCGTGATTTTGATTCATAGATAACTGTTTTGCAGTTAAATTCTCTTTTATTTTATTTTTTTGGCGATTTCATCATTTTTTTATTTGCTTTTGTATATCACTAAGATTTCTTTTGATTTTATAGATTTTCATATTTGTATATTTAAAGATGAAGATAGTGAAACAGTTGGTGATTTTTAAAATCTTTTAAGTTTAGATCTACAATTTATTGTATATTTTCATATAAATTCATATTTGTATATACAAATTCAATTATATATATGAGGTAAAAGGAAATCTCATTTTAGTTTTTCAAATAAATTACATTTTACTGTATTTCTTTGTATTTGGGTTTGGTTTGGGTCAAATTTATATCCATAGTTGTATAATAATATAATTGTATAGTTATTATTATAAACTCTTCAATCTCAGATCATTTGTTGTGTATTTGTTGTTTTCACTTCTAATTTTGAGGTTTGTAATTGGTATAAATTCATATATTTGTAAATATATTTTCTCTTAAAATTATTCCCTCGATTAAATAGTCAATATAACATTTTCCATCATTTCATTTTTCAGTATGTATTGTGAAAATATCGATGGAAGACATTTTTGTACAGACAAATCTAAGTCATATATACATATACAATAACATAAATTTAAAAAATATACAAACACACGTTCAACAGTTAACTTTTCCACAAAATAAATATTGTAAAATCATATATATACAAAATGTATACAAGTCCACAAATTAAATTTATAAAAATTAGATACATACAAACATTGATTACATCAAGTCTAATTATACACATACAAATACTAACTTATACAATTCTACAAACAATGTAAAATTATATATATATAAAACATACAAGTCTATAAACAATCATTGATGAATATATATATATATATATACACACACAATTACGAACGTATAAATTTGACATAAACCACAGTAGATGATACAAGAAAAAGTTAGCAAACTATACAGTTGATTTCTACTTCTATACGTCTACGTACTCAAATTATTCAAGTCGTCTCTCTCGATCATTTCAAATACAATTTAAAACAGATTCTATAATCAAAACGTCGATTGTCAATGGAGTAATTATATAAACATGGATAAAAATTAGTTAATTGTCGATCTATTAGAATACAAATTGCAAACAACTATTAGAATAAAACTTCAATTATTAATGGAGTATTTATACAATTACATAACAAATCAGTTCAGTTGCTCTGTTTTTTTCAATTCCTCAACTACATGAATGCAAAGCAAAAAATATAAATCAATGCAATACATTTCTAGCCAAGAAAAATAAATTATCGCCGAGATTGAATCAGATGTACATATATGAAATCTATTGGATTGTATGAAGAAGATATAATTGGTAAGAAAGTCTAACGAGCTAATATTCAATAAATTAATGGATTTCATACCTTTTCCTAATTAATATTTCCGTCATAAACTTTTAAAAAATCTGAATTCAATTATGTATAAAACTTTTTAAGAAAAAAATTATACCGTCGATCACTGTTGTAGCAATTTAAAATATGATTAGCTAAGGAGAACAATTAATTTGATTATGACAATTGGAAGCTATATGCTAGAGTTGCACCTTTTTTATAAGTCAATTTGTTACTTTCCAAACTTACGTTGGCTCTTTATTGGTTAGAGCATCACATCATTATTATTTACTCTTTAAATTAAAATATAGAACTCTCTATTTTTTTACGGAATCAATTCCAATTTAATTTTCTACTTTAGTGTAATATTCATATTTTTTTTTATAGTAAAGAGAAGATTGTTTGTTTTAATGCTTGAAAAGAATAAAGAATGAAGTGAAAAGATCTAGTACAACAAAAATGGTTCTTAGTTTCAAGCTTTTGATTTTGATTGATTCACCTAATGAAAAAAAAAAGGTTTTATATAAATTAATTTCAATCAATATTGATATGGATGGCCAACATGACAATCCATTTAACCATCAAAAATGAAATAAATATGAAGGATGAGATTAATTCTATAAAGTTGTAACGACCTGTTAGTCGTTTTGAGCAGTAGAGTTTACTCCTGGTAATAACTGTCTGGGTCGACGGATCCCACGATGGACCGTCATGGGCACGACGGACCGTCGAGGGGGTCTCGTTCCAAAACACTTAGAATCTAAAATTTTGGGTATTGAGAACAACTCTCTGAACTTCGCGACGACATGGCAGGACGGACCGTCGTGGGTACGACGGACCGTCACAGACCCTTTAGAGAAATTTAGTCTCTGAACTTTGTGACGGAAGCAGCAGGACGGACCGTCGCAGGCACGACGGGCCGTCACAGGCTGCGTAACCCTGACTTGGTCAGATTTCCGTTAAAAGTTTTAAGGGGCGTTTTGGACTATTCCTACTTTTAATTATAAAGTTAGTGGGTTAATGTTAATAATTCAACTACTTGGGGGTTAAAGGAGATAACCTTGAATTAAATAGTGGGTTACTTTTGTCATCTTTTATACTTAATTATATGGTAATTAGGGTAAAAGAAAAAGAGTTGAATAAGGAAAAATAGAAAAATCATAAAGAGGAAGGGACGAACGAGCTAGAGAGAAAGAAGAACGAAGAGGAAGCAAGGGCATTGGTGAAGTAGATTTCTCGATCACGATTTTTCGGTGGAGGTAGGTTATGGTTTGTATACTATGCGTAGTAAACTCTTAATAGCGAATGATATGTATTGGGTAGTGTTGTAAACCCTTCTATATGCTTAATTATGTGTTTGCATGTTGTGATTATATAATTGTGATAAAATAAGCATGATGAAGCTATTGAATCCTAAATCTTGAAAAAGAAACCCTAGTCTACTTTGTTAATGATGATGTCTTGGTATAAAGGAAGGCTTGATGAACGAAAGTAGTGAGATTAGGGGATCGGGTGCCACGTTCCGGTACCAGGATAGTATATGAGGATCAGAGTGTCACGTTCCGACACTAGGATAGTATATGGATCGGGTGCCACGTTCCGGTACCAGGATAGTATATGAGGATTGGAGTGTCACGTTCCGACACCAGGATAGTATATGGATCGGGTGCCACGTTCCGGTACCAGGATAGTATATGAGGATCGGAGTGTCACGTTCCGACACCAGGATAGAATATGGATCGGGTGTCACGTTCCGACACCAAGATAGTATATGAGGATCGGAGTGCCACGTTCCGGCACCAGGATTAGCAAAGAGAATGAATCTTGAAATATGTTAATATACTCAATTTAATGAACCTAATTCCCAAATGAGTATGATGGGGAGGCGTGAGTCCTCATTGATGAGCTTGGTGTTGAGACTAAGGGTTATGGTAATTGTAAATACCGCATGTTGAGTATTGTAGTTGATTTTATGATATTATCTGATATATACTGTTTTCTATTTTAAGTTGGCCGATGATATCTACTCAGTACCTGTGTTTTGTACTGACCCCTACTTGTATGTTTCTTTCTTTGTTATTTGTGGAGTACAGCAAACGTACCGTCATCTTCAACTCAACCGCAACTCTAGCCAGTCTTCATTACACCGGATTTTAGGGTGAGCTAACGCTTCTAGCTTGGACTGGATCTTCTTGCACATGTCTTGATGCCTTGAAGTTCCGGCATGGACTAGCTTTTTATTTATTTTAGCTTTCTAGATACTCTTAGAATTAGTAATTTGAGGATAGATGTTCTTGTGATGATGACTTCCAGATTTTGGGAATAATAAGTTTGAGTTTTAAAAGTTAATTATTGATTTCGTTAATGAGTTTTAAGTCTTCCGCATTTTATTTTGTTTATTATGGTTGAAATGGTAGGGTTTAGATTGGTTGGTTCGCTCACATAATAGGATAAGTGTGGGTGCCAGTCGCGGCCCGATTTGGATCGTAACAAAAGTTTACGAAATATTTACCTTTTTAAATATTTTTACCGTTCAATAAAATGAATATTTTTCAATTTTTTAAGAAATATTTTAATTTTAAGCCTAGTGATAGTAAGAGTCCTAACATATTTTAGTACGAGGCTTGAAATCTCGACCTTTCATTTGTTTGCCATTTTCTTATTTCAATTTGCTTCGCCTTTTTTTTTAGTCTGCTTTGATTCTTTTTTTTAACGATTTTTTAATTTAAATTTTCCATCTGACGTGTTTAACGCCACATGATTAAGATTAAAGAATGTTTTAATACATTTGATATATTTTATTTTAAAATTACAAATTTTAAAAATCTTCTTTACTTTTTTAAAAATAAATAGGAGAAAAAATTCAATCTACAACCAATTGAACTAAAAAAAAAGATGGAAATAATTACTCTCCTCCAAAATAGGTGGTCTATAAAGAAAGTGAATTGTTCGTGGTTGTGGATATGTGTATGTGTAACTCAAAACGAATCTAAATTTTTTAGAATATAGTTATAACTTATATTACCCAAAAAAAAGTTTAAAATGTGTTAAGTGAAAATAGAGATAAGTAATTCAACATTCAATTAATTACATCACTTAATAATGTTCTTATAGTAATAGTGTAGTATTATACCAATTTTCAAAAAACATACCCTAAAAATATTTAATTTTATGAAGAGACTACAAATTCAAGTGTTCTATTATTTTCTATAAATTCACCGTTGTGTGCAAGTCTGACATCATTATCACTTGAATTAGTTTATTAAATATATAAGATAAATATATTAATTAATCTTTATACGTTATGAGTGCACCGTACAATCTTGACTGGTAACACAAAAATTCTAGTAAATATTAGATTTTAAGGGAAAAGTGTTAAATATGTCCCTAAATTATTCGAAAAGGTCTAGATATACCCTCCGTTTAAAGTTTGGTTTACTCATACCCCTGCCAACCAAATTTTTGCCCAGATATGTCCTTATAGGCGTTAGTTGGTATGTTGGACATATTCAGCTCATTTTTTTATTTCTTTAAATGCACATGGAATTGTCATGTCATTTTGAAAATGGGAAGACATCAATTATGTTTAATTTTTTTATTTCTTTAAATGCACATGGAATTGTCATGTCATTTATATGAAAATGGGAAGACATCAATTATGCCTCTAAAAAATTCGGACAAATAAACACCTAATCCGACCCAAAAATCAACCCACTTTTAAATAAACTATCCGACCCATTTTCAATAATTTTGTTTAATTTTTATTTTTCGATAAATTTCGAAAATGAGTAATTGATTAATAAAAATAAGAAAAATATGAAAAAATATAAAATTACCGCCAAAAATTTACAAATAAATATAGTAACCTTGAATTCAACAATTTAACATTTTCTTTAAATTTTTATTTTTTTGATAAATCCCAAAAATGAGTAATTGATTAATAAAAAATATAAAAAAAGATAAAAAAAAATTAACACCAAAATTCAAAAATAAATGTAATAACCTTAAATTCAAAAATTTCAAAAAAAAAAATTAATTTGTATTTTTTTCGGCAAATCCCGAAAAATGAGTAATTTATTTATAAAAGATAGGAAATATATGGGGGGGGGGGGGGAAATTTACGCCAAAAATTCACAAAAAATATAGTAACCTTTGTGTTAATTTTATAGTTTTTTCATATTTTCCTATTTTTTACTAAACCATTACTCATTTTTGAGATTTACTGGAAAAAAATCAAAATTTAAAAAATTATTGAAATTACTGAATTTAAAGTTACTATATTTATTTGTCAAAAAAATGAAAATTATTTTTTTTGTAGAATTAAAGGTTACTATATTTATTTGTGAACTTTTGGCGTTAATTCTAAATTACCTTTCGCATTTTTTATAATCAATTACTCATTTTTGAGATTTACCAAAAAAATAAAAAATTTAAAAATTTATTGAAATTATTGAATTAAGGTTACTATATTTATTGTTGAACTTTTGGCGTTAATTTTATATTTTTTTTCATATTTTTCTATTTTTTATCAATCAATTATCATTTTCGGAATTTACCAAAAAAATTAACAAAATTGTTAAAAACGGGTTGGATAGTTTATTTAAAAGAGGGTGATTTTTGGGTCTGATTAGGTGTTTATGAGTCCGAATCCCTTTCAATTTTCATATAAATGTCATGTGGTAAGCTCAAAATGACGTGACAATTTCATGTGACATTTAAAGAGATAAAAAATGAGTTGGATATTTCTAACATATCAACTAATGCCCATAAGGGCATATCTGGGCAAAATTTAGACGACGAGAATATGAGTGAACCAAACTTTAAACGGAAGGTATATCTAGACCTATTCGAACAATTTAGGAACATATTTGACCCTTTTTTCTATTCCCTGCATTTAATATACTAGTTTTTTCTTTAAGGAAATTAATCGTTATTGCATACCTCAAATACGTGAATTAACTATTAAGTGCATTTGATGGTTTAATTTGTCATCGAAATAAAATTAAATAAACGAAAAAAGAAAGAAAATGTGACATGATAAAGTTGATAAAATTAGTAATTAATTTCTTTTCGAGAGAGATAAATATGAAGAGGGACAAAGAAGAATACCCCAGAGGCTGAGCTACATCGAAAAATTATATCTTATATGCAAGTAAAATAATAAATAAAGTGATCAAATAACATATCTATTAGTTTCAAGTGGCTTTGAAGAGCCGAGACACGAATAAGATGTTTGTGTGTTTAAATCTCGCACTAACTCCTTTTTCACTTTTTAAGCATAACTTTTGGACACTCTTCAAAAAAATTTTGGCTCTGTCACTTGCTATATCCTCTTGGCAATCCAATCTGCAATCATAAGATCATTGACTGCATTATATCCTGACAAACTAAGATACTTGATAACTTTGTTACCACTTGAAATATGAGTGTCAATAATATCATGAATATTTAGCCAATTTTCACAATATTCAGCATTATTAGCTGCGATTGAAAATTCAGCTCCTGCGACATCGTACAACTTTTGTTTTTCAACATGAATCAAAGCACCCTTATACACACCTATTATATGATGATACAAATTGTGACATTGATCAAGAGCTCGTCTCGATTCTAGAATATTTTCCTCTTCCATGTATATTTGTGTCTTTATCGCGTTTATAAGTCCTGTCTCGATGATTGCTAATGTCAGGTGCAACAAATCCTTTGCTAATACGATTTGAGGATTTGATTTCATAATTTCCAAACAAAATGAAGAATTCCAACTTTTTGTATAACCAATACAAGCATTCTTGAGCAATTTTGGAGAATTTGGCTCTAGCATAGCAATAATTGTTCGTGGTAGAAAGAAGAACAAGGACGGCAAAATAAATATTGCAAGAATTGAAATATTGATCGATGAAGACATAATATTCTTGTTATGAGAGTGTGTATTGCTTGAAAATTTAAAATGATTTTATGAAATTGTATCATGAGCAATAGTTGGAATATATATGCATAATGAATTGTTTCAATAATTGATTATTTATTTGGTACAACTTATCTAGTATGACTTATTTATCATGATTTAATTGTGACGAATATCAAGAAGGTAAAGATTTAAATTGTAGGCTTTCAACTATAGGAAGAACACTGTACTTGGATGGATTAAATGAACATACAATATTTTTTAATAATAAATATTATGCTCATACAAACGTGGCAAAACTCATTTTCCCTGATGTATATAATTCAACGTGTAGTATAACATTATATATATCGCTGAGTACTTAATCAGACTACAAGACATTTTCAATTAAGTATATCTAGAGATACCATCTTAATCAGATCGATGTAATCGTTTTCTTTAACTTCTGCTGGACTAACTTCATTACAGTTTCTACCGTGCACCTAGGGGAATTTGTAAAACTAATAGCTCTCTATAGAACAAACAGACTCAGCGTGATATCACGGACAGGGCCTAAAAGAGACCTTTGCAACGTAGAGAGACTGTTTTCGCTTTAAACAAAAGCAATTTGAAGCTAACAGTGGGAGTATAAGTATTGTATCCGAATCCCAATCCTGCAATATATGATGCTGAGGGGGGATTTAACTGCAAAATGTTCTATCCACACACCACCAGTATACATTCCAACAGTCTGTTAATGTCCGTCCAATCAATTACTTTTTATTTCCACAATTGTCGTATAATATGGAAGATGGGGAAAATACTTCAAAGAAGCTAACTGATATTGTGAAGAAAATGTGCAAGAGCCATCGCTGCTTAACTTCCAGAGGCATTAAGTCTAGACAAAACAAACGAACTAATAGTCCTGCAATTGGAACTTAAGAAGTAGCAGCAAGCTATAACAGGGAGTTAGTTTCCTTGTCAATCAAAAAAATACACACGTCTATTCACTAATTTTCCCAAAAGAATATTTATATTTGGCTAGAAGTATCTCACTGGTGAATGAGAAAGGGAAAAGAACATAATGTAGCACAGATTTAACCTTACAGTAGTAAGTTACATTTAGCTCCATATTACCATCAATGACACTTTTTTCTAACCAGAAAGCAAAAGCAACTGCAGCCAAAGGTTAGGCCCATCGCCGTCAACTGTACAACATCCTTAATCATTGATATTGCTCTTTTGGAGCAACATGGCTCCTGCTTTCGGTGACATTGGATTTCACGCCAATGACCTCTGATGCGATTTCCCAGCTCCCACTTCTCCTTCCCCAGCTTGAATTTCGTATGTCTGCTTGCACATTGGGGGCTCGCCTATCTGACCCAAGAACAGAATCAGCCTCAGACGAATTATGGTGGTGCACATCACTCTCTCGGCTTCGTATCTCTGCTTCAATGTCTTCAATATTATGACGCTGTGAGATCTTTAGAAGGTCTCCACCAAATTCAAGATCATCTTCTACTTTCACTCGTTGATCCTCGCCCATTTCGACTTCAGCTTCCCTGGTAGTGGGCAAAGGAGGTCGTGGTTCTTCCTCTTGTACATTAGCTCGGAAGTTGTTCCGTGATGGTTTTACTTTTGTGCAAAATACTTCCATGAAGTTGTTCACACAACCAAGGTCATAGACATTGATCCTGTTTTCTGCTTTATAGCGGAAATTTTCATAGGTTGTCTGAAAAAGAAAAGGTTAAACACAATTGTGAATGCTCAGACTGCTGCATATTTAAACAGCACAAGAGGAAAATTTCTAGTTGACATGACAGTAAAACTTGACTCTCTATCATGCAACTATAACTGCATCTACAGAAACAAACAGAAAAAAAATTACAAGTATTCAGGTATATCTACATTTACTGAATGGGACTCAGCTTTTACAGAAACCACAAGGGCATTCATTAGACAAGCTTCTCGAGGTATCTCACAGTACCTTGTCTAGAAGACTAGAAGTTATCTACTTTAACAACTATACAGACAATACTTGACTATAAGATAATAATGCATGAATACCAGCCAAAAAGGATTAGTTGGTTTAAATGAACAGAAGAAAAGAAAAGCATTTTAGAAAAGAGAGTGCATTTTATCTGAAACAAGACCAGCCCAAAACCTTTACAAGAACTGCCTGCAACTATTGAACACATATGCAAAGGAACAACTTTTGGTAATAAAGAACACATAAAACAGCAACCTAAACCTACCCTTGTGCAACAGTACACTAAAAAGCAGCACATTAGGCTCCTCATCTTTTCCTTGCATCACGAGGTCAGTAAAAAGGCATCAAAAACTTCCTACCACATTCTGCTAAAGAAAACAACAGCAGCACATTCATGGGCCCAACAAAGGTATAAAAACAGCCAGAGGCAAATCATGAAAGGCCTGGCTATGGAATGCACCACATATGACAGGTTCATTCCGTATCTTGAAGCACAACTAGTATCAATTTCCCCTATTCTCTATAACAACCAATCCTATCGCCATTATGAATACAAGATAAAGCAGCTGACCTGATTGGTGCTTATTAGATACAAGTGAAAGCCAGTGAGTCCACCAACAAACCACAGGGAAATAAAACAATAAGCCATTAGAACCACGGATGCTGGTGACTCTTTCAGTGCCTTCAAGACTGTGCTTTGATTATTATCCATTAGCACCTTGATGTACAGAGCACATATTGCAAACACATAGATGCATAGCAGCATAGCAGAAGAGACAAAGCAAAAGAAAAAACGGTAGTTACGCTGCAAAATAAAAAAAGAAGTATCAAGAATAAACCAATAGATCCAAACGCTATGGGAAACAACACTCAAAACCAATGTCAATAGTATAATACCCTACCAATCCAATGCATTGGCCAACCCATGGGCAGTGGTGATCAAATCGCTCCACACAATTGTTACAGATGGAGCAATGCGAACAACGTGGAGGGCGATATAGCATGCAGGTATCACAATATTTCACTCTGACTGGCATCCCATTAACAATTACTTCTTTTGTTCGGGGAAATTGAAGGCTGGGCGTTTGTCTTCCACCCTCTACCGATGCAGAAAGTTCATGACGGAACTCCTCCTCTGGTGGATGAGAATTACGTGGAACAATACCTGGATCTCGAGCTGATGTAAGAAGCAGCAGCACCAGTACCTGCCAAAATCAATTTATGGAACCTCTAAGCCACAGCTTGTAGTTATTTCATTATTCCTCTACACTATTCCGGATTATCAAAAAGTGATTCAAGTAGAGAGGCAATAACAGTACATAGTTCAACATAAAAAGAAACTATCAGAACATATTATAAGGTATCTATTTTCAAAAAGTACTGCATTCAGCTATCCGAAACACAATGATAAAACAAGTAACCTGAATCAAATTCTGAAGTTTCACTAACAAAATCTGAGAGCTAACAAAACATATCCATATGTGCTTGACATTTCCACATGTTCAGCAGGCTTCTACTAGCAAAATAGTGCAACCTCCAACAGTCCAAACAAAGAAGAAATTAAGGTCGCATTTATTTTTGTTATGATTAAGACGTCTGAATCTCAATGCATATCTGGATACTAAATGAAGTGTCTAGATTTCAACATCTGAATGTGCACAATTCAAAATTTGTTTAAAATAGTTGATCAAACTTTATATCAATTAGACAATTGTTTTAACATATGTAATCAAAGAAGAGCAAACATAAATTTAATCCTTCAATTATAAAAAAAATCCAATATGCATTTTCTTTACAAAATTTGCATTAGTGACAAGAGTTCAAGCCTATCAATTATATGCAGCTATAGAATCGGGCATCTACTACAATTGTCAGAAAACATACTTAGGAATAGTTTATTAGAAATTTAAAAGGTGTAAATACAAATTTATCTACATCACTTTGACAAGTAAAGACTCCACTTCTCATCAGTTCAAAAAACTTAATTGTCCCGATAGAACAGAAAAGAGAGGTAAAACAAGAAAATGGAATGAGCCAAGGCCAAAATTTCTCAATTTTTTTATGTTTATGATATTGAAGACATGCAAGCATCCTTGTTCATTGTTCTAATGAAATTTACCCATCCCATCCAAACCTGTCATCATTATCAATGCATCCTTCTAGCCACGAGTTAAATTATATCTGACATGTGCCTTTTTAGACCCTTGGTTTAAAACCTAAAAATTACCATTGAAAAATTGGTATCTAGATATATAATTTCAAATAAAAAATTGAAAATCTTATCGATGAAAATTTTGGCCGACTGGTTGATAGTAGGTGAAAGATATGCAAGAAGTGGTGAAATTGTTTTGCCGAAAGAGACAAAGTGATATGGAGAGGACAAAAGAAGTGTATTTTTAAGGTCAGGACGGGTAGACTGGATTTCTGACCTCTATAAAGTGCAAACAAATGAAGCCTAACACAAAAAAAAATCATTGTAATATCAGATATAGAGCTGTTGGGTAACGGCTATTTAGGTTAGTTCTTCTTAGTTTTGTTTTTTAAGATGATCCTTTTAGTTATTTACCTTCTTCATATTCAGTAATTAGGTCTGAGACGAAGTCTTGAAACGATGTAACTAAAAGATCTAAGAAAATAGAAAGGGAAAATTATGCAAAATGTCTGCCCATAAAGTCTACTTACCACCTTTTTAGCAAAATTTTTATTTAAATTAACCTAAAATGGCCATTCAGCCCTATTTTTTCCAAAAGAAATAACAGCCACGACCCACGTGTTTCTTCTGCTACATCCTTCGGCCTCCTTTTTCTTCTTCATGTGTCATTTTCTTCTTCGTAGTCGCTTCGATCTGCCATTAAAGCATTTTCTTCTTCTTCTTCAAGAAGCTATGGCTCTTAAGAACGAGATAAAAAAGCGAAAGTTCGTCAAAAAGACGGAACATCCAATCGCTACTAACTCTAAAATCAATAGGAATCAGCTGAAGATTAATAAGATTATATCTTCTTCTTCTTCCTCCTCCTTCCTTCCTTCTTTCCTCCCTCCTCCAAGATCAATCAGCCATTAAAGTTTCAAAGATTGCTTGATTTAAAATTTAACGTAACATAAACATGAATTGTTTCAAACGAATTTATATCAATTACTCAAAACATTGAGAGGGTTTCATATCTAAAATTTGAGACTGTTTAGAGGTGATTTTGAGTTGAGTTGAGTTGATCGTGATTGAATAGTCAGTGTATACTTCATGTATAGCTATGCTCTATTCAGCTTTTTGAGTGTATCATAAAGTATAGTCAGTCTATAGCTCATGTACAAGTAAACTATATTGTATAGTCAGTCTGTCAGTGTATACTTATTACTTTGCATGACATATGACTTTTGGCAAAGCTATATTGTATAATCAATAATACCTTCTCTGACTTTTGGCTCTATATATTGTATAGTCAGCGTATACTTCCTATGACTTTTGAAAAACATGACTATATTTATTTTGAGATTGACTAAAAAAATGTATTGTATAAACAATGCATATGGTTAGCCCTTTATATTATTAATTGTATAAACAATGCATATGATGTATGTGTATTTTTGATACATAGATATACATCATATATGCATGATTATACACTAAATACAATATCAATACATGCATTACCTTTTATGCAATATTGATACATTACATGTGCAATTATTTTTGCTGAAATTTTTGTCACATGTATGGAAGAGTTGGAATTTGCTCCATTTTTTAATGTGAAAAATATCTTGAGATACAAAAAATGCAGTTTACCCACAGTTTTTCTCCCAATTACCCAAAAACAAAAAATGGGGCTATTTTTTATGTAAAGAAAATTATGTTTGTATTTGATGTGAACTAATTACTTTGTTATGATAACCAACAAGAAGGTGGGGATATGGGGATAAAGAACTTGAAGGTACAGAGTAAAGCTCTCAAAATGAAATCATTGTGGAAATTTGCCAATAAAAATTAGATGCTATGGAGAAGGGTAATAAGCGCAAAATATGAAGGTGAAGATACGTGGATGACGAAATAAGTGACTACACCTTTGGAAACAAACATGGAGAAGCAAAATACCTCAATAAATCACATGCTTCATATGGTTATTGGCCAAAGAAGCTGCTCTGACTCAAGATAAAACTTGAAGAAAAGAGGGATAACCTTATGCTCTAGTTTTCTTAATGGGGAGGCATTAGAGACGATGAATCATCCGTTCCTACACCGCAAGTATACCCAACAACTATGGAGGATATTTTTGAACCTCAAAGGCATCTCCTGGACCATGCCCAGGAAGGTCTCAGGGGCTTTGAAGAGTTGGGAGGCAGCAGAGGTGAATGCAAAGGACAGAAACAGGTGGAGAATTATCCCTGCTGTGTATATGGTGGACTATTTGGAAAGGAAAGGAACTCTAGGTGTTTTGAGATCATAGAGAATGGTGTCCAGAAAGTCAAGTTAAACTGCATTTTATTGTTATGCTTATGGTGTAATCAAGTATACTCCAATGACACTATCAGTAATCGATGTTTTAGACTCAATATAGACGAAAACAAGTGGAAAAGGAGACATCTGTATATAATAGTTACAGTACAACCCATGTACTATTTTGTGATATAACACAAAGTTACCTATTTCAGAAAAAAAAATTACTCTGTGTAAATATTCTAGATTGTCCCCAAATAGAAAACCCATGATACGAAAGTAAAAATGAAATTAAAAAACATACTCTAACCAGAAATCTTACTGCCTTGGCACTACAGACTATATACCCACCCACAAAAAACCAGAAATCATAATAGCAAAATCCAATCACAAAACTCTTCCAATTATGTGTAAAAGAAAAAGATAAAGTAAAAGCAAATAAATAATCAGAAGAACTAAAATACAGGCGCACACACATAGGGACAAATAAATCCTAGATGCAAATGCTTCAATATCCATGAATAAATGAAATGCAGCAAGCCAGCAACTAGCCACTAGCAAAAAACCAGAAGAATTCAAAGCAAAACAAACTTGTCACACTTTTTATCCCTACTGGTGAAAAAAGTACTGTACAGCTTACATGGATGGTGAAAACAATTGCTACTACCAAGATAGCATATCCTGCATTGTACGATGGGAACTCATGGCGCAAATGCCTTGCAACGAACACACAGAAAACAGTGACGGGCACTATGATAAGCAATAAGCTGATAAGCAACGACTTTGCATCCGGCCCAAAAATCAACCTTCCACCTAGAAAAAAATACTGCAAGAGACAGGAAATGAGTTTTAAAAAAGAAGGCAAATGAAACCCCAAGCAAAAAGTATAGCATGGCATGTGACTGCTGATTTGTTACAGACGCAACAGATGAATGACTCCACTGTTGTTGCTGCAAATGAAAATATTGAAAAATGATTTATCTTTTGCATCCTTGATTGACAAGAACAGATGGAAGATCAAGAGACAATTTCAAGAGGGAAACTTAACAATTTGTTTTCATTGCAATCATCAGTGCAAATGGTCTCACCTATATTTACTATTTTCTGCTCGGTGGTCTTAACCAGTACTCAGAAACTGGTCTAAATTTAAAATATTTTCTTCAAGGCTTTGAGCGCAGACAAGATTTATACATGGTAGCAACAACTATTGGGTGGTCATGAGAATGAGGATGAGTGGAAGCAAGCAGTGTGAGTGGCTTAATCAAAAGGGAAAATGTAGGTAGCAGGTATACTGATTCCTTCTATTGGTTTTGTTAATCTTCGATGGCGATCTTCTCCGATTTCCTTTTCAAGACTTCTCTCTGTTCAGAACAAATCTACTTGTGGCTATGATCATGATTTTATAACAATAGTTTTTGAATTGTACATACATCACCTCAAGATAAACGGGCCTCTAATTGTTAAACTCAGGGGGATGTTACTAACAAAAATCCAATACAGAAGGAATTTAGGCGCCAAAAGTCTATGATCCATGCATCCAGCATAGAGGGGTCCCCGCACAAAGAAGATATTTATGAGGAAAACAGCCTGATAAACTATATTATATTTACAAATATGAATTTTATACAGGGTTTTCTTTTCTCTATGAGGGGCTTCCCCTTCTTTCTACCCAGTCATCCCTACATTTGCAATGTCAAGCATAAGCTTAACACTTGGATTTTAATACGACCAATATATGCGTATCAAAATAAAGAAAATAATGAAATCAATGGGCCAAGGGCCCATGATGAGCCGATTGTGATAATAAATATTCGACTTAAAGTTCTTTTATTTTTGATAAGTAGACTTGAGGTTAATTTTATGATAAGCAACCTTTCAGTATAGGAATTCAAGTGCTACTAACATCCAAGAAAGTCTAGCAAGATTACTAGAAAGGAAGATAGCTACATCTTTTCTTTTTCTAATCACGACTAACTAACGCGAAAAGCACACATTAGCGGAACCTTAAAAAGCATGTCAGTGTACTAGGGCATATGTACCATGTTGAGATCACCTTCAGTGCAGGGGTAAGAGTGTCAAAACAATTCTGTTCCAACTATACTTCCTTAGGTAAAGGCCAACTAGACATAGTTCATCAAGAAGAAGATAAAATTCACTCTATGTTGACTAACTAATAGTACTTCATTAGGCCAGGCCCTCAGAGTTGCACCTAACTCCCTTCCTAACCCTTCTATCGTTGCTAGAAACTATCTAATCATTTTGAGACAGCCATGAATGCACACAACAATCACAAGATGTTGATGACACCCTGATCTTCTGTGATGCAGAAGTTGAACAATTGAGAATTATAAGAATTATACAGGTTTTCTTTGAAGGAATTTATGGGCAGCATAGTCATCTTTTCCGAATAAATGAAGTATCAAACATGGAGGATTTGGCACTAATCCGAGGGGAGGGGGGGTGGGGTGGAGGGGAGACTCTTCCCACTACTTTTCTAGGCATGCCACTGGGCGCCAAGTCAAGATCTATGAATATGAAACAATGTCCCGGAGAAATGTGAGAAAAAACTCTCAAGATAGATGTGCCAAATTTTGTCAATGGGGTCATTCAAAGATTGGAGAGAATAAGAAGAAACTTTCAGTTATAGGGTAAAAACAAAAAGAAAAGGTCTATAACCTAGACAATTGGAAAGAGGCAGTTCTCAGCAAGGCTCAAGGTGGATTGGGATTTAGAAATTTGAAGAATCACAGCAAAGCCCTCAAATTTTCGATTCACCTGATCTTACCACTTCTGAAAAGAGCCAATAAAATAGTAAAAATATGAAGTAATTATAGAGGTACTCTCAAGACCCTTATGGATCGTTTGGTAGAGTGTATAAGAATAATGTTAAATAGAGTGTATTAGTAAGCATGTATTAGTTATGCTTGCATTAATTATACATAAATTATTTTTATGCATTGTTTGGTTTGATACATTAAAAAAAAAGCATGAATAGCATAAACAAAAATTATTTACTAAGATACCCTCCACTTGTGGAGAAGATGTAAAAAGGCTTTAAGGGGAAATTGGGTCACTAATCATGCTAATGCATGCATAAAACCATTGCATCACTAACCGTAAGCTCTTTTGTTTTTTGGTGCAACCAAATCTACCCAAAAGACCTTTTATTATTTGCTAGGGGAGATCTTAGATCAGTATCTACCAGTGTTCTTAAAGGCAAGCGCCACTCGCCAAAGGCAATGGGGGTTGTTCCTATTTCCCGCGAGGGGTGGCGAGGTCAAAAAGGCGAGCAAAGGCGAGTGGTGACGTGGAATTGGCGATGCAATAGGCGTCACCTTTTTTATTTTGTTTTTTTTTAAGTCTGAATATTAAAAACTAAATAACCAGATTAAGTTTTTTTTGGGTATTTTTCAAACTTGATGTCGCGACTGCTGTTGCTCTTTTTTGCGATTGCAAACTTGAAATCAATTCCTTCTCAGTTCACAACGAGTGAAAACTTGAAGGCAAGAGTCGTGACTGCTGCTGCTGCGAGTTCATGACTATTGCAGCTGCTAGTACTGGTCTGGACTTTTCTCTTCTCTTACATGACTTCTCTCTTTTCTTCTTTTCCCGAATCTCTCTTCACTTCTTTTCTCGAGCCAATCTCTCGTCCCTTCTTTTGCCCTGTTATTAGTACTCTATCAATCCCTCTATTTTTTTTAATTGTGAAGTCTAGTGAAGAATGACTGAGTTACTGAAGCCACTGTCCACTGCCTACATTTTAAAAAAAAAATCTTCTATGATTATTTCTTTGCAATTTGATTTAGTTTTAATACAAGTAAATATTTATATTTGCGATTAAATATTTTTAATTTTTTGTATTAATTAGCGCCTCGATTCAAAAAGGCGAGCGCCTCACCGTGTGGCGAGGCATGCCCTTGTCGCCTTTTGTCACCTCTCGCCGTCCAAAACATTGGTATCTACTCCGCATCAGACTTTCAAGCAATTCTCAGAGGTGTCAGGATTGCAAGCAGATTTCCAAAAAAAGGCTCTATATACTTTGGTGGAGTTGTTGAGAAGGGAAGTGATAGAATTGTGCATATGCTTGGAATACCTGCTGGTCAGTTAACTTTTAAGTATCTTGAAGTTCCACTATCCACCAAGAAAATATCTTTTATCCAATGGCAACCTCTAATAGAAAATATATTGGCCAGAATTACATCTTGGACATCAAAAAACCTCTCATATGCCGGAAGAGCTCAGCTAGTTCAATCTGGAATATTTCGAATACAATCTTATTGGTTTCAACTATTTCAGATGCATGTTGAAGTTCTCAAACCAGTGTTTTGGACGGCGAGAGGCGATAAAAGGCGACAAGAGCCTGCCTCGCCACGTGGCGAGGCGCTCGCCTTTTTGAATTGAGGCGTCAATTAATACCAAAAAATAAAAATATTTAATTGCATATAGAAATATTAATTAGTATTAAACTTAATTAAATTGCAAAGAAATAATGATAGAAGAATTATTTGTTTTTTAAAATGTGGGCAGTGGGCAGTAGCTTCAGTCACTCTGTACTTCTTCAGCAGACTTCACAATAAAAAATAAAGGGACTGATAGAGTACTAAAAACAAAGCAAAAGAAGAGGAGATAAAATCGAGAAAAGAAGAGAGATTCGAGAAATAAAGAAAAGAGAGAAGTCCAGACCAGTACCTGAGCAGCAACAGCTTTCAGTCATCGCTAACTAAGAAAGTAATTGATTTCAAGTTTGCAGTCGCGAAATAAGCAGCAGCAGTCGCAACATCAAGTTTGAAAAAATACCCAAAAAACCCTAATTTGGTTATTTAGCTTTTAATTATTAAAATTCAGACTTTAAAAAAATATAATCAAAAAGGCAACGCCTATTGCATCGCCAATTCCACGTTACCACTCACCTTGGCTTGCATTTTTAAACCTCGCCACGCCTCGCCAGAAATATGAGCAGCCCCATCACCACGCCTCGTCGCCTTTGGCGAGTGGCGCTCGCCTTTAAGAACACTGTCTCGAACTGACAGAAGAATACTACCGGAGTTCTATTTGGTCTGGAACTAACACAGTCACTAAGAAGGGTCTTGTTGCATGGGAGAAGGTATGTAAACCCAAGGTTTTTGGAGGTCTAAATATCACTAAACATTATGCTTTGGAATAAAGATGCCTTAGCCAAAAAAGACTACTGGGATCAACTGGATTCATGAGTTTTATCTCAAAGGCCAACTATTTGATAATGTCAGAGTGCCACAATAGGACTGCTGGATCATCAGGAAAGTTTGGGAAGCAAGATATACTTTGTCACAGGTGTAGATTTGAACATGTATTGAAGGCTTAACTAAACAAATCTACTCCGTATTGCTAGTTGACCTTCCTAAAGTTCCTTGGATATGTGTGATGTACAAGAATGATGTCAGACACAAAGCATAATTCATCATATGGTTGCAATTACAGGGGAAACTTTTAACAATTGATAGGCTTATCAAATGAAGTATGGCAATTAACCTTGAATGTTTATGTCATGCTCAACTAGAGACAAGAGACCACTTGCTTATGAGTTGCACATCAACTAAGCAAGTGTGGGATAAGATCCAGATGGATCCGACAGTAGGGATGCTTTAGAAATGATAAGGAGTAACATCTGACATGAGTCATCCAGAATGAAAAGGGAAGAACAATGTGAGCTCGCATTTTCTTCTATTTTATGACTGTGGTGTCTAGGCCACGCACCTCGACTAATTTCAAGCAACGGGTACAATGTAACTCTTTCCATCAAGGCTAGGTCAGATGGGAAGAATCACCTATTGTTTGGTATCCACTGAGTTTTGAACCTGGGTTCTCAACCACTTCATTGACCACTAAGCCAACACCCTTGGGTGCTATGAGAGCTCACAACTTCAAAGAGTGTACGCTGAATGTAGTTATGTCATATGGATGGAACGCAATCAAAAGGCGTTTGAGAAGTTATGCACACTGCTGACAACACAGTGAGCATGTTTGTTTTTAAAACCCTAATTTTGCCTTTTAATTATTAAGTCATGTCTTTTATTAAAAATAAATAAAAGAAGGCGGCAATGGTGTCGCCTTCCCTTGCCGCATTGACATGCCTCACCAGTAATAAGCGCCAAGCCTTTGCCTCACCTCGCCTCTCACCAAAGGCGCAAAGGCAATCACCTTTGAGAATACAGTAACTTAAAAACATTAGGTTCCTATCAGAACAACAGCATGGTTTTTCTCTCTTTCACTCACTTGTATAGATGGTTTCAACACAACCCATGTATTGTTTTGTGTTTAATACATACAACATTACAACATGTCACCTTCTCAAAAAGAAGTCATGAACATTTCTGTGATTATAAGTATCTCTTCAAGATAAAATGGAAAGTTTAAATCTAAATTATTTCTAAATAAGAATGTATGTCATTCTTTTTCAGACAGGCTGAAAAGGAAAAAATGACACAAAAATTGGGGAAAGGGGGTATTTTAATTGAAATTTAATCGGTATGCTATTAAATTCATAAAAATCTACTTTGCATTTCACTTCAAGGAAGTATGCAGCTCACTTATTGCTTTTCCCTCCAAGCCCTGTGAATCTTGTTACTTTTATGTGCTTTTCACTTTAAAAGCATTGCCACGTGGTTAAACAAGATAGAATGTTTACTCAGGACTTCAACTTCAATAAAGTGTCCCTACATCCTTGTCATTCTATCCTACAAATATCACACACCTGAAAGTGTAATCTCACCCCCACTTGACTTCTATAAAAACAATGCACCTTGATTTTAAGAGAAATGTCATTTTGCTACTCAACTCAATCCTAATAGTTGTTTGAAAGTCGCAGAAAATGTTTTCCGCATGAAAATAAATGATTCTTCATATGCTTTTTTGGTGCTTGATAAGTAAGAAAACTATATATTCCAAAACTATAACGGGAAAAAATTAACCAACTTTTCAGGGTGGAGCTGGGGTGGGAGAGGTATGGAAACCATATGTTGGAAGTAGCATAAATGAGTTTCAGAAATGACTTCCCTCCTCTTGCGAAGGAAGTTATTTTCCAGAAATTAAAGAAAAGTGTATTATTAAGAGAGAAAAATTCAAAACATTTAAGTCGAACATGAAAAAACTGGAAAACCTTTTCTGCCAACCAAGAAGATGAAAGTAGCATAAGTGAGTATGATGAGATGGATGGAGAGATACTATTATGAATGAAGATACTAGGTTGTTTGTTGTTGTTTTTGTTTCTACATACCAAACAAACCCTTAAAAACAAAAAGAGCTCTAAAATCCTTCTAAATTTTAGGGTTGCCTACTGTGTCCTTAGAGAGATATACATTTGCACTATTCCTGCTCAACGTGTCATAAAGTAAAGAAAGACAGTTAGCAGCAATACAAACTATATGTCAAACAAGAATTCGAAAGTCCATGTGACACGATCAGATTCCTAAGTAACTAGCAGCTATTCACCAAAAAAATCCTTTCTTGGAATATGACATTTCAAGTATTATTCAAGAAACAGCTCTTCTTTTTTTCCCCATTGGGTAGAGTCTTTTACTATACATAACTGTGTGCGGGTGTATCGATTGAATGTGCATATATGTAAGCTATGTCTTAACCTCAAAGAAAAGTTTCAACAATTTTCTTCAGATTTTTATGAACGTAACGAACTTGCAGACACTTGTCTGGAAACATCTTCTCAATCAGCAGTAGCTCCAGCATTCGGGATAAGATGCTTAACTGATGCAAATCCCAAGAGTTCCAAAATAAAAAGAATGCCGAGGAGTAACATTCTTTACAGTTCAGATCAAAACTTTAACATTTTAAAGGCCATTAGAATAACTCAAAGCTGCAAATATATCATACTAAGCAATTAAAATTCGATCTTTATGCAGAACTTAAGAAAGTAACTGATACACACACCAAGAAACTTATATCATTCTCTTCACTCATAGCGCCTCAAAACAACACAGCTCAAATAATGATATCAACAAATTGTTACTGACCAAAAAATGAAACGAAATGCTCATCAATAACCCTAGATACTAGAAAGTTGCTTAAAAAAACAAAATTAGCCTGAATCCCACTACATCAAACAATACCCTAACTAAAATTTCAAGCAAAACCCAGAAAAATTCAAACCATAACAAACGAAAAAACATCAGAAAAAAGCAAAATTGAAACAATCACAAGCAAGAAAGTAAGAGAAATTTCTCACATTGCTTCCTTTCCAGACTTGGTACACGCGCTTTGCCATGGGGCACGCCTCAACCCCACGTACTACGACCTTTCAAACCTTACGCTGGAACAGAGTCAAAGACTTGAAACTTAAGAAGATTCATTTTCTCCTCCTCTTCCTCCTCCTCCTCCTCCCTCAAAACCTATCCAACACCAAAACACAAAGAACGAAAATTCTCAGTAAATTCTCAACAAATTCATGCGATTTGTGAACCAAATGCTCAAATAAATAGCGTTCCTTAAAGGGTTTTTCTGGGATTTTGATTTGGAATATGGGGAAGAAGAGAATTTGAGGGGGTGGGTATAAGGACGGGAGATGGTGGTGGCGGTTTTGGAGTTTTTGGTAAAAAAAAAAAATATCCCCTTTTTTATGTTTTTTGGGAATTGTTATTTTTAGAAAACAAAATTAAATTGGTTCGAAAAAGGCTAAACACTTTTTTAAGTTAAGAAAATTTAATTTATTACATTAATTTTCTCTTTCTTAGGTCACTATTTTTAGTAGTGACATGATTTTTAAAATAGTTTTAGACTGTCATTTTTGGTTATTTAGATTTGTTTAAGATTTTGGACAGCCTACATGTATGAACACTTCTTGTCATATCGAAAATGTTGGAAGTGAAAAAAAACATACTCTAATAAAGAAATAAAAATATATAAATAAAGATGTTAAAAGAACATAAATATTTTCTTTAAGGATGGCAAGGAATATCAATGGGAAAAGAAGCTAAAAAGAAAAATGATTCAGGCTCAAATCAAAGGTCTTTTCGTCTTTTGGGGAAAAGTCAAGTTTGTTACGTTAGTAAATTAACCTTGAATTGTATCAATAGTGATTTAGATCATCTTCTCAAGTGTGCCTAATCTAATTGTGTGAGTAATTACAAAATTGTTTGTGAATGGACTCGTTTTCAATGTCGTTTCATCTCTCTAGTTAAGTAATTGTTCACCGTCTTTCTTTCCCATATCTGAAATGGCTTTATAGTTAGTGGCCTCCCATATAGATGACCGTCTGAATAACTTTTATTCTGTTTGTTGGAAGGTTTGTATGAATCTCTTCCCGTATGAACTCACTCACTATCCGAGAGAAGGTAAATCATACGTAATATAAATGTTTTGCGCCTTTGAGCCTGCACAAAACCTTTAATTATACTTCATCAAAAATCTGATTATTGCAAATAACATATTAAAGTCACTTCCTACTCAAAATTGTTAATTACGTTGTAAAAGAAATACCTATACATTTAACTTTTCTTAAACAAAATTGATGATCAATCAATGCGTGATCTTGAAATTCACCTATTTATTGACATCATTTGGTGATTAATCTATGGGACCAACAAGGTACTCTACTGAATTTTCTTTTTATTCTAACAAATTTATTTTAGGATTTTGTCTCATTAGGATAAACTGCATTGAATACAAAATTTACAAATTTCGTCTTTACCATTGGCATTAATATTATTTGCATCAGATTCATTTCCAAATATACTTCGAGTTCTTTTGGTTATGTAATTAGATATGCTTTAGCATGTACTAATTACCTTAAAGAAAATAATTTTTTTCTTGATCTAGATTTTCTTTAAATTAAAAGTATAAATTTTATAAAGTCATTTTTCTCTCTCAAAGTTAGCATTCAATCTATATATAGCTATATATTATAATGAGTCACTTAAAATAAATATAAATAGCTACGTAGGATAGGCTATAAATTGATTAACATAACCTTTTCATCTTTCATGTCTTTGTTTTTCGATCTGCAACTCAATAGCGATATTTCAAAAAATTTACAAGCTTTTTGTATCTTAATTAGAAAATCTTTTATCACTAAATTCAGACCAAGTATAATAAATAGTTTTAATGAGACGAAACCCTAGTAAAATCTTTATATACTATGCTTAATGTACCCTATGCTTTAAATTTTTTATTAAAGAAGAGTACTATATATTTATCGACAATATTTATGTTCTTATTGATTTTACAAGAATTTGTAGTTTCATTATAACAAAAATTAACACACTCCTAACCTTCTGTACTATCAAATCATTAGATTAGTTATTATCAGGATAATTATTTTCTTATAGAATCATCTATACGATTCATTTTTATGTTACGCATAGGATTTGGAGACTAAAGTTACTTTTTGATCTTACTTAAAATTTTTGTGAGACAATTCGAATTTTATTTTTGTAAATATTTAAATTTTCTAAAATATTATTTATCAAGAAAGAACTTATAATGATGTTGATTAGTTTATAAGCTTCTTCCCCACTCAACTCTTGAAGAACTTTTCTAATATGACTTAGATGTTGAGGGTGGACAATATCCTCATGAGACTAGTTGACTATTTATATTATAATGTTAACATAAACGTTATACTTTCAAATAATTATAGACGTTTATTTTATGTATTTAGGCAAATACTATCTTTATCTTGAAAAAATAAATTTTGTTTTTAGTTTTGCTTAAATTATTTATGTAACATACAAAATCACGATTTACTCAATAATTATTTATAATTTGTTTGTAGTCACGTACCTTTTATTATATGAAAAAAGAATATTATTATTTACAGAGGAAAAAACGTGCATAAATACCCTGAGCTATGCGTAACGTTATAGGAACACATTTTGTTTTTACGGATTATATTATCCCTCTAAAAAAATTTAAATGAAATAAAATGTCACTTTCAAGTATTGATAGGGCAAAGAAAACTCAAATTTTAATAGACGATAAAGTATACGCAATGCCACAAGTGTTTTGTTTTTAAAATAAATAATCTATTTTGTTTTCTTTTTAAATTCAAAATATAATAAAATCAACCAAATCCAAATGTTAAAATGAGGGAGAAGTTTAGTAGATATAAAAAAAAACTATAGTTTCTTGTTTCTCATTTCCTAATTTTAATGACATTCGAGTTCTAAATTTATTCTTAGATCTCTAGTTTTTGTTGAGATTCAAAAATGGAGAAAGAATTTAGAATCTATTATTACTAAACCTTAAAAAAATAAAACTTTGAAGAATAAGTAAAATAGATCAAAATTCTTGATAGTTAGTCAAATTGATTACTAGAGTTTGATAATAATGTTGTGAATTTGAGCTTGATTTATTTATACATATATGTTGAAGTTCTTTTAAAAGTTTGAACTCTTGAAAAATGGGTGATAAAATAAGAATGAAGAGTATATTTGAACAAAGAGCTTTTGAGAGTTTTGGAACAGATACGTAGTTATTTTATATTTAATTAGAGTCTTTTCTTAAGATTCTCACGTTTGAGGAAAATATTTTTACATTTAGCTTCACATCGATCAACAAAGTGCTACAAAATAAAATAAAAAAGTTGGAAAGTAATAAAACCCTCATATTGCTTGTAACCCTAAAACTTCAAATAGAAAATTGATCCTAAGGATAGAACTAACTTAATTTCTCCTAGTGGAGTGTTTGGTCATTAATTCATTAGATTTCCAACTTAAACTTCAAATGCTCCTTACTAATTATGTGACCACTTCTTAACCTTTAACTTTTATGTTTATTGATATTTCTTTTCTGTTTTTAGTGTAGGAGATAAAATTTTGGAAAGAAAGAAATAAGATATCTATCAACTATAAGAGAAGATTGTTCAAATAAATAGTATTTTTATATCTAATTTTAAAATTGTAATTCAAATCACAAATAATTAATAGGAACTTATAGCAAAGGACTAAAAAAAGAAATTTTATATTTTTCTTATTTGGCTACTAAAATATATATATTAATACAAAAAGTAGGACTCGACTTAAACTAGGATACTCTTTTTTTTTACTTATGACCATTAATCGGCTAAAGGTCTACGCTAAACTTTTCATATTAACGTGAGAAGTAGGATTTGACAAAACTAAGAGCCTGTTTGGCTCAGCTTAAAAGTTGGTCAAACTAATTTGAAATCTGTTTTTGACTTATTTAACTGTTTGGCAATATTCAAAATAGCTTATTTTAAGTTAAAAAAAACTTATTTTAAGCCAAAAGTTAAAAGTTGGGGTAGGGGTGCTTCTTTTTTTTTTTAGCTTATAAGCTGTTTTAAGTTGACCACATTTTTATGTTTTTTCCCTTAATATTTTTATACAATCTTCAAATTACCCATATAACTCTAACATCTCTTTCTTCTATTTTTTCCTTTTCACGTTTGGCATAACAACTTCAGCACTTTTATCCAAACGCATAACTGTTTATTTTAAAAATAAGTTTCAGCACTTTCAAAAGTACTTTTTTAAAGCTGTTTTTACTAAGCCCATCCAAACGGGCCCTAAGAGCCTGTTTGACTCAGCTTAAAAGCTGGTCAAACTGACTTAAAAGCTGGTTTTTGACTTATTTAACTGTTTGGCAATACTCAAAATAGCTTATTTTAGGTTAAAAAAAAACTTATTTTAAGCCAAAAGTTAAAAGCTGGGGTAGGGGTGCTTTTTTTTTTTAGTCTATAAGCTATTTTAAGTTGACCACATTTTTATGTTTTTTCTCTAAATATTTTTATACAATCTTCAAATTACCCATATAACCCTAATATCTCTTTCTTCTATTTTTCCCTTTTCACGTTTGGCATAACAACTTCAGTACTTTTATCCAAACGCATAACTGCTTATTTTAAAAATAAGTTTCAGCACTTTCAAAAGTACTTTTTTAAAGCTGCTTTTATTAAGCCCATCCAAACGGGCCCTAACAATGGTAAGAAAGTCATAATAATGTGAACAAAATAATCTAATATTTAAATCAGAGGTGTTATAAAATAATTAGCTAATAAATTAATATTAATAAACTAAATTAAAATAAATAACTAACAAAGAGAGAGCATAATAATTTATTCAAAAATTTTCTATACTTCACTAGTTTTTAATGGCTATTTATCACCAAAGGAAAACATGGGTATAAGTAGGAGCTTATAGGCTAAGATGAGATAGTTTATACACATGGCATTGTGAGGCTATATGTGAGTCTTACATATGATATCCATCTTTGATTATTTTACAACAAAAGTATATATACTGGTCTTTATTTTATTTTATAATATAGTATTTTTCTTTTTAGGTTATTTAGAAAGGAACTATCGTTTTTTATATTTGAAAATAATTTCAAATTTAACCTTTTATTTAGGGTGTATTTGGTAGATAAGAAAATTATGTTTTTCAATTTTCATATATAGTAGATCAATTGTCAAAAATACTTTGCCATGTCCCAAATTGAAATGAAACATGATTGACACTCAATTAATGAGTGAACTCTATATCATTTAGCTCAACATATGAACTAAAAATAGTAAAATGAGTTTATAAAATCATGACCTTTTCAATCTATTTAGGTTTGGATAAATTAATAATCTATTTATGTTATGAATTCAATTAATTTAATCTATTTAAATTAATTTAATTTAAAATTGAATTAATATGTAGTCTAAATTGATTCATAAAAAATTTAAAATAAATATTTTTTATTTGATATATTATATAAATCATATATAAGAACAAAAATAATTAGGTATTGGTCAATTAATAAAAAATGGACAAAGAATTAAAATGTAATAAGAATTAAATTAGCTGAACGATGACTATGCTTTTAGTGTATTTGATCTTTAACTTGTCTTAACCTAAATAACTTTTAGATCGGTTAATGATCAATTCATAAATTAACATAATCTATTTTAACGTACAAATTCAATCAAACGTGTTTATAGTGGTGTACAAAATCGAAATTGAAAATCGAAACAAATCGCAAATCGAGTCAAACAGAAAAAAATTCGACTAGCGGTTTGGTATGAAAAAAATCCGACTATATTTGAGTTAGTTTGGTTTCAACTAAAAAAAATCAACCCAACATTATATATGTAATTTTAAAATTTTACTTTATGCATAAAAATATTTACTTTGATATCATTTTAAAATATTTTTTATACTATTTCATAGTTTTTAACTTTTAATATATTATTTCAAGTTTAAAACTTAGAATTCGGAATGGTCCAATAAAGATTATAGTTCATAGATATTGATAATTATAATAAAACTAAAATCAAAATCAAGTTAATACTAATGCAAAAAGAAAATCAATTCAACACTAAGAATGACAATAATATTAACTTTTTTTTAGTTTTACGTTGGTTTAGACAATTAAAATGCATAATTTAATTTTAATTTTCCTTAAATATTTATTAATGTTAATACTTATTAAACTTATTTTTGCATGATCTAGTACTTTTAAATTATGATTATTTTCACTATGACTTTACAATATTTATTTTATATATGATGATTTAATTATTAATTTTTATTGAATATTTTTGTCATCAATACTCATCTCTATTTTGTGTTATTTTTTTTTAAAGAAACACCTTAGATAATTGTATTTTGATTGGACTAAAGAAATATTTGGAGCACAAGTTAATTGTACGTTTGTATGCAAACTTTAGGTTGGTTTGATTTATAAATTTAAAATTCAACACAATAGTTTAATTTGGTATTTGAAAAATCCGAACCAACCCGAGGCAGAAAAACGAAAAAAATTCAAATTTTATTAGTTTGATTTGATTTATAAATTTAAAAATTTTATACAAATATTTTAGTTTGATATTTGAAAAACCCGAACTAACTCGGTCATATATATATACTCTACTATGTTCATTTTGACACTCTTAATTTGAATAATTCAGTAATTATGCACCTATCAAATAGTAATTAAATAACTAATTAACCTAAAAGTTAAATCATTTTCTTTCATTCCGAGTGATGAGTAAACCCTTAAATGCACATTTCATTCTTATTTTTGATTTAGAAAAATTAATCTCATTTTAATTTGATTTATTTATTCCAAGTCTTGTTTCAACAAACTCACATAGTCAGTCCTCCAAAATCTACATTAAGCGAGTAAAATCATTAGCTAAATTAATTCATTCAACTCAACTCCTCCGTCAAAGTATTATAATTTAGCTATATAGTACTTATACTAAATTTCATTATCTAACTTCTTTACTTGTTATATTTTATAGTCATAATATATATATATATATATATATATATATATATATATATATATATATATAAATTGTAAATAAAAGATTCTAACTTTAACATTACGAAATACCATTACTATCTTTAACGAAGTTTTCACAAAATTTTAAATTAATTTCCCTTTTCAATTGTTGAAGATTTTCTTAAATTTTGTTAAATAATTTGGTATTAAGTCATGAACTTTTTATTTTTGTTTTTTTTTGTGTTTACTCTTGAATTACTCACTCTTGATGTGGTAACCCAATTATATTACTTTATGAGAAAGGATTCAATGCTCAAACTTTTCAAATAATTTACTATTGAACTTTTTATCTACATCTGATCAAATCACATATTAGGTAACAATCTTGCATTTAAGTGAAATTGAGATATTCTTTTTAGCAATCACAAATTATATAAAAAAAATTACGATAAATTTGAAATTATAAATTTCAAAATTTTCATAATCACATAAAAATAATGACAAGCTTAAAATTAAAAAAAAAAATCACTTTTTCTTTCTTAATTTTCAATAAAAAAAAATGAAGAGAGGGCCAAATTTCTTTCCATCTTAAAGTCTTCAGTCAAGTATAGCTAACTCTAGAAGCAATGAACCTCCCAACAAAAAATAAGAAAAACAAGTAAACAAGTATTATTACTACTATTCCCAGTGAGACCTGAGACCATTTTTCTCTAATATATATTTGAATTTTCATCGTATCAAATTTATTTAGTAATTTATATTTTTAAAGTTATGTCAAATGTATCAAAATGTTCTTTAATATTGTAGTCTTAAACATGCCACGTGAAAAGTTAAAGTTAAAGTGTTACAAAAAAAAAGAATCATTCTTTTTTAAACAGACTAAAAAGGAAAGAAGGTCATTCTGTTTTAAACGGAGGAGTATTATTAATTACTAGGTCTCATAGGAATTTAGGTCTATTTATAATTAATAAATGAATTAGTTATACTTCTTACGTGATATTATAGAATGTATAATACCTTCCATTTGGAGGTATTAGTAATATAACTCGTAGGATATAATACCATTGGATAAGTCTATATAATGACAAAGATATTCTTCAAAGTATTTTAATTATTTTTATTTATTTTCTTAATTTTATAATTTATATTTGTACTAGTAAATTTATTCAAATAAATTAGCTTACAAATTATTTAGAGATAGTTGTTTGTTACTAAATAAATTCAATAGAAATTTGAAATGTATATGTGTGTGTATATACGTGTGTGTGTGTGTGCGATTTTCTAATTATTTATTTTTTGAACAATTTAAAAACTTACATAGATATTAGAATTATATCTTGCAATTTTTATGTGTAAATATAAATGACTTATTAAAATTTACTATTATTGACCGTCTTTTTGATTTTAAAAGTAGATATTTTATCTTTTTAACTTGAAAAATGACATTCCGAGTGAATAATTTATTAAGATACAATTCCTCAAATAATTAAAGTGAAAAAATAGTAAACATAACAATAAAATAATTCTTTCTCATAACTAATTAGAAAGCGATAAAAAGAATATTATTATCCAACGATTATTTATCTTGATCCTCTAGTAACAGTAAATTCACTTTTAGTCCAATAGCTCACGTAACAAATACATGTTTGGTTTTTAGTTTTTCTGCTCATTTTGTGTTTAAAATAAAATTTTAAAAAGTATTTTTTCTTTTAATTACATCCCTAAATTACTCTGTATCGGATCAAGATAAACCAAACACATAATATAAAATATATATTTATTATGCTTACATTAATTAATAAAAAAGTTATATATAATAACAAATTAATAATCTAAAATAAATTGAGTAGCTAGGGTCTAATTTAATTGTGCTCCAATAGCAAATATTTGCGAAAAATTGTCAGACACCTCTCTCCAAATATCTCACTCGCCACTCTCCTCCAATCTCTCGCTCGCTTTCTCATTTTTTATACAAACACAAGTGTATAAAAATTGTTTCTAATTGTATAAAGCAGAGAAAATTATATAAATACATATATTTTTGTTTCCTCTCTCCCCTCTTCCAGATCTCGCTCGCCACTCTCCCAAATCTCATTCGTCACCCTTGCCTTTTTCACTTATACAAACAGAAGCGAAATGTATAAATTGTGTTTCTGTTTGTATAAAGCGTGAGAAAATTGTATATACACATGCAAGTACATATATTTTCGTCCTATACACTTATAATTATACAATAAAAATACTTCTTTTGTCTTTCTCTCTTTCTCATTTTATGAAATTTTCAAATTGTATCTAATTTCTCTCTTTTTAATTTTATACAATTCGATTCAATTATATATTCCTTGTCAAGTCTCTTTTGTCTTTTCTCTCTTTCTCATTTTATGCAAATTTAAATTGGTATATAATCGTTCTATACACTTATAATAATACAATTCGTTGTCTTTCTCTTTCTTGTTTTATACACTTCGTTTATACAATTTGCTTCAATTTTATATGTATAGCGAATTATACAATTTCTATATTTGCTATAACATACAAATATAAATTTTTTATTTGCTGAAAGTTGCTGGTTAATTAATTATAAGCGAGCCATTGGACTGAAGCAAATTTACTGTTACTAGAACTGTATGATGAAATTCTACTGTATGGACCGTTGACCCCCAATCCAGTCCGCGCTTTCAGACAACCCAACATCTTCTCTTTCATTCAAAACCCCATCTTCTTCACCCGTTAATGGCGGCTTCTCCTTTTCCACCTCCCTCTACTCCTCTCTCTCTTCCACCTTTTTCCATCTTCAGTTTCAATCGGAAATTGAAAAACTCGATTTTACTTTTTTACTTCCATGGATCCTCCACTTCAAGCTTTTATAGCTGCGGCTTCCAGTTTCGTTGCAGTCCTCTTGATCTTTGCTTCTCTCTATATTTTCTGCAGAAACCCTATCAAACGTCGTCCTATCGAAGAGGAAACCCGGAATCATCCCCGTAGCCGGAACCGGAACATCCGGGCTATAGCTAGTAGCAATACAGATCTTTCATCCATCACCGTAACTGAAAGTGCAACATTTGACCCGAATCTAGATCAACTCTCCATGAAGCAGCTCGCCGACGCGACCCGGAATTTCTCACCGGAACTCATAATCGGCGACGGGAGTTTCGGGATGGTATACAAGGCAACGCTCACCTGCGGCAAGACCGTCGCCGTGAAGAAACTCTCCGCCGACGCTTTTCAAGGGTTCCGAGAATATCGCGCGGAGATGGAAACCCTAGGTAACATCAAGCACAAAAATATAGTCAAAATGCTCGGGTACTGCTCCACGGGTAGTGACCGGGTACTAATTTACGAGTTCATCGAAAAAGGCAGCCTCGACCAATGGCTTTACGACACGTCATCGACTTCCGATATGTTGGAATGGATGCCACTTCATTGGGAAACAAGGACAAAAATTGTCAAAGGAGTAGCTGAAGGACTTGCCTATATGCATAATTTGGATACTCCAATTATTCACAGAGATATCAAAGCCAGTAACATCTTATTAGATGCAAATTTCAATGCTTATATTGCTGATTTCGGATTAGCTAGAAGAATTCAAGGATCACATTTACATGTATCAACACAAGTAGCTGGAACCATGGGGTACATGCCACCAGAGTATATAAATGGTGCACCCATGGCTAAAACAAACGGAGATGTTTATAGTTTTGGCGTGTTAATGCTAGAGATTGTTACCGGGAGACGCCCTAATTTCCCGTTTAAAGGAGAAGATGGTTGCGAAATTAGGCTTGTCAATTGGATTAGTGGTATGGTAGAACAAGAAAGGTTCATGGAAATGGTGGATGACAATCTTTCGAAGGATGAGTTGAAAGAAAGTGCAGTGGTTGAGTATTTTAGGATCGCTATGATGTGTGCTAACGAAAATTGTCACGCTAGGCCGCCTATGAAGGAAGTCGTTAAGATTCTGGATGGAATTTCAACATTCATTTCTTCGTGAGTATTCCTAAATTCATATCTAATGTATCCAATTCTATGTAGTACTATTTTTAAGTTTGTACTTAGTAGTTTATATATAAAAATGTAAAAAGTAGGGCAAATTGTTGTTTTTAATTGATTGAGAAATAAGGTATTCGGACATTATGTAAATAACAATTGCACCAATTTAGATTCTTATGTCCTAATAAAGTTTTAAGCAAGCTTGTGGCTAGACCACATTGTCCAATTCTTCCACTTCTCATCTTATTTAAGTACTTGCATTAATCCAACTTCTTATATAGTGGATAAACTTATCAGATACTTATACTTAATCTAACGATTGCGGTGTACTCAAGTCGATTCGAATATTAGTTCTTTTAGTAAGAAGGAAAAAAAGTCAAAAAATATCTTTGAACTATTAGAAAAGGTTTATAAATATCCCTTGTTCACCTATTGGTTAAAAATACCCTTGGTCCACCATTCTGATTCAAAATAACCCTTAAAACTTATAACCTTTTATTTTTTAATTATTATTATTATCAATTATTATGTGACATCTTTATATTGGATAAATTTAAATTTCAATCCACCAAAAAAATTTCTACCCATTTTAACCCCATATCTACATTTTTTGACCCAAACCAAATCAAAAATTCATTAAAATTAAAAGATTTGAACATCTCTTCTCTACCATTCCAACCTAATAACTTATTCTCTTTCTCAGCATCTTATACAACCTCAGTCAATGATAACTAATGAATTTAATACCAATTAGAACTAAAAGTCTCTTCTTTGATTGTGTTAGAATTTAGTCAACGCTACCACTAAAATACAATCAAATAGAGCTTTTCAGTGCAACTCCACTATGCAAAATTGAATCTTGAAAAGAGTATGAACCAAAAGGAAGAAATAAAAAAACCCAATTCATGTTTTCTCAATGTCACCATGAAAATTCTTTTAGTGCAACTCAACCATGAAAATTGAATCTTTTGAAAGGGCGTGAACCAAAAGGGGAAGAAAGAAACAAGACCCAAGTCAAATTATATCAATTCCACTATTAAAGCACGATTAAGAAGAACTATCTCGTGCAACTTGCCCTTAAAAACTTGAATTTTTCACATGGTGTGAACCAAAAGAAAGAAACAAAAAAGATCAAATTCAAACTCAATCAAGAAGAGCTTTTTAGTTATATTTGATATGACCAAATTCAAATATCAATATGTCAATTTCAAATTCCAATACTAATTGATTCAATCATTAATTTTATTTTGAAATTGTTGAATAAGAAAAGAGGAAAAAAGAAAATAGGTTATTAGGTTCAAGGGAAAGAGAAGAGATGATGAAATTTATTATTTTTGATAAATTTTTTAATTGGGTTTGGGTCAGGATATGGGTTAAATGGGTAGAAAAAATTTGATGGATTGGAATTTAAATTTATCCAATAAAAAAATGCCACATGATAATTATTAATAATAATAATTAAAAACAATAAAAAAAATTGTTAAGTTTAAGAATAATTATGAATAAAAAGGTCGATGGAAGAATATTTTTAACTCAATAGATAAATAAAAAATATTTTTAAAATCTTTTCAAATAGTTTAAGATATTTTTAACCTAACTTGTGATCGATTCGAATATTAGTCGTTTTAGCGAGAATGACATATGAGTAGAGGCATATCGAAGTTTCTTTAAGTTGGTCGGTCAAGTTATTTATAAAACATGTGTAACAAGTGCATAAATACTTTGATTTGTCCTCCTTTTTTTTTTCAAGACCGACATGGGTAATGGGCCAATGGCATATGGGCATGTTGTTGGCGTCGTGTTTAGTAGTAGATATAAAAGTTTGTGGTGTTTTTTGGCTTGAATATGGCAATATTGTTGCATCATGATTCATGGCAAAGATGGTTCAGACTATCAAATTGTTTGACCACTTTTTGCGATCACATGGCCTTGTTGTGTCAAATGTACTCTCCTTGATTATTAATCATCAATCAAACATTACTAGTAAATACTTGTTTTAAATGTTTGAGAAATTTAAATACATTTATATTGAAATAGATGTATTTTCAATTAGAGATTTTTGCATATAACTTCAATTTTGGTTTTATAACTTATGTTGAAGAGTGATAACAATTAGGTGTGCGTAAATTGATTCGTTCTTTCCAACTTTTTAGAAAAAACTTTTAAGAAGTTCAAAAAATAAAAAATTTGAAGAAAAAAAACCCTCAAAAACCTTAATAAATTGTTATGTGTATCCAACGCAGAGATTTGAGGCACATATATATTTGACCATATAACTCGTTTGAACTATCAACAAGTCAAGTGGATTAGCTCTGATTTTTGTTATTCCCAAGTGGAAATGAGAAGTTATTACTGTAAACTTTGTGGAGGGCTTGCAGTATATTATTGTAAGAAGCATGAGCCAGTTTGGATATTATGGACCGACTCACAAAGCCCACAAATTTTAAATCGGTACAAATTACGATAATACGTGGATTCTGCACGCACACGAGTAAATTGTATATTCAATTGTCATATGATGATATATTTGTCTTTTAATTAATTAATGTTAAACAACTCATGTTCAAATATTGTATTGGATTTATTTAATAACAAACAACTCTCTCTAAATAATTTGTAAGCTAATTTATTTAAATAAATTTACTAGTATACATATAAAACATAGAATCAAAAAAATAAAAATAAAATAATTAAATGATGTTCCAAACGTGCCTTAAATTATTTTACAATAATATTTCTAGTGTAATCTACGAATTTTATTCATATTTCAAAGATAGAGAGATTATTTCTTATAAATCGTATTTAATAAATCGTGTTAAAAAATTTATTCAAACTAGTTAAGCCAAAAAAGTAACACAAATACAAAAACAACTAATAAAACTCAACACGTAGTAACCGAACACAAACTATAAAAAACAATACAATAATCAAGTACAACAAATCAACATATAATAAAAGAAATCGAAGAACAAGAAATTATAGAAACAATACTATCAACTATGAATTTAGGCCTAAGTCATACATAACCCTCTAAACTTGTTCACATATTTCATTTAGACACCTTAATTCAACTGTATACCAATTGAACACTTATATTGTAAGAGATTTCTACCTATTAAACATTTTGTGCTGACATGGCAGCATGTGTGTAGTACACACATGAAAAGAGCGCGAAAGGGCATCATTTAACCAATTTTTTTTTTAAATAAAATAAAATTAGCATCTCTTCACCTTCTTCTTTGACTCAACCACCATTAGAACCACCTTCTCACCACCGCAATCACCGGTGTCCCACCATTAAAGTACATTCCATTTTTTTTCGAGCTCCAGTCATTCTTCTTTTTTATGCCACCTTGTTTTTTAATTAAATATGCGTCACCATATCCACAATGCTCTTTTTCTTTATTTTTTCGGTCATCTTCTTCCCCCCCTTTTTTTTTTCAGACCATCATCTTCTTTCTCCTTTTTTACCAGCCATTGAACACCACCTCATTTTTCTCCAAATTTATCATCGTCAGTATCTTTTTTTATTTTTAGCTTTTCAAACAATCAATTACAAATTTTAATTTGTTCATTAGAAAACAATGCCACCAATCATCTTTTTCTTTATGCCAAATCAACTCAAACATGAATGAATCTAAGCTTAAAAACAAAACATTAATTAGATAAAAAGAAGTAGAAAAACTTAGGTGATTTAAGTGTTTTTTTTTTTAAAAAAAAAAAAAGAGGAAGAAGATGAAGTTGGGGTGGCGTGGGGGGAGGGGGGAGCAGGTCTGAGCGGAGGCAGGAACATACATACTTTAGGATTTTATTTTTTTAATTATAATTATTTTCAAGCACAAAAGACAGATTTAAGACAAGTGACTTCTTTTAATTAATTAGTTTGTCATGTCATGGCAAGTGCGTCACACACACTTGACATTTTTTGTTGATTATCAAAATGTGTCTAATAGGAAAAATTTTATACAAGTAAAAGTGTTCAATAGGTAAAAGGTTAAATTGAAGTGTTTAAATGAATAATGAGAACAACTTTAAGGGGCCAGAGATGACTTTGGCCAAAAATTTATTATATATGAGGCACACCATGTCATACTTGTATGAGACATTGTTTGATTGACAAATGGACATAAACGGAACTCATATGCCAAGTAATAAAGGGACATTTTAAGTCACCTTTTTTTTTAATGCCCCTAGCTCAATATATTGTGTTTTAATTTTAAAAAAATATTTTTTTCTTTTTATGATTATCTTAATCATACATTTTGAGAATTTATTGGTTGATCTAATTAGTTTATACATTTCTTTTTTACGTACTGAATCTTAATTCTAATTTATGTTATTTATTCTATTATAATAAATAGTTGTTTAAAATTGTAACGATCCGCTAGGTCATTTTAAGAACTGGAACTGTTTTGACTTTTTTCGTAAAATTTAAATAGAAACTTCGAAATATTCGATAACTAAGAGTATTTAGTTGATGAAAATTTGAATAAATAATTAATATAGTTAATAGTTAGTGGCCAAATCCATAATTAATTTAATCTATTTTATACTTGACCCATGTAATTAAATTAGGTTAGTGGAATTAGCCACTTTTAATACTTAAGTATATATAGATTAGAAGGGAAAAAAAAGGCACAGAAACTACCGACGAAGACGTGGACAACTCATCAGATTGCAGGTGAGTTGATGAAATTTTTTGTTTTTGGCCTGATTAAATTGCTAGTCTCAAAAGATAAATTAGTATTATATTAGTTAAGTTGTTAAGGAATTGGAAGTTAGCTAAACTTGGCAGTGAATGTAGCGTAAGTGTGGGGTTTTTTTTTTTGGGATTTTTGGAGGCACAATTTGTTGAATCAATTGATAACTAATGATTATTATTAATTGAGGCAAGGATTAGAAGGTTGTTTAATTAATTAGTAGTAGTAAGTAGCTAATCACTGGAAGGGTTATATATGATAGTTAATTGAAATATAGTAGCCACATATAATTTTGTTCTGCCTTTTCTTTGTAGTTGGAGCTTGCTGTTACTTTGTTAATATTGAAATTATAATTGTTGTAGTTAGTGTAGTTTTAGGGAGAGATTTGAGGGTCATATTGAGGGCAGAGACGAAGTAATAATGTGAGGACTCTTGTTCCATTCCAAAGTTCTTATATATGCCAAGCGTGCCTTTGTTAAATTAATAGTAGCCTGGCTACACTTTTAGGTTTCTTTATTTACTCTTATTATTCCTTGATTGGTTGTTGTTTGGTTACGAAAATAGTGGAAGATCCGGATTATATAAGGAAGTGTTATACGAACTTGTTTGATTACGAGTAAGGTACAATTGGTAGATTGAGAATGTCCTGAAGCTTTACGAATAGGGAAGAACTATCTTGAAGATTCGTGGCACGCATTCAGCATTCAAGGTATGTTAAGACTTTTTAGACTTGTTGAAGGACGTTTTCCTAATTAAAGATTAAAAAAATGAAAATAGACAAGGGGTAAGGGGGAAAGATGGTGGTCTCGTATCAATGGTGTGACGGGCATTGGTACGAGTACCGGTGTTATAAAAAGGAAAAGTACTGTTATAGAATGTGGACTGAAATTTGAGAATGCCAAAGCATATGGGCATTAGCTGATATACTATTGACTTAAATTCCTTGTGTGATTGTGTTTTATTTGTTTCACCCGTATAGTTGAGATAATTGAGGTGGTTATGTATTATATTCATATTGATTGATTGAGATGCATCATCATTCCCTCTATTGAAACAATATTGTGCACATGCATAGAGATGAGACTGAGTATAAGTTGGGCACGTGGAGATCGTCCGTGCTGGGGATGGTGAGATGTTAAGATTGTAATTTGGGCACGTGGAGATCGTCCGTGCGAAAATTGTTTGATATTATGATAGTGCGTTGAGATCGTCCGCACAGACACGTGGAGATCGTCCGTGTCGGTATATGGACCTCGCGAGTCCCCCATGGGTCATGAACTCTCGATGTATTTCCGAGGAGTATCATGTATATACGATTGAGTGAGTACTGGGTGTTCTGAGACATATCATTACATGACATCATATTGCATTGCATTTCATCTCATCATTCATTCTTGATGACTATATGTTTCGTTTGGTGTTTGGAAAATATTAAATGTTGATTTCCTTTATTGATGAAACTTAAATAGTAAGTGTAATATATATATATATACTTGTACAATCTAAGAATTTATTTTCTTATATAACTCCCGTCACTACTTCTTCGTTGTCGGTCAATGAGACATACTGGGTACACGTGGTTTCGTACTCATACTACACTTGCTGCACTTTTTGTGGTGCAGATTGAGTGATTGACTTTCAATTTGGAAACGTTCTTCGAGATTGGATATGAGTTTGAATTATCTTGGAGTTGTGGTGTGCTGTTTGGGATATTTTGCGGCCCACACCTTCAGTCTACCCCTATTTATTAGGCTATTTTGTTATGCTGATAGGATAATTCTTATGTTTAGATTTTTGTATTAGTTTGGAATTGTATCATATTGTAGAAGCTCTTGTACTTATGACACTAAATCTTGGGGTAGTTTTATTTATATTCCGCATTTATTTGAATACTTAGTATGTTAGATATTAGTTTGATACTTATCTTTCTCACGTTTAAGTTGAATTGGTGATACTTGTTGGGTTGGCTTACCTATCGGTTGGGAACATAGGTGCCATCACGACTCGTGATTTCTGGGTCGTGACAAAAATTTATTTTTTAGTTTATTAAAATCAAGATATAATATGTTTTCTAATCCTAGCAATTATTTTTAAAAAAATTATAAATAAATTTTGTAAAATTGCAAAAATTCTTTAAAGGAATAAATTATTAAAATTATTATTTATATTTATAATTTCTTAAGAAATGTGTAAGAAAATTTAATAAACAAAATATTAATTAAATTTTCCCTATCTTGAATTTTAAGAATAAAAATATCGTATAAATTGACTGAAATAAGATATATGTATGTTGATGTTTATGGATGTATTTCGTTTTTGAATTTCATGACAATAGAATCAAAACTTATATAATTGTTTGTTAAGATTATTGATGTTCTTTCCGTTAAATTTACTTATTGAAGAGTATTCGTCGATTGAAGTGTTTTTGGATTATGAAATTGTCGAAAGAAAAATAAAAAAACATATTAAATTTTTACCTTCTTTATTTTCATATTAATAATCTACTTTTTTTTATACAAATTTCTTAAGAAATCATAAATAGAATAATAGTTTTACTAGTTTACACCTTAATTTTTTGGGTAACTTTATAAATTTTATTTATACTTTTAAAAAATAATTAATTGTTATATATAAAAAAGAAAATTGTAATTAATTCTATTTTTGAAAATTAACAAATAATTTTATGTAACTATTTTTAACAAGATAAATAATTAATATCAAAATGGAAAAATAATATTAAAATGAGTCGGACAATGATTTTTTAGTTTCATATTTTTCACGAATAAAGTTATTTAAGTAAAACATTTGGAACAAATGTTAGAAAAGAAATCCAAGGAAAAAAATAAAAAAGTAAAAAGTAAGAAAGAGAAAAATACGTGAAAAAGGAGAGTGAGAAAGAGGAGTTTGGTCAATTTTCTGAAATAAATTTACTTCATAAATATAAATGGGCCTCATATAATTTTTGTCTACCACTATACCTGTGCTTCATGCATGATAAATTTTTTTACCAACTACTAATATGAACCAACAACAAGATAACACAATACGATCTATTAACCTTTTGCCTTAATTCGTGTCTTTCATACTATTTTATCTAAAATCATATAATCGATAAGATAAAACTATGTCATGTCCTGTCTAATCAACTTTCCTCAATACTCTTACGGTATACCTCTACCTCTTTTGAAACTATTTATAGTCAATCATCAATCTCTCGTACCTCTGCATTGTATATCTCCTTTTCCCATGCCATAATCATCTCAATGTTGCTTTTTGGTTTTTGCATCTTGTTTACATTAAAGCACTCCCACTTCTCCCGAATTTCTTTATTATTATCCTTTCTTGTGTCCAAGAATAACGGTATGATATTTGGAGATCCAACCTGAAACTCTTTCATCTAATGGACACTCATTATCACTATGCCAACGACATAACTTTTATCAAGAGTATCCAACTTTAAATATACATCTTTCTAAATATATATATATATATATATAAAACAAAATTTTCACCACTGCTTATAAGAGATCATAACTGGCCAACACTAAATTCTTTTCCCTTTATTTAATTTCCTTAATAATAATTTCTAATATTAGTAAAGCTTTTTTGGATCTAAATAATATAAACTATTATGCAAAAAGAGGGAAAAAAATGATATTTACTACTAGTGATTAGTGTTAATTTTCCAATTTAGGCATATGTTTTACCAAGGGAAAATAGAATTAAAAAACTGTAGAAGTCTTTATTATATTTTCTTATCATAAAAAAAAAAGTAAAAAGTAGCAGCATATCCGAAAATTCTGTCAGTTATAGGGAGGAAGCCCACATAATGACACGCAAGCAACAACACGTTGGATTGCTCATGTGTCAATCATTTACTGGATTGTGCACATAAGTCAACAATTTGCTAAATATTTCATTTTCACCTAATCTTAAATACTTTCACAAAAACACACAGAAAAATAGCTTTTCCCAGTTTCACACTCTTTTTCGGCCGTTGCGTTTCAACATTTCGCTTCGAATCTTTAGTCTTCGCGTCCCTCAATTGAGATCTGCTAAGGGTTTAGGAAGTTCTCCAGAGTCCGATCGGGTTATCTCTTTTCCCGGCGGAGTTGATTGTCACTGTATCGGATCCCGATCTGTGATTGCTGTTCGTAAGAGTTTCTGCATTCTCTGATTTATTTGGGATTTTACAGTTTAATTATCAGTTTTATTGGATTTAAAGTAGTTGTAACTGCTTGTACTGGTATTTTAGGATAAGCGATTGTGTTTCGTGATTTTTTTAATTTTTTTTTTAAGTGCTATAACATTGATCAGTTTTAAATGTGTGTTATTTGCAAATTTTGTTGATTTTATTTGGAGGTTTATAGTTTGAAATGGTTAAGTTTGATCTCTTCTGTTCTGTTGTTTCGTTTTGTCTTCTTCTGTTCAACTTGGCTGTTTTTTTATAGCTATCTTTTGTTTGATTATTCGTGTTTCTGTTAGTCTAAAATAAGTTTGGACATTACATTTGATTTTCAACTTATATACACTTGAGAATTAGCTGTAAGTTGTAACTGCTCGACGGGCATTTCTAGGTTTAGATTATGTTTCACGAGTTTTTGTTATATAGACTTGATGCTTCAGCTTTGATCAGTTTCAAATGGGCTTTCTTTGCAAGTTTACTGATAGAATGTTTTTGGTTTCTTTTTTCCCCCAAAGACCTGAAGAGTGGATTTAATTGTGGAGAAGTAAACGTCACAGCTGCTTCAACACGAGCTAAGGAATTAGTGGAAGTGATTTACAAAACAAATTCAAAATACAGCGACCAGGTTCAGGGGGCGATTTGCCCCAAAGTGACTTCAGCTCTTTCCCAGTAGCACGGAGGGTAAATTCTTTTCAAACCGTTGCAATGGATGATGAAATGGAAGGAGGGAACTTGGGTCCTTACCAGGAGAGACCAAGGACATTCCCTAGCATGAAGAGCAAGGCTTATGCACCATGGGTAGGTTACCTTATTTAGGTGCACTTGTTTCTCTATTTTGCTCATGTTTCTCTATTTCACTCAGGTTTCTCTTATTTGCTCTTGTTTAATCTTGCTCCAAAATTTTGTGTTTTCCAATGATTGAAATCGTGCTTTTTGATTATTTTACGAAGAAAAATATGTTCTTATCTAGCTTTATGGAGAGTAATGACAGATTCATCATTGTTTCTTACTATCCAAAAAATTTTTTATGCACCTTAGTTTTCTCCTTTGTATTGTGTTTACATCTGTTTTCTCACCCTCTAATCCCCTGTATGGTGGTACAATTGTAACTTGTCCTGACTCATCAATTCCCAAATGTATCTCACTTGATAGTTGATGGTCTTCTCTAATTTTTTAATCCTGCTAGATAATTTTTTTTATAGAAACTGGTGAAAAAAGGCACATGATTGCGCTGAAAGATGGTAGAATACTTGAAAAAAAACTGTGCATGAAAACTGGTAACCACTATGCTGTTACAGAAGGAAGTTGTTGTGTTGAGGGTGATCTAGCAACATCTTCCATCTTTCCTATTCTCCACCAACGAACTAATTCTACAAACATAACAATGATTCCTAATTATTCTTAATACATCTACAGTAATAGAAAGAAGACCTACTTTTTAAAATTAAAAGGAAGCAGGAAAAAACAGTAGATATGTATGCATGAATACAGTAGACTAGATTTGTTTGAAACGAGTAAAAAAATATAAATATATATACATTAAGTAAGTTCCAATTGTAGTGTGACTAGCAATAGGTCAAATAGGTTCTTCCACTATTCTCCATTAATCACCTTTAGTATATTATTATATCTAGAATTCTCTTGAGAATTTCTATAGGATTATCTTTAAAAATATAAATAACATATTACATATCCGTGTAATCCCACTACACAAGTGGGGTCTGGAGATGGGGAGGGTAGGATGTATGCATGACCTTTGTGGGGGTAGGGAGAGTGTTTTCGATAAACCCTTTGCTAAAAAGAAAAGCAGAAATTGTAGCAGTGTGCAAGAATATAAGACGATAATAATAGAATGATCCAAAGAGAACACCGAAAAAAGGAAGTTACACAATTAGTAAGTAATACTAATAACAAAGTGGAGAGGAGGTTAGCCCTACCTCTCTCACAAGCAGTGTGTCAACACTCAGCTACATACCAACTTTCTACTCTGTATCTTTCCATCTAGGTTCATGTTCTCATAAGCTGAAGTTGTGCCGAATATCTTTCCATCATGGGTCATGTTCTCATAAGCTGAACTTGTGCCAAAGATTTTTTATTTTTTAACAATGAATTTTTAAATAAATATTTGCACGTTATTTCAGTGCTTGCTCTTTTTGTCATATATAAAACCCGTAGCTGTTTCTAAAAATTAAGATATGCGCACAAGTTAAGTGTGCCATAGATTCTTCTAAGACAGTGGTGTTTGGGACAGTTTGTGCGTACCTCGGCTATTTCCTTGGATCCTGCTACATTTCACCAACACAGGTATGGTGTAATTCTACTAGGATTTGAACCCTGGTATTTACACCCATTGCATTGATCATCATGGGTTGACCCTTATTCATCTACTTCTACTAAAACTAGTGACTGACTTTAGGTTGGATTGAGGTAATACTTATCCTTCCAATATTGAAACATGGCACAACTAAATGCATGAACTCCCATGCACCAAAGCAATCAAAGTAAATCACTGAATTTCCAAAAAGAATTAAGATGCATAGATTGATCTTGAAGATTCTAGTATTGATCTCCACCCACTTGCACTATAAAGTACTCCTCCAGTCACTTTTGATGTGGAAGTCATTTGTGGAGTCAAACAAGTTTTTATTCGGTTGTTTTAGTCGAACATTTTAAAAATATTTTTGAATCATTTGTTATGTTGACATATAGTACTTTTCGTGTACTTTTCAACTTTTGACCGAGCCCCTCTATGTCGTAAAGGTAGTCTACACAAGGACTAACAACCTAATTTCAATTTTTTTCTAGCACCGATCTTGTGTGTGCCTCTCTCTATCTGTATAGAAGTCAATTATTCATTCAGTTGCTTGTTTATAATAATACTCTGTGATTAAAAAAGAGTTGGATGTTCTAGTTTTCACTTTTGCTCTAATAAAATTGTTGAATGAGAAGCTGTTTTAGCAGCATTATTTAATTTTCTTTCTTTCATATTTTTCTTTCTTTCTTATTTTGCGTTATGACTTTCTTTCATATGTTGTCACAACTGTTTCATGCAGATATTTCGTGTTCTCGTGAGGATAAACTCGCGCATTCTTTTGATGCTCCTGCTTGTTTGTTTTGGAGCTATCTTTTACATTGGTGCAAGTACCTCGCCCATCCTTGTGTTTGTGTTTTCAGTTTGTATCATCAGCTTTTTCGTGTCGATTTATCTTACTAAGTGGGTGCTGGCAAAGGATGAGGGACCACCTGAGATGTCCGAGGTACAATCTTCTTGATCAGTTTTTAAGTTGTCTTTCAAAGTTTTCGTGGTCCTTTTGTTTTTTTCTGTGTTTAAAACTTGTGGATCAGAGAGTTTGGACAACATTTTCCAAACTAGATCATATATTTTTCTTTTGATATGGCTCTCAAGGTCTATGCAGTAAACTAAATGAGTCTAGATGTTATTATTCTTTAGTTCTTTTCTATTTTTTCATTTTATTAATTTATTGGTGGAGGATAGAGGTGGATGTTGGAATCAGGTTAGTTTTTTAGGGAGGCAAGAATGGCACTGTATCCAAAAGCTTTGTCTTGGTAAAGAGGCTCCTACTATTTGAGCGAAGTCTTGATCATCATGTATGAGTGGTTGTTCCAAGGGATAAAGTTGTATGCAAGAATTTCATCTGCAGAAGATGCTATGGAGATTCAGCATGGGTTGGCCTCTGCTTTTGCTTCTTCCACCTTCACTTGCCAACCACAAAAATGATCTATTTCTTCCATTTTCATTTCTCTTCTTCATGCTCCTAGTTTACATGCCACCCAACCTTAGCCCTTCATAGACATAAGATTTTCAAAGAGAAGTCGATTCAAAGGAAAAATAAAATTATCTTTTGTCCATTATGAGAGATTTAATGTAAAGAAATTGGTTGAAAGCTTGTTGACATTCATGGCAGCCCCTAATTTAGAGAAACTTGGATTTGCAGTCATGATTTTGCTCCTGTTTCATTGGAACATGTTGTAAATTGTCTTAAAGTCTTGAGCTCATTATTTAACTTGCTAGATATCAGATGCAATACGTGATGGAGCTGAAGGTTTCTTCAGAACTCAGTATGGGACCATCTCCAAGATGGCACTATTGCTCGGACTGGCTATACTAGGCATCTATTTATTTCGTAATATAACTCCTCAGCAAGAATCGTCTGGCTTAGGCAGGTGATGACAGGTTTTGAGTTGGATAATTGCTGTTCTCTCAGAGAAGTTTGAGTTCACTTTATGATGCTTCCCATGCTTTGATATAGGGTAACATCTGCTTATATTACGGTCGCTGCATTTCTCTTTGGGGCTCTATGTTCTGGTGTTGCTGGGTATGTTGGCATGTGGGTGTCAGTACGTGCAAATGTTCGAGTATCCAGTGCAGCAAGACGGTCAGCTCGCGAGGCGTTGCAGGTTCCTTTTATTACTCTTCATAAGAATGTTCCACAAAGAACGCTACGGTCCTTTCTTGTGGAAATTTACTTGAGATATTTCTGATGTAGATAGCTGTTCGTGCTGGTGGATTTTCAGCATTGGTGGTTGTTGGTATGGCTGTAATGGGTGTTGCTATCCTGTATGCAATTTTGTATGTGTGGTTTGGGGTGGATTCGACTGGTACAATGAAGGCAACCGATTGTGAGTAAAATCTGCTAATTTTTCACATTGTTTTATTTCATTTATGCACTTTTGACTTTTGAATGTCTGTTTTCTGGTTCATAATTATGACTTCTACTTCATCTTTGCACAGTGCCTCTTCTACTAGTTGGGTATGGTTTTGGAGCTTCATTTGTTGCCCTTTTTGCTCAGTTGGGTGGTGGAATATTCACAAAGGCTGCTGATGTTGGAGCTGATCTTGTTGGAAAAGTAGAGCAGGGTATACCTGAAGATGACCCACGAAACCCTGCTGTAATTGCAGATCTGGTATTTATCTACTTTTTTTTTGTTTTCTTACATTTTTCTTCTGCGAATTCTGTGTTCAATCATGCCTTTTAGTCATGTATTCGAGTTGGATGTTTTATGAATGATCTCATTAAGTTTTACTTTTTGCCCCATACACCTTGCTAGTGCAGTGATATGCCAAGTTTCTGTTTCAATTGTACTTAAACTTTGAGATTAGATACATTTTTTGGTGCTTGAGTAGCACCAATGAGAACTAGATGAAAGTTATCTCCTTTGATAATTTCTCAGAGTTTAAAGAAGTAGTTCTTTGTCTTCACTAAGGTCGGTATGATCAATTGTTTCACATCCTAATTTTAGTGCTTGCTTGTGTCTCTTAAATTAAATATAGAAAAGGAATTATAGAGTACTGACATCTGCTCCGTCAATTATTTGATCGTAACTGTGACTACCTATACGTTGTGTTGATGTGCCTAATGCTAACCTCATAAATTCCCAAATTTAAGGTAGGAGACAATGTTGGCGACTGTGCTGCTCGAGGTGCAGATCTTTTCGAAAGTATAGCTGCGGAGATTATTAGTGCGATGATACTTGGAGGAACCATGGCTCAACGCTGCAAAATTGAAGGTAGGATGACACTCACACTTGAGTTGATTAAATTGTAACATAGGTTGTAATCTTGGTGGGAGTGTATCAAAAAGACCACTTTAATTGTTCTATACCAACCGATGCATTTGAATCCAAGTATTACAGTAAAGGGAATTGTTCAACATAAGATTATGTACTGTGAGGATGGAACTGCATATTTGCAAATGAAGGACTGCAAGTGTTTGTAGACCAGTGTTGTTAACTTTGAAAATGCCCAACAAAACGTTGAAGTCAGTGGAGTTGTAAGCGTTTGAGAAAATACAATTAAAACACGTGATTTAGTGAGCACAGAGCTGTTGGTTGTCTTTTTTTTTTTTTAAAGATGGGGACATTTCATCAACTTAGTTCCTTCACTGAAGCAGTGGCTAAGCTGGGCGGAAGCATGCCTCTGGCAAAGCTGTTTTAGATGCTGCTGTTTATAATGCGAGGGGCAAGAGGTCTTGCAATGATATCGGTCTTACATTAAAATTCATCCCATAATTAAGTTGTCATCTTAAATTTGGATAAGAGTTACTGCTTAGCCTAATAGTCTGTTATTACCCGACTGTGTTGTGATTGAAACTACCCAGGTGCCACAAAACGAGCTCTTAGTATTTGTTTAGCTATAGTAAGAAGTGAGTTTTGTGTCCAAATGGAGGGAGAAGGCTGATGAGAATTCGTGAAGGCGACAAGAACTAGCTTGGGGTTGAGGCTTTGTTGCCCTAGTTGTATGGTATACACTAGATAGAATGAAACTGTAACGATTTCTCACCTCTAAAGCATTACTTTAGATATTTCTCGATGAAATAATTAACTTACCAATGTGCTATGCAAGACCTTTACAGAAAGTAGAGAGTTTTACCCAAAACGTCATTCTTAGCTATGCTTTCCATATATTTTCTTGATTAGTTACTAGAAATATATGTGTACAAATGTTCACCCTTCCTATAATGTGGCTAAATACTGAACTTTTGTTCCTAGAAATTATTTCCAAGTCCTCCCATGCGATCTGCTGTTTCCTTTAAGTTGTACGTTTTATCTAACTTAGATTGGTTTCTTCTGCAGATCCATCCGGCTTTATTCTGTTTCCTCTTGTTGTTCATTCATTTGACCTGGTTATATCATCAGTTGGCATATTCTCTATTCGGAACAAAAGGGATTCTGGAGTAATTGGAACTATAGAGGATCCCATGAAAACTCTTGAAAAGGGTTACTCAGTGACTATATTTTTAGCTGTTCTGACATTTGGTTTGGTAAGTTTTATTTGCCTTGGAAGTTGGAGCATTATCCACCATTTCTACCCTTATTGGTTATTTGACTTCCTGTCTCTGTTCTCTCCACTGATAGTTTGCATTGCATTCCATTTGCAGTCAACACGGTGGTTGCTATATACGGAACAGGCTCCTACTGCTTGGTTGAATTTTGCTTTATGTGGTCTGGTTGGAATTGTTACTGCTTATGTCTTTGTTTGGATATCAAAGTACTACACTGACTACAAATACGAGCCCGTGCGTACCTTAGCCCTTGCTAGCTCTACTGGTCATGGAACAAACATAATTGCGGGTGTTAGTTTGGGTCTGGAATCCACAGCTCTACCTGTCCTTGTCATAAGCTTGGCTATTGTTTCTGCTTTCTGGCTTGGTCGCACGTCAGGATTAACAGACGAAGCTGGAAATCCAACTGGGGGGTTGTTTGGCACTGCTGTAGCAACTATGGGAATGCTTAGTACGGCTGCGTATGTTCTCACCATGGATATGTTTGGTCCAATAGCTGATAATGCTGGTGGGATTGTTGAGATGAGCCAACAGGTGAGGCTTATGTTTTTGAGCAAAAGCACGAGGTTGTGACTTCTTTTTTTCTTGTAAATTTTTGTTAGCTTGGTTAGCTCAATAAGCCTTTTTCATGCACAGCCTGAAAGTGTTCGTGAGATAACTGATGTTCTTGATGCTGTTGGAAACACTACTAAAGCTACAACCAAGGGATTTGCAATTGGATCTGCAGCACTTGCATCATTTCTTCTGTTCAGTGCCTATATGGATGAGGTAGCTGCATTTGCTCAAGAACCCTTCAAGCAGGTATGGAATTGCTATGACTTTCTATTTGACCTTTTTAAATCTTAACTATGTTAACTATACAGTTGCAGTACCAAGATTTTTTTATTATTATGCAGGTTGACATAGCGATACCTGAAGTATTTGTTGGTGGTTTACTGGGTTCTATGCTCATCTTTCTGTTCAGTGCTTGGGCGTGTGCAGCTGTTGGTCGAACTGCTCAGGAAGTAGTCAATGAAGTAAGAAGACAGTTTATTGAGAGGCCTGGGATCATGGTTAGTAGGATTACCTTTCAGAAGGTTGCCATGTGTTGCAGAATGCTCATGACAAGGCTGAAATTAATGCATGTTACTTTTACTGGTGGCAGGATTATAAGGAGAAGCCAGATTATGGTCGATGTGTGTCCATTGTTGCATCTGCGTCTTTGAAGGAGATGATTAAACCTGGAGCCCTGGCTATCATATCCCCCACAGTTGCTGGTGAGTCTTGTACTTAAAACTGTTTGCCTGCTATAAAATCCATAGAACTGACCAGCAAGGCTGACCGAGTTTGTTGAGCGGGGGATCATCCCAATGGCGGGGGGGGGGGGGTCTTAGGTTCGTCGAACCCTGCATGCTTTCTTGATCGAGCTCGTCACACAGGACTTGCATAGTGCGATTTACCCTTTCTGTATAGTTCGCGAGCTATTAGACTAGAGTGGGGTTTACCTTGTGCGCATCCAAAAGGGTAGCAACTGCGGGTTCCTAAGTCACAAAAAATAAATTAACTGCATGTTTTCTGTCATCTTGGAGCATAAATCTGTAGCTATAACTGGTGTTCTGGTGATATGTCTACCAGGTCAACTTAGTTTCGGTCCTTGAGGGCTCTTCTTTGAACTTTATAGTCTTGTATAATATTAGTTATTATAATACACATGTTCCTCCCTGGATTTTCCAGTTTTCAGATGCACACCCAAACTTTGTAGGGGGTCCTATTACCCCCTTGGACAACTTCTCAAATGGAACAAATATCCCTGTCAGTGATGATGCGGCACAGAAAGTGAGCCTCACACTGTGAGAGGTGTGAGGCAAAAAAGAAGTTAAGATTGATTTATGTGTACACGTGTCAGTTTTAATTCAATACTATATAATTAATTATACTTAATTGATTAATAAATGATTCTCTTACCCCTTCTGCCCTTCCCTTCTTTTTCCTGAGTTCATCTCTAAAACTCAACCATAGTGCCAGCCAACCATCCTTGCTCCTGCCATCCACCCTTTTTTAAAGTGACATGGAACATATGACCTCCATCCCTGGCAAAGTTCAAGTGTGCAGCTGAAAAACCTGGAAGAGTCAGGGTACAATATATATTATCCCTAATATCTATCTTCCTTAAAAAATCTTTGTTGTGGATTTATTCAATGAGTTTGTTGATCTTGTCATATATTTGCTCTAATCTGCATCAGCTTGCATTTTCTGTGGAATGTCTCAGTAGTTTGTATCTACTTTTAACTCATAAGAACCCCACATATCAGGTCTATCTTTTTTTCTTCTACCTTTTTAAATATTTTGTTCGTGGTTTAAATAGATTCCACATTGTCATTTGTGGTAAAGCTTAGCACTTGATATTGCAAAGTAACAACTTGCTTAGAATTGCAAAATGTGTCGTGAGGTGAGGTGTCATTGACAAATAAGAGTTTTCCCACCACAAGTGATTTCAGTGAACAACTACATTTATTGATCATGAGAGTCTGAGCAACTTAGACTACATTTGTACAAATCCACCCTGCATCTTTTTCTGCTGAACCATGAAACATCCAACACTCATTCAAATTCTATCCGTTCACCAAGTTGCTTGATCTCTGTTTGACTATTCTCCGCAGCAGTGTTTGTCTACATGTCAATTATTTTGTCATTCTTCCTATTAGTTAACTTGGTATTGTCTGTGTGTGTACTATGTAGTTTATCTCTTTGGTGAGTGGTGATGTCTTCTTCACCAAACATTATAAGTAAAATCTGAGGAAAATTCTTTGCAATCTGTTTATTTCCATCAGTTCACTTGTGCAGGAAAATTCTAATTCTAATTCTTTTTTTTTTTCTAGTTCTTAATTGATGTCTTTAAGAGTGTTTCATATCTTCTCGATCTCAGTTTTTAATATTGAGTTTATTATATCATCTTGATCTCCGTATAGGTGTTATTTTCCGCATTTTGGGCTACTACACAGGGCATCCTCTTCTTGGGGCTAAAGTTGTAGCTTCCATGTTGATGTTTGCCACGGTTTCTGGTATCCTTATGGCTCTTTTCCTCAACACTGCTGGTGGAGCCTGGGATAATGCAAAGAAATACATAGAAACAGGTGCTCTTGGAGGCAAGGGGAGTGACACCCACAAAGCAGCAGTTACTGGAGACACGTAAGTGTTCTTAAATGATTCACATGTTCTCAAATTATATTGCTTGCATTCTTCAAAAATGTGACCTTATCCGTGTTGGATCTTCCAGTGGCGGCATTTTTGAAGGATGTTAGCAAAAATAGTTCTCAAAGTGTTGGTAGAATCCTATTACTCAATAGGTCATTTCATGCAAGCTTTGTCAAGTGCCTGTTTGATTGTTCTATATACTCATGTAGTCATAACAATATATTATATCTTGTTAGAAAGCAAAACTTGCAGATTTGTTACAATTTTGTCTTGTGTTTCAGGGTAGGAGACCCATTCAAAGATACAGCTGGACCTTCTCTCCATGTACTAATCAAAATGCTTGCTACAATAACTCTTGTGATGGCTCCTATCTTTCTGTGAGAGTTAAATTTAAGAGATTTTTAAATATACGGCACAAGTCTGTAGGAGCTTTTCTGTGTTCACTGGATGGATATATGACGAGAGATGTATTTTCTGGTTTACATAACGAAAACCACATTTTTTTGATACATGAATTTCTAACTATACAGGCAACTCTTTTTAGTTATAGATTTCTGAATTTCTTATACTTGGTTGCTATGTGCTTTCATGGGTTGTTTTTCATTTCCTTTTACATATTTTTTCCTAACGGTACTATAGTGTTTGGTAAGGAATAAGTTATCCACCCACTGTTATGGTTATGGTATAAATGGTAGGATATATAATTTCATCACTATCTAATACCTTCAACCAAATCAAATGCATGATTCAAGTTATATCATACTGAACGACTCCATATCCTCAAGTTTGCCAAGTCCGAGCTCCAAGTTTTCCTTGATATAGGACCAAAAATAATATGGTGGTGATTGGCTGAAAGTAGGCAGCCTATGTTAGCCCAACCAGAGAAGACTTATATAATATGTAAGTCCCAACTCTTAATACATCAAGAATGTCATCTTAAAAAAGTGGAGAAATTGGTACTATTATATACATTTGTAAAGTTTGAAGATGTAAGATTGAATCGCAATCATTTTTTTGCTTATTGGTGTTTGATATCTATATTAAATATAGCGCTATTGTAATACTTAAATTACATTAATTTTATTTTCTTATGATAAATATTAAGTGACCATATGTAAAGTAACACATACAGAGAAAAGTTACATGACTGGAAAAGTTAAGGAAAGACTTTGGGTCTAATGATGACCCATTACATATTTTAAGTGTGGAGCTAGCGCATAATAAATTGATGGATGCACTGATATAATTATTTCCTAAGGTTGAAGGAACCCAACTTGAGTAAGCCTTATATTATTTGTCTATTTAATATTTTATACATTTTTTAAAAAATTATAAATTAATTACTTATTTATCTTTTAAAGCTTCTAATACATAAGTCTTATTCATCAGTACCTTAATAATGGTATTACTTTTTTAAAAGATCACAATATTTATACCAAGAAGAATTAATTTTAAGAGCAAAATAAAAATAATTAATAAACTTATATTTTAATTTTATGAATTAATAAGTAATTTAAAATAAATAATTTAATAACGTGGACAATTACATATTTTTACTGTCAGTCGCAAGCGGGCGGCCAAAATATTTTACTCCTAGACAGCTAGACAAGCTGTCTAAAAAGAAATCAACACGATTTTTCGCTAAGACAAAAATCTCGGATTCATGTACATATATATTAGAAATGGAGAAATGAGATGAAAAATTATGGATTAGGAATCAAATTATTAGTCTACTCTGTGGCGCTAATGTGGTATTCATGTGGCGTTCACATGACACTTAACAGACTTCTGTTAATTAGCAGGGTATGTTTGATTCAATAGTATGACGGAGAGGGTAGTTTTGAGTCGAAATATAATTTAAGGGTATATGTGAGCTATTTCGGATATTTTAGATTATTATTGAGCCTTTTCCGATATATGAATGAGGTGGTTGGTGAGGCCTTCGCATGGCGACAAGACGAGAGAGGTAAGATTGAGATGACTTGAATATGTGAAGAGAAGATGTACGAATTTTGCAGTAAAAAAGTGCGTGAGATGGACTATAGTGGATAATTGGTATAAGAAGAGGTAGAAGTAGGCTGGAGCAAAGAGGTTTTGGGACTAGGGAGAGATGATTAGACATGACAGGTCACACCTATAACTTATATGACAGATAGAAAGATTTGGAGATCGAAATTAGGCCAGAAAATATTAATAGGCCGGTAGTCAATAACGTTGTCTAATTCTCTGATTCGTATATTTGCAGGAAGTAACAAATATTTTGTTATTGCTATTTGCTCTTTTCTTACTGGTTTATCAATGTAACATGACTTCTTTATTATTATATTTACTTTATTTATAATATACTTACTTTAATCAAAATTTTATTGAAAATATTCTCTTTTATGTTTTCGAGATACAAAGTAAAGGTGCCTACAATACATATATAATGATGGATTATAAGACTTGCCCAACTGACCAAAGTCTCAATTATTTATTCTCAAAATTTTAAAAATAATTTCTGAACTTTAGTTGATTAAATATGTCGGAAGTGTCTGAGAGGGAAATGAACATAACAAGCCAAGGAGCAAAAAAAAAATTTCTATATATATATATTTTACAAAGTTTCCTTCAATGAGATGGGTTGAGCTTGGTTACATCGATGATGTTCACATATGCTATTTAATTATTTATATTATACAGTTGATATACACGGCATATACATAGATGATATTCACATATATTTTTTTTTCACTTGTGTTTGATGCTCAAATTGAAATCCCAATTAAATATAATCATGCATTGAATAATCCTCATTGGGTGACGCTCCCAATATATTTCTATCTATACCTAAAGTTTGAATTCGACACTACTGATTGAGAGTGGAACAGTCATTCCAAACTCGTAAAAGCAGCCTGTTGGAATTAATCATTGCACCTCCAAATATATAAATTAATCTTAATTTAGGAAATGGAAGATGGCAGCTTGTAATGGACACATGCACTAATGACCATTTTCTAGGAAATCCGATGGCTCTAATTGATTTTAAAAAATCTTACACTTGGCTATTAAAATTTTTTTAATAATTTTAAACAACTAAGTACTATATGGCTATACATTTGGCCATTTTTTGCTAAGTGTTTGCATCAAGACAAAGTAACAACACTCATGGTTTCTACTAGTGTGTCATCAAGCTTTAAGCTCTTGTTTGTCTCTTCTCTTTGGTTTTTTCTCAATATTTCATTGTCTCATCAAAAGGTCAAGGTCTTCCTCCAATAGTGAAAGGGCTTTCATGGATATTCTTTGATTCAAGTTGCCCAAAATTACAATCAATTGTTAGAAAGAGACTTGAGAAAGTTATTGGTCAAGCTGTTGGCTTGCTTCGCCTTCATTTTCATGATGCTTTGTTCAGATAAACTAGTGTAACTTAATTTGATACGAAAATTAAAAATTAAGTAAAAGTAACTTTTGAATATTGTAATTTTAAATTAAAGATATTAAAATATTCTTTAATCTTATGATACTAAATATATCACTTGAAAAGTTAAAATTAAAGAATTAAAAAAAAAATATTCTTTTCGAAACGAATTAAAAATACAATAGAATATTGTAAGTGACATTGCTATCCTCTCCTCCTCAAATTAAGCTCTTAACTTGACTTATCCACAACATAACTTTTACTATGATCTTTTTAAAAGAGGAAGATATGTATCTAGCTAACATAATAATATATCAAAAGAAGAAGAGTAGAGAAAATAATATTTAGTTATTCCAAAACTTACTTGTTATATACATATATATATATATATATATATATAATGTTATGTTTTTTGCTTTTAATTTATTTCTTTAATTTGACTAAACTATAGTTAACTAGAAATTATTTTGATTAAAAATCTCGCGATAGTCCTTTTCAAAGTCAATGTAGTTATTCTCACGACCTATCACTTGTGTTTTTAAAACGTCTCTAATAATATAATTTAATACTGACAACATATTAAATAAATAAAATTAGAAAATCGGAATTTTCTTGTTTGTTCTCAATTAAAGGAGTTAGTGTCTTTGCACCATATGAAAAAAGAAACAAAATCGAATAAATTGTGACTTTTACAAGAAAAAATTTACAAATATTTTTCATAATCATCGGAGTAACATTAAATTTCGATAATGAAAACAAAGAATTATATATATATATATATATATATATATATATATATATAAAGTAGAAGCTAAAAAATGGGATTAAACATGACATAAATTCAAATAATTAGATAAACTTTAGCTGAAAAATACTTAATCCACCTACTAAATTGTCATCCCTATTTATAAATAAAAAAGGCGTCTCTTGTTGCGACTTAAGTATCTTACTCTTACAGTTTTACATATCTATTTTGCATATATAATGCGTTTAAAATATAAAAAGAATTGATGACATACCTTTTCTTCTCTACTTTAATAATTAAATTTTAGCGGTGTTAAATCTTTATATTAAATCATATAAAGTTACATTATTATGATCATGTAATTTAACAAAGCGAGAGTACATGTTAATTATCAAAATTAGTAATTCAAAGCTTATACAGATGCATGTCTTACAAATTTAATCCTCATCCACACTTTGTATTTTTATTTATAAATTTTAAATTTGGAGAAAAACGAAAACTGAAAGTCAGCTTAGAAAAAAAAAAGTGAAAGTATAAAGGGAATGTGAGAAAGCATCTTCATAGTTTAATATTCGCATTCCCTCTTTTTAATTTTTTTTTTGAATGTGAGAAAACATCTTCTTATTTTAGAATTAATTATTTTGGAATTAGTAGATTTAAAATATTATTCCAACCTTAAAGTGAAATAAAAATAACATAATAATTTTGAGATATAACTAATTTCAGATAAATTATTCTGTAACTTTATTCTAATCAAACATAAGATAAATTTATTCTAAAATTAATTACTCTCCTTTTTATTCCTCGTAACAAACAAGTCCTAATATATTATACTACATTTTATCAAATTGGGACGGTTGAAAATCAAAGATGTACATCTAAATTTTGAACAAATGAAGAGACTTTTGTTTCTTCATTCAAACACATATAATATACTGATTCATTGAATAATATATAGAACGTACCATGAGCAAGTAGTAGCTACAAAAACTATTAGGTGAACTAAAAGTTTCTTGGTCATATACATAGACTCTTATGTGTATTTACTTTATTACTGAGGCGTACGTCTTTCGTTTTTGCCTTTTTTTTTTTTTCATATGACATATCTGTTTTGAAATTTGATTATTCTAATTTTATGCTATGAAATTCTATCCTACGAGAGAAATATTCTTTATTAATAACAATAAAAATCTTAAATACAAAAAACTACATTATACTAAGAAATAAAGAATATTTATCATTTTTTCGTAACTTTTTGCGATAATATAGGCTGCTATTGTCGTTTGGAAAACCTCCAAAGTCTTGATGCTATCCTGCACGTGGGCGGCCTCTATTAAAAACAAGAGAAATAAATTGCAACTATCAACGACTAAATTGCTCTATATAATAAGTCACCAAAAGAAAAAGAAAAAAGGTGGAATATATATATATATACTAGTTTCTGAGGACATGCTTCGCACGTGTGTTTCATGTGAATTTTTGTAGATACGTTTGAATGACTAAAGTTTAATAGAAATATATATGTAAATTTAATGAATAATAAAATGTAACAATTACAAAATAAGAATAAAAACTTACGCAAGATAACATTCATAGAAAACTAAATAAAGAAGTATAAAGGAGAAAAAAAAAAGATAAAAAGAAACAGATTTAAGAAAAAATATAATGTAGACATGAAAAAATCAGTACATAACTCTCTGAGTTCTTATCGACTCTTTTCATATCCTTACAAAATTCAAGAGGCTTCTTCATCTACTTTAACTATAGAATAAAATGACAGCCTAATAATCTTGGTAGGAGTTTCATGAGATAAAGATGTTGAATTTATATAGATAGAATAGAAGGAATATCAAAAGAAATCTTAAAGTTTTAGTTTAAATATTTGAAGGTTATGAATATGAAAAAATGATAGTTATGTATATTAAGAGTATAAAAGTGAATAAGTAATTAACAAATAATAATAAATAAATGAAGAATATGAAAAAGAAAATTAAAATTAGCAAACCATGTAGAAAGAACAACTAAAGTTCTTATCACTTAATAAGCGTTAATGAATTTAAATTTGTGAAGATAGAGTCATTTATCACTTAATAAGCGTTAATGAATTTAAATTTGTGAAGATAGAGTCATTCTTTAATAATAGTCAAGAGGACAATATCAATGTGTGTCTCCATTTTGCAGATTTACAACCTTTAAATTATTGAATTTCGTTATTTATCATTAAGGATAATACTTTATCCACATGAATTATATTATTCATGAGAGGGGTTAAGGAAAAAATTATGAGAAGAGGAAAAATATAGCAATTTAGGTAGAAACCATTTTTAAAAAAAATTATAATTATTATATACATATAGATTATAAATGATAAATATTAATTAATTAGATATTTAATTAGAAATTAATCTTAAGAAATCTAAAAGTCATTAACATTTTAATTAAATTTATACGATCAAATATTTAAATATTTTATAACAATTTAATTTATAGAAGGGGTAAAATAGTAATTCAACTTTTAACTTTTTTTGGTTCATGCTTTTAGTAATATATGATATATATAAGGAAGTTAGAGTATGAACGTAGATTTTCTTTTGAATAGTATTATTTTTTAATGTGCATTTTTTAAAATAAAATAAACCTAACATGGATATGTTAGAAGAGATTATAAGACACAATGTACACTTGAAATGATACTCCTTCTCAACTAATTTAATTCACTCTTATTTAGTTGGCCCTCGTAAATATTTATTGTTGATAAAATGATTTAGTAATCATAAAGATATATCTAATTTATTTAGATTATGAATTTAGGAAATTTCTTTTTTTAATTGTTATATCAAATTCAATTATATTACAAATTGAAAAAAATAATATTTAAATGCATTATTACATCCTAGGGGCCAAAACCACTGGCTTAGGCAAATTAACAGTCAACCCTTTGAAGCTTTTTTTTTTTAATAATAAATGACTTTACCTAATTTGCTCTTCAATAACTTGTGAGACAGACCCGTCAAAATGGATTTGGCCTGTGAGGTCGGTCTGATCCAACCTTGAAATAAGTGAAGTTGAGCTTAATTTTTTGACTCAATTATGAATGAGACATTTTAGCACGTCCCAGTTGGCTCGCTAGCCTCGTAGGCCCAATTCGCAAGCCTTTGTGGCCAGTCTGTGAGCTAGCTATTAATTTTTTTAAAAATATTTTTATATATATTTTTAATAGTGTTTTATTTGTAAAGATTTTATGATAAATATTTTGAAAAATAAAAAATCAAGTAATTTGCAATATCATTTTGCATTGTGAATTGTAGATGAACATGAACTTCTTAAGGATATAATATCACATGTTGATTCAAATGTGATTTCGATGGTGAAAGTAGAAGTGGAGTTGTAAAACATTAATTAATGAGTCATGTAATATTTAGAAATTTAGATTTGTTAAGTATTTAGGCTGCCTTGTGTTGCTGAAATCTTTTAAACCAGCTAATTTTTTTGAGAGAAATGATGGAATGATAATCACAACTCCTATAAACAAATCCATAAGCTTATATTAGAGATAAAAATAATAATCAGTGACGCTGTTAATTAAATTGGAGTGCATATGTCGCTCCATTTATAAAATATATTAAATATAATTAATAATGTATCAGTATTAAATTAGATTTTAAATATAACTAACAATTCAAAAGATACTTCGAATAAAGAAGAATTGCTTAAACTTTATAATAATTTTACACATCTCATTATGTATTCATGTGAAACTTTAATCAAATTTTAATTTTCCGTAAAATATGATACGCGTACCTAATGTTTTCTTTTTTAATGTTAAAGAATAGATATAATACTATACTTTTCATTTTGAAATATTAATATTAATATCAAAAGGTCCAGAGACCAGAGCAGTGTGACGAACACGTGGCTCTTTTTATAGAAAAAAAAAGTCCATTGAAAAATAAATTTTTGTGAAATTTTATTGATTATATTATTGTGATACTTTTTAAAAAATTATATAAAGTATTTTTATTATATCATGTGCAAAATAAAAATTATTAAAAAATTAAAATAGTTAAAATAAACTATATTGGCCCTTTCGGTTTTCTTTTCATCAAGCATAGCTTTATCTAGAAAGAGGCAAAAATGTTAACCAAGTGCGACGACCACGTGTCTCTTTCTCCGTTGATAAATGAAGATGATAAATACACTTCCTATTTTTTTTATTTGTTATTTTTAGTATATTCAGAGAAAATACATTTAGTATTATTTTAATATTAAGGAAAAAATTTGCGATTAAGTAAATTTATTTTATTTACTTATTATCAAAGTTATAATCAGTTATAATTATCACTCACGATTAACATTATACATTAATTTTATGGATTAACTTTGAGTTAACTTTGAGTTTATATAATTACCCACGTTTGTATATATATAATCGCCTGAATATACAACTTACATATGAATTATTTACAATTATCTAATGGATATACACATATAATTCACATCCCTCTCACTCTTCGTCCTTTCCTCGTTTTCTCTCTCCTCCTTTTACCATCTCGCTTGTCATATATACAAATGTATAGGTATAATTTACAATTGTCTAATCCATATGTATACACAATTCACTTTCTCCCGCTATCTCCCTCGCCTCTCCTCCCTCTCCAAGTCTCATTCACCTTTCTCCTCGATCTCAATCTCGCTTGTCATATATACAAATACATATATTTAATATACAATTATCTAATCGATATACATATATAATTTATCTCTCTTCTAGTCTTGCTTGTTTCTCTCCTTCCCATACATATAGCTACAAATTGTAATTATCAAACTATGACTATGGAAAATAATTAGACTATTTTTAAATAGCCATATTTAAAAGTTCCTCTAATATTAATTACAAATTACTAATTTACTTTTTCAAGATTTAATATCTATTAATATGTATATTAATATGAAGTACTCGTGTCAAACAGTTGGGAAGAAAAATATTCAACCATATAATTTAAATTGTATTTATCATTATTAACTTTTGTGAAAACTATAAATAGAATATAACTTTTAAAAGTAATGCAATTATAATCATAAATTACAACAACATAATTAAAGAAATATCTCATACTTATATTGTGAAGGAACCTGACAAATCTAAAGTCAAACTGTATTTCTTGAAGTTTTTGCTGGAGTAATTTTGGTTTTGATAGACAAATTAGTGTAAAGATATAATTGAGATAGTCGGCTAAGCTATGATTTTTTTTTTACCGATTACTAGTGGAAATGTTTGGTAAAAAAGAAAAAAGGAAAATCACCCACATACGATATTTATATCTAATTAATTATATAAATTTATTATATTTTATGTAATTTACTAAGATATAAAATTTGTACTGACTAAATATTAAAAAGAAGTCAAATAAAATCAAAGCGTTTCCTTTGAGACTCTAGGTCATATATATTTTAATTAATAAAAAACATAAATAAATATATTATAATAAAAAATATTTATCATTTATAATATTAATATATTTTTTTTACTTGATCAATTTAAATTTATTTATAATACAAGTTTGATACATATTACAAGAAATAATTTATTATTCACATATAATACAAGTTTTAATGATGGATAATATTATTATGACACATTTTAATACATTTATAATATAATGTGTCAAATTTTTACCAAACAAACATAATATATTTAAAAAAATAATGATAAATTATATATATTGCATACATAATTCATTTTTAATTTATATTAGATATTTAACATAATATTGCTATAAATAATAATAAACAATCACTAAAATTAATAATTATTTATTAAAATGTACTAATTTATGTAAAAAAAATTTAATTAAATTTCATTATAAATATCAAATATCGATCCAACAAATAATAACACAAAGGTTCATGCATCGTGTAAATAAATATGGAATAAGAGTGAAAAAAAAGCATTCTTTATTGGCGGCTAGTATATTTTGATTTTCTATTGGATGTTGATAATTGTAAAGGTAAATTACACTACACAAGAAATTTTGCACGTAGCACTAAAGAACATAGATTTTTAGTGTTAGTTATTTAGTTTTTAAATTTTTATGTTACATATCAATTAAAATAAGTACAGTAACAAATTATTCATGTTAATTATTAAATTTCACGTAGCACTAAAGAACATAGATTTTTAGTGTTAGTTATTTAGTTTTTAAAATTTTATGTTACATATCAATTAAACTAAGTACAGTCACAAATTATTCATGTTAATTTTTTTTAAAAGAAATATTAAATTCAAGCATAACAATAAAAAATGAACGAAGAAAACACACTCTCCGATTCAAAAACAAATATATCTCTGATATTTTTCTTGTATTCCAAAATGAATGATTTTTTTTAAAGTCTACCTTCTTTATTTATTTTTTTATCCTGCAATTTTTTAACTATTTTTAGTTTTAAATTAAGTTTAATCGAAAACAAAACAATATTACTCATTAAATTATCTTTAATTAATAAAATTAAATAATTTTTCTAAAGTACGTGTGCCACATTCCAAACTATCAAAATCAAAAGATTAATAGCAGTGTGACGACCACACGGCTAATTTCTTTTTTTTAAAAAAAATCTCGAGATGCCTCATTTTAATTAAAAAAGTCCAAGCAAATAGTAGAAGAAAAATTTAAAATATCCAAGTGGATAACTTTATATGCCTATAAATTTGACCATTCTTGTTACTATCATTGTACAAATTAACTATCTAGCTATAGCCATGGTGTCAACTACTCTATCAAGTTTTCTACTTGTTCTTGTTCTTTCTTTCTTTGTCTCAGAAGCTCAAAGGCCTGCTTTAACTAAAGGTCTTTCATGGTCATTTTATCAATCTAGTTGTCCTCAACTTGAATCCATTATTAGAAACAGGCTTCAAAAACAAATCAAGGATGATGTTGGCCAAGCTGCTGGCTTACTTCGTCTTCATTTCCACGATTGCTTTGTTCAGGTTATTATTTATTTATATACTCATATTACTAGAAACAAAAGTTTTTTTTTTATCGCGAATTAGTGTGAACTTTGTATTATAAAATATAATTTTTCCACTGAACTAGCTATCTAGGAAAATGCATGATGGAAAACTAATTGTTAATGAACATGTTTTAAAGGGGGAAATCAAATAAAAAATATATATTTTTTTTATGATGCAGGGGTGTGATGGTTCAGTGTTGCTAGATGGATCAGCAGGAGGGCCAAGTGAGCAAACTGCAATTCCAAATTTGACCCTAAGAAAAAGGTCATTCAAGATAATTGATGATCTTAGAAAAAGGATCCAAGATGAATGTGGTCAAGTTGTGTCTTGCTCTGATATTGTTGCCATTGCTGCTAGGGACTCTGTTGTCTTGGTAAGTGCTGTTATTTCTTTTGTGTTAATTTATATTATACATTTTTATTATACAGTATAAAAAAAAATAACACTATTTCTATAAAAAAAACTTTGTCAAAATATATTATACAATAAGATATTTTAGTAGATAATTAATTGAAAGTTCAACTATTTATATAGTTGGTAAATCATCAACCAACAATGTTTAAAAAGAACAAATTATGAGTGATTAAATAGAAAAATAGCATAGTTAAAATAGCTGAGAGGAAAAACCCTGACAAGTTTAAAAATATATTTATGTACGTATTTTACCTTAATATAAAGTTTAACTATTTATATTGTAGAAAAAAAGACTTTCATGTTGGGAAAATGTCATAGTACTGAATGAGTAGTTGGTTTATGCCATTACTTTTCACACCACTTAGGCCCCCCACCTCGTGACTTGATAGGTCTTCAAATTTGGTTTGGTAGATAAATTTAAATTTCTATACATTTATAATATATGTCAATATATACAAGTTAAACGTAATATAAATTTATGATAATTTCAGACGGGTGGGCCCAACTACGATGTACCCTTAGGAAGAAAGGACGGAGTCAACTTTGCAACGGAGCAAGCGACAATTGACAACCTAGTCGCACCCTCTGCCAACACCACAACCGTCCTCTCTCTCCTCGCAACCAAAGGCCTCGATGCGACCGATGCGGTTGCGTTATCTGGGGCCCACACTATTGGTATCAGCCACTGTCCTTCCTTCACCGACCGTCTCTACCCAAACCAAGACTCCACTATGGACAAGACATTTGCTAACAATCTTAAAGGTAGTTGTCCCACGGCTGACTCGAACAACACGGTCAACATGGACATTCGTAGCCCTAACGTTTTCGACAACAAGTACTACGTTGATCTCATGAATAGACAAGGGCTTTTTACGTCCGATCAAGATTTGTATACGGATCGAAGAACACGAGGGATTGTAACGAGCTTTGCGGTGAATCAATCGTTGTTTTATGAAAAATTTGTTATTGGTATGATAAAAATGGGACAAATGAATGTGTTGACTGGTGGACAAGGTGAAATTAGGAATAGGTGTGATAGGAGGAATAAGGCTAAAAAGGTTGATATTGCTACTGTTGTTGAAGAATTGGAGGAAACTTTTTCTGCTTTGTTTTAAGTTTTAATTAATTAGTCTTCTGGTTTTGTTGTAATGATAATAATGAGTGTGTTAATTAACTTTTAGTATAATAATCGCATTTTGTTTTGTGATGTATTGTAAGAACATGGTGTTTTGGATCTCTTCTCAAGTTGTTTTCTAGCTCCTATGATGATATCAAAATTGTGTTACTAGTATATACACTCTTTTGGCCAATTTGCATGTTGCAATAATTTGAGAAATTTAAATCTATTTTACTTGTAATGATTTGATAATTAGACAAATGAATAAGTAACATTTTCTTGATTTTCGAAAGTAAATAATTTTCATGTTTTCTTTCGTCTCGAGAATTAATTTGATTAATTTTTTAATTCGGATATTTTTTTATGGTGAAAAATAAATTATAACAAATATTTTGAAATTGATGGAGGTGTTTCCTTTTGCCATAAGTACATAGGCACCACTAGTCATTATTGTTCACTAGATTTGCTTGGCTTGCAACTTTAGTTCTGATTAGTGTTGATATAATTAATTTGCAAATTGCAACTTTAATTAAGGTCTGATATAATTATATTCTTTTTCTACTCTTCTTTAAGATAAACAATCATCTGATTGTGGGAATCTTAAAAGCATAAATAGAAAAACATTGTCCCCCCCTAACTCCTCTACAATAAAAGACTTTCAGGTTGACTGATATCCAATTAAAATTAAATTAAGGGAATTAGGTTAGACCTTATTATCCTAATAAAATAACGAACCTTTACCAATATTATAAAATAAAATAAATAATAATAATAACAGGTGTTGTCATTATTATCTTAGCTTGGGAAAATATATAGAACTCAGCGTGGCCACACAATTGTCAAAATATGGCGCGTTAGACCAAATGCTTAAATATAATACATAATATTATTTTGTAATGTTTACAATATGAATATATGACAAATTCATATTTTTTTTATTGAGTTGTTAGGGTAAGAGATTTCTTGTCTCACTTATTTAACATCGTGTTTTTCTTTTTCTTTTTCTTTCTTGTCTTTATACGTTTTGGTAAGTTCTAAAGATCGAATAAATGAGGGGAATATAATATGGTTGAAAAAAAATAATATAATTTCACCTTTTTGGTGAAAGTATTACCCCTCAATTTTATTTTTTGTTATTAATATTTTTTTTCTACTTTCCTCGTATTACTTTGTTGTCGGCTTCTATAATTTGCCTATTGTTTTCTGACCTAATACTTGGAATATTTGGCTCCTAGATCTATCTATCAACATCATATTTTATTTTATTTTATTTTATTTTTTGATGACAAGATTTGATTTAATTTTATTTTAAAAGTAATGAGGGAAGAAAGATGGTGCAAAGAACATAGATTTTACTATCCATACCTAAAGATTACCTAAATGTTATCTAATCACTTAAATTTATAAATAATTATTAATAATACTCATATAAATGAATTAATTAACACATTATAATATTTCTTTATTCCATATTAAGTTAATTTTTAAGGTGTTTCATACCCTTTAAAAATAGTACATCAAGATATAAATTAAATCTAGTTTTTTTATTTTTATCCTTGTAATTAATTATTGTCAAATTTATGATTACAATAACTAAATAATAATTAATCACTAATTTCAATACTAACTAATAAAGAATAAAATTATAAAAAAAAAACACACTAAAAATAGTTCTGAAAACTGAACAATTAAAGTAATTTAAAAAATGAAAAATATCTCAGAAATTAACTTAATATGAAATGGAAATAGAGATGGAGGGAGTATGTTAAAATATGATACAAATTACTTATAATGCTATTTTATATAGTATAAGTTAGTATTAATTAACTCAATCGCAGTCTTCTAATTGCAAGTATAGTCTTGAGAATTAAAAAAAATGAATGATAAAAAATAATTATTTAAAAATAGAGGAGGCAAGAAATTCAAACTAGCTATAATTTAGCTAATTAGCTATAATTTAGCTAATTATTACACAATTGATTAATTCGTAGATTCTACAGAGGAAAAGAAGAAGGTGGGTGTTTGTTAAAGAGTAGTGTCTCCACATTAATTAATTATATGTTCTATAGTCAATTTAGACATTATCTTTGTTATATTCAATACGTTATAGCTATCAGGTTATCATTATTATTTTAAATATAATTTGTATCATTACTATACTAGCCATATAAGCAAAGGTGGACGCACATTCATATGGGAATGCACATGCACTTGTAAATTTTGAAAAAATATCACGTGTATTTGTATATTTTTTTTATGAAATAAACAAAAATTAGAATATAATAAAAAATTTATGATACAAGCCAAAAGTACTAGCCATGAGATTAAGATCTGAAGAACCTATTTATTTATTTATTTATTTATATTTTAAGTTTTTTGGTACACACAAAGTTTTTATGCAAACTATATATAATAACTAATAGATTTAATACTAAAATTACAATTTAAATTTTAAATCTATCCACGTGTATTATGAAATTACACAATATAACATTTACTATATATAGAACAAATTCAAATTAAACAGAAGAAAATAAGTTTAATACATTTTTTGGTTTGAATTAGTAATACTTAATTTGTTCACATACAATATCCTTAACTAACATGCAAGTGTAAATGGATTACAACTTGAAATTGATGACCTCTAGCAATACGTAGGAAAAAATAATTAAATTAATCAAAGACAACAAAGATATGGTTGGTGTAATATAGTTGCTAATTTCTAAAGAGTTGTTCCTTCTTTCATGATCTTCACTTTGACATATCTTGATGAGCTTCCAAGTTTTCTATTGTAAATTTTTCTTAAGATCTTGTAAGAAAGTATTTATTAAAATATTCTTTAGTTATCATTTCATTTTCACAGTCTCTCGTAGTTAAATTTAGACTTCACAAAAAAAAATCGAATTCGACTCCTCTTCATTTTCCTTCCTTTCGTTTTTTCCAAGTTCTTGCTTGGATCGATGTGAGACATATGACACATATTACATGGATAAAAATCAATGACTAAGATTTATTTGATTAAAAATAAAATTCTAATTATGATTTAGATGATTATTTCATAAAAAAAATTATAATATCATAATGATAAGTCATAACAAATAATATCTTGTTCATAAATATCTTATAAAAACTTCTCTTTTCTATATTTTTCTTATGAGTATTTATAATTCCCCCCCCCCCCCCTCCCCCCTTTTTTTTTAAATTGAGTAACTTTGAACTTTCTCTTTAAAATAAGTTTACATGAAATTAATAGCAAATATACTCGCAGGGAAAAAAATTAGATAAAGAGAAATTATTTTATAATATATTTATGGAAAAAAATAGAAGATAATATTAGTATTTTTTTCAATAATATATTTATGGACAACATCATATATTTGTTATTATTGTGGTATATATTTTCATTTTTTAATAAAATATTAATTATCTAAATCATAATTAAATCTTACTCATTAATATTCATCTATTTCCATGTGTCTCACATCCAACCAGGAACTTAGGAATTAAGGGAGAGAAGTGGAGAGGAGTCTATGACCAAATCATACACAAAATACGTTATGAATTAACAAAACCTAATGAATTATTTTTTGACCTCCATTTTCAACTTGTTCTGGTAGAATAAGCTACCTTCTCTGGAATAAATGAAAAATGAAATTATTATTATACACCATTAAGGAGAAATATAATTTTATGAGCCATCTTTTTCATTGCCTTCTTGTACTAAAAGAGACAAATCCATTAAAGGATTTTGTAGTTATCTGTTTTTGCACAATTTACTAATTGATTTTTATATTTTGTTCATAGTAAAAGTATAAGACATATCTTATAAAATATTGTGATGTAAAAATATATATTATAAATAAAGTTGTTTTTTATTTTGAAGAAGAAAAATCAAAGATGTTGGGACAAAAGTGCGAATGACTCACTTGTTTCTTAGCCCGTCAATTGGAGAAAAAACGTCTATCTCAAGATATTTTTTCATTTATAAGGTACAACTTGAGACCTCAAATAAATTATGATGAGATATCTCATCATACTCTTTATGGATTATTTGATAGGATGTATTAAAAAAACTATCATATATTAATTTTGATATTGTTTCATATTTTATTTATAGTGTTTTCAATTTGCGTATAACTAATAAAAATATCACAGTAGTTCAGTAATTTAGGTAGAGTGTCTTCATCCTATTAAGTATTATAGAGTGTATACTTCATAATTTAATACACAACAATTCTATCATATTAGCAATATTATATAATTGTTTGTCATGTTACGCTTATTAAAAGTTAATTTAACTAATTTTCAAAGGTAAATTGGATCATATTAGTTCGATATTTTAAATAAAAAAATAGATATTCTAAAACTATATGAAAAGTACTATAAATTATAATTTTTTGCATATTAATATGATGAAAAAATACATCTTAAAACGTTAATCAAAGTTTTAATAGTTTGACTCTAAAAATAGAAACCTTGACAAACAATACCGGACGGAGGGAGTAATTATTAACACACTAACAATCATGGTTAAAAATAAAATTATCTTTGAAATACACCAAATCATATAGTGAATAATAAATAATCTCAACACAACTAATTTTAATATTACTTTCTCCGTTCGTTTTTAATTGTCATTATTTCTATATACTACTATCAAATGAATTAGTGCGAGAAATTTAATATTGAACAAGTAAAAATGAACGGACGAACCAACTATTACTTCCTTCCCGCTATAAATATAGAGCCAAGTTAATGTGAACCTTCCTCACTTAGCCTCAAAATATCATCAATTAATCATAATGGCTTCACCTAGCCTTTTCACTTTTGATTCTTCACTACTTGTAGTACTAATCCTTTCTATTTTTGTTTCAATCCATTTTCAAGTAACACAAGCTCAAGGTACTCAACCAATTGTGAAAGGTCTTTCATGGACTTTTTATGACTCCATTTGTCCCAATGCTGAGTCCATCATCAGGAGGAGACTCCAGAATGTTTTCCGGCAGGATATCGGTCAGGCCGCCGGCCTTCTTCGTCTTCACTTCCATGATTGCTTTGTTCAGGTATTGACTTGTTATTGTCACTAGATCTAAACCTCACTTATAAATAATTACTAGGCGCCATAATACTAATTACAAGTATATTCATCTGTTTCATATCAGTTGTCCACTTTCTTCTTTACATACTCCTTCAGAATCATACATAATTTGGATCGTTTTACTAATTTACCCTTTATCGACTCTTTTGAAAAAAAAAAAAAACTCTATAGAACTTATAAACTTGCTTAGGCTTTCAAAAAAATATATATTGTAGAGGTAAAATGAAGAGAAAATAACTAACTTTTTCTTGATTTGATAAATTGACAAATAATTTGAGATAATTATTTATAATATGATGGACAACTAATATGATGGAACTATAATAAAAAAAAAATCTTATACAGTTTAACTTATGTAACATAATTTGAATTAATATGACAAAAAAAATGAACACTTTCGATGACTAGAAAGCTTTTTATAAAGTTAAATAGACCAAGAAAGAAGTGTTACATAACCTAAAACATAAAAAAGTAACTAATGTTATAACTTATAAGTAACTATAAGAAGATACAACTCCTATTATTCACTCCTGACTTCTTGATAGATAAATTTTAATTCCATCTTTTTAAAAGAGATATTTTTACCATATATATTTATATATATTCAATAATTAATATATGCAATACTATTTTATATACAGGGTTGTGATGGATCAGTACTGTTAGATGGTTCAGCCAGTGGACCAAGCGAGAAAGATGCACCCCCAAACTTGACTTTAAGACAACAGGCTTTTCGGATCATCGAAGACCTTCGCCGTCGTGTGCATCGTGATTGCGGTAGAGTCGTTTCTTGTGCTGATATTACGGCTATTGCTGCTCGTGACTCCGTTTTCTTCGTAAGTTTACGTTTGTTAGTAACTATTTTAAGTATTTATTGGTTTAATTTATATATTCCTTTAGTATTGTTTTGGAAAAAAACCTTCAAGTCAAATTTATGACAAATAATTCAATGCGCAATAGTATAAAAGCCTCAAATAATTGAACAAGTTTTCACTTCTCAATAATGTTCGCATTCAAGTGTCCCACGTCCACAAGTTGTACCTAAACTGTCACACCATAATTAATAGCATATTCTTTCTTTATTACATCCATTTTAATTTATTTTTTTAAATTTGTCTTTGACATAAAAATTTTAAAAGTAAGGAATTTTTTTCAAAATTGTATTTTAAATTAAATTTATATAAAATATATCATATTATTTTTTAATCTTCGAGTGATAAACATGTCATATGAAAAGTTAAAACTAATAAGCAATGAAAAAAGGAAACACACACACACGTATACATATATATAAATATTCCTTCTGTCTCATTTTATATGAATTAGTTTGATTTGCCTGCTCTAAAATAAGTAATAAATATTGTGTTACTAAAGATTATTTCATTTATGGTAAAATGAAATATTTTAAAATTAAATTGTTATTGACTATAGAAATGTGTTATTCTTTTTTGGACTGATTAAAAAAATAAATGTGTTACTAGATATAAAAATATGTTATTCTTTTTTGGGTGGACTAAAAAAGAAAGCCTGTTACTAAATATAGAAATGCATCCTTTTTTTTTTACACCAACTAATGAGTCAAATAAACTAGAATAGAGGTAAGGAGTAATCATTTTCTTATCAAACCATTTAAGCTCTTAACTTGACTTATCCACAACATAACTTTTACTATGATCTTTTTAAAAGAGGAAGATATGTATCTAGCTAACATAATAATATATCAAAAGAAGAAGAGTAGAGAAAATAATATTTAGTTATTCCAAAACTTACTTGTTATATACATATATATATATATATATATATATAATGTTATGTTTTTTGCTTTTAATTTATTTCTTTAATTTGACTAAACTATAGTTAACTAGAAATTATTTTGATTAAAAATCTCGCGATAGTCCTTTTCAAAGTCAATGTAGTTATTCTCACGACCTATCACTTGTGTTTTTAAAACGTCTCTAATAATATAATTTAATACTGACAACATATTAAATAAATAAAATTAGAAAATCGGAATTTTCTTGTTTGTTCTCAATTAAAGGAGTTAGTGTCTTTGCACCATATGAAAAAAGAAACAAAATCGAATAAATTGTGACTTTTACAAGAAAAAATTTACAAATATTTTTCATAATCATCGGAGTAACATTAAATTTCGATAATGAAAACAAAGAATTATATATATATATATATATATATATATATATATATATAAAGTAGAAGCTAAAAAATGGGATTAAACATGACATAAATTCAAATAATTAGATAAACTTTAGCTGAAAAATACTTAATCCACCTACTAAATTGTCATCCCTATTTATAAATAAAAAAGGCGTCTCTTGTTGCGACTTAAGTATCTTACTCTTACAGTTTTACATATCTATTTTGCATATATAATGCGTTTAAAATATAAAAAGAATTGATGACATACCTTTTCTTCTCTACTTTAATAATTAAATTTTAGCGGTGTTAAATCTTTATATTAAATCATATAAAGTTACATTATTATGATCATGTAATTTAACAAAGCGAGAGTACATGTTAATTATCAAAATTAGTAATTCAAAGCTTATACAGATGCATGTCTTACAAATTTAATCCTCATCCACACTTTGTATTTTTATTTATAAATTTTAAATTTGGAGAAAAACGAAAACTGAAAGTCAGCTTAGAAAAAAAAAAGTGAAAGTATAAAGGGAATGTGAGAAAGCATCTTCATAGTTTAATATTCGCATTCCCTCTTTTTAATTTTTTTTTTGAATGTGAGAAAACATCTTCTTATTTTAGAATTAATTATTTTGGAATTAGTAGATTTAAAATATTATTCCAACCTTAAAGTGAAATAAAAATAACATAATAATTTTGAGATATAACTAATTTCAGATAAATTATTCTGTAACTTTATTCTAATCAAACATAAGATAAATTTATTCTAAAATTAATTACTCTCCTTTTTATTCCTCGTAACAAACAAGTCCTAATATATTATACTACATTTTATCAAATTGGGACGGTTGAAAATCAAAGATGTACATCTAAATTTTGAACAAATGAAGAGACTTTTGTTTCTTCATTCAAACACATATAATATACTGATTCATTGAATAATATATAGAACGTACCATGAGCAAGTAGTAGCTACAAAAACTATTAGGTGAACTAAAAGTTTCTTGGTCATATACATAGACTCTTATGTGTATTTACTTTATTACTGAGGCGTACGTCTTTCGTTTTTGCCTTTTTTTTTTTTTCATATGACATATCTGTTTTGAAATTTGATTATTCTAATTTTATGCTATGAAATTCTATCCTACGAGAGAAATATTCTTTATTAATAACAATAAAAATCTTAAATACAAAAAACTACATTATACTAAGAAATAAAGAATATTTATCATTTTTTCGTAACTTTTTGCGATAATATAGGCTGCTATTGTCGTTTGGAAAACCTCCAAAGTCTTGATGCTATCCTGCACGTGGGCGGCCTCTATTAAAAACAAGAGAAATAAATTGCAACTATCAACGACTAAATTGCTCTATATAATAAGTCACCAAAAGAAAAAGAAAAAAGGTGGAATATATATATATATACTAGTTTCTGAGGACATGCTTCGCACGTGTGTTTCATGTGAATTTTTGTAGATACGTTTGAATGACTAAAGTTTAATAGAAATATATATGTAAATTTAATGAATAATAAAATGTAACAATTACAAAATAAGAATAAAAACTTACGCAAGATAACATTCATAGAAAACTAAATAAAGAAGTATAAAGGAGAAAAAAAAAAGATAAAAAGAAACAGATTTAAGAAAAAATATAATGTAGACATGAAAAAATCAGTACATAACTCTCTGAGTTCTTATCGACTCTTTTCATATCCTTACAAAATTCAAGAGGCTTCTTCATCTACTTTAACTATAGAATAAAATGACAGCCTAATAATCTTGGTAGGAGTTTCATGAGATAAAGATGTTGAATTTATATAGATAGAATAGAAGGAATATCAAAAGAAATCTTAAAGTTTTAGTTTAAATATTTGAAGGTTATGAATATGAAAAAATGATAGTTATGTATATTAAGAGTATAAAAGTGAATAAGTAATTAACAAATAATAATAAATAAATGAAGAATATGAAAAAGAAAATTAAAATTAGCAAACCATGTAGAAAGAACAACTAAAGTTCTTATCACTTAATAAGCGTTAATGAATTTAAATTTGTGAAGATAGAGTCATTTATCACTTAATAAGCGTTAATGAATTTAAATTTGTGAAGATAGAGTCATTCTTTAATAATAGTCAAGAGGACAATATCAATGTGTGTCTCCATTTTGCAGATTTACAACCTTTAAATTATTGAATTTCGTTATTTATCATTAAGGATAATACTTTATCCACATGAATTATATTATTCATGAGAGGGGTTAAGGAAAAAATTATGAGAAGAGGAAAAATATAGCAATTTAGGTAGAAACCATTTTTAAAAAAAATTATAATTATTATATACATATAGATTATAAATGATAAATATTAATTAATTAGATATTTAATTAGAAATTAATCTTAAGAAATCTAAAAGTCATTAACATTTTAATTAAATTTATACGATCAAATATTTAAATATTTTATAACAATTTAATTTATAGAAGGGGTAAAATAGTAATTCAACTTTTAACTTTTTTTGGTTCATGCTTTTAGTAATATATGATATATATAAGGAAGTTAGAGTATGAACGTAGATTTTCTTTTGAATAGTATTATTTTTTAATGTGCATTTTTTAAAATAAAATAAACCTAACATGGATATGTTAGAAGAGATTATAAGACACAATGTACACTTGAAATGATACTCCTTCTCAACTAATTTAATTCACTCTTATTTAGTTGGCCCTCGTAAATATTTATTGTTGATAAAATGATTTAGTAATCATAAAGATATATCTAATTTATTTAGATTATGAATTTAGGAAATTTCTTTTTTTAATTGTTATATCAAATTCAATTATATTACAAATTGAAAAAAATAATATTTAAATGCATTATTACATCCTAGGGGCCAAAACCACTGGCTTAGGCAAATTAACAGTCAACCCTTTGAAGCTTTTTTTTTTTAATAATAAATGACTTTACCTAATTTGCTCTTCAATAACTTGTGAGACAGACCCGTCAAAATGGATTTGGCCTGTGAGGTCGGTCTGATCCAACCTTGAAATAAGTGAAGTTGAGCTTAATTTTTTGACTCAATTATGAATGAGACATTTTAGCACGTCCCAGTTGGCTCGCTAGCCTCGTAGGCCCAATTCGCAAGCCTTTGTGGCCAGTCTGTGAGCTAGCTATTAATTTTTTTAAAAATATTTTTATATATATTTTTAATAGTGTTTTATTTGTAAAGATTTTATGATAAATATTTTGAAAAATAAAAAATCAAGTAATTTGCAATATCATTTTGCATTGTGAATTGTAGATGAACATGAACTTCTTAAGGATATAATATCACATGTTGATTCAAATGTGATTTCGATGGTGAAAGTAGAAGTGGAGTTGTAAAACATTAATTAATGAGTCATGTAATATTTAGAAATTTAGATTTGTTAAGTATTTAGGCTGCCTTGTGTTGCTGAAATCTTTTAAACCAGCTAATTTTTTTGAGAGAAATGATGGAATGATAATCACAACTCCTATAAACAAATCCATAAGCTTATATTAGAGATAAAAATAATAATCAGTGACGCTGTTAATTAAATTGGAGTGCATATGTCGCTCCATTTATAAAATATATTAAATATAATTAATAATGTATCAGTATTAAATTAGATTTTAAATATAACTAACAATTCAAAAGATACTTCGAATAAAGAAGAATTGCTTAAACTTTATAATAATTTTACACATCTCATTATGTATTCATGTGAAACTTTAATCAAATTTTAATTTTCCGTAAAATATGATACGCGTACCTAATGTTTTCTTTTTTAATGTTAAAGAATAGATATAATACTATACTTTTCATTTTGAAATATTAATATTAATATCAAAAGGTCCAGAGACCAGAGCAGTGTGACGAACACGTGGCTCTTTTTATAGAAAAAAAAAGTCCATTGAAAAATAAATTTTTGTGAAATTTTATTGATTATATTATTGTGATACTTTTTAAAAAATTATATAAAGTATTTTTATTATATCATGTGCAAAATAAAAATTATTAAAAAATTAAAATAGTTAAAATAAACTATATTGGCCCTTTCGGTTTTCTTTTCATCAAGCATAGCTTTATCTAGAAAGAGGCAAAAATGTTAACCAAGTGCGACGACCACGTGTCTCTTTCTCCGTTGATAAATGAAGATGATAAATACACTTCCTATTTTTTTTATTTGTTATTTTTAGTATATTCAGAGAAAATACATTTAGTATTATTTTAATATTAAGGAAAAAATTTGCGATTAAGTAAATTTATTTTATTTACTTATTATCAAAGTTATAATCAGTTATAATTATCACTCACGATTAACATTATACATTAATTTTATGGATTAACTTTGAGTTAACTTTGAGTTTATATAATTACCCACGTTTGTATATATATAATCGCCTGAATATACAACTTACATATGAATTATTTACAATTATCTAATGGATATACACATATAATTCACATCCCTCTCACTCTTCGTCCTTTCCTCGTTTTCTCTCTCCTCCTTTTACCATCTCGCTTGTCATATATACAAATGTATAGGTATAATTTACAATTGTCTAATCCATATGTATACACAATTCACTTTCTCCCGCTATCTCCCTCGCCTCTCCTCCCTCTCCAAGTCTCATTCACCTTTCTCCTCGATCTCAATCTCGCTTGTCATATATACAAATACATATATTTAATATACAATTATCTAATCGATATACATATATAATTTATCTCTCTTCTAGTCTTGCTTGTTTCTCTCCTTCCCATACATATAGCTACAAATTGTAATTATCAAACTATGACTATGGAAAATAATTAGACTATTTTTAAATAGCCATATTTAAAAGTTCCTCTAATATTAATTACAAATTACTAATTTACTTTTTCAAGATTTAATATCTATTAATATGTATATTAATATGAAGTACTCGTGTCAAACAGTTGGGAAGAAAAATATTCAACCATATAATTTAAATTGTATTTATCATTATTAACTTTTGTGAAAACTATAAATAGAATATAACTTTTAAAAGTAATGCAATTATAATCATAAATTACAACAACATAATTAAAGAAATATCTCATACTTATATTGTGAAGGAACCTGACAAATCTAAAGTCAAACTGTATTTCTTGAAGTTTTTGCTGGAGTAATTTTGGTTTTGATAGACAAATTAGTGTAAAGATATAATTGAGATAGTCGGCTAAGCTATGATTTTTTTTTTACCGATTACTAGTGGAAATGTTTGGTAAAAAAGAAAAAAGGAAAATCACCCACATACGATATTTATATCTAATTAATTATATAAATTTATTATATTTTATGTAATTTACTAAGATATAAAATTTGTACTGACTAAATATTAAAAAGAAGTCAAATAAAATCAAAGCGTTTCCTTTGAGACTCTAGGTCATATATATTTTAATTAATAAAAAACATAAATAAATATATTATAATAAAAAATATTTATCATTTATAATATTAATATATTTTTTTTACTTGATCAATTTAAATTTATTTATAATACAAGTTTGATACATATTACAAGAAATAATTTATTATTCACATATAATACAAGTTTTAATGATGGATAATATTATTATGACACATTTTAATACATTTATAATATAATGTGTCAAATTTTTACCAAACAAACATAATATATTTAAAAAAATAATGATAAATTATATATATTGCATACATAATTCATTTTTAATTTATATTAGATATTTAACATAATATTGCTATAAATAATAATAAACAATCACTAAAATTAATAATTATTTATTAAAATGTACTAATTTATGTAAAAAAAATTTAATTAAATTTCATTATAAATATCAAATATCGATCCAACAAATAATAACACAAAGGTTCATGCATCGTGTAAATAAATATGGAATAAGAGTGAAAAAAAAGCATTCTTTATTGGCGGCTAGTATATTTTGATTTTCTATTGGATGTTGATAATTGTAAAGGTAAATTACACTACACAAGAAATTTTGCACGTAGCACTAAAGAACATAGATTTTTAGTGTTAGTTATTTAGTTTTTAAATTTTTATGTTACATATCAATTAAAATAAGTACAGTAACAAATTATTCATGTTAATTATTAAATTTCACGTAGCACTAAAGAACATAGATTTTTAGTGTTAGTTATTTAGTTTTTAAAATTTTATGTTACATATCAATTAAACTAAGTACAGTCACAAATTATTCATGTTAATTTTTTTTAAAAGAAATATTAAATTCAAGCATAACAATAAAAAATGAACGAAGAAAACACACTCTCCGATTCAAAAACAAATATATCTCTGATATTTTTCTTGTATTCCAAAATGAATGATTTTTTTTAAAGTCTACCTTCTTTATTTATTTTTTTATCCTGCAATTTTTTAACTATTTTTAGTTTTAAATTAAGTTTAATCGAAAACAAAACAATATTACTCATTAAATTATCTTTAATTAATAAAATTAAATAATTTTTCTAAAGTACGTGTGCCACATTCCAAACTATCAAAATCAAAAGATTAATAGCAGTGTGACGACCACACGGCTAATTTCTTTTTTTTAAAAAAAATCTCGAGATGCCTCATTTTAATTAAAAAAGTCCAAGCAAATAGTAGAAGAAAAATTTAAAATATCCAAGTGGATAACTTTATATGCCTATAAATTTGACCATTCTTGTTACTATCATTGTACAAATTAACTATCTAGCTATAGCCATGGTGTCAACTACTCTATCAAGTTTTCTACTTGTTCTTGTTCTTTCTTTCTTTGTCTCAGAAGCTCAAAGGCCTGCTTTAACTAAAGGTCTTTCATGGTCATTTTATCAATCTAGTTGTCCTCAACTTGAATCCATTATTAGAAACAGGCTTCAAAAACAAATCAAGGATGATGTTGGCCAAGCTGCTGGCTTACTTCGTCTTCATTTCCACGATTGCTTTGTTCAGGTTATTATTTATTTATATACTCATATTACTAGAAACAAAAGTTTTTTTTTTATCGCGAATTAGTGTGAACTTTGTATTATAAAATATAATTTTTCCACTGAACTAGCTATCTAGGAAAATGCATGATGGAAAACTAATTGTTAATGAACATGTTTTAAAGGGGGAAATCAAATAAAAAATATATATTTTTTTTATGATGCAGGGGTGTGATGGTTCAGTGTTGCTAGATGGATCAGCAGGAGGGCCAAGTGAGCAAACTGCAATTCCAAATTTGACCCTAAGAAAAAGGTCATTCAAGATAATTGATGATCTTAGAAAAAGGATCCAAGATGAATGTGGTCAAGTTGTGTCTTGCTCTGATATTGTTGCCATTGCTGCTAGGGACTCTGTTGTCTTGGTAAGTGCTGTTATTTCTTTTGTGTTAATTTATATTATACATTTTTATTATACAGTATAAAAAAAAATAACACTATTTCTATAAAAAAAACTTTGTCAAAATATATTATACAATAAGATATTTTAGTAGATAATTAATTGAAAGTTCAACTATTTATATAGTTGGTAAATCATCAACCAACAATGTTTAAAAAGAACAAATTATGAGTGATTAAATAGAAAAATAGCATAGTTAAAATAGCTGAGAGGAAAAACCCTGACAAGTTTAAAAATATATTTATGTACGTATTTTACCTTAATATAAAGTTTAACTATTTATATTGTAGAAAAAAAGACTTTCATGTTGGGAAAATGTCATAGTACTGAATGAGTAGTTGGTTTATGCCATTACTTTTCACACCACTTAGGCCCCCCACCTCGTGACTTGATAGGTCTTCAAATTTGGTTTGGTAGATAAATTTAAATTTCTATACATTTATAATATATGTCAATATATACAAGTTAAACGTAATATAAATTTATGATAATTTCAGACGGGTGGGCCCAACTACGATGTACCCTTAGGAAGAAAGGACGGAGTCAACTTTGCAACGGAGCAAGCGACAATTGACAACCTAGTCGCACCCTCTGCCAACACCACAACCGTCCTCTCTCTCCTCGCAACCAAAGGCCTCGATGCGACCGATGCGGTTGCGTTATCTGGGGCCCACACTATTGGTATCAGCCACTGTCCTTCCTTCACCGACCGTCTCTACCCAAACCAAGACTCCACTATGGACAAGACATTTGCTAACAATCTTAAAGGTAGTTGTCCCACGGCTGACTCGAACAACACGGTCAACATGGACATTCGTAGCCCTAACGTTTTCGACAACAAGTACTACGTTGATCTCATGAATAGACAAGGGCTTTTTACGTCCGATCAAGATTTGTATACGGATCGAAGAACACGAGGGATTGTAACGAGCTTTGCGGTGAATCAATCGTTGTTTTATGAAAAATTTGTTATTGGTATGATAAAAATGGGACAAATGAATGTGTTGACTGGTGGACAAGGTGAAATTAGGAATAGGTGTGATAGGAGGAATAAGGCTAAAAAGGTTGATATTGCTACTGTTGTTGAAGAATTGGAGGAAACTTTTTCTGCTTTGTTTTAAGTTTTAATTAATTAGTCTTCTGGTTTTGTTGTAATGATAATAATGAGTGTGTTAATTAACTTTTAGTATAATAATCGCATTTTGTTTTGTGATGTATTGTAAGAACATGGTGTTTTGGATCTCTTCTCAAGTTGTTTTCTAGCTCCTATGATGATATCAAAATTGTGTTACTAGTATATACACTCTTTTGGCCAATTTGCATGTTGCAATAATTTGAGAAATTTAAATCTATTTTACTTGTAATGATTTGATAATTAGACAAATGAATAAGTAACATTTTCTTGATTTTCGAAAGTAAATAATTTTCATGTTTTCTTTCGTCTCGAGAATTAATTTGATTAATTTTTTAATTCGGATATTTTTTTATGGTGAAAAATAAATTATAACAAATATTTTGAAATTGATGGAGGTGTTTCCTTTTGCCATAAGTACATAGGCACCACTAGTCATTATTGTTCACTAGATTTGCTTGGCTTGCAACTTTAGTTCTGATTAGTGTTGATATAATTAATTTGCAAATTGCAACTTTAATTAAGGTCTGATATAATTATATTCTTTTTCTACTCTTCTTTAAGATAAACAATCATCTGATTGTGGGAATCTTAAAAGCATAAATAGAAAAACATTGTCCCCCCCTAACTCCTCTACAATAAAAGACTTTCAGGTTGACTGATATCCAATTAAAATTAAATTAAGGGAATTAGGTTAGACCTTATTATCCTAATAAAATAACGAACCTTTACCAATATTATAAAATAAAATAAATAATAATAATAACAGGTGTTGTCATTATTATCTTAGCTTGGGAAAATATATAGAACTCAGCGTGGCCACACAATTGTCAAAATATGGCGCGTTAGACCAAATGCTTAAATATAATACATAATATTATTTTGTAATGTTTACAATATGAATATATGACAAATTCATATTTTTTTTATTGAGTTGTTAGGGTAAGAGATTTCTTGTCTCACTTATTTAACATCGTGTTTTTCTTTTTCTTTTTCTTTCTTGTCTTTATACGTTTTGGTAAGTTCTAAAGATCGAATAAATGAGGGGAATATAATATGGTTGAAAAAAAATAATATAATTTCACCTTTTTGGTGAAAGTATTACCCCTCAATTTTATTTTTTGTTATTAATATTTTTTTTCTACTTTCCTCGTATTACTTTGTTGTCGGCTTCTATAATTTGCCTATTGTTTTCTGACCTAATACTTGGAATATTTGGCTCCTAGATCTATCTATCAACATCATATTTTATTTTATTTTATTTTATTTTTTGATGACAAGATTTGATTTAATTTTATTTTAAAAGTAATGAGGGAAGAAAGATGGTGCAAAGAACATAGATTTTACTATCCATACCTAAAGATTACCTAAATGTTATCTAATCACTTAAATTTATAAATAATTATTAATAATACTCATATAAATGAATTAATTAACACATTATAATATTTCTTTATTCCATATTAAGTTAATTTTTAAGGTGTTTCATACCCTTTAAAAATAGTACATCAAGATATAAATTAAATCTAGTTTTTTTATTTTTATCCTTGTAATTAATTATTGTCAAATTTATGATTACAATAACTAAATAATAATTAATCACTAATTTCAATACTAACTAATAAAGAATAAAATTATAAAAAAAAAACACACTAAAAATAGTTCTGAAAACTGAACAATTAAAGTAATTTAAAAAATGAAAAATATCTCAGAAATTAACTTAATATGAAATGGAAATAGAGATGGAGGGAGTATGTTAAAATATGATACAAATTACTTATAATGCTATTTTATATAGTATAAGTTAGTATTAATTAACTCAATCGCAGTCTTCTAATTGCAAGTATAGTCTTGAGAATTAAAAAAAATGAATGATAAAAAATAATTATTTAAAAATAGAGGAGGCAAGAAATTCAAACTAGCTATAATTTAGCTAATTAGCTATAATTTAGCTAATTATTACACAATTGATTAATTCGTAGATTCTACAGAGGAAAAGAAGAAGGTGGGTGTTTGTTAAAGAGTAGTGTCTCCACATTAATTAATTATATGTTCTATAGTCAATTTAGACATTATCTTTGTTATATTCAATACGTTATAGCTATCAGGTTATCATTATTATTTTAAATATAATTTGTATCATTACTATACTAGCCATATAAGCAAAGGTGGACGCACATTCATATGGGAATGCACATGCACTTGTAAATTTTGAAAAAATATCACGTGTATTTGTATATTTTTTTTATGAAATAAACAAAAATTAGAATATAATAAAAAATTTATGATACAAGCCAAAAGTACTAGCCATGAGATTAAGATCTGAAGAACCTATTTATTTATTTATTTATTTATATTTTAAGTTTTTTGGTACACACAAAGTTTTTATGCAAACTATATATAATAACTAATAGATTTAATACTAAAATTACAATTTAAATTTTAAATCTATCCACGTGTATTATGAAATTACACAATATAACATTTACTATATATAGAACAAATTCAAATTAAACAGAAGAAAATAAGTTTAATACATTTTTTGGTTTGAATTAGTAATACTTAATTTGTTCACATACAATATCCTTAACTAACATGCAAGTGTAAATGGATTACAACTTGAAATTGATGACCTCTAGCAATACGTAGGAAAAAATAATTAAATTAATCAAAGACAACAAAGATATGGTTGGTGTAATATAGTTGCTAATTTCTAAAGAGTTGTTCCTTCTTTCATGATCTTCACTTTGACATATCTTGATGAGCTTCCAAGTTTTCTATTGTAAATTTTTCTTAAGATCTTGTAAGAAAGTATTTATTAAAATATTCTTTAGTTATCATTTCATTTTCACAGTCTCTCGTAGTTAAATTTAGACTTCACAAAAAAAAATCGAATTCGACTCCTCTTCATTTTCCTTCCTTTCGTTTTTTCCAAGTTCTTGCTTGGATCGATGTGAGACATATGACACATATTACATGGATAAAAATCAATGACTAAGATTTATTTGATTAAAAATAAAATTCTAATTATGATTTAGATGATTATTTCATAAAAAAAATTATAATATCATAATGATAAGTCATAACAAATAATATCTTGTTCATAAATATCTTATAAAAACTTCTCTTTTCTATATTTTTCTTATGAGTATTTATAATTCCCCCCCCCCCCCCCTCCCCCCTTTTTTTTTAAATTGAGTAACTTTGAACTTTCTCTTTAAAATAAGTTTACATGAAATTAATAGCAAATATACTCGCAGGGAAAAAAATTAGATAAAGAGAAATTATTTTATAATATATTTATGGAAAAAAATAGAAGATAATATTAGTATTTTTTTCAATAATATATTTATGGACAACATCATATATTTGTTATTATTGTGGTATATATTTTCATTTTTTAATAAAATATTAATTATCTAAATCATAATTAAATCTTACTCATTAATATTCATCTATTTCCATGTGTCTCACATCCAACCAGGAACTTAGGAATTAAGGGAGAGAAGTGGAGAGGAGTCTATGACCAAATCATACACAAAATACGTTATGAATTAACAAAACCTAATGAATTATTTTTTGACCTCCATTTTCAACTTGTTCTGGTAGAATAAGCTACCTTCTCTGGAATAAATGAAAAATGAAATTATTATTATACACCATTAAGGAGAAATATAATTTTATGAGCCATCTTTTTCATTGCCTTCTTGTACTAAAAGAGACAAATCCATTAAAGGATTTTGTAGTTATCTGTTTTTGCACAATTTACTAATTGATTTTTATATTTTGTTCATAGTAAAAGTATAAGACATATCTTATAAAATATTGTGATGTAAAAATATATATTATAAATAAAGTTGTTTTTTATTTTGAAGAAGAAAAATCAAAGATGTTGGGACAAAAGTGCGAATGACTCACTTGTTTCTTAGCCCGTCAATTGGAGAAAAAACGTCTATCTCAAGATATTTTTTCATTTATAAGGTACAACTTGAGACCTCAAATAAATTATGATGAGATATCTCATCATACTCTTTATGGATTATTTGATAGGATGTATTAAAAAAACTATCATATATTAATTTTGATATTGTTTCATATTTTATTTATAGTGTTTTCAATTTGCGTATAACTAATAAAAATATCACAGTAGTTCAGTAATTTAGGTAGAGTGTCTTCATCCTATTAAGTATTATAGAGTGTATACTTCATAATTTAATACACAACAATTCTATCATATTAGCAATATTATATAATTGTTTGTCATGTTACGCTTATTAAAAGTTAATTTAACTAATTTTCAAAGGTAAATTGGATCATATTAGTTCGATATTTTAAATAAAAAAATAGATATTCTAAAACTATATGAAAAGTACTATAAATTATAATTTTTTGCATATTAATATGATGAAAAAATACATCTTAAAACGTTAATCAAAGTTTTAATAGTTTGACTCTAAAAATAGAAACCTTGACAAACAATACCGGACGGAGGGAGTAATTATTAACACACTAACAATCATGGTTAAAAATAAAATTATCTTTGAAATACACCAAATCATATAGTGAATAATAAATAATCTCAACACAACTAATTTTAATATTACTTTCTCCGTTCGTTTTTAATTGTCATTATTTCTATATACTACTATCAAATGAATTAGTGCGAGAAATTTAATATTGAACAAGTAAAAATGAACGGACGAACCAACTATTACTTCCTTCCCGCTATAAATATAGAGCCAAGTTAATGTGAACCTTCCTCACTTAGCCTCAAAATATCATCAATTAATCATAATGGCTTCACCTAGCCTTTTCACTTTTGATTCTTCACTACTTGTAGTACTAATCCTTTCTATTTTTGTTTCAATCCATTTTCAAGTAACACAAGCTCAAGGTACTCAACCAATTGTGAAAGGTCTTTCATGGACTTTTTATGACTCCATTTGTCCCAATGCTGAGTCCATCATCAGGAGGAGACTCCAGAATGTTTTCCGGCAGGATATCGGTCAGGCCGCCGGCCTTCTTCGTCTTCACTTCCATGATTGCTTTGTTCAGGTATTGACTTGTTATTGTCACTAGATCTAAACCTCACTTATAAATAATTACTAGGCGCCATAATACTAATTACAAGTATATTCATCTGTTTCATATCAGTTGTCCACTTTCTTCTTTACATACTCCTTCAGAATCATACATAATTTGGATCGTTTTACTAATTTACCCTTTATCGACTCTTTTGAAAAAAAAAAAAAACTCTATAGAACTTATAAACTTGCTTAGGCTTTCAAAAAAATATATATTGTAGAGGTAAAATGAAGAGAAAATAACTAACTTTTTCTTGATTTGATAAATTGACAAATAATTTGAGATAATTATTTATAATATGATGGACAACTAATATGATGGAACTATAATAAAAAAAAAATCTTATACAGTTTAACTTATGTAACATAATTTGAATTAATATGACAAAAAAAATGAACACTTTCGATGACTAGAAAGCTTTTTATAAAGTTAAATAGACCAAGAAAGAAGTGTTACATAACCTAAAACATAAAAAAGTAACTAATGTTATAACTTATAAGTAACTATAAGAAGATACAACTCCTATTATTCACTCCTGACTTCTTGATAGATAAATTTTAATTCCATCTTTTTAAAAGAGATATTTTTACCATATATATTTATATATATTCAATAATTAATATATGCAATACTATTTTATATACAGGGTTGTGATGGATCAGTACTGTTAGATGGTTCAGCCAGTGGACCAAGCGAGAAAGATGCACCCCCAAACTTGACTTTAAGACAACAGGCTTTTCGGATCATCGAAGACCTTCGCCGTCGTGTGCATCGTGATTGCGGTAGAGTCGTTTCTTGTGCTGATATTACGGCTATTGCTGCTCGTGACTCCGTTTTCTTCGTAAGTTTACGTTTGTTAGTAACTATTTTAAGTATTTATTGGTTTAATTTATATATTCCTTTAGTATTGTTTTGGAAAAAAACCTTCAAGTCAAATTTATGACAAATAATTCAATGCGCAATAGTATAAAAGCCTCAAATAATTGAACAAGTTTTCACTTCTCAATAATGTTCGCATTCAAGTGTCCCACGTCCACAAGTTGTACCTAAACTGTCACACCATAATTAATAGCATATTCTTTCTTTATTACATCCATTTTAATTTATTTTTTTAAATTTGTCTTTGACATAAAAATTTTAAAAGTAAGGAATTTTTTTCAAAATTGTATTTTAAATTAAATTTATATAAAATATATCATATTATTTTTTAATCTTCGAGTGATAAACATGTCATATGAAAAGTTAAAACTAATAAGCAATGAAAAAAGGAAACACACACACACGTATACATATATATAAATATTCCTTCTGTCTCATTTTATATGAATTAGTTTGATTTGCCTGCTCTAAAATAAGTAATAAATATTGTGTTACTAAAGATTATTTCATTTATGGTAAAATGAAATATTTTAAAATTAAATTGTTATTGACTATAGAAATGTGTTATTCTTTTTTGGACTGATTAAAAAAATAAATGTGTTACTAGATATAAAAATATGTTATTCTTTTTTGGGTGGACTAAAAAAGAAAGCCTGTTACTAAATATAGAAATGCATCCTTTTTTTTTTACACCAACTAATGAGTCAAATAAACTAGAATAGAGGTAAGGAGTAATCATTTTCTTATCAAACCATTTGGTCAAATATAATAACACGTTTTGATTATTATCAAAAAGTTAGAACCCACATATATTAAGTACTTCAATATATCATATTTTTGTTTTCTCTGTCGATGTAGTTTAACTTACTAGTTATTATTTCTAGTTAGGTTACTAATAAGTAATACTGAATATCATTTCACGATATCTTATAAGTGATCTGATTATGTAAATAATTAAATGCAGTCGGGTGGCCCGGACTATGATCTACCACTAGGAAGAAGGGATGGACTCACTTTTGCAACAACAAATGAAACCCTAGCCAATCTCCCACCACCTTCATTCAACACAAGTTTAATTCTAGCTTCACTTGCTACCAAAAACTTCACTCCCACAGATGTTGTTGCACTATCTGGTGGTCACACTATTGGTATTAGTCATTGTTCTTCTTTCACAGACAGACTTTACCCTAATCAAGATTCATCCATGGATAAAACCTTTGCCAACAACCTTAAAACAACATGTCCAACTAGAAACTCCACGAACACGACTGTCCTAGACATACGATCACCTAACAAGTTCGATAACAAGTACTACGTTGATCTCATGAATCGACAAGGGCTTTTCACATCGGATCAAGATTTGTATACAGATAGAAGAACACGAGGGATTGTTACGAGTTTTGCTATCAATGAGTCACTTTTCTTTAAGGAATTTGTGAATTCCATGATCAAGATGGGACAATTGAATGTGTTGACTGGGACACAAGGTGAAATTAGGGCAAATTGTTCTGTCAGAAATTCAAATAATTATAATTTGATACAAGGAACTTGGTCAGAAATATAACATATGTAGCCCTTTTATGGTTTATTTCAACATATGTTTGTTGTGTTTGTTGGAGAAAAATATAAGGGTGGTGGGCCCTTTGTAGTTGTCCGTTGAAGCTATCGTAGCTTATGACTATAGCAATAGAAGGGCCCGTTGAAAAACTAATAATTTTATGCGTCTTATAAGACGGAAATAATGTTTTGCATGTGTAATATGTGTGTTTGCTACTGAATAATAAATAAACTTGTGTTATTCCTCCGTTAATCTTATTCCATATTTGTTTAGGCTTGATGAAGATTAAGATTTTAATTTTAATCCTTAAAATTTCAATAAATAAGGGATTTCTTTTTATGATTTGATTTTAATTATTCAAATGTGAAATACGAAGTGCATTTTTTTTTACAATCACTTAATAATGAATTTGGCTATATACGAATGATTAATACCTATCATAAGATGTTCTGGATTAAAAGATTTTCTAAAAAGATAAACATTTCACCACATCTTTCCACTTTCGGTGCTAAGCATCACCATCACTGACTATTACTATCATCCTCAATCAAAAGTCACGGTTAATAGACGTGGCAATCCTCATAACCTATCACTAGCTAGAGGCAGATATAGGATTTAGTCACTGCATGTCAAGCAGAGGCGGAACCCACATGATTTGATAGGGGTGCTCATGCACCCATTAACTTGAACAAAATCACGTGTATATATATATCTATCGTGAGAAACAGACATAAATAGGATATAATCAACAGTGCACCCACAAAAAACGTAGCACGTGTTTAGTTGGTAAAAAGCAGAGGAACCATTCGCGAGAATACGCTTCAGTCTTATTTCATTATTTTTATTTTAAGTTTAGCTTATAAATCATATTCGAGCCATTAGTTACCAATCAAATATTACATTATTCGTTAATTGTAGTAAAAGTTTTGTTAACTACCTAAATTAAGATAGTATTGGTGTATGAAAATCTTCAAATTTTGGATTCGTCTCTAATGCTCTAAAGAGTCACCGATTAAATCAATTTTAGATTCAGATAATTATCCGTCTTGTGGTTGGATGGGAGAGTATGATTGGGCGAAGACGGAATGCTGAAGCTTTAATTGGTGACAATTTTTTGTTGTTCAAAGTTTAAAGGAGGTTTCAACGGTGAAGTGATTTTTTATTATATATTTAATCATATAAAAGAAAAGTCAAAGAGTTAAATTAAATTAATTAAAAAATAATTATTAATTAATACATAATAATTAGTTAAATAAGTAAAAAAGAAATCAAAAAATAAAAAAGAATATGCCTTTTAGTTAAAAAAAGAAACGCTCCCTGCAGGTTGGAAAAAGTCAAAACAAAAAGCTGCTAGCTGGAATCAATCCCGTGAACTAGGACTTGTGTTAAGTAGATGGTCTGCCACTGCCCAAATTAAAGAACACTTCTGTTCTATAGGTGGCACAATTGATGTAAAATGCATTTAAATGTAGATCCTTTTGAATAGAGGTTTGACCTGTAGTCGAAAATTACATAATATTAAAATTTTAGCAAGTAGTCAAATGTGGTAAAGATCCTTATAATCTATCTTACCATAATTAAATGCCATGTTTTTACCTATAAATAATGCTATTTTGGAGGAGTCAAATTGTGAAAGATCATTAAGTGCTAAGTCTAAAAAAAAAAGAAAATGGCAATGGCTAGTGTTGAGTTTTTGAAAGTCACTTTAGCTAGTGTTGCCAATAACAAAGAAGAATTGAAAAGGATGGGGTTGGAGAACAAAGTGAGAAATATGGAGTCCCTTGTTTTGAAACTTTTGGAGGATCCTAAATTTTGTGTTGACAAAAAGAGTGAAGTGGATTGTAACAATTATTTGGACTTGGTATTGAAGGAAATGGAGAGGAGATTGAATGGTTCAACATTATCAAATGCAAATTAGAGTGGGATTAATAAGTGGATATTTCAAAATCTGCTTAAGTTTAAGTATCGTATCGTCTCGTAAGACGCAATAATAATAGTATTATTTTACGTTAAATGAAAAATTGCTTTGATTAGTAAGGTAAGGTCTAGCCCTCCTTGCTTGTACTTTTCTCTTTGAGGTGTTTTATTATTTCTGAATAAAACATAGCCCGCTTGCCTAGAGGATTTGGTTAAAGAAAAATGAAAAATCTCTTTTCAATATGTTTTTTCTTTTGATATTGTCATTATATATAGCTTGCTTACTCGTATATATATGATATGTTTGATTACTTTCAAACGTGCTTGTTTAAATATTTACTATTAATTATGTCTCAAATAGATAAGAGACGTAATTATTTGTTTATGGGTTGAGTATATGATTTTATTTTATTTATATTGATAGAGGTGGAACTTAAACACAAATTTTAACTTAATTTTAATTTAGAATTTTTGAAATAAATCTATTTTTTTCGAAAATAGGTGCATCATTAAAGGAAAGAGGAAAAAATGTGTCTAAGTAGAAATCAATCCATATTCCTTAAGAATTAAAATAACCAACTCAACATTCAGTCAAATACGTTATTTAACTTTCTTAAAATATGAAATTAAATAATGTTAGATCAATTCTTAAATAGATCATAAATTCAGATGGATCATAAATTAATTAAGCAATAATTCTTTCCCCGTCCCAAAATTGTGTGAAACATTAAAAGAAAAAGAAAAAAAGAAGAAATTAAAGGAAACATACTTTTATCAATTGTTTAGTAATTTACTTTGCACCTTACATTGGTGACAAATCGAAAATAAACTGCATAAAAATATAATTTTTATTAAATTAGAACACAATCGATGTAACTTGAAGTGTTGAACATTGAACTGTTTGATTTTTTTTATTATTATTATAAATAATAATAATAATAATAATAATAATAATATGTGAGTTGGAAAAAGAATGGATAGGGTCTCCGCGACACTTCTTTTGCTTCTCTTAGAGAATATCTAGATTGTGAAAACTGAAATTAAAGAACTTATCCGCTTCATGATAATTTATGTTGGGTATCCGCTTTTATGAAATTTATTTTAATTTATATGATGTAATCTGATTGGATATATAATTTAAAAATATAAGAAGATTTAAAGTCTCAAAATTGTCCTTAGAAATAAATAATTTTTTGAATAGAAAAATACACAAATTTTTAACCAAACTAAGTCATTATATAAAATAATTTATCAAAGTAATACATTTTTCTAAAATTTTACAAAACTAGTATAAACGTATTTCACGGTAACGTTTTAGGGTATGTTTTATTTTTTAAAAACTAACAGCATTAGGTTGATAAACGTTACTTTAAGTAACATTTTACTTTTAAAACGTTATTTTCAGTAACGTTTTACTCCTAAAACGTTACTGTGAGTAACGTTTTAGGAGTAAAACGTTATTGTGAGTAACGTATATCAATCTGACGCCATCAACTTTTAAAAATTAAAATATATCCTAAAACGTTACTGTGAAATACGTTTATACTAGTTTTGTAAAATTTTAAAAAAATATATTATTTTAGTGAATGACTTTATATAATGGCTTACTTTGGTTAAAACCTCAAAATACACTCCCGTGGATTTGCTGTCACATAAATGCGAGCCCTCTATGAATAAAATATTGATGATATTATTAGATAGTTATCAAATTTTTTATGACAAACTGAAAGAAAGTGAATTGACCTAGAAAAATTAAATATTCTATGATTCAATACAACATGAACCATCACACGCATCATCACCATTCATTATATGATTAAATCCAATAGATCTTAAAAAACAAAAAGAAAAAAGCATTCATTTCATTCTTGATGATTTTCGTTCCCTTAGTTTTCCATTATAAAGTAAATTTTTGATTTGATTAGTTTTCCATTATCAAGTGAAGTTTTGGCCGATGTCTTTCTAGTTTAAGTATTGTAATTATTAGTTTTTCAAATGATTAATTGTCACTATTCAACAATGGGTGTGATGACACTCGTCTTATCCCACCAAGACTAGTCAGACTAAAATTCAATATCTAACAAAGTGCAGAAGTAAATGACAATCAAACAACAATTTCTATTATGAAACCAAGTCATATTAATTCGATCTCCAAAATCAGGTTGTCATTTGCACAAGCCTCTAATCTAAATATTAGAATTGAAATAAAATAGAAGTCTAAAATGAAGTTGTCTTTCAAGTAAAAATAAAGTCATAAACTGGAGTAGGAAAGTTCGCTGAGATGACAAACAGCTACCTCACAACCCTCCACAAGATGCCTCGGAAATGAAAAGAATGATGGGTATCACGAAGATCCGGGCTCGTAGCCTACAAAAAAATTTATAGAAGCAAGGGGTGAGTACCAAACCACGCGGTACCCTACAAGCAAACCTCTAAACAAATTAAGTGAACAAAATACGGGTACTCCTTACACCCTATCTAAACCTCCACGCTACAACCAAACAGTTCACAGTTTACCAAACACAAAACTCAATAACCACACTCTATCAGTTTACACATTCTCAATAACAACTCAATATTCAGCAGTTACAAGTTTCACAGAGAAACACTCACAAGATCAGCAAAACACGTGTTCAAGTTCATCAATAATAAAAATGTGTCATGCCATGAGATGTAATATCAAATATAGTGATGCATGTCTTTCCTAACGATACACACCCGCTGTCTCTCAGTCTGGGACCCATGGGGGACATACATGTCCATGCGTCTGTCGCGGTGCACGATACGACCCTCGCTAATAATAACCTTCGTGGCGCGCGATACGTCCCTCGAAATATAATATCCATCGCGGAGTGCGATACGACCCTCGAAATGGTACATCCTCTTACCAAAACCACGTCTCAGATACAATGCAAACGACATGCTCAAATGAAAATGAGGAGATAACCATTTTGATAACAAAACACAATTTACAACAAGAAATACAACATCAACAAATAAGCAACAAGTCTCCAAATCATTCTCAACACCAGACATGGACATCCACAAATTTCATACGCTTAACAAGGGTTTAGAAATTCACTTGCCTTAGTAAAATCAAATAGTCACTCCGGTACTTGAGCCTTCCCTTTCGGTTGAGCTTTCGAATCAATTGAATCTATTCAAGTATATATATATTCACAATAAGGTTTCGAAATTGACAACACTGACATTATTGTGTGCTTAATCTTGACCTAAAAATTCATCCCATGCATAATCAAGTTCTTAATTCTTAATGTCAACTATCATTTCGACTATCATATTTTTCAAGTTTCAAGTCTAGAATTCATCCAATTTTCTTTTTTAATATCATAATTTCAATGATAATCACAAAATATCATTCACCCAATATTTAAATAATATACATAGCAATATATCAAAATTTGAACCATAATATAATAACTAAGAATCTAAAAATTACTCTCAAAAGAATTCATATTTACGTTGCAGAATTATGATCCATTTTCTTTCTTTTCAACTCTTTTGCTCTAACCTATGATTGACTCATAATGAGCCAATCATTGGTCATCATTACTTACTCAAAAAATTATATTTCAAGACTTGCCCAAAATTCTCAGAACTTTCCAAAATTCCCAGAATTTTCATTACTTTAACACACAACAATATGCCTCCATTTTAATTCCGATATTAATTACACCTAATTAATTTTATCCTTTTATATAAAAATAATTTCCTTTTAATGCCAAACAAATAAATTCCCAATATTTGCCCTAATTTTTCCAGTAACTTACGTTCCAATTTTTATCAATATAAACACATAATGTATCTTAATATTTTTTCCAGTCAATATTTCTAACATATATTGAATCATACGGAATTTCTCCATAGCATCTCTAAGCAAGTCTATGTCCAAAGAGTCCTTCTCTGCCGAATCAAACCAACCAATCGGAGATCTACACCGTCTACGAAATCAAGTGAAAGCACATGAGATTCATCTGGAATATACTTCCGAAGCATAGAGACATGAAAAACAGGATGAACCGCCGACAAACTAGGTGGCAAGGACAACTTATAGGCCACCTCTCCCACTCGGCTCAAAATCTCAAAAGGTACAATGAATCTAGGGCTTGACTTTCCCTTCTTTCCGAACCTCATCACACCCTTCATGGGTGATACTCGGATCCAAACATGATCACCCTCCATAAACACTAAGGCTCTAACTCTCCGATCTGCATAACTCTTCTGTCGACTCTGGGCTGTCAACAGTCTATTCTGAATCATACGGACTTTTTCCATAGCATCTCTAAGCAAGTGTGTATCCAAAGAGTCCATCTCTGCCGAATCAAACCAACCAATCAGATATTTACACTATCTACGATACAAAGCCTCAAATGGGGCCATCTGGATACTAGACTGATAACTGTTATTGTAGGCAAACTCTGCTAAGGGTAAATGTCGATCACATATAGCACCGAATCGATCTCACATGCTCGAAGCATATCTTCCAACACCTGAATCGTCCGCTCAGACTGACCATCTGTTTGAGGGTGAAAGGTTGTACTCATATATAACTGGGTACCCAGACCATGTTGTAATTCCTTCCAGAAGTGAGAAGTAAATAGTGAACCTGGATCGATATGATAGAAACAGGAACTCCATGTAGTCGCATAATCTGACTGATATATAGCTCGACTAACTTTTCTGTCGTATACTTCACCCGAACTGGAATGAAGTGGGCAGACTTGGTCAGCCTATCAACAACGACCCAAATAGAGTCATAACCACCCACTGTGGTAGGCAAACCCACAACAAAGTCTATGGTAATCCGCTCCCACTTCCAAGTAGGAATAGGCATCCTCTAAGATACACCTCCAGGCCGCTGATGCTCAAACTTAACCCGCTGGCAAGTCAAACACCTCAAAACAAAGTCTGAAATATCCCTCTTCATCCCATACCAAAACTAATTCTTGTGGTAATGATCGATGATATGCAAGCAAATAGAGTGAATTTAGCAAGTAGTTAAATGTAGCAAAGACACTAATAATCTATCTTAGCTAAACAATACTATATTCTTACCATAGTTGAATGCCAATTGATGAGAAATGAATTTTAAGTTAGATTCTTTTATGAAAGAGGTTTGGAAAGATGGAAAGATGTGCAAAATTACATAAATATGAAATCTTAGCAAGTAGTTAAGTAGGCGCTTGGCCATGTGATATCATATCACGATATGGTATCGTGAGATAGGAATCAGTGTTTAGATATTTGATTTTACGCTGATTTCATCTCATGATTTCATATCATGAGATGTGATTCCATATTCTCCAAAAATCATAATATGGAATTATATGGTGATTTAATATCATGATTTGAGATATTTTAATACAAAAGTTGATCCACGAGTTTATATTTTGTTCAAACAACTCCACATTTATATCTACTAACCATTTATTTTATATCTAAATAAAATTTATAATCACATCATTACTTTTTAAAATTTATTATTCTCACCGACATAAATTTTATTATTCTCACCAACATATAGTCACTTTAACTCACATTAACCAATTGTTAAAAATGATGAAACATTATGGTCTATGAGCATGAAAGTATAATTGCGGATGATATTGACTAACAAATGACTCAAAATAACAATGTTGGTTCGTCTTCTATGTCACATGACCAAGAAATGTAAGTTTAACGTGAGGAAATTGTCCGTACGTCTGTGGGAGGCTTATATATATATATATATATATATATATATATATATATATATATATATATATATATATATATATATATATATATATATATATATATTAAAGACTAGCACACTACAATTTACATTCCAGTTTTTAATTGAATTAAAAATATGTGAAACAATTACTTAAGTGGAGAACAAATAATTTTGTAATAATTTAATATGCAATTTTATAAAGTTTTTGTTTATTTGATAAAATTGAATAAACATTTGAGGTTATTTTAATAGTTTTACCACTTATGAGATTTTTATGTTTATGAGAAAATATGCAACACAAAAATTTCATATTGCATGTCCCATCAAAAGTTCAATTTCATCTCATGATTTCATATTATAATACTATATCGCATGGCCAAACGGACAATATAGCGAAGATACTAATAATCAATATCAGCCAAACATATTGTACTCTTGACGTAATTGAATGCCAATTGATGTAGAATGTCTTTAAGTCCATAATATCCTTATTTGAAAGAGGTTTGAAAAGTTGTTGAAAATTACGTAGTATAAAATTTTACCAAGTAGTAAATGTAGCAATGATACTAATAATCTTAGTCAAAGTAATATTACACTCTCTTACCGTTGTTGAATGCTAATTGATGTAAAATTAAATGCATTTAAATCTAGATCCTTCTTTGAATAGAGGTTTGAAAAATAGTTGAAAATTAAATATAATATTAAAAGTTTAGCAAATAGTCAAATGTGGCAAAGATCCTTATAATCTATCTTATCGTAATTAAATGCCATTTTTACCTATAAATAATGCTATTTTAGAGGTGTCAAATTGTGAAATATTATTAGGTGAGCTAAGTCTACAAAAAAAATGGCAATGACTAATGTTGAGCTTTTGAAATCCACTTTAGCTAGAGTTGCCAATAACAAAGAAGAATTGAAAAAGATAGGGTTGGAGGACAAATTCACAAAGATGGAGTCTCTTGTTTTGAAACTTTGGGAGGATCCTAAATTTTGTGTTGACAAAGAGAGTGAAGAGGAAATTAACAATTTCTTAGACTTGGTACTGAAGGAAGTTGAAAAGCAGATTGAAGATGTAAAAGCTGTTTTGGGTTCAACATCATCAAATGCTAATTAGAGTGGGATTAACAAGTGGTTATTTCTTTTAAGATGAAATCTATTTAAGTTTGAGTATCGAATTGTATCGTCTTTAAGACGAAATAATAATGGTTTTACTTTATGTCAATTGAAAAATCTCTTTGATTAGTAAGGTAAGGTGTAACCCTCCTTACTTGTACTTTTCTTTTTGAGGTTCTTTATTGATTATGAATAAAAATTTAGCCCGTGGTAACTAGTTTACCTAGCGGATTTGCTTAAGGAAAAGTGAAAAATCTCTATTCAATACGATTTTTCTTTTGATTATATATATATATATATATATATATATATATATATATATATATATATATATATATATATAATTCCGTCTCAAATAGCTAAGATATGTAATTATTTCTTTTATGCATTAAGTATGTGATTTTATTTTATTTATATTAATAATAGTGAATTTTAAATACGAACTTGAACTTAATTTTAATACAGAGTTTTTGAGATAAATCTGGAATTTTCAAAAATAGATGCGTCATTAAAGGAACGAGGCAAAAATGTGTCAAGGAGAAACCAATCCATATTCTTTAAGATACTAACTCAATATTCAGTCAAATACATTACTTGACTTTCTAAATATATGAAATTAAATAATATTTGATTACTCCTAACTTGATCATAAATTCAGATGGATCCTAAATTAAGCAACAGGTCTTCCCGTCACAGAATTGTGTGGAACATAAAAAACAAGAAATTAAAGAAAATATACTTTTATTAATTGTTTGGTTAATTTACTTTGCACCTTACATAGGTGGCAAATCCAAAATGTACTGCATAACAATATATATATATTTTTAACTTGGAACACAATCTATGTAACTTGAACATTGAACTGTTTGATTTTATTTTTATTTATTTATTATTATTATTATTATTATTTATTTCTGGAGAAAAGGAAAATTTACAAGTCATTTTCTTATTACTAGACTAGATATGTGCATGAGTCCCACATCCGTGTGAATGAACCATCTAGAAACATTTGAAATTTTTTATTTCTCGTCTACTAAACCGTGAAAATAGTTCGAATCGATTTTATTCATAAAGGGTGTTAATTATTGTGTAAATTTATTAGTATATCCTTCTTATATCAAATAAATACAAAACTATTATGAGTTGGAAAAAGAAAAGATAGGGTCTATGCTTCAATTCTTTTTGCATCTCTTAGAGAATATCTAGATTGTGAAACCTGAAAATTAAAGAATTTATCCTCTTCATGATAATTTATGTTTGAATATCTATTTCACAAAACTTTTTTTCAATTTATATGATGTAGTTTGAAATGTTTTGGAGATGTATGTAAAGACTGTATCGACAGATCAAAATGTTGCATTTCAAGTTAGTGGTCATCATGGTTATCACATGAATTTGTTGGCTCAAAATTATGGCCTTACCACGATCAATCAACCTCATTTTGTAGAACCGATTGTTCAACCACCATTTCAACAATTGTTGATGCATTATCATCGATCATTTGGTGAAGGCTCAAGTACTCAAATGCATATTGATAATAGTCACATGGAATATGAAGCTAGGTAAACAACAAAGCTTTATTTTATTAAATTTTAGTCTAACAATTTAATAAGATAATTTTTATTGTCAGTATACACAAATTATCTCTTATAAATAGAAGAAATAATATTTTATAATATTTATTATCGCTTTTAAAACAAGCTTGTATATTTATAATTTTGCTAGAATTTGACTAATATTTTTTTTACAGAGATATTGAAATCAACATTGATCTATATAATGATGTAAATGCTGAAATTAGTGATGAAAGTTCGGAGGAAGATGAACCTCCGAAAGATGGTGATGAAAGTGAATCTGATGAAGATATCGATGATATTAGAGATTTTTCTCAAAATGGTGTAAATCTTCATAATCATGATCAGGGTGTGTCTCATGACATACCCTATTTCAGGACATTAGAGAATGAGGAAGACATTTTCATGTCTACATGTGAATCTGAGATGGAAAGTTGTTCAGTTTGGTCTGAGCAAGCAAAAAAAGATTTAAAAAAAGGTATGCTTTTTAGTAGTAAAGAAAAGTTGAAAATAGCTGTAACTATTTCGAGTTTGCACAAAAATAAGGAGTTCAAGGTGGTAACATCTACCAAAAGTCTATGGGTTGTGAGATGTAAGTTTTATAATTTATTGGGTTGTATGTGGTTTCTTCGAGGACGACAAGTTGGAGATAAATTTTGGAAGATAGGAAAATATGTTGAAAACCATAGATGTGAGACTGAGGGGCTTTCTAGCGGTCACGCCAACCTAAATACCAATTTGATTGCATCACTACTTCTAAATCAAATTAGAAAAAATCCTAAGTTCTTGGTGGTAGATGTCATTTCAAAGGTTCATGAAAATTTTGGTCACCAAGTGACATATAGAAAAGCATGGCTTGGACATCAACGCGCATTTGAATTGGTGTATGGTGACTATAAGAAATCATTTAGTGACCTACCTAAATTTTTTTGCAGCTTTTCAACACTTTAACCATGGAACAATTGTGGAATGGAAACACGAAGAGTCTATGAGTTCATCGGAGGTAAAAACTTTTAAATTTGTATTTTGGGCTTTCAAGCAATGCATTGATGGATTCCAAACATGTCGCCCAGTTATTTCAGTAGATGGAACTCATATTTATGGAAAATATGAGATCAAATTATTAATTGCTGTTGGAATTGATGGAAATGATAACATTCTCCCTTTAGAGTTTGCTATTGTAGACAAAGAATCAAAAGAGGCATGGAAATGGTTTTTTAGAAATTTGAGTGCCATGTGATAAAAAGTAGACAAAATGTATGTGTTATATCTGATAGGGCAAAAGGAATCTTGACTAGTTTGCAGGAGTTGCGGCGATTTCAAGAGCCTCGAGTCTTCCATCGATTTTGCATAAGACATCTTAAGAGCAACTTTCAATCTAAATTTCCAAACAAGGACCTCAACAGATTGATGTGGAGGGCTGCTTCAGCCCATCAAGTAAGGAAGTTTGAGTCCATGATGTGGCAAATTAAAGAAGAAAACATCGAAGCACATGCATACCTCATGGAAATTCCCTTGGATAAATGGACTGTTAGCCATGATGATGGAAAAATATGGGGAGTGTTGACAACAAATCTTTCAGAGTCATTCAATGGAGTGTTGAAAAAAGCACGAGATTTACCTGTCACTGCTATGATTAGACTTTCATTGGAGCAAACTATTGAATGGTATACCCGTAGGTCTCAAATAGCACACCAACTTGCAGAGCAAAATGTAATATGGACCGGGAGGTTCAAAATAAAGTGGGAGAAGAATCATGAAAGTTCAAAGAGGCACTTTGTTTTTGATTGGAATATACCCACAGGAGTATACGAGGTTAGATCTATACAAGTTGATGGTACTGGTGGTAATCCTCATTGTGTTTCACTAAATGAAAGAAAATGTGATTGTGAAAAATGGGTTAATATGCACTTCCCGTGTTCACATGTCATGAAGGTAACTGATAGAATGGGAGGGCTAGCTAGAAATTTTGTTAGCGAGCATTTCACAATAGAGTATTATGTTGCAACATATTCTGGGTCATTCTCACCAATTGGTCACGAGTCATTTTCTTATCACTAGACTAGATATGTGCATGAGTCCCACATCCGTGTGAATGAACCATCTAGAAACATTTGAAATTTTTTATTTCTCCTCTACTAAACCTTGAAAATAGTTCGAATCGATTTTATTTATAAAGTGTGTTAATTATTGTGTAAATTTATTAGTATATCCTTCTTATATCAAATAAATACAAAACTATTATGAGTTGGAAAAAGAAAAGATAGGGTCTATGCTTCAATTCTTTTTGCATCTCTTAGAGAATATCTAGATTGTGAAACCTGAAAATTAAAGAATTTATCCTCTTCCTGATAATTTATGTTGAATATCTATTTCACAATAAAATTTTTAATTTATATGATGTAGTTTGACTGGATATGAAATTTAAGAAATATGAGAATGATTTAAAGTTTCGAAATTATCCTTAGAAATAAATATTTTTTAAAATAGAAAAATATACTCTTGTAAATTTCTGTCAAATAAATGCGAACCCAATATAAATAAAATATTAATAATATTATTACATAAATACCGAACTTTTTACAACTGATTGAAAAGAAAATATATTGTAAAATTGACCTAAAAAATTAAGTACTCTATATGATTCAATACAACATGAACTATCCCAATTTCTCTCAACTTTTGCAATTGTGACAATAATGTATTATTGTCATCAAACAGATCTTTTAACAGTTTGTTGAGAATTATTTATTGCTTCACATTGGCAAATCAACATGTTTTCAACATTAATTATAAGCATGAGTGATATTATAATTCATGCAATATTTTACCATGTGAACTAGACAAAGTAGAATTAAAGTTGTCCATCTTTTGTTAAAATATTTAGCAAGAATCAAATGTGAATTTCTATCCATGTTAATGTAATTCTTGTGGCAATGATGATTAGCCTAATTAAGAAGCAAATAAATCTCTTAAATGAAGGCTTTTCACACAACCAAAAGCTTAAAAGCAAAAAATTAATTAAACAAGTTGGTCATTAACAAAATGTTACTTTCAACTATATAGTAACCCTACAAACAAACCAAAATGTGGACTATATACACTTTACTAATTGGAATTGCATTATTGTTGCCTTTATTCTAAATAAAAACTATCAGTTTTATTACAAAGACATAATTGTGAAATTTGGCCCCCACATGATATGTTGAATTGCCCACCACCATGTGAACCCATTAGAGCAAAGCCCCTCAATGTTAGATGTCACTTCCTCTTTTCCAACTTCTATGTGGCATATTGCAAATTTTGAGAGTCCAAATAATTTTTTTTATTTTGTTTTATAAATATTTTGATCAATTATCATGATTTTAAATATTATTTTATGTAATTTTTAAATGTATAAAATTTGTTTCAACGTATTTGAAAAATTTATGTTGGAATTTTTTCAAATTCGAACGGTACCACATGAATTGAGAGAGATAAAACGAATATAGACAACACTTTGTTTTTTCTTCCTAATAAATATAGTCTCATGACCTTTCACTTTAGGGAGGAGTCAGGTAGGATCGAGGGGGTTCATTCAAGCCTTGTTCGATTGAAAATTATATTACTTATATATGGTTAAAATTAATTGTATATATGTATAGTAGATAATGAACCTCCTTCAATTGCTTTGTATATTTACTTTTTCATATTTTAAGCCCTCTTATTAAAAATTCTGATTTCACCGATACTTTCGATTTCTCTCATCATTTTCAGCGTGGGCAACAAAGCCCCCTCCAACTTCCCAACATAATCACATGGCCTTCACACTCCATTCATAGTATATTTCTTTACATACATCATCTTCTAAGAAATTTCTTGCCTAACGTTAGGAAACATATTTGGGAAACTTAGGGAAGTCTTTAATATTACATGCCCCTCGATTCAAAATTATGATAAATTTGAGCAAGTTCTTCAATGATAAGGATCGGACTAAATTTAAATATTAGAGATCAAATTTGTTAGTACTATTTTTCATAGTCGAAGGGTAATCTAAGTTAAGGACATATTTAGATTAATCGAATTCAGACAAAGTGAAATATTATTCTATTTTTCATAATTGAGAAATGTTTTTGGTACATTTTTCTTAATTATAAGACTGATACTAATTTAATCCTTCAATTTCAAGAATTATGAGAGTCAGGTTTTAAAAGTTGAATCTATTAAATTCAAATTCTGAAGTCAGATCTGATAAGTTTGTACATAATATTAGTAAGATTACAAAGAATTGTAATAAGGAGTTGGAAACAAATGAAACGGAAAGAAAGATGTTACATTACATCAAATATATACATGCACCACAAAAAAAAAAAAGTGTTGGAATGACATACAAAAAGATAGATCACATTCATTGATAAATGCATGCCTAGCTATAAAGTATGTACTTTCCAACAAAGCCAACTTTTATTTTTCCTCACTTTTTAGAGACATAAAATTTACAATAAATCTAAACTAAGGATTATACATGTGACATATATTTTATAATATATGCATTATTATTATATATGTCAGCATGCATGCCCTACTAGCTACTTTACTCTCTATATAACTATATTTATGATGAAAAATTCCAACACCACAAGAAAAAAAACAATTCTCCCCTTCAATAATAACTAAATGCAAGAAAAACAAGAAAAAATTGTTATGGAAAAGTGTAGATCTTATCCACAATATTCATCTTCAAATAATTCAGGTGAATTTGGGAATTTTCAAGATGATCAAACAAATGTATACACATTTAATGGTCCAACAACAAAAGGATTTGCACCATCAAATGATCCAGAAATAAAGAGGAAGAAAAGAATTGCAGCTTATAATATGTTTACTACTGAAGGTAAAGTTAAAGCTACTGTAAGAGAGAGCTTCAAGTGGATCAAGACTAAAATTAGTGATATTCGTTATAATGTTTAAAGTTAATCAAGAATATAAAAAGAAATAAAAAGTTAATTAATTACCCTTTGTAATATAAAGTTTCTAATTTCTTCAATATGGTATTTGTTCATTTTGATGGAAATTGTTGATGTTGATTTGATCAGTAATTTTCTATTTGTCGTGTCATCATTCAACTAATAATTATTACCCTCAAAAAGTCATATTTCTTTCTTGATTCTATTTTTTTCTTCAACAGAATAGTGACTTTTTGATTATGAGATTGTGTATTCTTTAATTTGTTAAAAGTTTTTAACATTTGTTGAGCTTTAACTATTTTGATATATTTATTTTTTAAAATCTTCTCTTCTTGATTAGTTTGTATACACTTAGACTGTTTCATTTTACTTTTACCTCTCACCAATATAAGAATGGAGTAAATTTTTATCCACCTAAACTTAGTCTAAAACAAAGAAATCATCGATCTAATATTTTTACTTTATTTTTCATGTTATAATTTCATTAATTTTTTTATGATACGAGTGCCTTAAAAAAGTAAATCAAATGTTAATCACCATTTTGTAAGGATTTCAGTAATTCTTTTTTGAGAATAATTCGATCGTACACATGTATTGTACACCCAATTGATTTCTCTGGATAGACGGGGTGTAAAATATTCAAAAACATATAGTAGGCGTTTGATCATAAAAATGACATTTTGTATTTTTTTGAAGTTAAAATATAATTGTCTTTGGCTATATTTTTGCAAAAGGAAAGAAGAGAACATTGTTCAAATTTGAAATTCAACTTCAAGTTTGATCCAAAACTAATATTCATGTAAAGTGAATAATTACTTTTAAAAAAAGTGAATAGTTTTAATGGTTAAACGGATTCATAAATGACGATAAAGTAATAAAAAATAAACAGATTCATAAGATGACGATAAAGTAAAAAGAATAAACAATCTCTTATCCTAAAAAGAAAAAAGGGCACGATCAATGTATGGGTTGATTTCCCAATTCATTTTTTCAATAAATATCAATTTGGATTTATTTATGAGATTTTTGTTTCAAGGAATTAGATGCTATAATGATAATAACAAGTTGGTTGCTTTTAGTGTTAAAAAAATAATCTTGATGAAAATTTGATTATATCAAATCATGAACCTCTATTTATGGGAGGGGAAACAAAGTAATTTTATTTTTTATTCTGCTCCGAAAAGAATGTCATTTTTCTATACTTGTTTATTCAATAACTTAAAATATAGTTTTTCACAATTCCACAATGTAATGTATAAATTTTAGTATAGGCAACAAGTTATTTACCCCACCAATTATAAGTTGCAAACCAAACTTTAGAAAAAAAAATAATTAAACGTATATACACCGATGGTATAAAGATTTTTTTGCACTATCAGCATAACTTAGTGTGTTGTAAGTGACTTTAGTCAACAATGTTGTGAAGCTTATGGAATCTTTGATGATCAAGATCTCGAAAAATCTTTGCTTGATTGAGACCTTTGGGCTCGACTCAATCTGTTCATCGCGTCCTTGTTGTTGTTGCTGCTGTACTTACTAGCTCGGCTTCTTCTAGCATTTGGCAACGGAGGTTTATTCTTGACGTTCGTAGTGGAATTAGGATGAGATTCAGCACTTGTTTGAGAACTCTGAGATTTCTCAGTTGGCTTTGAAGTACTTGAAGATGTGCTTGTAGTAGTTGTAGTAGTAATAGTAGTACTGCTACTTCCTGGCTCTAGTTGTCTAAAAACTGTTGAAAGTCTACTCTTTATTGGCTCCTGCAACATACAATTCTTCGCTTTCAAGTGTTTGATCTTAGTGTTTGATAGGAGTAAAAACTGAGCAATGTACCTCATTAGAGCCAACGTCGTCTGGTTTTGTTTCCTCTTCATCTATTACTTTCTTTTTTCGTTCCTTTTGTGATTGAGAGCGTTGTCGAGTCTTGTGCCTGCAGGAAAGGGAAACAAAATAACGTGAACATGAATGTCGATTCACTTCAACAGAGACTTAAGTTTGGGATTGTTAGATTTAGGGAATGTAACAGGACATGAAACTTTATTGGCAAAAGTCATTATTGTTTTGTTAGTGTAGTGTGTTTTGCTGCAATTTTGTATTTTTCTTTCTTGTTCTACAAAAACAAGGCAGTCTTTGGGATATCCGATCGGAGTTTGGAAAACAGAAAACAAGTTAAGAACTTAGCAAAACTGATCAAACTAAGCTCAAGCTTGACATATTCTTCGAAAATGGACTTGGGACCTAATTCAAACGCAAAAGCTAACTTTTGAGGTGCGGATTAAGGATTATAGTCCATAACCTCGACTTATATCTGGATCTAACAACGCTAAACACAGAATTCTGACGTATAAACGAGCTCACTTACCTTCTCCTCTCAAGCTTTAATTCTGCCTCAGGATCCTCCTTATAGACTACAGGCAGCTCCGAGAGTTCACATGCCAAGGGGCTCGTACTAAAGAACTGCATTGAAAAATTTTCCGAAATCAAAAGACAGAAGCATTTCATTTAACCAATCACCTCTAAATAGAATCACAAACTTGTAGTTAGCTAGGATGGATATTGAATTAATAATTCAATTAACATTTACCTCATCTTGGAGAGCTGAACCTGCAGAACCGCGATTTGCAGGATTTAGCGCAAGAAGAACGCTTAAGAGCCTCCAAGAAGATGCAGGGAAGTGCCTGAAAGCTTCCTTCTTGTTAGACCTGTAGGTATATGGTGGCCTGAAGGTAGTCGAAAGTTTCGTTTTCCTCCAGTAATCCTCTGTAGGTGTACCACAGAGCTTGAATATCTTGTGCAGCTGTTCCACCTAGAGCAATTTTCAACATTTATAGTATCATACATAAACACCCTTTAGAATTTTCAAACATTGGAAATTTTTTCAAAGTTAAGCTAGTACCTCGGTGCGACCTGGGAGAATGGGCCTGCCTGCAAACATTTCAGCCATGAGGCAGCCTGCACTCCAAAGATCAATACCTATTCCATAATCAGTAGCACCTAATAGTAGTTCTGGAGCTCTGTACCAAAGCGTGACAACTCGACTTGTAAGAGGACGTTTCTTTTCAGGATTAAAGTGATTTGCAAGTCCAAAATCAGCAATTTTTAGCATCCCATTTTTGTCAATCAACAAATTGGATCCCTTAATATCTCGGTGCAAAATACCCCTCTCGTGGCAATGCTGCAGCCCCGAAAGCAGCTGCTGCATGTAACACTTAATCTGATACCAAACAAAACGCTTCCAAAATCAGCACTTGCAATTGAAAAGAATGGTTAGAAAAATATGCTGCTGACCTGTGCTTCATTGAGCCTCCTATCAGGGCTAGATATTATGCTGGTAAGATCAGACTGCATGTATTCGAAAACTATATAAAGACTATAATGCATTCTAGAAGTAGCCAATCCTTCAAGCTTTATGATATTTGGATGGTCCAATTTCTGCAAGATCATAATCTCTCGAGCCATGAACTTTATACTCTCTGGTTCTGAGGTATCAAAACGAACTTTCTTTAAGGCAACAATCATCCCAGTATCCCTGTCTCGTGCTCTATATACGTTGCTATAAGTCCCCGAACCTATCTAAAATATCAAAAAACTTGCATTAAATTCAATTTCACTACTCACTGCAGTGCATATATGCAAGTAACCATTACAACAACACATTATTCATGTTAACATAACCTGACAGAGTAAAAGTTTCTTTCTTTATACCGTCAGTGCATAGAACATAAACTCTAACGCTAATTCCAGCATCCCACATTTCAAAAAGATGGGAAATTAAGATGATTATTACATATACCTTATCAATTTTGTCATAAGAATCAGCACTTTTTGGGACTAAACCAGCCAAAACTTCTCTTGGAATATTATCTACTAACCATTTTGGCCATCCATCTATTAACTCTTCCTCCTCATGAGTTGTTGTTGTTGTTTTGGTAATTTTCCTACCAACATCATTAGTTTGTTTTTTTTCTCCCTCATGTGTGATAGTATCTCTGTTTGCATCACTTAATCTCCTACCACCAGCATTTTTCTCCCTAATTAGTTCATGAGGCCTCTGTCCAGTAGACCTCCTTGGCCTAACATGTTCTCCTCTACCAACATATCCACTCTCTAATTTCAACTTCTCTAGTCCCCGAGGCGGCGAATGCATTGAAGCCTTTGCTTGAACACACCCCATGAGATGGAATATCTAATCAAGTTTCTTAAATAGTTGAAATCAGATTGAAGAATGGCCAAGCTTTTGAAAATTTAAAAGCTCGAGTTGAGGCGTTTGGTTAAGTTTTTATGAATAAAATAAGTGTTTTTGAGCGAAAACATAGTTACTCTTATAAGCACATTTGGAACTTGACCACGTGCTATTGGCAAAAGTGTTTTGCAAATTGATTAGTCAAACATAAACGGTTAGTTTCTAAAAGTTCTTCCAAATAAACAGATTTTGAAAACTTAACCGAACAGACTATAAAATTGTGACATATTGTCAAGAAAAAGTCATGAATTGTTGATCAAATCCAACAAAAAGAAGAAACATGGAAAAAACTGCAGGCTGAGCTAAAAATATGAGAATATATATAGAGAGAGAGAATAAAAGGAAATTTGATGAAAGTGAAGAATTAAGCCGGCAAGGCCGGCAATTTTCAGAATAACATTAATATTGTCTTTATGTTGTTGTAGTTTACTTCATTAGTTGGCATATTAATTGAGTTTATTAGAATAAACACGTGGTAAAATAGGTTATAAATATTTTAGAGTTTAACTTATGTATAGTAACTAATAACAAAGATAAATCAAACTTTTTCGAGTTACAATTATAGTATATTTGGTGTAATTTTACATAAATGAAGCCGGGATAAACACCTTAGAAGTAGAGAAGTCGTTTCCGATAGACTCCTAGATAGAGGCGAAGCTAGGATTTTCAATAATGGATTCAAAATGTGTAGAAATAGATAGCCGAAGGGAATTTGATATTTACTATATATGCATAAAAAACCTATTTTAATCATGTATAAATAATATAAATTTTCTGCCCTTCATACAAGGTAGCTCCACCCTACTCCTAGATCAAAAAAAATACAATTAAAGCAGTATACAGAAAGAAATATGCAAATGTAGAAAGTTATGGCAAAATATCATTAAATCATCCTAATTTCTAACCATAGTCATAATAAAACAAAACAACAATAGAAATGTAAAAAAAATAGATAATAACCAAACTCTTAACTACGGTAGTATTATCATAACTAATAATACGGCTAATAGTATTGAAGAATAAGCAAGACGATGCTCAAAGTATTTAATTAATTAACTTGACGTGTGTGTCATCTTCTTTTTGTGTTAGCACTAATAGGCGGAAATTAATCTTAGTAAATTATGATACGACGCTACAGCTATTTTACTGCTGTGGGCTGTGGAAAACGATTCTTTAGCTTGTTTGGATATATTTATGTTCCACAGTCTCGTAATATATTGTATTGTATATTACTTAATATTATTTCAATAAATATAATATTTAAATAAATCGTGACATTTCATGCCATCATATAATATTACATATCAGTCATGTAATAATAAACTTACAAAAGAAACACATAATATGAAATAGATTTATAAATAAAAATGTAGACTAAAGATTAAAATAAGATAAATAATAAACAAAGTCAAAAAAAAAAATTAAAAGAAAAGGTAACAATGCCACTGTAAGTATATAAGTTGTTGCACAAATTTCTTTTTTTTTTTTTTTTGTTATTACATTCTATAATAGTACTAATAAATTTAATGGTATGTTGCAACAAAATTTAAGTAAATATTATATATTTAAAATAATGTACGGTACAAGTTACAACCATCCAAACATAGTGATTTGAGCTAATGATGGCTACTGCCAAAAAAAGTGTTGTCTTGAACAAGAAAGGAATTTAGTATATACTCTCAATTTTAATTTTGGTGATATATATTAGATTTTAAGATTCAAATAAATTTATTTTTAATCATAATTTTTTATATCTTTGAATATTTTGAATTGTTAATTATCGTGTATTATTTAGTAATATACAAATTTCAAATCAAATAAATTAAAGATTTTGTATAAATTTTCGATTAAACTTAAATGATTCGTATATCAAAAAAACTAAAGCATGTCAATATCTAGTGAAAACGGTCAAATTTGCCCATGCTATGTGAAACGACCTAAATTTTAGAAATAAATTGATTAGCAACGAGCTCATCTAAAATTGTCCCATTAAAGGGGGGAAAAATGGTACTTAGCTCATTCCAGAACCTAGGTAATTTTCGATTCCGTATTTCGAGATTTTTAAGCCTACAAAAGCAAGCACGAGAGAATCGCTTACTCTAACCAACTAGACTACAACAATTACGAGTTACACAGTAAAAAAACATAATGAACTATCACTTTTTTTTCACAAATTCACATCAAAACTATCAGTTGTTTCCTTTTCTTACGTGAATAATAACACAGGTAGGAGTGTGTTAACTATACTGTATATAGTAGAATGAAGGGGCTCAAACAAATGAAATTTGAAAGAAAGCAATTGTATTTCTTTTACAGAAAATTACAAAGGAAAGTATCTTATGGCAAGATTTAGTGATATGGAGGAACCTCATTCCAAGTCTAGTATCCCAAAATTTGAGAGAAGGATCTTAACTTGATCCACAAAGTCAGAACCAGTTGCATATTCTGTTAACATCCCAACAGCAAAACCAAACATTGCCCATCTGTTCAACAGATATATAGATAATCAGTACAAGTTAATGCTTAAAAACTTATCATTCCAAAGTGCTTGTAAGAAACTATGTTCAAAGCTTAATTCGACTATCAGCTCACCAACTTATACGTCTTTTTACCACCTCTAAGCAATTGATAATAAACAACGGCAAAAGGATGTATGTCAGCTACCACAAAATTGTTTTAGAAAGTCAGCTACACCTGAAAGAATGTATGTCTCTATAACTGTGAAGGACATGAGAGTTATGATCGATCGATCATCATAAGCCTGAAAAGTCTTTCTGGTGTCTGGTATCAGAGCCACTATTTCGTAAAGTGAACTGCAGCGCGTTTTCCTACTATGTTTCTAACTCCAACATAGCTTGGCTGCACGTTTGGTTGTCCATCCCATCAAGAAAATACCACTTTTTTTTATCAATGCTTCCGAATGCCCATTGTTAAGAGTCTAAGAAAAAGAGCAAGCTTCTTAGAAAGCACATGATCAACTGTACATGTATATAACGATGATTTCACCATCCAGTCAAACTGTGCATGTTGTATACATTATGTCCATAGGCAACAATACTATGCAGCAGGCAACGTAATGGTGAAACCTTAAAAGCTTTTTTTTTTCTAGCGAAGGATTCAAGAAGATTCGGTTGAAGGTGTTTTTGCCAAACCATCACAAGTAAATATCTCTTCAATGGATTTAATGATAATCAAGTTCAAGAATCAAAAGTATTCTGAATATAGTCAATCACTTTGAGTTTACGAGAACACAAAGAGTCATAGAGATATGAGAAGTTTTGCTTTTGCTTTCGACTGACCGACCTGTTAGCAATGCTATACTAGATTGTCACCCTAACTGGTCCCTATACAGCTACTCCTTCCACTCTCAACGGCCTTTTCTTATCTTACCAGTAGCTCTATCTATCGGTACCAACCAGGGAACTCCTTTTTTACGAACTACTTACTCTATCTGAACCCTCTACCTACAGATGCACAAATTGCACTGGTGACCGCGCATAATGCCCTCTAAGCCATTCAGTCATTCGAAGGACTGGGGCCATAGGTGTGATCCATTATTGAGATTCGACTCTCGAGAAACAAAACTCAACTTAAGCTCCATATGATGGAAACATAAATGTTTACTTTTTTAGGTATCTCTATCTAATCTCCAATTTAAACCAAATTAAAGCACTAAATTCTGCTTGTTTCGCTAACACACACTTTGGAACAAGTTAGATCAATGCCAAAAAACTTGTATTAATTAAAACTGAAAACAGCAATTAAGGATACTATAGCTACTACTTAAAACTAAATGAATCCAAATTCTCTCAAATTGTTAATTAATTACCTGCCATTAGAAATCTCATTCTTGCCAATAAAGCCAAAGAAGGGACCTTGATTCGCTTGCTCAAGCTTCTTCTGCTTGAAATACTCTTGAAGCTCCTTAGCCTTTTGCCTCTGAAATTCCATGGTAATTACATTTTTGCCCTCCACTGCAACCTGCTTAAGCGGAGCACTAGGCGGAGACGGAGGCGGTGGCGAAGAAGTTGAAGGTGGTGATGGTGGGGTAGGTTTGAGAGGGGTTGGGGGTTGTACCATAGGTCTTCTTAAAGGGCCATCAGCTTGAGAACTCCTAATGGTAAGTGTAGTAGAAAATCTGAAATTATAGGATGATAATGAAGAAGAAGATGGGTTTTGAATTTTGATGCAGGGGAAGGAAGAAGATGATGCTACTGACATTTTTGTTTGTTGGATTGTTGAAGAAGAAGGGGAGGGAAAGTTTGTGGAAGGGCTATGGTTTAACTGATTATCAGAAACTGGATAGTGAAAGGTGTTTTGTGGATAGCATGTGGCCAAGTTTCATACTACAAACTTCACAACACATTAACATATACTTTTGTGTACACAGTCAAAGCTAATTTTGAATTTGAAACTAGAAAAAAAAGAACTTATGAAAATTGAAATTATATTTGAATATATGTATTTACTTGGGGAAAAATGCAAATTTTTGTGAGTAAAAATCTGAAATTTGATATGAGTAAATGTTTACCAACTTAAAAGTATTTGGAGATTGGTACTTTTATAATTTATCACCAAATGCTAGCAACATTTCATTAGCCCTTCTTAATTGGTTAAGAACCATGGTGAGTTGATTGTCATTCTTAATTAAATTCCTCAAAATTCAAATTTTGGACATGATTTTTTTACAAAATCATTTTTATGAGATGGTTTAGGGTTAGCAATTCATTAGACAATTTTGTCGGTTGGTTCGATTTTTGCACTATCCCTATACAAGACTCATTTATCTATTTGTTCAACTTTATACACTTATCTACACTCAAAGTTAGAGGACATAAATGTGAAATAAAACCAAGTATATAGCACATTATCAATACCAAATTGATTAAAACAAAACGAAAAAGAGCAATTTTTTTTCTTAACCCAAAGATTTAGAAATTAGGAAATGAAAAGTTCATGAGGAAAAAAAGTATTGACTTTTACTCCACAAATTTCCAAAAGAAATCATAAAAAGGGAATCACTAATCAGTTGGAGTTCAACACAAATTGCAAAGCAACTCCTCACAAAGGATAAGTCTAGTTTTAGCATAGTGCTTTGGAAACATAAGCAGGTTTGTTTGAATGGAAAAATCACAAACAGGATGACAATCTCTTGAAAGTTCCCAATAAGATCGATCAACATACAGCTATCTGAAGACCCGAAGGGAGTGATTAACACACGAGAAACCACCATCGACCATCAGATTATGCCCACTTATATACCTTGATTCATCACTGGCTAAGAAAAGCACGGCATTAGCAACATCATCAACCGTCAATTCCACCCCCTGCAAGTTAGCATTCCTGGCAGCAAAATCACGAAAACCTTCCATTGCATCATCAGTCTTCTCATCCTCAGGCAAGTGAGCCAGAGCTAATCCAGTTGGAACTGCATAAGGAGAAACACAATTCACATGTACACCGTGTTTTCCCAACTCAGCTGCAACGTTCTGTGTAAGTCCCAAAACAGCATACTTGGAAGCTGTATAACCATGAGGTCCGACTCCACCAATGGCACTTGCCACACTGCACAGAGATACTATTGCTCCCTTCTTTAGTGGTATCATTATGCGAGCAGCATGCTTCATTCCAAGGAAAGTACCTTTCAAGTTCACGTCAAGCACATTTTCAAACACAGAAAGTTCATATTCACGGATATCTCCAATAGGGGGCCCAGACAACCCGGCATTATTAACCATTATGTCAAGTGTACCAAACTTTTGAACCGTAAAATCAACTGCATTACTAATATCAGCTTCTACAGTCACATCACAGTGGATAAAGCACACATTCTGGTCATTACCAAGGGTCTCACAAACATGCTGTCCAACTTCATCTTGAATATCAGCAATGCATACTTTTGCACCATGCTTATGAAATAGACGTACTATGCTCTCTCCTATGCCAGTTGCCCCTCCAGTGACTAAAGCAACTTTTCCCAATAACCTGATATATCAGATGAATGGTCAAGTGAATTTCCGGGAAAAATAGATAACATTTAAGTGCATATAATGAAAAAAGAAAAGCATTTCCCTGTCAAAGGAAGGATTTGAATCTTCAACATTCCTAACAAGAGACTGAGAGAAGAGTGAGAACTCTTATGTTCCACTCAGCATCTTAATGGTTGAGCAGGAAATAATCTATAACTTGAACACACTATTCGCATTTAGGGGAGAAGGGGAGGAAGGATCAGAATTAGAGGCAAAAAATGTGGGGAGAGGGAAAAGGATGACACCTCTTACACCAGTGTTGTTTACGACCAAAAGGACAAATAACGAGAGACAGAAGTTGTGCTTAAGCTGATAGTACAACTTTTGCAAGTAGTTTGATTACTTAAGTACCATAATATGATTCAAAACTGCATCCAAGGGTGTGACCTAGTGATCAGTAAGAAGGTTGTAGATCTCATGGAGAACAGATTTAGACCTTGACAGTAGATATGCTAAAAGGTTGTGTAGAACAATACAAATGATCAATTTAGAGAGTTTTAAAAGGATTAGAGTATGTCTAGAATCTTGTTGAGATAAATATCTTTTGAAACTTGAAAATTTAAAATATTTAAACTTATGTATTTCCATGTCATCAAAGTTATTGCCATATCATTAAGATACCTAGAGTACCTATTTTCTTTCCTCTTGTGATAGCTAATTCAGCCTGCAGGTAACTTTATATCTAACCAGCAATAGCGAAATAGAACAAATCATTGTTTGACAAAATCTGCTAATATCTGACTTATCAGAGGAAGTACTTTGGGTTCTCCTGTGCTATCGTGATTCCCAAGTTCATTTACATTTGATCAGCCATTGAATCATTTTTTTTTCTCCTGAGAAATAGTCTTTTCCCAAGCCATAGTCAAGTAATAAGTAATAAAGAAGCTGAAAATTTCATTTCATGGGATTTCGGAGAAAAACAAGAGAGGGAAATATGATTATAGGTACAAAACCAGTGGCAAGTACCTTACACAAATCTAGACCAGCTCGAGATTTTATAAATGCATATTCCGATCCGTTTGTATCAAAACATTGGCATAGAGAATGCAATTTTCATTCGATAATATGCTATTCTAAGTGATGGTAAGAATGGACTAAAAAGTGAGAACGATACACATACCTCATGGATTTGCTAGTCCAGAAACTCAGATGCTAGAAAGAAAGGGAAACTGCATTGAAGGGTCAAAACTAATCCTGTTTCTAAGTCTATCCTTTTAGCACCATACCACTAGAAGAAACAGAGGAAAAGTATTGAAATGTGTTTCACAGTTCACATCATAAAAGGTGCATTAAACAGTGCATCCCTGGTGGATAGATAATTTTTTCAAAATATAACCCCCAGGCAATGTGCATGTGCAGGCTTTTCTTACCTAATTGGGTTTGAGGTAAAGAGAGGAGCAAGGGACGATGAGTCCATGTCAAACCTCTTCCTTTTATTTCCGGAAACAGTAAGGTAGTTTCCATATCACACCTCTTGATTGCACATATCACATTGATCCTCTGTGAACTGCAGACAAGATAAATACACGGTGGCTTGTACAAAACCATGGTGTGCTTTGGGAAAGCTTTCGGTTACGCATCAATAAGAAAAAATCTGAGTTAATCCCAGATGAGAAGGTGTAAATTTTTGTCTTTGTGCATCTGGAATTAACTCAGACTGGAGGATGGAGTATCTCGTTATGCATCAATACGATAATCTTTGTCGTTGTTGTAGCTTCTCGTACATAAGTGAAGAAAAGGATAAACCATCCTAATTAGATTATTATGTCGAGTATACAGACTAAAATTTACATTTTTATTCATTATACCTACCTTATACACTAAGAGAAATCAAGAAAATATTGTGAGGCTTTTTATGGAAAGGGTAGAGGCGGGAAGGAGATACAATCTGGTGGAATGGAATAACGATAGCTCTAACTGAGGGGAGAGTCCGGAACATAAGCACATTTTTCATCTGTAATAAGTTCATCTTGGGGAGGTTTGGTTGCAAAGAGAATTCTCTATAGAAGATGGCGATCCTCGCAAGATATGTATATCAACAACAGGAATGCTTCTGCAATTACGTCGTAAACATTAAATGACGACCTTTACAGAAAGGAATCATGAAGTGATGGAATGAGCTCTCAAGAAATGCTGGTCTTACTATGCTAATGGAATTGGTACACATCTGTTGTTTATGTGGTGTTGGAGCCTGAAATATGAGCTTCCTTGCTTGCTGCAGATTACAATGCACAAGGAAGCTCAAGTAGCTGAACTTCTTCAACAAGATGATATCATATTGCGATATCCTTTAGATGACCTATCTTAAACAGGAAACAGGACCATATTGATGAATACTGTGAAGATACTTTAAGCTAGTTTTGGAACAAAGTGTTTGGAGAGGTTACCGGCTAAGCCACACTGTGATTGTTCAATTGATATCAGTGATTCTAGGCCCACATGTAGGTCCATATTCAGATGAAAGCACCTAATGTCTTCATAAGGTATACATGTAGGAGTTCTATGCTAATGTCACACAACTTGATAAAGAGAAGACAGACAGCTAGTCTGTTGGTTCTGTATGTGAACTACAATTGGTGAGAGCATGGATCATACACTGCTCTGCAGTTCCACCAATGTTGGTGTACCACTCTATCTACAATCCGGTAGTCCACTCAGAAGGAGAGGAACGATAGATTATTTTAGAGCATAGCAGACTCTATACATCTTTCAGGATGTTTCGATGATCCTAATCGGTGCCAACAAGCAGATCAAGCTGACATTTGGGGGATTAATCTTAAGCACAATTATACACTAGGATTTGGTGCAACAAGGCCCCTAGAGATGTAACTGATGGTTTGGCTTGGGAATTCCAAATGGAGGTCTCAATTTCAAAACCCCTTGCTTATAACAACAGAGGGAAGGTCGAGTTCATCGCACAGAGACTTGCCTAGTACAGTTAGCTATCTTGTGTGGTTTACAAGCTATTGCAGAAGAGCGAAGTTTACCCTGCTCGCACCTAAAAGGGTAGTGATTGCGGGGCTTCGCTTGTCATAAAAAAAAACTTGGCATCAACTGGCAAGTAAGTACACAAACATTGAGAGTACACATCTCTACCCCTCAACTCATCTCCACTATGTACAAGTTGGAATATTTAGTTGTCGACAAAATTGAAACCAAAGTTAAGCGTTTCGTTTATATATTATGCCTTTGTATTATTGATACAAAATTATATGGTGGACTCTTTGGAAGTTTTGATGTAAATCCACAATGTTTACAATGACATCAAATTGGTGTATTTTCAAACAAATCATTTCTAGGTTTTGCAATTTTTCAATCAAAAATTAATCCTCAAATCAAAAACATAATTTTAAAGAAAAAAGTCAAGGCTCACAAATGTCAATGCTAATAAAACCTATCCTACCAAACTTTTCCCCTAAAATAAGAAAATACAAATCTTAATAGCTTTTTTACTCTATTAGTTAAGCTATATTTGCCACCTTATAATTCCCCAATTTTACAAAAAATAAAATAAAATTACACATAGAAAGAAACAAGAAGCAAAATTGAGTTATAAATAGTTGCAGCAATACCTTTGGATAGGAAGAGAAGTATCAGTCATAGCAATAAAGTTCCTTCTTTTCTATCAGGAAAAAAAAAACGCTATTATTTCGGTGGAGATGTCCAGTTTAAATCCTACTCCCTGTCTCAAATTGCGTGGCGTATTTTAATTTGGAGTTTAAAAAAGGAAAATGAATTTTACAACTTTATAAATTAATATATGTTATAAAAAATATTTTCTTTAAAATAATAAAATAAATTATTCAAATTCACTTAAAAGCTAGAAGAAGACAATTATCCAGCTTCAGACAGTAGTCACATGAATGTTGATAAAAGAAAAAGAATTTTAATCGCATGTGTATTGGTTAGGGTATGGACCGTAGTGGGGTGGCTAGATTCACAAAATGGAAGGCTTTTGAAAATGACTGGGATATATAAACAAAAAAATGTAATTTAATTCTCCGTCTTTGATTTTTTTTTTTTTTGACAAATCAAAAAATATAAAATATTTTTAATCAGTTATTTTTAAAAGGGTTGAATTTTTTTGAAAATTTTAAATTTTTAATTCATTCATTTCATAATTAATAGGGGATAAAATGGTAAATTTACTGTTTTCTTAATAAGTGTGACAATTTAAAAATGGACAAATAACTATAAATAGAAGGAGTATATTTGTTAATTATTGTGACAAGTCGATTGTAACGATCCGCCTCGTAATTATAGATGATTTATTAGTGGGGAAAAAATGAGGGAGAAAATTTTAGATTTGAAGATTTAAGGTTGAATTAAAATTGAATCAAATGTGAGCAAAAGTGTGGTGTAGGGCAAAAGGCGAATTTTAGGATAATTTGGGGAAATATATGGATCATATAATAAGTAGAGTTTGTTAACTTTATTCTTGCGACGTTAAAGGAGTTCGTAAGACTTTTCGAAAGCGGATTGGGGTGACTAGAAATTTTAATTATTAATCAAAATCTAAAGAACCAAAATATATACCATTTAATCTGACCCACTAAAAATATAATATTAAATATGTTACAATTAATTTTTAGTTTTTTCCTTATCTTCAATCGTTGTTTGTTTTACATTTTGGTGCCAAGAGTTTCGTAGAAACCATGAAATTGAAAAATAAAATAAAAATTCTAGTATTTTTTTAATGTATGATACAAATAACAAGTTTAACAATACGATTTGTAATAGAAGTTGCAATAGAGGAAAAGAATAGGGAGACGAGGCAGAATGATTTAAGAAATTACTGGTAAAATAAAATGTTAAATATTAAAATTTTAGCGGGCCGACTTAAATGGGGTGGATCATTAAATGATTTAAATAGATGTATATTTGGTTCTTAATATTTTGATTAATAATCAAAATTCTATATCACTAAATTTTAATTAAAAAAATAATTAAATAAGTTGAGTGATTCTCTGCATCACTGTGCAAAGAAGTCATAATTGAGTGACTTTTGAGTTAAAAATGAAAGTTGAGTGACTTTCTATGAAAATAATTGATAGTTATGTAACTTTTGAATTAAAAATGAAAGTTGAGTGACTTTTTGTAAAAACAATTGATAGTTGAATGACTATCAAAATTATTAACTCACGTATTTATGAAGCATCTAAATAACAACATGAAAGAAGATAATAAATACATAAACGGCTTGTATCTCACCTCTTTTTATCTATTTAATTTTTTAAGTTATTGTTATGAATCATCACTAAACAAATTATAGCTACTAATGAAAATTATGATCTAAAGTATAGTTATCTATTGAACATTAACAAAATTTTCACAATGCACTTTAGTGCGGAACCAAGACACCTCGTGATTCACTTTATACCATCATTTAAGTTCAAAATAAGTCCAAAAAAGTGCACACATTACCGGACTTTAATTTGTAAATAACCTCTCAAAAGTGTAAAGAAAATACTTAATTCTTTCTTATTAAACAATTTGATTTTTATATTTTCAATTCAACATGATAAAAAACAATCGTTGTTGTCGAAAGTGCACATTTGTATATGAATCTTGGACGTTCTCGATATCGAATTTTTCATTCACTTCATATATTCTTCGATATTACCACTTCATGAGAATTCGATAAAAAAAGAAATCTATAATCAAGAATTAGTTATCCTGAATTTTACAATTGTCAGAGATAATTGCAACTTTTTACTAATGAAATGTTAGTTAATCAAATAGTTATTTCAACCATTTATTATTAAGAACAGTCCTAACTTGAAGTGAAAAAATTATTGATTTTTTCAAAATTACAAGAGTCCATATTATTAGGGTGTATAAAATTGAACCAAAAATTAAATTAAATTATAAATTGAGTTAAATTGAAAAAATTTCGACTAGTGATTTGATTTGATATTGAAAAAAAATTCGATTATATTTTGAGTTTGTTTGGTTTTAACTAAAAAAAACTCGAGACAAATTAACCCGACATTATATATGTAATTTTAAAATTTTATTTTATACATAAAATTATTTGTTTTTGATTTCATTTTAAAATCGGAAAAGGACCTAAAATATCTTTGAAGTATTGAAAATGGTATAAAATTATCTTCATCTACCTATTGGCTCCAAAATGCCCTTTTCATCCACCTATTGGCTCCAAAGTACCCTTGTCATCCACCTTTGGATTCAAAATTGACCACTTTTTTAATTGTTTTAAAATTAAACTCTTTAAATTTTTTTAAAATGGTTGACGTTCAACTATTGGTTATAATTTATTTTATTAATATAATTTATAAACCAACCCACTACCCACTAATTACTAACTAAACCTCACCCAATTAATAATTCAATTATAATATCAAAATCATCATAAACACTACTAAAACACGATGAAATTATAGATTCCTGAAAATAACATTCAAAATTATTCGAATCGAAACCCAAATTAAATTTAGGTTGAGCCGCTTATTTAGGAGGACAATTTCTTTCAAGATTGAATGAGAAATTTATGATTAAAGGTAAAGAAGTAATACATCCCGAATTAATTCATACATTTTTTAAAAAATATAATTTTATAAATATTTATTATTTATTTTAAAACCTTTAATATATTATTTTTTAAAAAAAGTTACCTATGAAGTAACATCACATAATTGAGATGTAAGAATAATTAAGATAAACATAGTCAGACTTTTAAGTTTATCGATAATTTTATTTAGACACTTGAATGTATGATAATTTACTTCTATATATATTTTCACCTCAAATTTTTAAAAACACTCAATTGGTAGTAGCTAATCTGTTGTTGCATTGATAATGTGACAGATTTATTAATTCAGAGGGGTTTAATTAGTAATGGGTCGGTAGTGGATTGATATATAAATTAGGGAAAAGGGTCTGATATACCCCTCAAGTTTATCATTTGGAGCTGATATACCCCTCGTTATAAAAGTGGCTCGTATATGCCCTTGTCGTTATACAAACGGCTCACATATACCCCTGCTGTTACATAATGACTCACATATACCCTTCATATAACGGAAGTTAAAAAAATAGTTTTAAATTTATATTTGTTATTTCTAATTTTTTTTAAAAAAATTATTTAGGAGTATATATGATTTTTTAATCAAAGTTCAAGGTATATTTTATTTTTTTCATACATAAATTATTTTTTGACTTCTTTTATTATAATGATTTAAGTTTCTTATTCTTATTTTGTTTTTGTCTTTCATTCCTTAGTTTAAAGAAAAAAAAATTAAATTATTTTTTTTGTGTGTATTGTAATTTAATTTCGTATTCGAAGAAAAAAATTGGTCTTCTACAATAAGTTTTACAAGAATATTAGTGAAACATAAATAAATTTGATTATCAAAATAATAATTATAAATTAGTCATTGAAACAAAAATAAGTCAAAAGAAATATGTTTGACGGGGATTAAATTTACTCATATGAGATTATATTTTTTAGAAAAAAATAATAAAAATTTAGATTAAAATTATTTTTTTCCATTTCCGTTAGAGGAAGAGGGTATATGTGAGTCATTTGTTTACAAGTAAGGGTATATATGAGCCACTTTCATAACAAGGGGTATATCAGCTCTAAATGACAAAGTTGAGGGGTATATCAGACCCTTTTCCCTATAAATTATATTAATAAGTTAAATTATAACAAATAGTTGAGCGCCACGTATTTAAAAAAAATAGATTAAATATAAAACCGTTAAATAAGTGGTCAATTTTGAATCAAAAGGTGGATGACAAGGGTATTTTGGACCCAATAGGTGGGTAGGAAGGGTATTTTGGAGCCAATAGGTGGATGGAGGGTAATTTTGTACCATTTTCAATACTTTAAGGGTATTTTAGGCCTTTTTCGTTTTAAAATATTTCTTATACTGTTTCATACTTTTATCCTTTAATATATTATTTCAAGTTTAAAACTTAAAATTCGAAATGGTCCGATAAAGATTATAGTTCATAAATGTTGACAATTATAATAAATCTTAAATCAAACTCAAACTAATACTAATGCAAAAAAAAAATCAATTCAACACTAAGAATGACAATAATATTGAATATTTGTTCTTTAGTTTTACATTGGTTTAGACAATTAAAATAGATAATTTAATTTTAATTTTTATTAAATATTTAGTAATGTAACTAACACTTAATAAACTTATTTTAGCATGGTTTAGTACTTTTAGATTATGATTATTTTCATTATGACTTTACAATTTTTATTTTATATGATGATTAATTCATCATTATTTTTTGTTAAATATTTTTGTGTCATCAATATCCATCTCATATTTTGTGTTATTTTTTTTAAGAAATACCTTAGATAATTGTGTTTTGATTGGACTAAAAAAATATTTGGAGTACAAGTTAATTATATGTTTGTATGCAAACTTTACCGAAAAAATCCAAAAATCCGCAGTTTATTAGTTTGGTTTGATTTATAAATTTAAAAATTCGACACAATGATTTGATTTGATATTTAAAAAATCTGAACCAATCCGAGGTTGAAAAACAAAAAGAATCAAATTTTATTAGATTGATTTAATTAATAAATTAATATTTTTTACACAAATAATTTAATTTGTTTGATATTTGAAAAACCTAAACTAATCCGGTACACCCCTACATATTACTTACATAGTCTTTCTCTCTATCTATTTAACTACGTTATATATTATAATTCACGAGAGTATTAACATATAATCATGAAGTTTAAATTTAATATGTAAGGTATATAAATTTGAAATATTATGTTGATTTATCTTCTATAATTTCTTTACTTTATTTGAAAAACGTATGTATTTTCATTTTCTAAATTTAGGGGTTTATTTTTTAGTTTATATTATAATTCTGTTCTTCTTGCCATAATATAATTCGTGAGAAAATTTCAATTTTATGAATAGCATTTTGTACATCATAATTTATATTATTTATATAGATTTTCATTACCTATTAAACTACATTATATATTATTTATAATTGATTTGTCTTCTATAATTTCTTTACTTTATTATAATTTTTTTCTTATAAATTTGTAGGGTAATTTTTTTATTTAATATTATAATTCTTTTATTTAACTTATTTTCTTTATATAGTTGTGACTGACTTGAAATTATAAGAAGTTGACCAAGATAATAATTACTCCAATCTATAAAATTAATTTTATTTTCCCTTTTTCTTTTCTTCTTTCCATAATATAATTGGTAAGAGAATTTTCATTTTTTATCCCAAAAAAAAAAAGAAGAGAATTTTATTTTTTGGACAGTATTTTGTAATCATTTTTCAAACTATAAATAAAGACTTATATTATATAGATGATTGATTTGAAATTATATAAGAAGTTGACCAAGATAATAAATACTTTGATCTATTAAATTAATTTTATTTCCCCTTATTCTTTTATTCTTTCCATAATATAATTGGTAAGAAAAATTTAATTTTTGGACAAAATGTAATCATTTTTCACACTATAAATAAAGACATATTTTCTCCTCACTTCTTCATAATATTTCAAGATTTAAGGTACTTTCTCTAGTCATCTTTTTATTGTACACATATACTTTAGCAAAAAAAAAAATATACTCTTTTCATTCTTCATTTTATTTGTATAAAGAAGTAGAGAAAAAAAAAATCAATTTTATATACGCGTGTATATATATTCTTTTTATGCATAAAACTTCTTTATCCTAATTTTCAGATTTTGTTATTTTTTGTTTTGATTCATCTTAATATATATTCTCTAACGTTATTTTTATTTTTTGAAAATGTAGATTTGCATTGGAAGTGATTGTTACTTGAGGTACTTGACTTGGTTCAATTAAAATTATTTATAGATTATAAATCTTTAATTTATGTAAATGCATTCCAAATTTTTTTTTCCTTAAAAATTACGATTTGAACATACTTTTATCTTTTCATTTTTTTTCATATGTTAGTAGAATTTATAGTGCGAGCTCTAAGAAGTCTATATATATCTATTTTATTTTGTTTATTTGATTATACAATTTAAAATGTTATAGTATAATATACAGACTAAAAAAAATGTTAGTACTTAATTTTATCATAGAATAAAATTATACTTCTAGATTACTTGCTTTAGTTTATCTCTCGTATCACAGATCTGTTAAGATTTTGAACTAATAATTTTTAAAAAAATTTTTTATACAGTGATTCTTTTTATTTTGTTTCATAGAGTTTCATTTATTTATTATAACTTATTTATAAAAGTGTTTATACATATCAATTATGTTTTTAAATGTAGATCAATTTTATTTGGACACATCATATTTTATTAAGTCCATAAATACAAATTTCAATAAAATTTTAAAAAAATGTTGGGACAGATCTGTTTGTGATCTAAGATTGTTGCGAAGAAAAAAAGACATTAATTGTTTTTATTAGGTCTAAAATCTACAAATTTATCATTTTTTCTTTTATCTTTCTATTTTTTTCATCTTTATTTTAAAATTAAATAATATTAATATTAGTTGACAAAAGTTAGGTCATAACAATATTTTAAAATTAATTATAACTCAAATGATCAAATAACTAAAGTAGAAGTAATGACTTCTTCCTTTGGAACAATTATATATACGTCCAAATATTATCTGCAGGGAACATAAAGCTAGATTTTAATTGAGTATTTTTTTAATTTTTTGGATTTCTGGAAATAATCTAACATAGATTTTCAAGGCACAAATTTTAGTAATATCACCAACATAATAAAATACTCAATTTTCTACATTAATATCTTGTGTTGACTATAAAAACTTGCCTATCTTCTAAACTTTTCCTTGATTATTTTTTTATTATTTAAACCCTAATAATTTTTTCTTAAGTTAGCATATTACTAAAACAATCTCCGTTTATTTACCTAAGATATGATCATAAGTTGTAGTATGTGTTGTAAAATTTGTAGGTTTCTATATATAAATACGATAATTAAATTGTATAATATTATAATTAAATTTTTTTATTTAACCTGTGATTTATTTTACAGAATTTTTTTTGAAAAAAATGTCGACCAATTCTTCTGGGATCACAACAGAAAATGATGTTGACTTAACTTCTAATGAAGTCAACTCACCAAATTTAGCTGTGGTTGATAATATGCGTTTGAGGAACACGCCAAACAGGATCTTGCATGTAGCAAGGTAAATGTACATTTGATTTATTTTATTTATAGTATCAAATAATTATTATAATAATTTACTGGTAGATAACGCTAAATAGTCTAGACAAGATAATTTGATAATTTATTATAAAATTGAACTCATATTCATTTAATTGACAGGCCTATGATTAATCAACCATCTCAATTCAATCTTATTCAAAGGCAAAATTTATCTGTAGCGGTATGTTTATTTTATTTTCCCAACATTATTTATTTCTTTTACTATGTATACAATTGTTTTAAATGTTTTTTTTTTTTTGGCTTGAGTCATGTTCTTAATCATGAATTACTTTTTCTTACATGGCTAATTTTAATCAGAAAAACTTTAATCGTATATCAATTAAATTTTTTTGTTATATATAATTACAAGATAAATTGTCAATACTAATTTTGTGGTACAAATTATATATAGTATGTGTTTTGTTTTGTTTTATTTTTTTAATTATTTTGATTTCACTTCCTTATATATATTTCATCAACTTTTTTTTTTTCAAAAGATTTGTATGTAAAATAAGTTACAATGTATTAGTGATGTATTTTCATTTTTTTTATGAATGAGTGTAGGAAATTGCTCAGGGACGTACAAATTTGGGTACCCAACCAAGACAAAACCCTCCACAGATTCCTAGGTAAAATTCTTTTTGTAATATGATAAACTTAAAAAAAATGTTATTACACATAAAAAAAAATTGATGTTCCTTCCTTCTTTTTTTTTTTTTTTAATTTATGGATCTTTTAATCGAAAAATTCTATTATTCTAACAAAATTTCTATTCAAAATGATAGATAATAATTTAAAAATATATTTTATTAGTTTCAAGAATAATTTTTGTACAAATTTAAAAATAGCAAATGTAATATTTAACTGAAAAATAAAATGGTCATTTGTTAAATCATTCTCATAAAATTACATTTTTATGCATGAAAACAATCGAAATAGCTTGTATGATGAATCCTATGCTGCTAGAGGTCTACCAAGGGATCCTATCTTGCGTGCCATATTAGCTAATCCAGACTTTTGTAAGTTATTTTTTATTTCATTCTTATTCTATTTTTGAAGGAGTTATATATTAGTATTTTATAATTTTTATATTTATGCTAATTGCACTTTTTGTGTGTTGTTGTAGTTATCATCCCCAAGCCTAATCAGAGCAAACGTTGAATGGCTAGCAAGAAGGCCAGGGTCATTTATGGGATGTTTTATGGCTTTTGTTGCTTCTTTTGAATTTCATAATATTTAGTAAATTTTTATGGATTTTGTTACTTATTTTGAATTATTTATGGACCGTGTTTTCTCATTTAAGTTATGCAAAATTGTGTTTCGAATGGTCAAAAGTTATATCATTGTTATATGTTATAGAAATTATCTCATGTAATGATTGTTATGCTTACTATCAAATCCAACACAATTATGGGTGTGTTTGGTATATTAATTTTCTCATATCTGGTTAGGTTGAAAGTTTTAAAAAATAATTTTTAAATTAAATTATTTTTCTCAAATTTAAAAAATACCTGGTTAGTTCATTTTAAAGAATATTTTCAATTTTTATTTTTTCACCCCACTTCTACCCTCGACCCCCATCAGCCCCTACCCCCCAACACCCTTAAAAAAAAGATTTTTAAGTTTGTTCTTAAAAAATATTTTCAACTTTAATTTTTTGTTTTACCTCATCTCACCCCTATCCTCCCCCACCCCGCCACTCCCACCCTAATATTTTTTTTTTCATCTAACCCACCTCTACCCGCGAACCCCTCTCCCCACCCACCCACCCACTCCCCCCACCCTAATATCAGGATACAAATTAAGTATTTTATTTGTATTCTTTGTGTGTAGTGAATAATCAAATGACGACTTGAGATAAAATGACATTTTGATTGGTGCTATGATAAGAATAGTGAAACAAACATAGAGTAATCATTTTCTTCAATGAATTTTGAAAAATTTAGGCAATATAATTATGAATTTTATGCATAAATAATCATGGGTTTTTCAATAGAAGTCATTATCTTTCTAATGATTTTTTTTTGTCAATAATCTCCATTGGTGGATCCTTCAATGAGTTTGAGCAGGAAGACTACGAAGTTAATTAAATTGAACCATTATTAACCTTTCGATGAAAATCATCTTCTTTTCCACTCATTTCTATTTTTTTAGAGTTCTTCCGTAAGAGTTTGAATATGTGTCCATAGGTATGAAATTAAGGAACAATAATTAATGGTGACAAAGTTTTAAAGAACCGTTGAAGAAGAAGATGTCAAAATAAAGAAAAATGTGAAATATTTAAAAAAAAATTGGGGGCACAAATTAAAAAACAAAAAAGAATATTATTGACATAATTAATATATTAGAATTTATAATACTTAATCATATAATGACTAATAAGATAGTGCTACGTGTTTAAATTTGTCACTTTAACATTTTTTTTTCTTCTCACGCACCTAAAGGAAGGTGAAGACACTTTCTATGTCATGTCATCTTCAAAGGGGGCATCAACACCACTTTAAAAAAAATCAGATGTGTAATAGATCGTCCGAATAGTTAAAATGTGTAATTGACTTTTCGAAACAAGTTAAAGGGGGAATTTATGAGATTTAGAAGAAAGTTTTATTCTATGGTCCATCTTTTCTATCTCATAAAATTGTATTTCTTTATCTTTTCCTTCTTATACTTTAATTTGTTGAACTTGATTGATGGTTCGAAACAACCTCTCTATCTTCATAAAATAGTGATAAAGTATGAATACATTCTACTCTCTCTAAACCCTACTCTCTTTAAACCCTACTTGTGAAATTTAAGTGAATACGTTATTATTGTTATTATTTCGTTCTCCAAAATAAGTAGCTACAAGAAAATAGTATTGAACTAATGGGAAGTATTAGATTCATTTTAATTGAATTGAGTGAGGATATAAGTTGTACATTTACAATTTGGATCGAGCAATTTCATTTATTAAGAAAACAGAAACAATTAATTGGTATAGTGATTTAGCATTTTATTTCTATTACAGTCTTGAACGTATTTATTCATTGCATTTTTTAAAGACAATAATTCTAAGTTAATAAATTGAAGGTAATATAGGAATAAAAGAATCATCCCTCCTTCATTTGTCAAAATGAAAAGTAACAAAGGACTTCAAATTAGAACATATTCCCTCTGTTATAAAATACCATTTGTCAAACTATTGACTTTGTGCACTTTTTTAAGAAAGTATAAACAGAAGATAATTTTATTACATCACCCTTTAAATATAATAAATATAATGTCTTGAAAAATATAATAGAGAAATAACAATAATATATGATAAAAATAAAAATATCACTTGATTTCATAAAGTGAATAAGTATTGTTGAACATCCCAAAATAGTATATTGACAACTATTAATTGTTGAATGAAATCTGACGAGTAAATAAAAAATAAGGAAGTATATGTTTTACGTTTATAAGTCAACACCCAATCACAAACAATAATTAATACTTTTCAACCTGAATGAATATACGTACATGTAATAAATTAAAATCATGTCGTTTTCAACAATTAATAAGCATTTGATATGTCATAATCAAGAAATTTAATTTAATTTCAAGTGTTATTTTAGGTTTGCATATATAGTATACATATATATATACACACACCAACAACGATATTTATACATGACAATTGTTTAAATTTACTCACTACGTACCAAACACATATTAATATATTGTACTTGTAGACATGCATGGAACTAGCACATATTTATATAAACTCGATCTCACATATCATTTAAAGTTATAGAAAATTAAAATCACAAGCTGGATTGGCTTCCTTACGAAGACGGTAAAATTATCAAAGTGAATCCTATATAATGTGAATTCAGAATAATCGAGCTCCTTGATAAGTGATTGGAAGCAAAAAAAATTATTACCATGGGAAGGATATTATTCTGTCAAGAGGGGAAAATCATATTTTAAGAGTAGGGAAACAAAAAAATATATAAATTAAAGTCAACCGTAGGTCAATATTATCAAACTTGAAAACAAATTCAAATTTGAATTATTCATAAATTCATTAATTAAAGTATATGCTTAGATTTTCATTTGCAGTTTAATTAGCCAATCAAATCATTAATCTAGTAGGCTTCAAAGAAGTACTCCAGAAATTAAAATTGCGAAGCCATTTGTAGTATAAATTTAAGAATTGGACCCAAATATTATATTCGTACTATTTTAATCTTCAAGAAATAATACAAATATATCATTGTAAAATCTTTCCTATTTAAACATCTCATATAAATTAGTAAAATGGGGTGATAATTATTATTCCCTTGTTTTCTTTTACTTTATCTCTTATACTAAATTTTTTCTTTTTGTTTTAAGTTATCTATTTTAGTGAATCAAGAGAGATGTATTTATCTATTAACTTTACTTGTTTTATTTAAATTTAATATATTTAAGAAAAAGTATTATGCCTTAAAAATAATTTGGTAAATATGTAATTAATGGTGATTTTGCGTACTTAAGCATTTGGAATATACACTGAATTGTCAAAGTTATTGTGAAGTCTCTGATTAGAATCTAATACTAAACATCAATTAACGAGGATAGCAAAATCTGAGCTACTCGATGTGTTTGATTTAAGCACGTTCAAACTCTTTAAGTGTGTTAGTGAAACATCTGATTATACTCGCTCAAGCTCAACACATATAAAGAAATATTGAGTAACTCTGTAAAGATGGGGTTCCGTCATTATAAAAGAGTCAACAAGGAAAAATTTTGGGTAGGAAAACTTTTTCGTAGTAACTTGAAATTTCTCAACCTAGTTCTTTGAACGAAATCAGAGTCTTTAAGGTGTAGGGAAATTCGGTAACAATCGTGTAGAGGTGTACATGACCGGGTTGGTTCGATTTTTTCAAATATCAAACCAAACCATTTGTATAAAAAATTTAAATTTATAAACCAAACCAAACCAATAAAATTCATTTTTTTTCTGGATTTTTCAACCTCGGGTTGGTTTGAATTTTTCAAATACCAAACCAAATCATTGTGTCGAATTTTTTAATATATAAATCAAACTAAATAATAAACCTCGATTTTTTTCTTTCAAATTTTTGGATTTTTTTCGGTATAGGTTGAGTACAAACATATAATTAACTTGTGCTTTAAATATTTCTTTAGTCCAACCAAAATACAATTATCTAAGGTGTTTTTTACAAAAACAACACAAAATATGAGATGGATATTGATGACACAAAAATATTAAATTAAAAATAATAATGAAATCATCATATAAAATAAATATTGTAAAGTCATAATGAAAACGTTCATAATTTAAAAGTACAAAATCATTCTAAAATAAGGTTAATAAGTATAAGTTACATTACTAAGTATTTAAAGAAAATTAAAATTAGATTATATATTTTAATTATCTAAACAAATGTAAAACTAAAGAACAAATATTCAATATTATTGTCATTCTTGGTGTTGAATTGATTTTCTTTTCGATTAGTATTAATTTGATTTTGATTTAAGTTTTATTATAATTATCAACATCTATATACTATGATCTTATTGGACCATCTGAATTCTAAGTTTTAAACTTGAAATAATATATTATAAGAGAAAACTATGAAATAGCATAAGAAATATTTTAAAATTATATAAAAGTAAATATTTTTATGTATAAAATAAATTTTAAATTAACATATATAATGTCGGGTTAATTTAGTCTCGGATCGATTTTTTTTAGTTAAAATCAAACCAACCCAAATTTAGTTGGGTTTTTTTTCCCAATATCAAACCAAGTCAGACCAAATCACTAGTCAGGTTTTTTTTTCGGGTTGACTATATTTGTGGTTTGGTTCGATTTTCGGTTAGATTTTGTACACTACAAGAAAAGTGTGAATTACATGGAGATTTTCTTAGGGATTACTATGAAAATCTGCAGGTAACTTATTTTCCTGCAAATTTTAATACTAATCCCTAAGAAAATCCTCATGTAATTCACTCTTTTCTTGTAGTGGTACACCCCTACAATCGGGTGAGTTAATGATATTTTTTTTTACATGAATAGTTAGATAACTGGTTTAGGAAACGATACGACCTTACGAAATTGAATGCGGGTGAGTAAAACTTCCGAAATCGATCTTAGCGTGATTGGATACTTTCTGAGTGTCATGGGATGATAGGTATATTGTGAAATGGGGCTTTGAAATTCCTTTTTTACCATTCTGTCTCCATGTAGACCACCAGAGTGGAGCCACTGTAGCAGGACAGACGCGACTTAAGTCAGAAATACAACTCCCAAAATGTTTTATTCTGCACTTTTCACTTTGAGAGCTAAGGAATGAACCCAAGAGTCTTCTTGACAGTTTTCCACCATTCTTGAGACTAAAGGTAAGGTTTTCACTCTGTGGATCAAATTTTCAATCCGTAGGTTCTATTTTCTTGGATTAATATCGATGAAGAATGGTTTTGGTCTGGAATTTATGGTAAAAAAATCCCTAATCTAAGTATGTGGGATCAAGGTTTGGTCTAGAGGGTTATTGGGATTGTTATAGTCCGGATAATTAGACCTTTAATTGTTGATCCTTATGTATATTAATTGTTTGTAGACGCAAAACAAACGGAAAGAATCTAAAAGGGAAAGATTTAAGTGGCTTCGGGGATTCAAGTTTGGATTCGAGGTAGGTGATGGTTGTGATTTCATGATTGTGTGATGTATGTTTGTTCTTCCTTCATTATGATGCATGTATGTATGCGAATGTTGCATTATTGATCACATTAATTGTAATTGAGTATGAAGAATAACTATATGCCATGAATCACTTCTTAATTGTATGATTATTGTGAAATATACATTGTGATTGTGATATGGGGCGTGGATTAGATCGGTTGTCATGTTTCGCCATAAATAATCGAGATCGGTGTTACGTTTCGATATAAACGTGAGATCGATTGTCATGTTCCGGCATAAATATTGAATCAAGTACCACGAACCGGTGCACTAACAGTTTGGGTTTGGGTTCTATGAGAGGACCATTGAATTGAGTTCTATGAGAGGACCATTGACTTGTTATATATTGGCTTATTGTTATGAAAATGAATATGGACCATGATTAATGATTTTCTCAAAGAGTTCTACTTAGTGTGAATAGGGGTATGAGACTTCATTCATGCGTTGCACAAGTGAACTTTAAGAGTGGTTGTGGTGTGGTTTTGTTATTGAAGCATGTGAAATTGTACGTTGCTCGTAAATGATAATTGATACTCTATATGTTCAGTGTATGCATGCTTATGATGTTGTAATTATTTATATATGTTTCACTTAGTGGGATAGCCGTGTAATCCTACAAGTACATGACGATTGTATACTGATACTGCACTTGCTCTTATTTTTGTTGAGTAGATGACATCTTCCGGCGGCTATTGACAAACCTCGCTTAGAAGATCAGTGATCGTCGATCCAAAATCAAGGGTGAGCCAGTTCTTCTGGGCTGCCTTGAGTTCTCTTTTTGTTTAGCCCAACTTATTCGGACTTAGACTAATTCTTAAGATAATCTTTAACAAAAAATCAATAATCATCCGTCAGTTTGAATTTTTTACAATAACGAATGGATGAACGACGATTTTAAAATGTAAAATTACAGTTGAAGAGAAAATATAGAAATAAAAAAAAATCTTAAAATTAGTATTTTGTGTTTAAATGGTACAAAACAAAATAGAGGTAGAAGTGTTAATTTTTTTTTATTTTTTTTTTAATTTTTGTATTCCACTCTCTTAGAGCCACATCACTTGGAAGTGTCAAAAAGAAACATAAATATTGAAGGTAAAGAGTTAAAAATGGAAAAAGGTTGAGTTGGAGTACTAAAATGAACTTTGGGGACAAGTTTAAGGTTCTTTATATATTATGTACATTGTTTTTTCGTTACTTATTAAACTACGGTATATATTATAATTCACGAGAGTGTTAATGTATAGCCTTCAAAATTCAAGTTCAATATGCATATAGTGTGTATATACCATAATTATAAATATTATATTGATTTGTCTCATAACTTTTTTACTTTATTTGAAATACTTATATATTTTCTTTTTTCTAAATTTAGGATTATTTTTATTTGATATTATAATTAACTTATTTTCCTTATATATCTGTGAGTGATTTGAAATTATGTAAGAAGTTGACCAAGAAAAAAAAAGGGCTAATTCAATCTATTACATTAAATTTATTTCCCCTTATTCTTTTCTTCTTTCCATAATATAATTGGTAAGAAAAATTTAAATTATGGATGGTATTTTGTATATCATTTTCACACTATAAATGTAGACATATTTTCTCCTCATTTCTTCATCATATTTCAAGATTAAGGGTACTTTCTCTAGTTATTTTTTTACTCTATATATATACTTTTAAGTTTTAGCAAAAAAGTATTTAGCTTTTCATTCTTTATTTTATTTGTTTAGCTCATTCTCAAATCTTATACAAGAACAATCATGTATATTTATAAATTTTATAAAGAAGTAGAGAATGAATTTTAATTTTGTGCACATATATAATTGTCTTGAAAATCAAATTTTTAATGATCTTTGTATAGATAAAACTTCTTAATAAAATTAGTAGTTGTGTCTTTTTTATATTTTGTTATAATTCTTTGTTTTGATTCATCTAAGTATATATTTTTTAAAATTCTATTTTTTTTCTTTATGCAGATTCGGATCGAAATTGATTGTTACTTGAGGTATTGACCTGGTTCAACTTAAAATTATATATAAATTATAACTCTTTAAATTAAGTAAATACATTGTTATTTTTTAATTATTTATTAAAAATTGTTCATAAATACTTTTCTCTTTTTGTTTTTTTTTTCGATATCTGTTACAATTTATAACTTGAACTCTAAGAAGTCTATGCATATCTATTCTCTTGTTTATTTGATTATATAATCTAAAATTTTACATCCGAACATACAAAATATTTGAGAAAAAAAAATAAAAAAAAATGTTATTACTTAATTCTATCATGATATAAAGTTAATCACTTTCAAAGAGAGCCTGAAAAGAAATTAAAGCGATTCTCTTTATTTTATTTCATAAACTTTTATTTGTTTATTTTGGATTGTTTCTAAAAGTTACTATACATATCAGTTATGTTTTTAAAACGTAGATCAATTTTATTAGAGCATATCATATCTTAATAAGTCCTTATAGCTAGGGGTGTGCATCAATTTTTCGGTTCGATTTTATATTATTTGATTTGAATTATTAGTTTTTATTTTTAAAGAAGTGTAACCTGATTCAAATCAAAATAAATTTGGTTTGGTTTTTCTCTTTTTGGTTTGAGTTTTTTCGATTTGGTTAATCGGTTATGTCAATAATTATAAACATAACAAAATTATTTGGAATTTAAAAAATTATATATAGACCACTTTTGTCCCTTTTTAGTTATTTTCATTATGCTTTAGTTTATTTTCTTATGTTTGGACATCTATAATTGATGTACTTTTGAGTATTGTGTTTTACATTTTACTTGTGATTTATATTTAAAAGAATATATTGAGAGTATTGAGTTTCTTTAATATAGTTTTAAATATAAACGTAAAACACAATACTTCAAAGTATATCAATTATAGATGTCCAAAAAATAAGAAAATAAACTAAATCATAATGAAAATAACTAAAAAGGGACAAAAGTGGTTAACTCCAACTTAATTTATATATATATATATATATATATATATATATATATATGTATGTATGTATGTATGTATGTATATATATATATATATATATATGTATGTATGTATGTATATATATATATATATATGTATATATATATATATATACATACATACATATATATATATATCGGTTTTTTGGTTTTCATTTTTCTAAATTCGAAACCAAATCTACAAAATAAATTATAAATCCAAAATCAAACCAAGAATTAAAAAAATAATTAAAATTAAATTCAATTTGATTTTTTGATTTAATCCAAATAGTGCATATCCTTATTTATAGCTACAGTTTATAATATTATAAAATGTTGGGACAGTTCTATTTTTGATTTAAGATCGTTGTGAAAAATTATTAATTATTTTTATTAGACCTAAAAATCTACGAATTTACGTTTTTTCTGTATATCATCTTTTCTTTTATCTTTATATTTTTTTTTAATTTTCAAATAACTTTTACTCAAATTAAATAATTTTATATCAACCAAAAGTTAGATCGTGATAGTAGTTTTAAATTTATTGTTATTTAAATAATTAAATAACTCAGATACAACTAATTTTTTTGTTTTGTTTGGAACAATTACATCTATGTCCAAATACTCTCTGCAAGAAACATAAATCTAAATTTTAATTGAGTGATTATTTTAATTTTTTCAATCTATTGAAATAATTTAACTTAGGTTTTTAAGGCACAAAATTTCAGTAATATCACCAACGTATGATAAATACTTAAAAGTACTGAATTTTCTACATTAATACCTTGTGTTGAATGTTAAAACTTGCATGTTTGTGTGATTTTTAAAAAAATTTCCTTGATTATTTTTTTTATCTAAACCCTAATACAATTTTTTAAATTAGCATATTAATAATTAAAACAATCTTAGTTTATTAATATATGATATGTTAATCATATGTTTTACTATGTATTGTAAAATTTGTAGGTTTCTATAAATACGATAATCAAATAATTTTTTTTAATATTTTAACTTTTGATTTATTATATACAATTTTTTTGAAAAAATATTGAAGTAAATATTCTGGAGTTACCGTAGATGATAATATTGACTTTAACTAATGAAGAAGTTGGTGCCTTTGTGTTTAAATACTTAACTGAGTCATGAATATTTTATCTGGATTGATTATATAATTATAAATTACTAATTTATAATATTCATGTGTGTAGGTTATAAATCTACTAGAAAATCATTCGAGGAATATGTCAAACGAAATCTTGAATGTACCAAGGTAAATATCCACTTGACTTGTTTTACTTAGAGTAACAAATAATTGTTATAAAAAAAAATAGTAGATACTCTAAATAGTTAGTATTTTACAAAGATAATTTGGTAATTTATTATTTATATTGTTGGCAATGTTTTTTCAGTGAGTATACAAATAATGATTTTATAAACTCGAATTCACTTAATTGACAGGCCTATAATTAATCAACCATCTCAAGTTAATTTTGTTCAAGGTCAAAATTTACCTGCAGAGGTATGTTTATTTTATTTTCGAAATATTATTTCTTTTATTATATTATATTAATGATATATTTTCATTTTTTTATGAATCAAAGCTGGAAATTGCTCAGGTAGATACAAATTTGGATACCCAACCAAACTATGACTCTCCACAGATTTCATAGTTTTTATAATATGATCAACTAAAAAAGCAGTATTTTTCTTTGTTTTGAAAAATATAAAATAATGCAAGTACACATTAAAAAAAATGTTGTTCTTTCCTTTTCTTCTTCTTATGTATTTTTTTTTTTTACAATTTATAGATCTTTTACGTGATAGTCGAAAAATTCTATTATTCTAATTTAATATCTAATATAAAATGTAGAAATTTTGTGAATGATATGTTTTATTAGTTTGAACAATAATATTTGCACAAATTTAAAAATAGCAAGAGTAATATTTAACTGATAATATAAAAAAGAACTTAAACTAAATTATTCATAGAAAATTACATTCTTATGCATGAAAAAAGCAATTTAAATATAAAAATAATTATTTTTTGGTGACATAAAACACAGGGTTATGACAAATAACTTGTATGATCCATCCTATGCTGCTAGAGGTGTACCAATGGATCCTCACTTGCGTATGATCTTAATTAATCCAGACTCTGGTAAGTTATTTTTTATATTATTTTTTTTCTATTTTCGGAATAATTTTTTTAAATATATTAGTATTTTATGATTTTAATATTTATGCTAATTGCACTTTTTATGTGTCCTTGTAGTTATCATCCCCAAGCCTAATCAAAGAAAAAGTTGAATGGCTAGCAAGAAGGCCAGGGTCATTTATGCAATGTTTTATAACTTTTGTTGCTTATTTTGAATTTCATAATATTTAGTTAAACTTTTATGGTTTTGGTGGCTTGTTTTGAATTACTTATGGACCGTGTTTTTTCATTCGCTCTGTAAGTAAAATGCAAAATTATGTTTCATTATTTTTTTTATTTGAATTGACTGTTTTTAAATTGAGGGTCTTTTTAAAATAGTTTTTTATTTTTATGAAATAGGAATAAGATTTGCGTATATTTTATTCCCTTTCATATTTCACTAGTGAAATTTGATTATAGATGTTATTAATTAACAAAATAATACTAATTCACATAATTTACTTTACAACATGTATCAATATAAGTAGATATAAGAAAGTCATGTTTTAAATTTTTAACAATTAATAACCATTTAATATGTCAACATCTAGAACATTATTTGATTTCAAGTGTTATTAAGGTATGTGTATACTTACATCAACAACAAAATTTATACATGACAAAACAAATTTACTCACTATTAAGCTCATATATATTAATATATATTGTATTAGGGGACATACATGAACTAGCACATATCTATTCAAACTCAGACATCTAAAGTTGTTTGAAAATTAAAATTGTTGAGACAAGTTGGATTTGCTTCCTTTAATAAATGTGGTGAAACTATTAATGTGGAATCAAGAGGTTTACTTGTCGTATTTAAATTTGATATATTCATTAAAAAACACAATAATTGACATGAATGTCGAATATCCTTATTAATTGATATTTGATATTAGATCTTGAAAAATAACTTGAAAAATAAATTATTAATATTAAAGATAAAACATGAAAAATAATATTTATCTTTTCTTAATATGTAAGTAATAAGTAAACATAAAAATCAAATAATTAAAACAGTGAGCTAGTAAAATTGAAAGAAATATTATTTTATTTTAATTATATCCTTATCATCAATTACTAGTTGTCAGACTTTGATTTTCCTAGCATAATTAATAAAGTTAATTTATTACAATTAATTCTTCATAAATACTACTTTTGTTCCTAAAATTGATGTGTTTAGTTTGGTCATACTCCGTAAGAGAAACTATTCATTCCTAAGAAACAAACAATGTTCTTATTTTCCTTAATGAATATTTTGAAAAGATGTAATTTTTTAATACTCTCTTTATTGTATTGTAAGTGAATTTATGAGGCAATGTATATTTATTTAGAAAAAAAATTATGATATAATACAAAATAAATTGTCATTAAAGTTATTGTTAAAATATTCTTAAAAAAATTCAAAGTAAAATCATAAATGTGAGCAATTAACTCTCTTATACTTATCATCTAAAATATAAATGAATGGCACAAATATAGAAAAGTTCAAATATATGTCTTGAACTTTGAATAATTTATTTATTTTTGGACTATGAAAAAAGCCAAAAAAATAAAACTCTCTAATTTAAAATAGGATAAAATTGAAAAAAAAAACATTAATATCTAAACATCACTTATTTAGAAACAAAATTTAAAAAAAAACATCTATTAGTTAAAAAATAAAAAAGTACTATTTCAGTATTTCTCACATACTTGATAAACGTGTTAGTCAAGCCAATATTAAAATATTCCCCGTACAAATTTTTCGCGAGAGCTAAATTAATATTATTGTTGGTGGATTCGGTTGAGTTCAGTAGCATTGACTTAATAACTTTTGTATTTGGATTTTAAAAAAGTTACTTAATATGTATAAATACATTATATAGAATCATAATGAATTAATTTTCGCAAAAATTTAAAATTCATACGCTCAAAATTAATCTTAATTAACTTTAATAGTAGGATTGACTTTCAATTGGACGTATCCTTTCACGATTAATCACCAACATATTTTAACACACTTTCACAAAAGGAGAAAATCATTTCGAATCATCATCATGGGTCGTTCATGTAGACTAATCCAGACTCATATAAAAGAGATAGAAACAATAGACATGAGTTTTATTTGAATTGATGAAAATCATAAATACAATAGACTTATTGTAATTATGAAATTGTGACAAATATTAGTACACCTTATGTAAAGACCTTAAGAGAGTGATTTACACTTGAGAAACCACCATCAACTTTAAGATCATGCCCACTTATGTAACTTGCTTCATCGCTGGCTAAGAACAACACAGCCTTAGCAACATCCTGAGCCATCAAATCCACGCCCTTGAGGTTCGCGAACTTACCAAAATGAGAGTTAAAATCCGCGATAGCATCATCAGTCCTTTGTTCAGGAGGCAAGTGCAGCAGCCCTAATTCAGTTGCAACCGCGTAGGGTGAAACACAGTTCACACGTACACCGTGTTTCCCCATCTCAGCTGCAACGTTTTGCGTTAGTCCCAAAAGAGCAAACTTAGAAGCTGTATAAGCATGAGGCCCTAGGCCACCAATAGACCCTGCTACACTACACAACGACACGATGGATCCTCTTTTTCGTGGAATCATTATACGAGCAGCATGTTTCATTCCTAGGAAAACACCTCTAACGTTCACATCAAGCACATTATCAAAGACAGAGAGATCATAATCGAGAATATTTGAACAGGGCGCCCCTGTTAATCCAGCATTGTTAACTATTATATCAAGCGTGCCAAATCTCTCTACAGCAAAATCAACAGCATTACTAACATCAGTTTCTGAAGTAACATCACAATGGATGAAACACGCGCTATCTTCATCACCAAGGGATTCACAAACGCGTTTTCCAAATGCATCCTGAATATCAACAATGCATACTTTCGCGCCATGTTTGTGAAACAAACGTACAATGCTCTCTCCTATACCACTTGCACCTCCAGTAACTAACGCAACTCTTCCCAATAGCCTGTGATGAAATTCGAGTCTCAACTATCAGTAAAATTTCATCATCACGTGTTCAAGTGCTCAATCAGAAATCAGAATGATGTTTTGATTGTCGATGTATTCTGCCTACATTATATCTATGATGTTGAATTCAGATTTCGATTAACTTGATCTCTTGAGTTTAACTAATATACACGGATGAAAATTTTATAATAACTACACTTTACAAGCAATTGCCATTAAAATTGAGATCAACAAATATAAATTAAATAAGAAAAATCATTTGTTACAGCAAAGTTAAAATACACTGTGATTAAAAAATCTTTTTACATTGTGTTAATGTACAATTAAACTTTTATATTGTAGGAGTAGTAGATAATTGGTTGAATTTATTGATGTAAACGATAATGTGCGGACACACGTCATTTATTTTAGACCTAAGTTTTTTCATCTAGTGTCCGATATTTATATCAGAGCCCTATTTCAAATTCGCTAGCATATGCTTCATTTGGTGAGCACTCTCCACCAAGGATTTTTCTATACGACCCGAGAAATCGAAGCCTCTGATTAAGAAAGAAAGAAACTTCGGCACAACCACATCCAAAAAAATATATATATATTTAAAATGAAAAAGAAGAGTTATCCAGAAGAGAAAAAAGAAATTCTCAAATTCCACTACAAAATGTAACAATGGCTCCTAAGTTTTGCAATATATCGATCAAACTTACTTCTCCAAACTAATTTTTATCAAGAGAATGCATTTAAATTTACTAATTAACCAACCTAATACTCAATATATAACAATTAAACCAAATTCAAAAGAAAAGACATCAACCATTCTGATTTGAAATTAAAAAAGAGGTTGCATTTTATAAAACCAACCTAATATTGAATAGCTATCTACATATAACAAATGAACCATAACATTAGTAAGAATAATAACATATTAGTATATTATCGAAGAAAATATAGTATATGCAGATCTTACCCTATCTTTAAGAAATAAAAAGTTTTTGATAATTCGTTCGCTCAAGAAAAATAATCGAAATTAAGAAAAAAGAAGTAAATGCATCAACTAACGATGTACTATAGTAATGTTAAGAATTTTGAAGTAGAACCTTTGATTGGAAAGAGAACTGTCAGAGCTTCCTTTCACTTCCATGGCAGCAAAAAGTTTTCTTTTTTCTTTCTAATAACAAGATAAGATGTGATCAAGAATGAAAAAAAAACAGATATTTTACTAGTTAGGGATTTTATAATATGGAAAATACCGACTTATATTATTGGTGCTTTACGATGCTACAATAAATTAGTGGCTATTGCAAGTTGGTGATGGAAATTGGAATAGACCATGTGCAAGCTATTTTCCCCAACAGAAATCATGGAAAAAAGATTTTTTTTAAAAATTTAATGTTTCAATTATTGTTTTTAGTAAATCGATGGAAGGCTTCCATATTGGAAGGGATCTAATTCGAAGAAGGAAGTCATTTGTGGACTAATTTCGACCATTTACCAGAACAGGAGATTCACGGTATGGCTTCAGAAGAGGTATTGGGGTGTCAAGAATGAATTCCAAACATGGATAATTTGTCTTTATTTGCAGAAAACTCGTGTGCTTGAGAGTTCCTGATGATTAAATAAAACAAGATTTAATTCGCTTAGTATTTTAAGGGTTGGGTTCAATCTCAACTCATTAACATCTAACCCGTTTAGGGAAATTCTCAATTGAGCACAATTCAAGTTCCTATATTAAATCTATGAATTATCATCTATTTAACATCTTTTATGATTTATCTATCAATTTGTTACTTTTTAAAAAAAAAAAATCTTGAACCGAAATTCGCATTGTGATCTAAAAGTTAAATATCATTTTGTTAAAATTATTGAGATTAATCAAGTCAAATTTAGCGGATCAAGACCCAACCATTTTTAGCCCATTTGAGTCCAACGTAAATTTAGGCAGGTCAAGACTCAAACCAATTTTAATATCTCCAATTTCAATCCTACCCGCTTATTTGACACTCTTAAGATCGACCATATTTGGATTATGAGTTACACACTCTAAATTCATTTTTTAGAACACTTTTTAACCTGATTTTCTTTATTCCTAGGCTCATGAAAAAACATCAATCATCTCACCCCACTCTAAAAATAAATTTAAAACTAAAATTAGGAAAAATGAGAGGTTTGCTCGATAACAAAATAAACACGGGAGGAGGGGCTTAAGGCTTAAGCCTCGTGACAATTTAATTTGAAGTATTTTCGGACATTCCAATTTCTTGTGTTTTTCAGTACTTGCCTATGATGTACACCAATGATTGATAAAAATCATGGCTCCGCCACTGCTTGATAATGTATGTCATTGCTCATGAAAGATTAGGCAGCCCGCTTTTACAGCTAATATACATGAATATACAAGTTCTAGCAAGCTTCAGTGCTTAAACATTTACTGCATACATCTATAATACTATATGAAGATACACAAGCTTCCTACTAATTTGATTCATCCTGTCTGGGAGGAAAAGAAGACGAGAAATATTTAAACAAAGAAGATATCGTAAAAAGGATGAAATATGTAATTATGAAAACAATGGACAAGCAGACCCCAGAGAAACAAAAATGTCATCCAAGAATTTGAATATAGACAATAGATTAGTCACAGCCAAAACCAGAAAAGCCCATGATAAATGTGGCCACACTACCTAATACAGCCTCAAATTTCAATTGCCCCGAATGATAGTTGAGCAAGGCATGTCACAAAACCAACTTCCCCCGTAAGCAGCACCTTGATTGTCGCCTTCCTAAACCTTCTAGAAGGAGCTAAAATTACATTATCTTGCAAGAACATGTTCTTTCATTCCCACTCTCAAACTCATCATCTGATTCACCATCATCGCTGCAATCACAAGTACATGAAAGTAAGTAAAAAAGACTTGCATGCTTGGAACAACGAAACAATAAGTATAAAGGGTCACTTGACTCATGTAAAATGTATAATGCAAAGCTGGCAACCTAAATAAAGGTAATCAAGTGACTTTTCACCAGACAAGGGATCACCATATAACACACAATATTCCAGGGAAAATTACACAGGCATGCTTGTACAAAGATGTACAAGTGTTTGATATGAAAATTACAGGCCTCAGACCAAAGTTTCTACTCTTTATGAATTTGTAGGTACAAAGAACTCATTGAATATGTGCAAATTCAGATGATACCCATATTTATAAGCTAATATTCTATTTAGCTTTACCTTGTCTTGAAAATTTATAAACTAATTTTCTCTTTAGCTTTACCTTGTCTTGAAAATTTGCAAGCAATTGTACTAGTCAAAAGAAGAAGAAAAAGTTGAAATCAGTTCAGACGTCCTAAAGAGCTTCACAATGCTAGGGGAGAATCAAACAATATTCTAATTCACAAAATATTTGTGTCAAACTGATAAATATGCTGCCCCTAATATGTTTGGGCAATTTACACACCACTTTTGACTTTTGACATGTAATTGAAACACCAAGAGCCAAGCCCGTTGGAGTTGTTTTCACACTGCATATTTGAGGGCATCACTCATCAGCATAGCTCATAATGCAACAAAAACACCAGATAGTTAACCCAAAACTGTGAGGATAAAGAGGAAAAGTAGTCTTCACCCCCAACCAAAGAAGATATAAAATACCAAAAAATCTGACAAACCCAGACACACTTAAGTCTGGAGATACTATATAATATATAGTTATACAAATGAATATCTCTGATCTTATGCTTCAAATGAAGCAACCAGCTTGAAACTCCTTTTCTAACCACCTCACCTTCTGTTGAATATATCCAACTTTTTGACTGTTCCAACTGAAAACTACATGTTTTTCTCTTTCAGTATCTCCCCTTAATCTCAGGTTTTTCTCGTAGTTGATGACTAGATACAATTTTTATTTCTCTAGCCAAAATCTCTTCTGTTCCATCCCTAGCTTTCGGAGGAATTTGAGTGTGTATGGAAATAACAGAAAACAAGTCGCTATCATGAAGATGAAGGATCTGTTTTTCTTCTCCAGAAAGTTTATCGCATGTGTAAATCTTAGATGACTAAAGGCAGCTTCATAATTCAATCAATCAACAACACCTCAATCTCAAATGAGGAACTCCCAACTAATAATAAATCACAAAATAAAATACTTGCAAAAGAAAAAAAAAATGATTCAGGTGCTATCTAAGCATAGATATGGTTACACCCTAAGGAAACATTGTTTTTCAGATGGAACACTCCTGAGACTTTTAAGATACTAGCTTGAAAAGATGCAATAATCACAATGAGCAAAGGATATGGAAATTGCAGAAAAGCAATTTCGAGTTGCTATACTGCAAATACGGCATCTAGATATTTAAGGGCATATACTCTGCATGTTCACATAATTATTATCTCTAGCACCACGTGTTTCTACCACAAACTGTTACCAGAAATTTTAAGCATGGAAATAGATAATGTAAGGACAAGAAGAAGACTTCTGGAAAATGATAAGCAGTTAGCAGCATATGGGCTATTATTACTTCATAAAGCTACAGATGGAAGGACCTACAACAGTCTTATCAAATGTATCTTGTGCCTTGAAACTGTGCTTCACAAGAACAATACAAAGACATGTTGCCACCTGCGGAAGATGCCAGAGACATGAACGAAAACATTTGGTTCTACGATCAAAATACATCCTATCAGTCAAGGCACAGAACATTAAGCTGAAAAACCATGGAACTAAGCATGCAAGACTTAATCAAGACATTTCGAGAATTTTTTAACGGAGCTATTTGTTTCAGGATATGACTAAATCCCCATCTTACATGAATAGTCTAGTTCTTTGAACAGGCACAACAATATTATTTTGAACAGAAATCACTAAAACCATTTAAGTTGGATGTAATTGTTACCTGGCAAAAAAGTTAACAATGCCTAGAATGCGGAACAGCAAGAAACAAACACCAGATTAAAGATGATGAATAGAGTTCATACCTAGGCTCAAATTCCCGTATCTCAAAAAGTTCTCCTCCGGTTGTGTCGGTCCACTGCACTTTCCTTTTCTCCACAGGATTGGGGGCATCATCAACCTTTTCAGATATTGTATCACGTTCATTACCACCAGAAATGGAAACACTATTTACTGGTTTTTTTAGGCTACTCTTAAGAGCAAGCTTTGGTGAAATATAACTGTCCTCAACAATATTAACACATTGCGGCTGATCGCTGCCCTTGTCTGAAGCGGGACAGCTGGGCAACACTTCTGGCTGTTGGGTAGGACCAACTTTAAGGGGAGATGGGCTCTCAGGTCCAGCGGCAGCGCGACCAAAGCATACAAAGGAGCCGCACCCGCGGACAAGCCTGTTCTTCCCGGAAGCCAGCTGGAGATCAGAATCAGTTTCTTGGTCCACCAACTGGTACTGGTTCCACGGTGCAACTCTCATGGGCTTCTCTTCGTTCTTCTGACCCAAGAGTAGAAGGGTCAGACCCTTACTATATCCAGAAGCTGAAGACGAGAAGAAACCTCCTCCTTCTACTGCAAATAACATCAGTTCTGCTCATCTGGTCGACATGCAAATGCTTTTGTCTAGAGCTAGTTTGACCTTTAGGGGGGAACTTCAAGCACCTGGCTCACGTTGCCAATAACTGCTTGTAAGACTAGCAGCATATGAAATATTACAAACATGGAAAAGAAAAGGAACAGAGAACACAATTATTTTATTACAAAAACTCATTTCTGTAACACATAAGGATCTAGTACTCCTTTTTCAGTTCATTTCACACTAGTTCCATTTTAACAATGACCCAAAATGTTTGACGTCATACCATTTCTATACAACTTCTATAGCCATCAAGAATTCACTTAGACCAAGAAATATATCCACAGCCAACCCTTAACAATTACAGACTTCGAAACTCAGAAAAAAGGGTACATCCTTCTCCACTTAAATACCAGTCTTAGATCACATGACGCAGAGCTCAAATGTGCAAACTAATAGCCTGTTTAGCCAAGCTTCTAAAATCGACTTATTTTGAAAAGAGTTAATTTAAAATGTGCTTTTAAAAAAAAAAAATACTTTTGGTGAGAAGCATTTTGTTTTTGACCAATAAATTTAAAAAGCATACTTGAGCTGTTGAGCAACAATTAGTATTTGATGGAACTTTTTAAAAGTGCTTCTGAGTGTATTTTTCAAAAGAAGGGTTTTTGGGAAAACTACTTTTTAGCTAGCTTCTGAAAAATAGCTTGTGCTACTCCTCAGAAAACTTATTTTCTCCTGAAAGTTTGGCCAAACACCTTACTCATAAAAAAAAATACGCACTTTTGGAAAAAAACAAACGGGCTAAAATCATAAGTCCCTCCAACCTTTGCTATTTGAACTAAGCCCTGGGCAAGAATCATGTCCATACTATTTTATACTTTGAGGTGATATTTGACTTTTAAACTATCTTCTTTAACAATTACTTTAATATTTCTTCCAGATTCACTAATACAACACATGAATCGAATCAACTTCTTAAGCTCCCTATTCTCAAATACAGTCATGTAAAAGAAACAGGGGCAGTATTTTTACTGCCAAATCGCCAAAGAAAAAATATATGCACAATAGACAAAAGGCTCTAGAGACTAGAATGAGCCCGGTTGTACTGCTTTTTTTCTTTGACTGATTTCCTTAATTAATTATTCCAGCCCCTATTCCACGCAGTAAGAATGCAGAATACTAGATGACTGCCAAAAGGATTATAATTAACTATCTCAATCAAGTTAATTAATTTACAATTCTTCAATATATGCTACAGCACATGTCAATTCGAAGTCAAAATAGGCGGACTCTAAAGTCAACACTGCATTGAACACTACAGATCACTGGCAGAACACTCTAAAAAAGATCAACAATAATTAAAAAAGTAAAAGGATTAACAAAAACATGAAACTAAGCTCTGAACAAATGAAAACAGATTCAAACCGTCAATGAACCACCAATTTTGTACTTCAATATGAATTTTAAAAAAATCAAATAAAAATAAAAATACACCAGCTATGCTTTAACAAAAATCTTCAATGCAAAACAAATCTTATACAAAAACAAGTAACAATAAAAACTAGCGCTATAAACCTCTCAGTCTGTCAGTCACATAGTCAAAGATCTAAAAAAAAAAAACTCCGAAATCAACACAGAGCAAAGCAAATTCAACATTTACACTAAGAAGTAAGAAATCAAGTAACCGAAATCCAAAACCGAATACAAAAATCGCTCTGCAGCAGCATAGGAAAAGGTAGAAATACTCACAGATCTGAGAGCGAATTCAAGGCAACGACAAGTTCACCGGACCGGCGAATGCATCGGCGATCACTAGTGATAGATTGTGTAAAACAGTACGGGGATAGGAGAACGTCGGAATCGTGTGGTTGAGCAGAAAATCGCCGAGAAAATGAAGAGCTGAAAGAAGAAGAAATGGATTTATGGGGATATATATATTGGGACTACTTTTTGTATTGAAGATTAGTGAATAGTACTGGATTTATATTAAGAAAATAAAATTGTACTATTACTATAGTATTTTAAGTAAAAAATAATTAATGGTAAATAAGAAAATAGAAAAAACAAATGGAGATTGGGGGATAGTGACTCTGTGGCGCATGATAGCGATGGGTCCCTTTTTGATTGCCTTCTATTTGTTTATTTTATTTTATTTCTTTTTGTTGACAAAGCAATTTGTGGCCACGCCATTATCTCGTTTTAATGTAATAGTCCCAAACTCCAAAAGTAAAATAAGAATAAAATTTGTATATATTTTATATTTTTTATTAAATTGTTATTGTTGTTGACAATTAAATAGATAAATAATATAAATTTCATTGGTTTAGAATTTAATTATTTTTTTTTTTAGTTTTTGCAAATTATTTTAAATATTTAAAGTCAAAATTAATTATAATTTATTTCAGATGCATCATATTTAAATTAATTCGCATGTATTTGAATACACTCGCTCTCATCGCTCCTCTCTTACTCGCCTATATTTCAGAATTTATTTTATATGATTTACTTTTCTATATCTACTGCTATGAAATTTATTTCCTTACAAACTAAAAAGTTATTTGGGAACTTTACCAATCAAAAAATTGGAAAACATTTTTTTTCCTCCTTAGTAAAAAATGAAATGAAATCTCATAATTTGGAATATAATTATTTCTCTCTATTAATTTTTTAATTATTTATTTTGAATTTTACGTGCCTCTCAAACGAGTATGATTGATATTTATTACAATATTTATATTAATTATACGTAGTATTTAGCTTTAGATCTTTAAAAATTATTTGATTAATACTAAAAATGTTTTTTTTATTAATATACTAAAATTGGCAAGTAAAATAAAAGGATATATTTTCTTTTTGAATGGAAGTGGACTTAAAAGAGCTTAATTAGAATATGAAATAAGTAGCGACATCTCCCATTAATGAGGAATTAATTTTCACATTGACCTAACTCCAAATTGAGACTGAACCTTCCCTTTGTTTCGATCAAATGTGGCATACCAAAAATTAAAAAAAAAATGGTGTGCACAAAATATACGACCAAAAATAATGGCATGCTTATTGATTGACCATGAAAAACAATCAAATAAACTTTATAATAAAGTCCAATTTATTAATGAAATTTCATGTTTGATTAGTTTAAGCTCCTATTTGGCTATTTAAAAAGTTGTGATTTTTAAAGTGATAATGAATAAGTACCCTTCATCATATGTCCGAAATTTCAGATACACACTTATACTATACTAAGGTCCTATTATTCTTGAACTTATTTTATTAATAATTTTGTACCTCTTTTTGGCTTACGTGGCATATCTTGTGGATCAAACGCTGGTTGATTTTTTTTTCAAGTTAGTGTCACGTAGGTCGAAAAGGAGTATAAAATTACTTATAAAATAAGTTCAGGAGGTAGAAGGACCTTAGTATTTAGTATAAGTGTGTCTCTGAAATTTCAAAAATATGTTGAAGGGTACTTATGCATTTTCCCATGTTTAAAATTTGAAGTAGAGTTTGTTTAAGTATTTTTTATTGAATAGGTAATTAAAAACTCAAGAGATTCTTACGAGTAATATTAATCTTGTTAATATATAAATCAATTAGTTAATTCAATTGTTGAAGATGCGCCCTAAATCGATTCAATCTTACTAATCTATTTTTTTTTCTTGGTCATAGTTTATTATTCATTTTAATTGTTTATAATCATTATAATTATAACTTTGGATTTCATTCTTATCTAGATAGTTAGGATAGTTAAATTTTGTTAATGATTAATACAAATCTCTATATATTCCGATAATATTTTAATCTTATCATTTTTTTAATTTGTTAAACTATATATATTTGTGTATGTGTGGAAGATATAGAATGTATTCAAAAACTATATATATACGATCTCAATTTATTTCAGTGATTTTTTTTTGGGTGGGGGGTTAAAGAAGATTAATTATTTGGAACGGAAACATAATATTAACTCATTAATCTACATTAACAATAATATCTCCTAAGTAACAACTTAAAATGTAATAAATGTATGTTACAATATAGTATGAACATGCAACTAAAACAGAAAATATACTTGTTGACTCTAAATATAAATTGTATTGGTATATAAGGAACTTCTAATTTCTTAAAAAATATTGCCTAAACTAAGTTATTTTAATACTTTGTTTTTTTTTTTTTAATTTTGTGACTTAAAACCATGGACTTTAAAAATTACTCTACTCTTCACTTTACTTGTCCATTATTTTAAAAATAAATTTTTATTTTACTCATCACTTTTAACATATTTTTTCTTACTTTATCCTCAAGATCAATTACTTATTCTTCAAATCATTTTTCAAGACCTAAGGCTATACATTTATTAATATGAATATTATGATAAAATATTTTATAGTAATAATTATTTCACAAGTGTTTTAGAAAAATTCACTTTCTTGTTTAATGTCCAGTATTTATATTAAAATTTGATTATTTTCGATTTACATAGCGTAAAATTTCATTCAAATTCAAAACTCTGAATTTATATATGCACCACATTGTTTTGGTGGTTGGTATTGCTGACTAGGGCACTAGGATATGTAGAAAGTAAGCTCAATGACAAGGACAAGAGAAGCTTAATGCTATAATGTGTGGAGTTGGGATGGTGTATATTATCTACTATTTCCTTTAGAATTTATTCATATGAACTTATAGAATTTAAAAAATATTTTAATTAGAAAAGTTGTGATTCATTATTAGAATATAGAAGACCCAATCATAATAAAAGGGGAAAATGAGTTCTAACTTTATGTACTTTTAAGTTACAAATGTATATTTTTTTTTTACATCATTATGTCAATGGAATCCCAACTAAAATTTTAATTTTACCAATTTAAAATATATGCTTTAGATCAGAATTATTAATCTTGTTAAATTCGTACTCAATATTTAATGGGTTTAAAATCAATAGTAAACTACGTATAATCTTATATATGAAATTTAAAAAGGATGGTGAAATTTACTATGATATATTCAAGAGCCATCGTAATAGTAACATCTAAATTTTGGATCGATTATCTTTTGAATTAAAATAACGATAAATTGAGTATTACGATTACAGGGGAGAAGCAAAGCTTCGTAGATAGCTTCGCTTTCTCCTCGCTTCTTTCCTGGCAACTAGCTTCTCAAGTGGGACAGTAATTTATACCACTAAAGAATGTAGTGCAATAGATGAAGTTATTTCTCTCTTAATCAAAGATTTTGATAACAAGCGCTGAATATAGAAAAATCCTTGATAGAGAGTGTTACCTCTCTAAATGGAGTCCTATTCGATGCGAATTCAAATTAATCAAATTCTAACATAAACATCGAATATGGAATGAAACCCGAAAAAGGAAAATAGTATCTTTTGCCTCTTCTTTTGTGGTTTTGCCTTTGTCAAAGTCAACATTATCTTTTACTTTTTCTCCTAATAAATATGAGAAAATCATCTATAGCATAAGTTATTCTAGTAGTCTAGTACTAAAGTACCAAACCTAATTATTAATTAAATATTACTAAAGCATTAAATCTAATTAATAATTATTCTAGTAGTCTTTGGTTGCCTTTGCTTCTTTTTTTTTTCCTTTTTTTCCTTCTCAATTAAAGTCCTCTTTATTTTGGGCTATATATTATATTATTCATCAATTAAGAATATTTAAAGGTGTTCAAAATTTATACAAAGTAATAGTCTTATATATACAATATAATTTACTAATATTTACAATTAGATAACTATCTAAGTTACTATAAACGTGAAACAACAATTTAATATGATTTTTTTTTTTTGCAAGTTTATTTTTTGTTGTTTGTTATTTGTGCCAATTCTAATGTGGTCTCATTGAATGTCTTAAAAAGACATTACATATCCTTAATTGCAGATTACATGCAGTACTCCAAGGGCTCTAACTTATAAAAAGATTTAATACACTTAACTTTACTATTATTAATTCACTAGGACATGCTTGTATCATTACATGCAGCCCAAAAGTGGTCAAGTAATTTATTTATCAAGTAGTAAAGTAATATAAAAGCATAATCAAAACACAAACATAATTTTATTCCAAAATTGCACTTTAATGAATAAAAGTAGTAACTACATAAAGTCTCAATTTAGAATTATTGTCCCTACCCTACTTGAGCCTAGAATAAGATTAAATACCAGAATACATAATATGAGGATTATAAACACGATAATTTTACATAAAGATCGTTAGGGGCACATATGTGAAGAGGAACGTATTATCACAGAGAAAAAAAATGAAAACATTAATTGTAAATTTGTTTCTACCTTCTTTGTCCTAACTTTATGTTAGGACAACCGTCAGCGATAAAATTAATGTAGAGCATATATGGTAACCCTAATGGATGTAGGGAGTACCAATTTAGAGATTATGATTTAATTTGATATGTTCATCAAGTAACCGATGTACAAACGAGATTTATTTTTTATTAAATATTATTTATGGTATTACTTGAATTACAAGTAAAAGTGGACATAAATAAGAAATAATTAATAATAAATAATAATAATTCTTACACCTACTGCCTACCTTCAAACAATAATTTTTTTTTAAAAAAAAATTACGAAACACGATATTCTAACATGTTTCTTAATCAAATCTAATCCCCCAAAATTATAACAAGAATTATAGTTTTAAAAAAAAAAAAAAACTTTGGATCCTAAAAAGCTTGTTGGCCCACCCCCATTATAAATCACATGTAAGACACTGGTGATTTCAGATAATTTTGTATTGTAGTATCTTTAGATTGGTTTTCTTTAGATATGTTTTATTGTAATCTGTGGATATAATTAGGGGAATTTTACCTAAAATATATAGTGTTAGGAGATAATTATATTTTTTTTATATTATAAAATATTTTTAAAATTGGTGAAATTTGAATAAATTTCAAAACTTCTTGATACATAGCATTTTAATTTGGGGTATATCAATCAATATTTTTATACATTATGTCTCGATTTCGAATATATTATTTAACGTCTTAATATATTGTGTATTTTTCGATATATCACGTAAAGTGAATATGATATATCGTGTAAAGTGATATATCCGAGACTAGAAACTTATGTATTTTTTTCAAATAATATTTTAAAAATTATGATAAAATAAGTTGTGCGTTTAGATAATTTTTTCTATAATTAACTATCCTTTTTTTTGTAGTAGTAGTTTGATAAATTATAACATTCGATCTTGAAAGTTTGTCATTGAAATAAATAAATCTGAAAATTCAAAATTAATCATTTTCAACTTCTTAGGTCATTGGAGGCTATTTCATGAATTATATATATATATAAAAAAAACTAATGCGCGTTTGACCTATCAAAAAGAATGTAATAAAAAAATTACGTTGAAGATATAATTAAATAAATAAAACATATTTTTTAATAGTCTCATAAATATTAAACTTTTAGACGAGAAGTGATACAATTCAATAACCAATATGATTGAACTTTATTTGTCACCCTTTGAGCATAATAAGGGGAGTAGAGTTGGATCTACTATTTGAATTTTAATGGATCGGATGCCAGATCTAAATTCTATTTGATTTACTTGGGTTGAATCAAGTCTTGGACAAACGTTTAAAATTGTCTGCATAATTCATTTAAATATTTTTATCAGAAATTATACCTATTTAACACTTAATTTATTCAAAATATGTACTTATAAATCACAAAATATTCTATATTTTTTATTGAGGTGTCTAAGTAAATTACGTAGACAACTTTAAAAGCCAATAACTTAAGCCTAATATATACTCAGAAGCGGAGTTAGGTGGGAGTTCATGAGTTCAGACAAATCCACTAACTTTTTCGTAGATCCTATATTTGTATTAGAAAATTAAATTAATATATGTATATCAACATATTGTATTAGAAAATTAAATTAATATATGTATATCAACATATGAACCCTCAAGTAAAATTGATTTAGAACATCCAAACTCTCAGTCTTGGCTCCGCCTCTTATATACTACCTATGTCGACTTTTAATTATTATACTTTTTTTTAAAAAGCCAAACTATAAAAACTTTAACTAATATTTTACAGTATAGCTTTTCATCACATTCATACAAAAAAATGCAATTTATTATACATTTCATATAATATTTTAATATCTAATTTTTTTATTTAAAAATATAATTAACTTTTCAAAAATTATAACATAACAAAGAAAAAATAAAGTGAGAGAGTAGATTTAAGGTGAGTTTGAATGAGAGGAACAAATTTAATGAGATAGAGTAGGAAGTACGTATAGAAGAACAATTCTTGGATGAAGCAATCAATGTATATATCGTGTGAGTTTTCCCACACACAATCTCTTATGCTTCCTTGTACCTATAGCAACTATATCTCCGTTTCAAAATATTTGTCATTATATATATATTTGTCATTATATATATATATATAAAATTTTTCTATTTAATAATATTTATTTACTATATTATTTATTTATTTTATGATTTTTTTTAATTTATACTTATCATTAATTATAATTATTTAGTGTTATGTTTTTTAAGACATTGTATGTACAAGTAAAAATAAACAGAGGAAGAATAAACAAAAGAAAAATAGTTAAATTAATTGATCTATTCATAATTTTTTAATTACCGTATAAAATAAAATTATTCATTTAATATGAGACAAAAGAAAAATAAAATAATTAATACCCTATGAATATTTAAGGGCATATAAATAAAAATTTTGACAAGCATTTTTAGACGTAGAAATTAGTTATATGCTGAAGTGCACGTCTGGGAAATCTCAAAAATCGATTGGAACAACGCTTTATGTGCTTTGAAGTAAAATAAACTTGTAAATAGCAAAAACAAAGGAAGAAAAAAAAAATGTTTTTTCTCTATTTAATCATATTTATTTATTATTAATTTGATATATTTTTTTAAATAACGAATAAAATGACATTTTTATTAAAATAAATATAAGATCTTGAAAAATATAATAAAAAATAATTATAATTAATAATACAAATAAATTAAAAATTTAATGTAAATTATTCATTATTTTTTAAAATAAACAAATATATTATTCTAAAATATTATACTAATGAATAACTAAATAATTTTTTCAATAATTTCGAGGACATTGGAGTTGACAAAAAGGCCGAAAAGAATAATTGTGGGAAAAACTGAAAAAAGTAGGCAACAAGCAATTTGTACATAGATTTTGGTTACTTAATTTAATTTAATTTTTAAATTGATTATATTATATATGATTTTTAGTTTATCCCTAAAATATATTGGGTTAATTAATTCAAAATTTGTTTAAATGACTAAACTATCTCCTTATTTTTTTTTCTAAATTACTTTTGTAATTTGTTTTTTTTAATTATATTGAAATAGTTTATAGGTGTTTTTTTAATTTTTCAAATTTGTTTAGTGTAATTTAATATTCTCACTAATATTTACTTTTCTTTTTTTTTTGATTTTTTAAAAATTTAATACAATTTATCGATTAATCACTTTAACTATTTCTCTTTAACAAGCTTCTAGGTATTGAACGATTTAAATAGTCGCTTCTAGGTATTGAACGAATTTAAATAGTCGCTTCTAGGTATTGAACGATTTAAATAGTCTTAAATTTATGTCAAGTTTAAGTTATATTTGATCCAAGACATGAAATAAACAATTTCATAATAACACTGCGTATAATAGGGAATAACTTTTTAAAGATTTTTAATCAAATATAAGATTAGTGAAAAACAATAAACCAAACACTTGATAAAAAATAATTTATATACTACTAATTTATGCATTACTAATTCCTGCGTTATTAACGTTTATACTAAATAACTTCTAAATGTTTCTTTTATAAGATCACACCTATTTTAAAATTCGATCAATTTAAATTCATATTAAAAATTTCAATTAAAAAAGTGCGTTTGTTTTAATTGTTTTATTTTTCATCTGATACTTATTTTGAAGGCGATTGATTGTTATTTACGTGAAAAAATTTCACTTTAAAATAAAACAATAAATACATATCGCTCTGCTGCATTTTGGTGGTAGCATTTTTGGGTCATTAATGCAATGGAACATTTGTGTGGTGTTTAATGTTGGTTGAAAAGAGTATTTCAAGTATTCAAATAGCATAACTCTTTTTATAATATAAATGCAATTTTACCTTTTATACTAACATGTTGCATTATTGTCCTATTATAACATGTCGAAATAGTTAACTATTATATTCTTTCATTTTTAATTTTTATAATTTTTATTTTTAAAATTAAATAATAGTATTTTCGATTGATATTTTATGATATATATTTTATTAAATTAATATAATAATATGTAACATATTAGATGTTATAATAATTTTCATATAATTTTTTAATATTTATTTTTTAAAAATATATAATTAATATAATTTAATATAATTTTAAAATTAATAAAATTAATTTTAAAAACATGAAAATTAAAAACAAATAAGAAAAGTAATTTACGAAGTTCTTAGAGATCTTATTGGAAATTAAAGTCAAAGTATGAGTCTCGAGAATTAAGCTTTGACCAAAGCTGACTTCTTGACAACATCAATTCTTTAACTAAATTCAATGCATGTCATAAGAATCACTAAATTTTCAAAGCAATTATTTCTTTGGTTTAATTTATTTGTTTATTACATCAAAAATTAAATTTTAAGTATTGAAAATTAAGAGATAACTAATTATTGAGTTTCTAAATTTAGAGTTCTTATAGATTGATATGAAAATAGTTTAAGTAAAAAATAAAAGTCAAATTTAAATTTTTTTAAAGTAAAAAATAAAATGTCAAACTTAAAAGATATTTTTGATTTATTTTAAGTTATTTTTACTTAGTTTAAGTTGTTCTTTTTGTTTTGTCAAACACTTTCAGAAGTCAAAAACTGATTTAAAAGTAGGTTAACCAACTTTTAAGTCAATTCAAACATCTATTTATTCTTATTATTAATTATAATCATTTCCCAAGATATTGAAGTTATTACATTCGAAGGATAATATTACTCCATATGTCCAATAATAGTTTGTCATGCCCGAGCCTACACGTGGAATTGACATTCGAAGACCATAGCTGGCCTTGAGTGAACCATTGGTCTGACTTACTTACTCAACGGAAGACTTAAACACAAGAGTTATAACTCAAGGAATAACTAAAAGACAATCACTTAGCCAAAATGACAACTCAAGTCCTAATCGTTTACAACTGAAATGATAAGACTAAAGAACTATGTTATCTGTCTATAAAGCCTCTAAACAAAAAGGGGATGTAAGAATAAGACCCCCAATCATCCTAGCAACTGAATACTAAAAACAATAAATGAGTGATACAGATATCCTCTGAAATGTAGGAAGGCTCACCGACTGACTCTGAGCTGCTCACTGGATCAACGGTACGCCAGATGTTGATCCTAGTTACCTACGTCTGCATAATAAGACGATGTAGGCCAACTGCATCAGTACATTGAATGTACGAGTATGCGAGTTGGAATGCTAACATAACTTAAACTTGAAAATAATATGAAGGGAACACTTACCTTGACTCTTCTCAACTCAACAAATAACTTCACTCAATATAAAGCAATAAGACACATGCAATATATATAAAGCTTGTAAAACAGTGGAAAATCTTAGTTCATTAAAGAAACTGCAATGACAAACTCAACTTTACTTATATAGTGAAGTAACCATACTTTATGTAGGAGATTCTTTAACCGACAACTATCACTATGAGCCTAAGTGGTGATAAATCGTCTTGCCTATGCAGTCAAAAATGTCCTATACTTTGTCGTCGCATATGATTACTTGACTTAGTGGATCCACTAACTTACTTAAGTGATCATCTAAAAAGCATGATCATTTAATACCCATGATGGCTACATGGTTATAGAGGTTTAAGTTAATATGAACTTGCATTCATATATCGGTGCTCAATACTACGTCCATACTTAACTCATGTGTTTTTAAAACAACTTCTTTCTTTAGTTTGATATAGTTAATCACATCTTAGCTCAAAGGCTCTCTTGGAATCAAAGTTCCCTTTCTTGCTCAAATGTAAAAACATTTATAAACTCTTAGAGAATACTTAGTTCCCTTATAACTATTGGAGAATGAACTCAACTCTTTACTCTTGACTTAACTTGAAACTTGAGTCTTAGAACAAAGTTAAAACATAGCTAAGAACTCTTGAAAACTTCTAAGAACTTTGCTTTGACTTGCTTCATAACTTCTAGACTTAAATCTTAACTTCTTTGACTTTGATCTTAACTTTCCTTGAATTGGATTATGGATTCAAGGTTCATGATCTCATGTTTATGGATGATTTCATGATGTTTATATGTACCTTAGTGTTGGAATCAACTAGGAAACATAGGTACATCACTAAGGAACTAGTACAGAAAGACGGGGGAAAATGAGGAGAATTGGCGGACTGGTGATCTGAGAGGCGTGAGGTGTCAACCCTCAAACTTCAGAGCGCTGGTTGGGGCGCTCTGGCTAGCGCGTCGCCCCAGATCCCTACGAACAGAGTTTGCTTTGGGAGGTGTGGCTGGTGCGACGTCCCACCCCTTTCCCCAGATAAACCTCGATCTTTCTTGCTCGTTTTTTTACGTCTAAACTCTCTAAACTTCAATGGTTCTTTCCCCAAACACTTAGAATCAATGATACTATCAATATACAATTGATTCAACCAGAAATTACACCCGAAAACATGAATCAAACCATCAAGAAACTTCAACAACACAAATCATCAAGAACTCAATAAAACTTTCAACAATGTTCTTCAAAAACTGAATATCTTAACATTCAAAACTCAAATTCGTTGAATTGAAACATGGTTGGCGCGTGGGTGAACTAACTTAACGCTATGTGATCTCACATACGATTTTAGGGATCACCTCTTACGAATTCCACATACAAATCTTGAGTGTTCTTGGCGATTCTTGATTTCTCTTCTCTTCTCTTTTCTTTTCTCTCTTCTCCAAGCTGTAACGTGAATTCTTTTTTTCTAAACTGAACAAAGGTCTAGTTTTACCCCAATTAATTCCTAAAAATGAATTAATTTAATCAGGTAAGGAAAAGACAACTTTGCCTCTTCTTAAATTCGGATTGGACTTTTCTTAATCCAACATCCCAATTTTCGAAAGACATAACTCACTTGTACGATATCAAAATCGCGCAAACTCAACGACGTTGAAAAGATTAATCCAAGGACTTTCCAACCATATCTGGAAGTACTACTAACTCATCCTGAGTTAGAAGTGATGGTCGTTTGAAAGTGACCAAAACTCACTTTCCTAACTATACAATTTTACAAATTTTCTTATTCTTTCCAAAAATAAGTATTTTCGATTTTTCAACTATTTTCTAGTCGTTTCTAGTTACTAGATATTACGTAATTGTTCACTATCAATTTTGCACACTTCTGAATAATCATGCAACAACCACATGAAAAATTATACTCCGTCCAATCTATTTTAAATGCCTTTCTAAGGTGTGTCACACATCATTTAAAAATTTGATCAATTTCATTAATTAAAGTGGCCATTTTGAGTGTATATATATATATATATATATATCATCCTTTTGTCTTTGTTTTCGAAGTATAGTTGAAAGGCTTTTTTCATGAAGTTGCTCAACACAATTTATTATAGCAAAGTTCAAAACGAGAAAAGAAACATTTTAATTTTAAAAAATGACATAGTTCAAGTATTATCTTGAACTATTTTTAACAGACCAAAAAATCATTTAAAAAAGACCGGAGGAAGCATTTTTTTATTATTATTATTATCTTAAGAGTAGTTGGTAAGGATGGTGGAAGTCCTAGGAAAAAGTTGAAAACAATTTTGGATCAATCAAATCATTAATAATATTGACCATCTAATTAGTAATTTACATTTTTTTTAATCAATAACCTAGTACTTCTAGATATTTATTTTTTTTCTTCTTATTGACTAATTTGACAATTAGTAGTACAATGTTTATTAATTAATGAATAACATTAAGTACATAATACTGTTAACTTTTAAGAGACAAATGTTGTATATCAATAGGTCAAAAGCTAGATAAAGCCCCACTCTTTGTTTAATTGACAGCTAAATTGGGACATATAAAAATTCCATATAATAAAGTTGTAAAATAAATTTTGTCAAAAACACAAAAAAACATACTCTGTAATTACCTGTCTACTTTTAAATTGACACACTTATTAAGAAATCAATAATTGAATTGTGAGTTTATCATTTTACTCTTATTAATTATGAAGTGGATGAATAAAAAACTTAATATTTCTAAGAAGTTCTACTTTTTTAACAAATAATTAATTAATAGTATAATAGGTAAATTTTTTTTGTCTTTTCTTGATTTGTAAAAATGAAAAAATAATTAATGACAACTAAAAAAAAAAGGAAATATGAACGAGTAATTAATGAGATAAGAAGTATATGTTGTAATTTAATATCATTAAATGTTGTGGTGCAATCCTTCGTACTGAGTTTGATTTATGAATATGAAATTGATTTTATTAGGAAACGTTAACACCCTAAAGTGGAACTTTTCCGTAACAAATCTAAGTTAATCGAGCTTCAAAGCGAATATCAAACCCTAAAACGAAAGTTAGAAGGAAAAAAGTTGTAATTTGCCATAGAGGAGACTGATCTGTTTAATTACTAACCAAAAATCTAGTAGTACACATGTTACTCAAAAATTCATTTTCACAGAATCATCAACATTATTTGAAATATCACGTTTGTTTAAATATAAATAGTTGATTGATCAGTCCTACCTTTTCTTCTGTCTCTTAAGATCCGCTATCGTATAATCAAATAATTGAGTTAGACGAGAGATAAATGGACAAATTATCAAAGAGGTCGGCATGCAAAAATAGTTAAGAGTTACTTATAACGTAAAAGAAAGAAAAAAGTAATATAGAAACTTCAACTATGAAATAATAGAATATGGTGGAGTGTGGGTGCATCTTCGTCTCTTTACCTAATGAGCTAGTTTTTTTTGGTTGAATTAAACCAAAATTTATTTTTTCTAAACATATGGTATAGCATTAGAACCACTCTAATCCATTATTTACCTGACACATGAGTTAACGTTTGCCTTTTGAAGTTGAATTAGACTCAAGATCCGTTTCTTTCGTAGCAATAATGTGAGTTTACAATAGGTTTATAATCTAACAATTTTAAAGTATATGAATAATAGAACTAAGAAGAGAAAAATACAAAATTTATACGGTTGATCTTCATTAATATATATATCTTTTAATGTTACGTAGCATATAGTTTATAATACATATTATAAAATGTTAACATAAGCATAATTATGAATTAACTTAACATTATTCATGGGCATATATCACTTTCCACTACAAGTATCTTAAGATTATCATTAGAACACCAACTCCACTTTAAAGTTCATGGATGTTAGAGAAAGGACAGGCAAGGAATGGAAGCAAATTTATTTGTTTAAAGTGTAAAAAGTTTGTAAAAAAAAATAAAAAAGGTTTAGCAGTTAATTAGTAATTAAAAAGCCACATCTCTTTCAGTTTGTCTCCATTTACACTTTTTCAAGATTGATAATTTTGATCTTTCTAAGCTAAATAGTAGCAGTGGGGCAATACAGCATGTGACAAATGTTATCAAGTAAAAAGGGTCCTAGAAAATTCAACATCAAGAATACCAAATTGGCATACATCAATCATTTTTTCATATATAGACTCATTAAAGTGCAAACAAGTTGCATGGGATTCCGCCTTGTATGTGGCACCTACTTAAAATTTATGTTTTCATGTCTTTTGCTCGGTGTTTCGTATTCACACTAAAGTCCAACTAATTTGAATTCACGTCGACATAATGCTCTCTGTCAAATATTTTTTTCATATTCAGAATTTGAGCGTGAAACCTCTAATTAAGAAAATTTTTTTCCTATATCTAGAATTCGAGCACGAAACCTCTAATTAAGAAAAGAACACACTGGTTTGCCTCCTTTAGTGGTGCACCAACTTGATTATGTGGTTTACTCTTAGACCCTACTAGGTTTTGCAAATAGCACCTATATAGAAATTTGGAATTTGGACCCCCACACTTTTATTTCCCTTTTTTTTATCTTCATTTCTTGCTTTAGCTTTGTATAATCGTGATTTGTGCCGACATGTCCATGTCAAGCCTTGTTCATCGACCAACCATTGTGATAGACTGGCATATTGATAGTGTGGATTGAAATAACAGGATTTATACGTAAGCTAATAATTGCAGATATGATAAGAAAATCAAAGACAAAACGTCTAACAGATAGTAATTGCTACTCACACGTTGCTGCCGACTTAATAAAAATGATTTTGAATTGTGATGAGAGGAACTGGAAGATTTTGCTTTGAATAAGGTGTGTTGAAATTCTCCTCTTTCAAGAACTGGATTATTAATTTTAAAAAGTTCAGTTAAGTAGACATTTTTGGTATAAATCATGCTAGTTCCTTTTTCTTCTTTATGTCATACCATTTGATATGTGAATAGAACACTTGATGGAACTAAATATTACTTCATACATTTTTTAAAAAATTGTACGGGGAAGATAAATGAGGAGAAAAATACAAGGCGGAGAATCAAGTCCCAAACGACTATTAATAAGGTGTGTTGCATTCATTTGCTTGGTAAATGACACTGGGGAAGGAATGGAGGAAAACTTGTAGACATTTATATATCATCTAACAGAACACTATGGAGGTGGGTAGGGTGGGGTGGTGGTGGAGGTGAGATGATCGAGGGGTGAGGGGTTGGAGGGACGTTGAGTGGGTGGAAAGGATACAATGAACTTGGAAGGTTACTCATGAAACTTAATTCCCCTACTTCGATAAGGAAAGTCATTTTCCTCATTCTTGAAAGATTTTTTTTCTAAAACATATCGACCAACCAAAGATTGAGAAAATAGTAACACATCATACCAAACAGGCAAACACATCCTAAATGAACCTTCACACATCATACCAAACAGGCAAACACATCCTAAATGAACCTTCAAGCGTGCAAGGTTCTGAGCTGAGTCAAAGATGCAGAGTATGTTAATTTGAAAAAAAGGATCATATGCAATCGAACGTCACAAGTCGCAACAGATGAGCACATTCATATATCTATATATATTTATACCTTACTAAAATAATACTCCATAAACATCATAGAAGACCGAAAAGAACTAACTAGTTCAACAGAAACAACAGTATATTCAGCAAGTATTGTGCCCATCACGTTGCATTTTACGTTAAGAGCATGTCAACAGAATGATGATTTACTAGCCAACACGAACGCACCTTTCAATCTCTGAATCATACACCCAATTCAATAACGGCATTTTCTCCCTGACAACAGCTGCTACACACGACAATCAATCAACCTGAACTTGCTGCTTGAATACCACGGCATGACAAGAAGCAGCTCCCAAAACATTCTATATACAAATTACTTCAGCAAGTAAAATCATGACCAGGGCTATCAGAATGCATATCCATGGCAGCATCAGCTGAGTTATAGCTATTGGAATCCCCATTTTGGTGGTGGAGGTTGGTTTCGTTGTTTCTTGCTCCAATTGATAGCTGAACATTGTTTGAAAAGTAACCTCCTTGAGCAACTTGATAATTCTGCAGGCTTTGCCGAACAGGGCTTGAAAGAGCATTTGAGAAAACATAATTCTTTGATTGTGGATCATGATGTAATCGTACATCATGTCCTGGAGCTGCAACACCAATTGAGCCTGAAGAGACAGGGAAGCCTGAATTTGGAAAAAGCATTGGTTGAGAATGTTGGTTCTGCGGTGGTCTAGGCGACATTGAATGGTCCTCTCCACTGTAGTCCAGTTCCGACTGACAAGATAAATGCACTTTCAGATAAGATCAGTAAATGCACATTCCGACAAACAACATACAGATTAAATGTGGGATGCTTCATGCATCAGGCTTCCCTTTCTTATTCTAATAATAATCAGTCATTTTAGTTTGAATTATGAGTGTTCTCCATGGAAGGAAACTGAGCATAAATAGAGATTGATGGACTAGAACACCTCAAAAATCTCGCTATCATGGATCATACTGCTCTCCTAACCAAAGAACAAATCTCACGAGCTATTTTGTTAGCAGATAAAAGAACTCCATAGCAGATAACATGAAAAATAAATCAAAGAAAACCAACAAAAAAGTTAGCCAATAGACCTGCAGGTAGTTCATCATGTCAGCAGTTGTTACTCTGGATCCTCCCTCTTGTTGCCTCAAGATCCATTGATACATTTTCTCCTATAAAGACATGTTGTATAAGGTCAAAAATAAATCTCACAATTCACTGGAAACTAAACCTCCAAAACCTAACTAGATCACTCACTTTAAAACATAACAAAGCAAAATGTCTAACAGCAAAAACATCATAAAACCTTAATAAGCACATAATGAAAGCTTAGAAACAATATGTACTTGCACATTCGTAGCTAGATTGAAGGCATAACTACATTGTAAATTTGGGAAATAATTATTAGTTATCGCCAAGTCCTATCAAAAACAAAAATAAAACCAAGGTATTAATGCTTCGAATCCTAATTTTGTTAATGCATCTTAAGATGGAATCCGACCCAAACAGATTTTCAAGCTGAATTTGTTATCATTATATGTATTTCGCTACAATCAAGTTCTATCACTTAATTGAGCTAAACCTCAGTTCCAGATGATGGGTTGAAGAAAAATGTACTGGCTAGCACAGCGATTAGCATCCAAGGACCTACACAAGCATCGTTTAACATTTAAAGTTTTCCCCCTTTCTTGTTTCTTCTTCTAACACTCTTTACGCTGTACCATATTTCTTTCCAGACTACCCTTTCCTGGGAGCTAAAGATTCCTTTAGCATTTTCAGGTCTTTTGGTTGAAAGTCTTAAGAAAATAATCTCAACACAAATTTGGATAAAATAATCTGAGTTTAATTTGAGGGACTATCCCAGCTAAGGGCATCCCAAGCATGTTTTTCCCTACCATCCTCCTACAACTTCCCTAAGCCTCAGCTTCTTTCAGCACAACACATACCTTTCACATATATCACCGAATGGATTATCACTTGTTTATCTAAAAGCTATTAAAGTTGATGAATACTCACTTATGTCATGCTACCGACAAGGACAATGACATATAACCTTAGCATTTAGAGCTTTTCCCAACATACACGCTTCCAATCTCCTGTCACCCAAACTTGTCAGTGCATTCAGTAACTAGTCCTGAGTATTTAGTGCTTTTTCATCATTCCTCTTTTTCCTGTTATCTATCCTTATCCTTTGTCTTTGCTTCTTAGATGCTTCTATTTGGCTCTTCTCTTCTCTCTCTTTTTTTTGGGTGGGGGTAGGGGGGTGAGGACTTGCGTTTTAGTTCATCTCTGGTCCTTTCTTTCAAGGGAATTATTCCACTTGAGCGCATCATGTGCATGCTTTCCACTTCTACTCCTCCCCCAACTTCTCTAAAGCCTCTGCCTGTTTCTGCAGAAACATACCTCTTCATGTAATATCAATCAACCACTGTTTCTTTCCTTCTATAATCTGTCTACCAATTACCTTCTACTCTTTGCTATCAAACCTGCTATTACCTTCTACCTTTTTGTTAATAAGGAAAAGGAACAAATACATCAGAGTTATTACCTTCTACCTTTTATCCTTCTCTTGTTGGTTTGTATTAGGAACTGCCTATCCAAATTCTATTGATGTTTCATTTTCGATAGGTAAAATTCTATTGATGTCTGCTTATTATTTTCATTCTTCACATCAAAACTAATCAATGAACTCTTATTTTATGCTATGGCCAAGGCAATCAGATGTACAAATTTAGTATTTAGGGATTTTCCAACATCCTCTTCCATCTCCAGTCACCCATTACTTAGTGTCTTCAACAAAAATCTATCCTTAGCATGTAGAAATTGTTCACCTCCAGTCATCCATAACTTAAGAGTCGGCAAAAAGCTATCCTAAGCATGTAAAAAATGTTCACCTTCTTCTTTTCCCTGCTACCTATAATTTCTGCCTTTTCTTCTTCAAGGTACTTTTGTTTTGTTCTTTTTAATCCCTTTCTTGCAAACATTCCAACTGAGTGCATCAGGTGCATGCTTTTCCCTTCCATACTCCTCCCCACGTGTCTTCACTTATATATTAGCAAGACACTCCTTTCTTCCTTCTCTTTTAGTTTATCCTTTTTGTTAATCTAGGAATAATGTCATGCATTAACTCTAACTTCATGCAACTGGAAAAAGTGAGGCCATACAAGCCTGCTATATGGGTTCCGAAAGAGATCAAATCACTAAACATAGTTTTCTCAATGTTAGGCTCAATCATTCTAATATTTGGACACACACTGTAATCACTGAAGTGACAAACATCAAAAGCTTGAGAATTTGTTGTTGGAAGAAGAAAATTTTGCAAGGAGAACAACAAATCAATTTGAAAACTTTTAAACCAACGGAAGCAACCAATTTCTTGTCATTTTCTATTCAGTGTTCTATAGATACTCCAGAAAGCAGATAACTTTTGGTTGCCAGTAGAAACTGCAAAATTAGATCAAATGTACCTAATAAAGCCCCACAACAAAGACTGAGAGTATCTCTTTTAAAGCCAGAGAATGAAGAAGTATGAGTTGGCATAGACTTACACATACAACTCAAGCTAAGAACAAACATTTGTCTAACCTAAAATTACCCCATACTTTTAAAGGAAACCTTGGACTGGACCAGATGATATTATTGTCCAAAAAACAATAAATATCTAAATGCGACCAAGGGGCATTAGCTATCATCAAGAAATGAGGCTATTAGTCACTTCCTCAAAAAAGGAAATGAGGCTATTAGTGCAAGATTTTTACATGACAGTTTTCTAATTGTGATTATCCATACGACAATTGCAGACATCAATGGAATTCCTATAGAGAAGAAAAGACGCACCGAAAACAACTAAACAAAGAACTTAGCCCCATCGTTCATACCATACATAAGCTCTCCCATAATAGCAAGCGTCCAAAACATTTAGAGCTGAATAATTCAGATACAAACCAGTTCCTTCTCTTAAACCCCAGAATGAAGAGAGATTGAGTCTCTCTTAGGCTATTATTCACTTATTAGCCGCACATTCAAACAACAGAATTAAAGTAATTAAAATGTACATTTCTCGACAAGTGAGGTGTCCTAGGGGCTCCGTTCAGGGTTGATGCAAGGAAACTAGTATTTAAGTAGGCAGGTAAAGAGGCAGACTCATACTTCCTTGAATTCTAAACCTGTGGGTGGATTGGGATTAGGCCAGTTCACTCAGATTTATTATCCATAAAAATACAATCATGACAACTGGGAATAGCATAGTGAATCATGTGATATGGACCTCCGCCTTCAACCATGAGGTTAAGGGTTCGACAAGCTGAAAACCCCACTGTTACACTCTGGATAGGGATGGGTTCGGTACTGAGGTTTACCATATCAAAACAATATACATATATCATAAAATTCTTCATACTAAACCCTCAAGTCCCAAAAATACACAGAAACAACAATTCCATAATATCAGCATTAACAAAACAACTCTTTTGCTTAATCAATCAAATGTAAACATAAAGGGCTACAAAAACAAACAAAAAAAAAATTGAACATATATTAAAAATTAATTACTTAATTAAACAAAATACCAATCCATGTCGTTCACCGGCCTGAAATGAAAGCTTCTGTTGATTCAAAGCCTGACTATAAAGCTGTGAAAGCGAATTCGCTGCGCTACTAAACGTTGAGTACATGGTTCGATCCACCTCATCGATACTTGATGCCAAAGACTTCCTCTTCTTCGCCATCTAAACCCCAACCAAAAAAAAACAACTGACTCTACGTTTGGATAACTTAAGGTTGGATAAATCTCCGTCGATCGGACGGCGACGGCGGCGATGGGCCAATGAAGAGAGGAGGCGTGAAAACTGTAATTGGAAGCTAATGTGTATAGCTTTCTTATAACAGCTGCAAAATATGTTTTGTTTTGATTCCACTTGTTAACGAGAGAGGGTGCATGCTAAGTTATGTTGTTCTAGCACCTACTTTCTCATTTTCCACGTGGATGCTGCTTCTATTGATTAAAAAATGCATTTTCGTGCTAATTGGGCTTGTCGGTAATATGGATTTGGCAAAATCCAACTAATTGTTTAAGGTTTAATTATGTGTTTTCAAAATTATCTTCCCTACTATATTTACTTCTGATGAGAATATAAGTTCGTTATTACCGTTTAAGTTCGTTATTACCGTTTAAGTTAGTTATTACTGTTCGCTATTCACAAAGTCAGTTAGATACAAGTTCGTTACAGTACCGTTAGAGTTAGTTACAGGAAGTCAGAATCTGTTCATTTTATTAGTTACCTTTCAATTTGTATATCTATATACAGAATCAGATGTAACGATTACTTTCTCAATTCACATACGATGAAACAAATCTTCATGTATCTTTTCCGGAATCTTCTTCTTCTTTGTTTCTCATAAGAACTCAAGGTTTGTGAATGGAAGAGTTCAATTGTTTAGCATCACTATGTGTTGATTTTCTCATGATATTGGAGCACAGAAACCAGATCCTGCTTCCTTCCGCATTCATAATAGTGTCTGAGCTTTAATTCTCGAAAAGTTACATTGTTTCGTTTTCAATTTTTTGTTTGAGTTTTAGTTCCTGGTTCTCAATTGAATTAGATTTGTTTCTTATTTTTGGTTCTCACTTGTTTTTTTAAGGCTTAAGTCATTTGCGGCCCCTTAAAGTTATCCACATAATTCACTTAGACATCTGAACTAGGACTTATACCTATTGAACGCCTAAATTGTTCAAGACATGTGCCTATTAAACACAAAACGCTGATTTGGCAAAATAAGTGTACCTCACTTATTATTAGGCGCGTGAATAGATTCAAATAACATTTTAGTTTTATTTATTTTTAAAAAATTGTACTTTTTTTTGTTTTATCAAACACCTGACATTAAGGTTACTAAAAAAATTGTTTAAAATTAATTTTTTTGATAAATAAAAGAAATTGACTCGACTTCCAGCCATACTCTTCTTCGCCTAAACTTTCTCCATTTTTTTAAAGAAATTGACTCCACTTCCGGTCATAGTCTTCTTCGCCCAAACTTTCTGCATTTCTTTTCCTTTGTTATTTCATTTCTTTTCCTTTATATATATACTAATTGATAAAAAAAAGTTTGTTAGCCTCCGTCCATCTTTATTTTTGCACTCTAAACAGACATTATCAGTCAAATTAAAATGTAAACTAATAAGTTTATTGTGAAAAAATGATATCATAAATTCCATAGAATTAATTTGAATATTTTCGATTTCTCTTCGCCGATAATTTCAAAAAGATTCATGTCGATTTATTTTTCACAAGCATTTCAAAAATTACTTTGCTATGCACACAAATTGTAGGAGTAATAAGAAGAAGAAAAAAAAATGGTCCGCCGGAAGAATCGAGAGCGGTGAGTGGCAAGAAGAAGAACGACAAGAGTTTCAGTAGGTGGGATTAGAATAATTAGGGCTGGAAATTATTTTTATCTTTCAAAATTAAAAATTCATTTCTTAAGGTTAGATTGAGTTATTGACCACGTGTCACAATGTTATTGATAACTTTATCAAAGTAGAGCGTGTGAGTTACACGCATAATGTTTTTTATGTTGATTATCATTTTGTGTTCAATAGACACAAATTTATTAATATTAAAGTGTCTAATAGGTATTAAGTCTGGTTGAGGTGTCTAAATGAAGAATGAAAACAACTTTAAGGGGCCGCAGATGACTTTGGCCTTTTTTTAAAATCTCTCCACGATTTTATCTCACCATGGTTGATCAACAAGTTAATTCAATTTGCTAGGATGAATATCCCTAGTCCTTTCTATCTACACCCTTCCAAGAATGCAGGTTCATCTCTATTATCAGTAATTTTTTATGATACTGGTTATAGATCTTAGAGTAGAGTTGTTCTTAGGGCTCTATCTGCTAAGAGCAAAACAGGGTTTATCAATGGGAAACTTGCAAAATCCAACCCAGATGATTCAAGTTTCCAATTGTGGGAGAGATGTGATGATATGGTAACCTCTTGAAATCTGAATTCCTAGTTACAAGATTTAAGAGATAGTTTGCAATATGTTAATAATGCAAAGGAATTGTGGGTTGAATAGGAGCAAATGTATGATCAGACTAATGGTTGTAAGTTGTATTAACTTTAAAAGGAGATAAATGATCTTGTCCAAGGGACTACTGGATACTATACAAAAGAAACTTTGGAAAGAAATGAGCATTGTCGATGTAAGCTCTCAATTCAGCTGCATATACACTTGTGGTGGTAAAACAAAGTTTGTCAAGGCTGAACAGGATCGAAGACTCATATATTTTTTGGTGGGACTGAATGAGATGCACACTGTCATCAGGGAAAATATTCTCATGATGAATACTCTGCCTAGTTTGACACATGCTTTTGCCATACTGTCTTAAAAGGAAAAACAAAAGGAAGTAAAACCTTATATTCAACCTCTCTAAATGCTTTTGACAATAGTACATGATCTAAGGGAGGTACTACTTTAAACTACAGGTCTTCTAAAGGCAACGCATGAATGTCTGTGAATTTGAATAACACATATGTGTTTAGAGGTAACTCTAGTACCAACAGAATCTCTTTGTCTTGTGACTTCTGCAGGAGAACATGTCACACAAGAGAAAGTTGCTACAAGCTTCATGGATATTCATCCAACTCAAAAATTTTAAAGGGGAAGAGTGTTGTTCCTGTAACAAATACGTGCATCTCTGAAAATGATGGGAACTACTGTGAACAATACTCTGAGTTGAGGAAACAAATGCCATTGAACCTGTTCAAAGATCAGTATGAACAAGTGCTCAATCTTTTGGGATCCCTGCAAGTTGTACATGGAACTACTAACTCAGACAACATGATAAGTGGAGCTGTGAACCTAGCAGGTAAACTTGCCTGTTACTCTTCTATTATTGAGATAAGTGATCTTTCTTTTATAGATATGTAAAATGAACTGCTGACTTAGGAGCATCACATCATATGACCTACAATAAAAGTACTCTTACAAACATTAAATTATTGCCATATCCTTCCCTTATCACTATACCAAATGATTACAAAGTCAAAGTGACGACTGAGATTGGTGATGTTTGTTTGAGTCTAGTTTAATTTTGCGGAAAGTGCTTTTTGTTCCTAGTTTCAAGTTTAATTTAATATCAATTCATTGTCTAGCAATTCAACTTAAAGGTGTATTCACTTTAATTTTCGAAATTATCTTCCCTACTATATTTACTTTTGATGAGAATAAACGTTCATTATTTCTGTTCAGGTTAGTTATTACTGTTCACTATTCACAAAGTCAGTTAGATATAAGTTTGTTACAGTACAATTATAGTTAGTTTTAAGTTAGAATCTGTTCATTTTATTAGTTAGCTTTCATTTTGTATATCTATATATAAAATAAGATGTAATAGTTACTTTCTCAATTTATATTCAATGAAACAGATCTTCAAGTAGCTTTTCCAGAATCTTCTTCTAATTCCTTTCTCATATGAACCAAGGTTCACTAATGAAAGAGTTCAATTGTTTAGCATCACAGTGTGTTGATTTTCTCAACTTCATCATATACATATATTTAATGTATTCACGTACATGTGGATCAAATTTGATGTAATATGTTTCTGCTACATTGTATTCAAGCATGATCCACATGTGTTTGGGATAAATAGATTCTCTTAGAATGCATGTATATATATTTATTTGACTTGAAATCTGATTGATGGTGTATCTGAATAGAAATTTAATGTGAAACTATTAAGGGAAAAATTACATGAATTGGCAAACATCACTATTTTATTAGTTAAAAAGGGTATAATTTAATTTAATTACTATGACTGGTTATGATTTTTTTTGTCATAGATTATGGGACTCACATTTCATTGAATACACAATAAAAAAAAATCTTTATTTGCATTTGTATATGAACTGAATTTCATCTCTCCTCACATTCCCCTTTTTACTTCTAAAATCACTCTTACACTTCTTTTTTGAAATCTGAAATTTGCCATCTTCCCTCATAATCGATTTTTCAATCTTACATGTAACCGCCTAAATCTTTTATCAATTTTTTAGTTTTTTCCTTTTGTATACTATTTGGACTTTCATTATTTGGACGATGCGATATTATAAGAATTTTTATTTCTACTGTTGTCGTTGCTGTTTCTACTGTTGTCACTGTTGTTGTTCTTGTCCATAGATTCTTTCGAAAGCGAATTATGTGTTGGGGTTTATTACTCATGTGTCGCCGCCGGTGATGAATGTACTAATCGGTCTCTTGTCGTCGATTCAGATCGAATCTAGTGGTTAAGGATCAAATGAGGGCTAAGGGTGGCAAAAGGACCGGTTTTTGGCCGGTCCGGTCCGGTTCCAGTCTGGTTCCGTACCGGTCCGTCCGGTACCGGTTGAACCGGTAAGGAACCGATCTTTTGGTATACCGGATCGATTCTCGGTTTTTTATCCGGTTGAATCGGTTCGGTAAGAACCGATTACGGATCGGTCCGATACGATAAGAACCGGTTTAGTTAGTTTTTCAATTTTTTTTAATTAAGGTGGCCGTTTTATGACCGTTGGACCCTCTAGCCATTTGGGCTGGGGTCCAAAACGGTCAACTATCACCCCCACCCCTTTCTAACCCATATACACTATAAATATACCCTTTTTTCCATTTTAAATCACAAATTCACTACTTATACAATCTTATACAATCTCTCAACGTCTCAATTTTAAATCTCTCATAAATTATTAATTATTATATTGTAATATTAATTATTAATTATTCAATTCCTCCTAAATTATGTACTCTTATTCTCTTTCTAATATTTGTATTGTATAATTTATTTATTTGAATAGATATACGGCTATTCGCCTTGATTTTCTTTTATGATAGTCTCTTCTATTTAATTCATGTCATTTTATAAATTTAATTTTTAATTATTTTAATAAAAGTTTAAATTAAAACTTTAAATTCAATATAAACTTTAAAGTTTAAATTCAATTTCAAACTTTAAATTCAATATAAAGTTTAAAAAACTTTAAATTCAATTTCAAACTTAAGTTCAATATAAAACTTTAAATTCAATATAAACTTCAAAGTATAAATTCAATTTCAAACTTATATAAACTTCAAAGTTTTCAATTGAAGTTTTTAATATAAATATATAATATTATATAATAATTAAAATAATTAAAATTAAAAAAAAAGGTACAGGATGAACCGGGAAGACCCGGTTCCAAACCGGTTACTAACGGATCGGGCGGAACAGGTTGATTTTTCCGATAAATCTGGTTCCGATAAGAAAAATCCGGTACCGATTCGATTTCCGGTAAAACCGATCTTGTTGACCCGGTCCTGTCAGTTTGCTAGCCTTAATGAGGGCAAATTTCAAGAACATCAAGCAATTGTATAAAATAGTTTTGTATGTAACAATTTGTATATTATGATAGTCATATACAAAATTTCTTAAGGCATATGAATATTTTTGTATACTTAAGTACAATATTAATATACATACATTCACAAATCTGATAAGTATCAGATAATTGTGTAAAAATAAGTTTGTATATAGCGATATATACAAAAAGTTTGTATATAACGATTTGTATATTTTGATAGTTATATACATAATTGTTTGAGGTTTATATATATATATATATATATATATATATATATATAGAGAGAGAGAGAGAGAGAGAGAGAGAGAATTTGTAGATATATGCAAACACAAATAGTTTATATTCGTAAAGCATATAATTGTGCAAATTGTGTCATTCGATTTTTCTGACCAACAGTTTGAAGATATACAATTTTTCTATTTTTGTATTAAAAAATATATATATTATACAACAATTTGAAGATATAAAATTTTTCTATTTTTGTATTTAAAAATATATATATTATACAAATTAATCGTATTCTTTTTTATTGTTCAAAATATGAAATTCCCGCGTTAAATAAAAAAGAATATTGAAGAATTATAATTTTTCCCGTATAATGTTGCTTGAGGAAACTAGTTTTTATGGTGTTTGTATTATACATATTTATTTGTATATCTTGGCGAATTATACATATACAAACTCGAAGTCAGTGCACGTAATTAATGTATAATGTTAGTCGCGAGTGATAATTATAGCAAACTATAGCTATGATGAGTAATTAAATAGTATAAATTTGCTTATCCGCGTAATTTTTTCAAATTTAAATGCGTGTTTCTTAATTTGATTAAAAAAAATATTAGATCATTTCTAATATTCATAAAACCTTATACAGTCGGAATCAAAAAGGCAAAAAGAAATTATCAAAAATTTCAATAGGTGTACACCAAAAAAATTCTAAAACTGAAAGGGCAAATCGCTACTGATGAAGTGATTTTTCTCTGACACAATAACTAAAATTGCTGCCCTAAAAGCGATTTTGTCCAGAAAACTTTTTTTTTCAAATTAAAGATCGTTGTTGTGGCAGCGATTTTAAATCAGTAGTGTTTTCATGCCTATTCTTAATGTGCTATTAATTTTCATTCCAATTGTTAATTATTACTAATATAAAAATATTAACAAGAAGAACATTATACTCAATAAAATTGTAGAAGCATCAAGTAAATTGAAATTTATATCATAAATAATAATAATAGAAGGGATAATGCCCAAGTACCCCCTCAGCCTATGCCCAAAATCTCAGAGACACACTTATACTATACTAAGGTCCTATTATCCCCCTGAACTTATTTTATTAATAATTTTTTACCCCTTTTTAGCCTACGTGGCACTATCTTGTGGGCCCAACGATGGTTGACTTTTTTTTTCAAACTAGTGCCACGTAAGCTAAAAAAGGGTAGAAAATTACTTATAAAATAAGTTTAGGGGGGTAATAGGACCTTAGTATAGTATAAGTGTGTCTCTGAAATTTCGGGCATAGGTTGAGGGGGTACTTGTGCATTTTCCCATAAAAGAATATTGAATCTAAATAAAAGTTCAAAAGGGACAAGATTAAATCGAGGTTGTGACCAAACTAAACCATTATATAAATCAATTCACCAAAATAATACTTTTTTTTAAAATTTTACAAAACTAGTATAAACGTATTTCACTGTAACATTTTAGGGTTATTTTACTTTTTAAAAGCTGACGGCGTTAGATTGATATACATTACTCACAATAACGATTTACTCCTAACACGTTACTCACAGTAATGTTTTAGGAGTAAAACGTTACTCAAACTAAAGTTTTAGTACTCGAAATAACGTTTTAAGAGTACAACTTTTCTCACGGTAACATATATCAACCTAACACTGTTAGTTTTTAAAAAACGAAATATACCCTAAAACGTTACTGTGAAATACAGTTATACTAGTTTCGTAAAAACTTAGAAAAATATATTATTTTAGTAAATTGCTTTGTATAATGGCTTAGTTTGGTCAAAACTTCGATTAAACCTATCAAAAAAGAAAAATCCTGATTTTATCCAATATAGCGGTTTGAAAAAACAAATTAATTCTTAACATTGCAGTGATTTTTGAAGAAAAAATGTTTTTTTTAGAAAATCGCTTCAAAGACAGCAATTTATATTTTTTGTAACGATGGATTTTTGTCAAAAGAAAATCGCTCCCCACGAAACGATTTTGCCCTTTTGGTTAATTTTTTTTATGATGTGCCGTTTTGATATTTTAAAAGAAAAAAATTATCCTTTTGACATCGGACTCTACATTTTAATATTGTTTGAATAAGTCAAATATACACTCCAAACTAGTCAGGTGATCTTTTAACCCTGTATCATGTATATCACACATATTCGATATACATGTGATATAAAAAGAGTGGCATTTTCCATGATAGTTGATTAGTTTCGAACTTTGGGTTTTCCATTTTTTGAAACCTTGGTGCCCCCTTTTTGATAATTTTTAGAAAATACTTTCTCTATTTACTTTCACTTGTCACTTATTTAAAAATAGATTTCATTATTACTTGTCACTTATTCTTAAAAAAAAAAATTTATTTTTACTTGTCATTTTTGACATATTGCTTTTTTTTCATGTTTAGCTCAACATTAAATATTTATTTTTCAAATCACGACTTCCTCTGTTTCTAATTACTTGTCCACTTTTAAATGGACACACTTATTAAGAAAACAATACTTGACATAGTGATTTACCATTTTATTCTTATTAATTAGGGAAAATGCCTAAGTACCCCCTCAACCTATGCCCGAAATCCCAGAGACACTTATACTATACTAAGGTCCTATTACCCCTGAACTTATTTTATAAGTAATTTTCTACCTCTTTTTAGCTTACGTGACACTAGTTTAAAAAAAAAAGTCAACCATCGTTGGGCCCACAAGATAGTGCCACGTAGGCTAAAAAGGGATAAAAAATTATTAATAAAATAAGTTCAAGGGGGATAATAGGACCTTAGTATAGTATAAGTGTGTCTCTGAGATTTCGGGCATAGGTTGAGGGGTACTTGGGCATTATCCCTATTAATTATGAAGTGAATAGATTAAAAACTAAAGATTTTTAAAAAGTTCTTTTTCAAAGTAAATAATTAAGGATATAATAGGTAAATAAAATTATTCTTTCTTGATTTGTCAAAAAGAAAAAGTAATTATGAACAACTAAAAATAGAAAAAGTGGAGAAATAATCAGAATCAAATGGAGTAATTATTTTCTAATGGGTGAGACAAGTCAAAGGTTCCAAGTAAAAACGAGTAAAAATGAACAAAAATAGCACTCCCTCAATCCCTAATTACTTGTCCACTTTTAAACGGAGTAATACTTTTGTGTTGGGTCACGAGCCTAGTTGGCTAATTTGTTGTCAATTTATTGCTATGATTAAATATACGCATCACAATTCCTCGAAGATAAATAGCATACGGACCAATTTTTAGATGAACTTATTCGTACCACATTTGTAATACATCACAAAATCACTTCTTATACAAAAATTCATCAAATGTCTTGTACTAATCTAACCTCAGCCAGTTCATCTGTACTGGCAGATTCACTACAGCAAAGAGTTGATTAAGACTTGATCTACTCAAACTTAATCTGGGGCACACATTGAGTAGTTGAAACACCATTAACGTAACACACGTCCTCAGAGAGGCCGAGTGAGGGAAGGAGACAGCGTATGGTTAGATCAACCATCGACTTGGGGGCTTCGTATCAAGTGTCATTGGTTTAGATTTTTGTTATAGAAATCGACAGGGAGAAGGTTGGAATGAAAAAAAGAGCATCAACTTTCTGAAGAAACTGGCAAAGAAATCAGACATGGTTATTACAAGGAGGTAACATAGAGCCACCCTTTTTGTTGGTCACACTGAATATTTAATACATCATATTTTCACAATCATGTTCATATTCAGGTGTACATCAAACATAAACTGAACCAAAAAAAAAAGAAGGTAAAGAAAATACAACCAGAGAAGGACTACCTATATTTCCATGATCATGGATGTGTCAAAAGGACACTAATCTCATTTCCTGACTGTAACTAAAAGCTCTTTCTCCTTTCTCCATCCTCATGCCAATAGATGGTCACTTTCTAATCTTGTGAATTTCATGTGGCAAAATCATGGGAAGAAAACTAATATACTGCCCCCATTATATTAAGTTAGATCAAATGGATATAGTACACCCTAATTCCTTAGCAGCCATATCAAGAAACTGTGTACACATTCCATTTTCAATTCGGCTGTTAGCTTCCCAAGTCAAACACTTCTCAATATCCCTTTGCCAGTTAATAGTGCCAATGTTTAAGTACTTATAAGCAGGACCATGGATACCATTTACATCAGCTCGATTAGCTCTAGTTTTTATTGAACCAGTCTGCATAATGGCACGGAGAAGTGATATGCTGAGAGCACGTACCAGAGCACTTGGATGAGAAATACAACGAACTGTGGCCGGTAAGCGGCACTGCAATGTATTAACAAGAAGTACATATCATCTTAAAGTGACAAAGAAAAATTTTCACTGGCAACAAATCCTTTTACTTAGTTAAAGAGATATTACCTTCAACAAGTTTGACAGACCATCAACGATTACTGATCCAGATTCTCCCCACTCAAGCACTGGTTGTACAGCTCTAGCTGTCACTTCCAGGAGCTGTTCATGGACAATTACAAACAAACAATTTTATTAAAATCGAAAAAGAAATAGAGTATGATCAATCAATTGCCATTCAGACACATCATATTACTCAGAACTCCAGAGCATATAGAAAGTCCTAGCTTGCTAAATCAAAGATATACTTCAATGAGAATTGGTTTAACTGAAGTTGTTATTACCTCCAGCTGTGGTAAGGTGCATGCTTCTCCATCTACAAGCATCCCATCTGTTGCCCGTAAGAGGAGGTCTGGTGCGCTTGCAAGAATAACCAAAGACTCTGGTGTATCATGATTCCTCATTACTTCTGCAATCAATTTTACAATACGTTGGTTTATCCTCCACATCTTCTGACCAAGATCATCATCTTTGGCAATCCATGGTTGCAATTCCTTGTCCGCCTGACAAGTAAACAAAGCAAGGAAAGTGACTAAACAGATATGGTGATGAAGACCCAAATGACTAGGCGCAAAGTTACAAAATGATCAAAGATGGAAGTCAAAAAAGCTTCATGAGGCAGACAAGTACCGCATACCACAAAACATCTAAAATGTAATCTTTTATAGATATGCGGCCACATATTATTATGGACGAAATTGCAATATTTGAAAGCATGTAAATCTGTGAAAGCTTAATGGATCCACCAACAGAAATTGAGCTTAAAATCAGCTGCTTGAAAAAAAATTATAATTCTCTTTTTTTTCTAGAGAAATGGTGAAGAATACATGTTATCTTTCATGAAAAAAGAGGGTCCATATTCATATCATCATTCAAATTCCAAAAAGCGAAATCAGGACCTGAAGAACAATGGCTGTTGCAGCTTTTGCAGGCAATGCTGATACGACGTTGCATAGTGCGTCAATGACCTGTAAAACAAGTAAAAGCTAATAAGCATCCAATATTTTTAAAAGGTATTGGTGCAAAAATCTGCTTGTTGTGCTATGAAGAAATGGATTTAGAGCCAAACTCAATCCAAAAGTTAGTTCATATGGTGAGGATTGCTCAAAGACTATAAAGAAATCACAACCTATTTCCTGAACAGGACTTAACACCTCTCCTACGCACATGAAGGTACAACTAGACCATGGATAATATAACGCGGAGGCCCAACATTTGAGAAACACAACAATAGGGATAAACAGTTTGGTTCTAAAACCATGTGAAGAAATAAACCTAGGGCCTAACTCAAACCCAAAAGACAACTCATGAGGAGAGGATTTCCCAAGACCATACAACGAGACTACAATTCATTTCCTCACCAATCTGAACACTGGTGAAAGCTAATAGGTATCTCATGTTTTCTACGGTAATCCTGCAAAAGCTTCATGTTAGTAAAAGCTAATTAAGTATTTTATGCTTTTTAAGGTACTATTGCCAAGTAGCTGTTAGTCATATTTTCTAGTAATCGTAATACAACTGATGGTAATCAAACCATTGATTGCATCTATTTTAACCATTTCATATTATAGCATGAAGTTGTATTTTACTGATTCCCTTGTTATGCTGTTTGTGCCATGTAAATATACTAATGTTGGGCCATAACTCACTTGCAGATATTGAAGTCATTTTTCAATTTCATTTTTTTTATTGAAGTCATTATTTACAAGTTGCAGTTTGGCATTATCTAAACTGCAACTACATTATCTAAAATAATGATGAAGATTGAAATTTATATTTGAGAGGGGAAACAAACAAACACCTATTTCTACATTGCCAATTCACTACACAGATCAGGGAGCTGTTTCTCGACATTACAGGGTTCAGCTGGACTATGCCAGAACACACTTCAGATCTTTTCAGAAGGGGGTATCAAGACTCAAAAGAAGTGGTGGAAGCTAATGCCATCATGCATTTGGTGGTTAGTGTGGAAGGAAATATATAGGAGATCTTTTGAAGATAGATCTAATTCCGTTCACAAAGTAAATTGGAACTGTTTGGTATCTCTTCTTTTTTGGTGTAAACAACTCTGTATAGAAGATGTAGATCAAATTATCAAATTAATAGGGAGCTTGTAATTTTGGTTAGGGCTGTAAATTTTGAAGCTGGCTAGCATGTCCTTAGACTTAGTGCTTAAGAATACGACTCAACCAATGTTCAAAAAAAAAATATATACTTCACTATATGCTATATCTAAAGGATCACCCAAACAGAAAAAAAGGTAAGGTGCAATCTAATTTTATGGAAGTTGATGTTTCTAACCAAAATTATAACTAGTTCACAAGTTTTCTCTATTTCTTTTGTAAGGGAGAAGTGTACATATATTGATAAAAGTTTGATGCTATACAATTGTTACACATAAATATATTATTCAACTTCCTCATACCCTCACCCTCACCCCACCAGGGTTAATTCAATATTTCATGCCACCATAAAGATAGACTTCCATTGTCAATTACATCATACAAAATCTCATTTATTTTCACTGAATAAAAATCTGATTCTAAATTATTCAGATCTCAACCTTTAAGAGTTTATTTTTTTATGTTTGAATCTTAATCATTAAGCGTATTCTTTATTTTTATATATATTTTTTTGACAACCGTTCTGGGGGGCGTACACCTCGACTAGTTCCACGGGATACTTGCTATCACCCACCAATACATATACCAAGTAATAGTAACTTTGTCTATATATGTTAGAATCCAAATCTTACAAGAGTTGTAGTAGCCCCACATTTACAAAGTACTACTACATCTATGATTTTATGATCCTTTGTCTATAATGAGTCTAGAACATCAATAATAGAGACAAGATCATTTAAGCTTAATCTGTTGCATATTGTTCTCTATGCTCTCAAAACACCTAAAATTCCTCTCCTTCCATATTGTCGACCAAATGCTTGCTGGGACTATCCTCCACCTGCCTCTTTTCTTGTCCAACAACTCAGCTTGTTCCCAGCTAATTAAGGCCCCTGTAATTTTCCCAGGCATACTCCATGCTTTTCCTCTGAAGTTCAACAACAGTCTCCATAGTTGTCCTGTGATTCTACAATATAGGAATAGATGGTTCACAGTCTCCACGTGCTCGGCCACACAAGAAGCACCTGGGGCTTAAAATTATCCCTCTTTTCATTAGGTTCTCTTGGGTAAGCACTGCCTCGTTTGCCAGAAGCCACACAAAGCATGCCACTTTATATGGTATTTTGGATTTCCAAATGTTCTTCAATGGCCAACTGCTTGGCTGCTGGTTGTGGTTCATTTTCCGATATGCTTTGCTCACTTTGTATGTATCTTTCTCATCTCCCTTCCACCATACTTCATCTTCATCTGTTCCCAACCCATTGAATTGCTTAATCTTGTTGACGAAATTTGCCATTTTTGGTTTTTCCTAATCATTGAATTGCCTTCTGAAATTGAATCTCCATCCCTCTGCTGTCCATAATTCTGCTATGGTACTCCGTTGGTGTAATAGATTGAGTAGATATCTGGAAATAGCCTTTCTAAGTTGCCTTCTTCATACCATTCATCTGTCCAGAACCTGGCTTATTGTTCACCTAGATCTTGAAGACGCACTTCAATTCATTCCACAGATCTCTCAGATGGATCTCCATTAGTTAACTTCAAGAGGAGTTGTAATTTCCTTAGTCATCCATCCGTCTTCTTCCTCATACTTAGCTTCTATGACTCTTCCCCACAATGTCTCTTTGTCATTGGCATTCTTCCATAGTCACTTCATTCTGAGTCCTTACTATGAGTATCCAGATTCCTTATCCCCAAACCGCCAAACGACTTGTAAATTATCAGAGATTCACATTGGACCGAGTGGTAGCTTTTCCTATCTTTATTTCCTTGCCACAAAAACTTCTTCCAGATTATGACCAGCCTACTAATGATTATTGCTGATATAGGGAAAAGAGACATGATATAAGTTGGAAAGGAATCTAACCGAGAGTTGACAAGGGTTAATCTACCCCCTAGTGATAAGTACCGTCTTTTCCACCTTGCCAATTTCTTCTCACATTTTTCAACCACATTGTTCCAGATTTCATTACACTTCGATTTTGCTCCTAAAGGCATACCCAAGTACACTGTAGGCTGACTATCAATCTCTCCTCCTAGATTTGCACTTAGGGATTGCATGGTTGTGACCTTATTGATTGGATAAAGTGAACTCTTTCCCCAGTTGATGTGCAGTCCAGACATCCCTTCAAAGAGAACCAATATCATCCTCAAAATTTTGATTTGTTCTTCATCTGCATCACAGAGAATGAGGGTATCATCTGCATACTGCAAATGAGTCACCTCCAGATTATCCCTTCCTTTTCTAGCCACATTGACACCTCTCAACCACCCATTTGTTGTTTTGACCACGCTGTTGAGACCTTCCATTGCTAATAAAAATAAGAATGGTGAAAAAGGGTCACCTTGCCTTGGACCCTTTTGTGCCCTGAAGAACACTGTTGGTGAGCCATTGATAATAATTGAAAAAATCAAAGTGTATATGCAAAATTTTACCCAGTTTATCCACTTTTGTCCAAACCCCATCCTATTTAGCACTCCCAATAGATAGACCCAATTGACATGGTCATAGGCTTTCTCTATGTCAAGTTTGCAAAGAATCCCTGGTTTTCCTTGCTTCTGTTATTAGCTAGCAAAAACCGCATCCATGATTTGCCTTCCTTCAATAAAGGCCATTTGTTGTGAGTCCTCCAATTTTTCCATCACTCCTTTTAACCTCTCTGTGAGTACTTTAGAGAAGATTTTGTATATACTACCTATCAAACTGATTAGCCTGAAATCCTTTAGCTCTTTGGCACTTTTCTTCTTTGGAATGAGTGTTATAAAGGTAGCATTGAAGCTCCTTTCAAACATGTCCTCCTCATGAAAATTATGAAAAACATTCATTATATCATATTTCACCACTTCCCAGCATTTGATAAAAAATCCCATGGTAAAACCATCAGGCTCTGGTGCCTTGTCTGTAGCGTACATCTTTAGACATCTCAATACCTCTTCTTCCTAAAACTTCCTTGCATACTTTGTTAATATAATATAAGAATAATTAGTATTTTATATAAGTTTCTAAGCAAAGACCAGTTTTATGTAGACTGAATGGTCAAAAACACACCTAAACTATCATATTTTTGCGAGTTTCACACCTCACTATTCCATACATACCTAAACTATCACTCCCTTTGTATTTAAACACACATTGATGTGGGTTGGCCTACAAAGGTCTGTTGTCGAGTGAGAATAATATTTGGCCAACTTATCATCAAGGTGTATTTTAATACAAAGGGTGTATAGTTTAGGTAAGTAAAGGGAACAACGGATAGTTGAGGTATGAAACTCACAAAAAAGTAACATAATAAGTGTGTTTTTGACCATTCACTCTTTTATATATTTAGATATGAAATAAACCGTCTTAACTATTTATTATCCAAATCTTAATACAACAAATTAATATTTAGATCTGTGGTCAGATTCAAATGCATTTGATCTTAATGTTCAGATTCAAATGTCTTAATTTTAAAAAACAAATGAGGACAAGAAGGCCTACAGACTAATATATAGAATATGTATGCTGCACCTCAAAACAAACAGAACCAAGCTCTACTGGCTCCATTTGATGCTCGAGGTATATTCACATAATTTTCTCTGCAAATCAAAGATTGTTAGGAAGGGGAAGTTCAGCCTTAAGGATAGAGAGAACATTAGATGTCTTGAAACCATTGTTCATTCCTTGAGTATTTCGGAACTCCATATTTTTGTCCTTGCTACTTTGCCCTACACTAGAGGTGGAGTTCAGGCTCTACTATTCTCCATCTTCCTTGACATGATATTTCCTATGATTGAAAACTAGGGAAAAGGAAGGAAAACTACAAGAGTAAAATAGTTGCGAACAGGGATAAAAAATTGGTGGCCAAGTAAGTTATCTCTCTACACATTCTTCTTCCTTATGTCAAACCATAAGAGTGGGAAGAGCTCAAACTAAAATATTTGTCCCGTTTATAAACCCTAGTAATAAACAAGGAATGCTTGATTGCTGACTGTTTTGTAGATACTGGAAAGGTAATACTTTTAATGATTGGGAGGTTGATAAAATATGTGAACTGATGAATCTATTGAAGGCAATTTCTCTGGATGATAGCAAAAAGGGTAAGCAGATCTGGTTGGCATATGAAAGTGGGAGTTATAATGTGAAAAACTGCCATAACAAGATGCAGAAGCAGGCAGGAAACTAGGAGACTGATTAGCCATGGGAAGTGATATTGAAAACAAAAGCCTCTCCCGAGGTTGCATTTTTGGATGGAAAGCTGCAAATAGGCTTGAAGAACATACGACACCATATAGAAGAGAGGAATTTCAATGCGCAGTAGGTGTTGCATTGTGAAAATGTTGTGAAAACAACCTACAATTAATACTACAGTGTGATTGGACCTGGCAGATTTGGAGCTCATTTTGTCTGTGTTTTGGGGTCCAATGGGTGATGCCAAAGGATATTTGAGCATAGTCTCATACCAGCAGGGACAAAGGACTGGAAGACCACCCAATTGTGCAACAAGTAGACTATTTGGCGAGAAAGAAACAAGGATGCTTTGAAGAGAAGAAACAACACACTTCTATTGTAAAGTACAAGAGCATGCACAAAGTTATGTATCTGGTGTAAGGAACACAGAATGGAAGATTTGAACCATCTTTTTGATGGTATTGGACTCTATGAAGATCTGATGTCATGGATTCTCTGTAATACCTTTTTATACTTACTTAAGTTCTTGGTACTTGATTTAATAAAATTACCTTAACATCAAAAGAAAGAACTCCTCAAAGCTTTAACAAGTTCTAAGGGAGGTAAAGTTGCAATTGCCTGTCAAAATTGTTCAATTTTTCAGCCAATAGAATCGGGTGTTATCAAATACAATCTCTTCATATCAAGAAACCTCTATGCGGAAAGGGGGTCAGGAGGGGAAAGATGCAGCATTGAAGTGCATGAAGAAGGAAACATATTTTCCGAACTTTAAAGGTAGTGATTTCCTTAAATTTTAGAACTGGTGGTTGCCTATAATCTAGATGTCACACAGTATTCAAATCTTTGATGCCAAAACTATGGACCAACCAAATATTTGAAACTTCAAGTGAGAATGATCATGGGATTGTCAAGTTAAAAACATCATATTATAACACCTAGCATTGCAGTAACCATATATATGCTTTCAGAATTAAGATATACATTATTTTATTTAAAAATAGACACTCTACAATTAATATCATGAAGTAATGTGGTGGATACCTGTCTCCATCCCTGCTGAGCGGAAGTGCTTTCTGCACTTGGTTGTATTTCAGGAGATGCAATTAACTTGTGCCACAGCAATGAGACAACAGAAAAACATAATTCCTCATTCTCCGTGAGTACGGACTTTATAAGATCTTCAGCATTGCAATTGAATCCTATAAGCCTGTCCATTGTCAGAAAGTTCGCCAAATCTGAAGCATCTAAAGGGAAACTTGCGATCCCTTTACCACTGGTGCACTGTGCAGCCTCGCTTGAGTGTAAAACTTTCTCACTCATAGTTAAAGTTTTACAATCAGTTGAGTGTTTGCACTCGAGCAATGATGACTGTTCTGCAGTTAAGCAGGTGCAATTGCTATATTTATTATGTTTTTTCCCATTCAAGCCCGAGCTTCTTTTCTTAAGAACAGGAACAGGTATTAGGTGTGCTTCCAATGGTTCGGCCTTGTCGACAATTGATGCAACAACTTTACTATGGATATCAATGAGGTTATACAGTGAAGATGCTCTGGAGAGAATTTCATTATCCCACTTACACCGTATTAAGACCGAAAGAGCATGCATGCAAGCCTTGGAGTGTCTAAACAGATCAGAAATATGAGCAGCTACCATAGCTGCAGCAACTATCTCATTTGAGCTGTAGCTCCATGAAGTTCCAATAGATGATGGTTTCAAAGAGAAAAGAGCCTCCAGAATTGTCAATATCCTCCGAGTGTGACAGACAGCAGAATGAATCCCATTTTTTAACTCCATAGACGAATCATTTGCATGCTTTGCAGCAACCAGGATGGATTTTGGATCCGAATAATTACTCCCTCTTGAAAGCAAAGGAAAGAGTTGAAGTTCACATGAAAGAGCACAGACAGCAGCAAGAACATAAGAATCAAATGCTGAAACAGGTCCTTGTTTTTTCAATTTCTTGGGAATTTTTTCTTTCTGCTTTCCACCAACTTCCAGCGATTCTGAACCCATTGCACTAACATGGTGAGGATCTTTACCTACAGGCCTTCTGCTCCCATTTGTTTTTGCTTCATGGGTGACACATACAGTTAATACAACAAAAAGAAGCCGAGAAGCAAGCTCTACAGAAGCACACGACTCCAAGAACAATGAATGAACCATTGTTCGCAATTCTGCCACAGCAAGGTTTTTGGAGGCAGGTCCAAACATGTTGTATCTGTTTCTTCTGATTTCCTCTCTAGAGGACTCAGATGGGAATGTTCTCTGAAGAATTGCTTCTACTGTGGCCACAAATATTTTCATGAGGCAAGTTTCAGATGGGCTCCCACGAGGAAGATACTCAAGAACCTTTAGTAGTGGCATATACAGGTTCCATGATAAAATAGGTGGTAGCAGAGGGGTGGCAACTATAATTTCAGGTAGATCAACAGCTGATGAAGTCAAAGGAATCAAGCCATAAGCAGCTTCCCATATGGTACATATTCTCCATTCAACCTCAGGGCCATGTGCACAAAGCATTGATGCAATCCCTTGCGCAGTGGCTTCAACTGTGGCTTCTGCTAAAGGCACTTGTCTCTGAAAAAAATTTCATGATTGATAGTCACTATCAAAACCAACTACTTGACAAATTTGGAAGGATTCTGCAGAAAGTCCAGATATACCACAAACATAGCATTCAATTTTCAAACCAATGAATATACCTGCTTTTTATTGCATGAAATATAGCCACCCAGTGGTTCGTGTTGAACTTCAATTCCTTCAACTTGCCTTAATGGAGGAAAGAGCAGAGCAGGCTGTGAAAGTACTCGGAAAAGTAAAGCAGCTGCAGCATCCGCAGCAATGCCTGCTCTCATGGACATGGCAATTCCAATTGCACGCAAAAAATGCAAATGCATCCAATTCCTAGGAAGCTTCAGCAATAAATGAAAGGTTAGAAATGCTACATGTAAAATGAAAACAAATAGAATTAAGACAAGACAAATACAATTAGTGGAGTATCAAAACAAGTACACAACAATTTGATATGGTAGCATTACCATACTTAATGAAATACTTTTTGGTAGCGAACATACAAGAGTTCATAATTTCTGCAAAGGATTCATAGAAAGCTGAGAACGAAATTGAGAATCCAGCAATGGGCAAGAAGACCACCTATTACAGTATGGCTTTATTGAAGGTGGGCAACATTAATTCAGTTTCTAAAATTGAACTGAAAGCAAAATACAGATCAATCATATATCATATATTATCATATATCATATATATATGTATAAAAGAGAACCCTAGGCCCGCTTATGTGGCGCCACCATAATCAAGGATTCCCCTTTAAATTTATCTATTACCAAAACTAGCCTTCACCTTTCATGTAGAGTTATGACTTTTATGGAAAGTTGTGACTTTATGAAAAGTTACGACCTTTATGAAAAATTGTGACTTTATAAAAAGTTGCGACCTTTAGGAAGAGTTACGACTTTTATGAAGAGTTGTGACTTTTATAAAAAGTTGTAACTTTTATGTAAGGTTGTGAGCTTTCCGAAGGGTTGTAACTTTTTCAAAGAATTGTGATCTACAATTTGTTTAATATAAATAGAGGGATTTTCTGCCATTATTTTTTGTAGGTCTTTTTTCGTTATAGGGCAGTCGAATTTAAATATATTAATTATGTTTCTTATGAAGTTTATTTCATTCCTTACAATTTTCTTTCTCCTACTTCATGGAGATTAATCTTTCCAATAAGTCATAATTATTCATGTAACTATTACAATTTCTTTTACTATTTTAGTGACCTTTTTTGAACTTTATAAAAAATATCAGCAAGGATGATTATCTCTTTCTTTCCTTCCAACAGGTTTCTTCATGTAAACAAAGAAAATGGTTTTAATCGTAATGTGGCATTACTACTCTTGCACCTCTCCATCCACAACTCACAAAATTGTTGAAGTGGTTCAATTCATTATATTTGGTTCTTTAATAACAAAACATTTAATTCTGCCACTATTATTGGTAGGTCTTTTTCGCTATTGGGGAGTTGAATTTAAATACATTAATTAAGTTTCTTATGAAGTGTGTTTCACTCCTCAAAATACTCTTCCTCCTATCTAATAAAGCTTAATCTTTTTCTGTAAGTCATATTGATTCATGTATCTATTGCAAACTATTTTGGCGTCTTTTTTTTCAACTCAGTTAAAAATTCCAGTGAGGATGATTGAAAATTTATCTTCTTTTTTGTCTCTTTCTATAGTTTTATTCGTATACTTTTTGGAAAAATTTCTTGTGGTTGTGCTATATTTGATAGCACAAAACAATAAATATGTGATAACTAATACACAACCAATGTTGAAGTTTGTTAAAAGAACCAAACAGATTGCTCTCTTCTTTGTCAAAATTAGTATTGCTTGCTCATTCTTAGGTACAAACATTCTATATGCGATTGCACCCTTCCTATTAGTATACAGACAATTAATTCACTTCTTTTATCGCAAGTAAATTAATTTGTCATATTTTTTTGTCTCTTCTTTTTAGGCATAATAAGAGATCAAGATTTCTTGAAACAAATAAATGTCCAAAATACACAAACAAAAATATTTTTTATCGGCAATGAATATGCACAGTAACGAAGAGTGCTAGAGCCTTTACCTACATTAATTAATTATCATTACATTAAATGTTGCTATAGACTTTTTCTAGGGACATTTATAATTGTTTGTAAAGATCATTTTTGCGTAGTGATTACTCTTTCTTTTGATAATGCTTTTTTTTTTGCTTTTTGATAAAGAAGTAATAACTCTTTCTTTTGGCTTCTTTTAATTAAATTTGTGAATTGTAAACTTGGATACAGTCCGATAGACTATCTTTTTTAAAAAAATATGTTAAGCAACATGTGTTTTTCTTCTTGAGTGTTAGGAAAGAAAGGATATCAATATTATTATTTGTGAATTCAAGCACTCAGAAAATTATGCTTTGAGATTTTAATATGTTATGTGTAAAAAAAATTTGTTTAGAATGTCCAATTATGAATGATGTCGCCTACTGCTTGGTTGATAATTACATTATAACCATAACAATAACTATGGTTCAATTCCAAATAAGTTGGGCTGGTGATATGAAACCTAAGCAATAGTAATGACATTTTGAGATGATGAGGAAAAACATTTATGATACTAATAATTTTAGGGTCATAAGAAAGGAGCCGAAGGTCCTCCATTTGAATTAATTAATTATGTTCTTGTATGGACGTGATGTTCCACTTTACTTGGGAGTGTTGTTGTTCGGGGCTTTTTGGTATCTTTTTTAACGTCTGATGTTGTTCATTATAAGATCTTGGAATTTAGAAAATTTCATTACTTCTGACCAACTATTTTCATTGATATTTCTTAGACCTCTTTCTTATACTTAAAATAACTCTATGACTCATAATTTATAAATAAAAAATCAAAGATAAAAAAAATGTAGTACTTTTAAGATTTTGGATTCCTTAAGATAAAATGATCTTGACAATGAAGTGTATATATCGAAAATCCGAATATTACCAAATGATCAATGTGAGCATGATAACATAGTTCAATCCCGTGTGAAGCACGGGTAATTTACCTAGTTCTCATCATATGAGCAAGTTATTTCTGGTTTATATGATGCATCTAAAGAGATGGGCATATTATGCAACGATTCGGGGAAATGAAAGCATAGAAACAGTATCATGTAATGTCTACACTTCATCGTACAGCCAACATTATAGATGTAGAAGGATGTGACAAAATTTTGCAACGAAAGTGGAGTCTGTTTGGTACTTTGGTATAATTACGAGGCTAAGACCATCCTACATGGCAAGGACCTTAAGAAATTTGGTAGAAGAAAAGTCTGTCATATGATGGAGATAAGGCTATGCACCTTGAAAACAGACTTAATATTCGACCAGTAAATAAAACAATAAAATATTTCTGATCCTCCAGGTTCAACATTCAATTGTTCATGGCACTATTGAATTTGAGAAAATGACAAAAATGGACCTTATGTTTGGGAGTAGGTTTAAAATCTTTCTTGACATTAGCCTCAAACAAATTTTTAACGAACTTGGTCAGTTAGAGAACAAACTTTTTTTTAGTGGTAACTAACATTTGGAGGTATAATGTTTGCAGTGCTTGCTATATTTTATCTCTTTCTAGAGTTTGGTGCATTTTTTTCAATGTAATTTTTGCTATTTTTGGTCCATCTTTTGGTGTCTAATATATGTTTTGTGTTATAGTTTCTAGCATATAATGAGACCTTCTCAATGCTTTTGATTATAGCTTCTTCTTTTCACAGTCCCATCAAATCTAATAGACAGAGTTCGTTAAATATTTCAGGGAGACACTTTTGGCAAACTTAAAGAACAAAAACTGTTCAAAGCATACTTTAGGACTCTTTAAACCTACTCGCAACCATAAGAGACCATTTCTGCCATTTTCTCTATTTAGTTGTGGATTCTATGTTTTCTCTAGAACCATGTTGACTTCCGACGCATAGAGATTGAACAGTCAGTCAGCTGTTGCTTTCTTTGACTTCCGATGCATAGAGACTTTCTCAATGCTTTTGATTATATCTTCTTAATTCCGATGCATGATGTAAGTTGCTTTGAGAGTAAAGCATATATGTTGATTGTTTTGAAAGGTCTTCTCACCTAAAATGAATCTAAATTAGAGAGCTATTCTAATAATGATGCAAGCGGCAATTACCCATGACCTCTAATGAGTATGAGGCAAGAGGTGATTATCCATGTCCTTAAAAGATAACTTGAATATGATTGATGACTATTCCGTGGGAATTGAGCTTAAATACCGAGTGGACAAGTGGTGTGTACCTGTGTCCATAAACTATGTGCCAACACAAGTTGTCTAGATAGACATTAACTAGTGGATTCACGTAAGCTAGAAGTTCATGGTTCTCGCCTTGGCAAGTGAGAACACCAGATTTCATGTCTTAGCTTAGTCGGTCAAGGCTAATTTCCTACCGATATGATTAATGATGAACTAAAGTTACTTAAAAAGTATTTTTCTAAGTGTTCAAAGGAGAACTTTTATGTGCATTTGACCATGATAGTATGATGTTCTCGAACTTTCTTATGGTCTTAACTTGGCCATTGCATGAACATGAAAAATGTCCTTTTTAGCATGATTTCACTATTTTATGCATTGCTATCATACTTGAGAAATTTTTTGTGCGAATGCATACTCTTGCCTACATTGTTTTCCCCAATGTAGGATCCCACGTTACGGGTTCTCATTCTCGTGGCAAGGAGTCACCTTCAGCTTTTACTTAGTAGTGGTGAGTCCTCGTGTTTCAAGAACCAAGCCTTTTATTGCTTTCAATTTTATTTTCAGACGTTGTACGTGATGCCAGGGTTACTTTTGATGTAATAGACTGTTTCGAGACATAGTAGACTTCTGCTTCGATTTATAAACTCATGATATGAAATGTTGATTTTAATCTACTCGTATTGTATAATCTATGTTATGTATGATAGGTGGCTTGTGTAGGGCTTCCCGGGGTCCCATACACCATGTTACTCATAAAGTGTACGGTCATGACAAACTTGGTAATTAGAGCACAAGCTTAGAAAGGTCCTAGAAAGTCTCTAAGCCACGTCGAGTAGAGTCTTGTTCATGAGTGTATAGCGCGCCACATTTATAAATAAGAAGCTATATGATGATTAGGAAATTTCACTTCTTTCATTACTCTAAAGTCATGTTTGGGGAGAACACTGGACCAAATTATAGGTGTTGCCAAGTTTGGGGAGAACACCGGACTCCATGTTTCGGCTCACATGGTCTCTATGTCGATTAAGGCTAATTTCCCACAAACATGACTAAAGATGAACTAAAGTTACTTAAAGAAGTATTTTCCCAAGTGTTCAAAGAAGAACTTCTATGTTGACCATGATAGTATGATGTTCTCCAACATTCTTATGGTTTTAACTTGGTCTTTGCATGAACATGAAAAGGTCTGTTTTAGCACGATTTTACTACTCTATGCATTGCCATCTTACCTTGTACATTTTCTGTACAAACGCATACTCTTGCCTATAATGTTTTCTCCAATGTAGGGCCCGACATTACAGGTTCTCATTCTCGTGGCTAGGAGCCTCCTTCAGCTTTTACTTAGTAGTAATGAGTGCTCATGTTTTGAGGACCAAGCCTTTATTGCTTTCAGTTTTATTTTCGGACATTTTACATGATGCCATGGTTACATCGCAGTCACTCTTGATGTAATAGACAGTTTTGACACTTGGTAGACTTCTATAATCTATGTTATGTATGTTAGGTGGCTTGTGTGGGCCCTCCCGGGGTCCTATATGCCATGTTACTCCTAGAATGTTCCCATGGGTCGTGACAAACTTACTTTTTGTATAGATGATTGGGTGGCATTCATAGAAAATCATATATTTTTGTAAGATTTTCTACTTTCTGGTGTACATTTCTTACTTCATCTAAAAACTTATATGGGGAGCCAAGGAGGTAAGGAACAGAGGAAGCATTTCAGTGATGCAATGAGATAAAACGATATTCTGAGAGGTTATGAAAGAAAGATGGAGCATAATAAAGGATAGATAGGAACCTAGTTCACCCCGCTTTTTTTGTTTTTCAGTCCCTACTCCCTACACCACCAGGTCGTGCATTTTTACGGAGAGAATAAATGAGAATGCTGTAATAACTTTCTCTCGCTGAGTATCCAAACCTGCAGTTCCTTTTTGACCCTTGCCTTTATCTCATCAATTCTAGGTTCTTCTCAAGACCAGCTCATACCATCATTAATAAGCTTAGGAATCTCCATGTAAAAGTTAAAACACACACAAGTTAGGTGAGCCTAAAGTGTTCACGCTATTGGGAAATAGAATAAAGATCAACTAGGATGGTATTTATGTACTTCTTGCAAACCTAGAAAGTCGAGAGTCCTTTGCAGAATCAATTCAAAACTGAAATTGTCTCCGCTGTTATTGGAGTTAGTGAAGCTAAGAAAACTCTACATTTGCTTCAAGTGTATAAACCTCCACTAAAATGGGTAACATGCATATAAAATTAATGATGTTGGTAGAAACATCAGCTAGAACTCATGAGGTAAGACCACATGGTGAAGGACTAATCCCTTTCCTAAAAACTAGCTTAAAGGAAAGAAGAAGAGACATAATAGAAAAGTTTACTCCCCTCTTGTTCATACTCAACTTAACTCTTCCTTCTCTATCTGTTTTTTAGTTGGATCAAGTAAGGGTTTCATTGATAATAGCAAGGACAACTTGTCTGTACAAGAGATTTACCAAAAAGGAGAGACCTACAAAAAGTGGTTCTCTCCGAAAAAAACCCAGCCCTCTCTTCAAACAGGAACTACACGGGTGCACCAAAAGGAAATAAGGGATAAGAGAGTACCCCTCAATTGAGCAAAAAGCTCATCTCCACTCCTTCAAAAGCTCTCCTATATCTCTCTTTCCAAATGACCCACATTAGAGCTAGAGAAGTAACATTCCGCGTCTAGTGCCTTCCTCTCCTAGTTCCACTCTTTCAGCTGAACATCAACTCCATGGATCTTGGGATTACCCAAGTGACGTATAATCATGTAAACATCAAGTCCTCCTTTTCTATCTTTCAGATATCCTGCTTCAGCTCGTAATTTATCTGTGTTTTCCTCCACATGAAGGCCAAAAAAACCAACCAAGCTACCTTCTTCACTCCCAGTCCCTCTGCCCCAAAAGAAAAAGATATAAAAGATAAAGGAAGTTGGCCGAGAATGGATCATTTAATGCCTAGGTAGATGAGACCAAAAGGTGTTGAAAACTAGCATTGGACTTATACTGATGCTGCAGCCATGGGTCTCTGTCCAAATTATAAGAATCATAGCATACTAGTTGTGGACAAGCTTTTATGAAAATCACAATGTAAACAATTCAATTGTGCCCTCAACTGATTGTGACAGTTCAAAAGTATCAGCATTTTGTATATAGAAACCCCAAAAGAAAAGCTGGGAAAATGACAACATGAGACATTCAAATATAAGTTGTTGGCCTCTACAAGAACTTGTCCAAATTATTTCAATTGAAACTTTTATAAGTTACCCGTAAGTTAGTAGCATAATCTTCAGCTGCTCGAAGAAGTTCCACTAGCTGAACAGCAGCATCAAGTGCATCTGGAGCCCAGGATGGTGGAGCTTCTAGAAGTCCAAGAAGAAGCCTCTGGGTGGCACTTGGAGTAGCAATGGCATAGTATCTAATCCAGAAGCAGATGTCAAAAATCCCTTTCCTTTCTTAAAAGCTCTAAAAATAACCTAAATGGTGCTCTTACCGATGAAACAATCGTGCATACGGCTCAAGTGCCGGTAGCCCTGCAACAAGATGCTCATCCATTGGTGTTGTAGGAGGTGGAAGCAGAAGAGCAGGAACGGCAGCTGCAGTCAAGGTAGCAGTCTCATAACGAGCAACTTCTTCATCACAAACACTTAAAATAACACCAGCACCATTGGCAACTGCCCACCTCGGAGTTGAAGGGATTAACTGAGGATGCTTTCCAGAGCCACGAGAAGAAGCTAAGATAAAATGCTGAGTCAATAAAGTATATCACAATTCTAAAAGTATGCACATTCTCTCAAAATACTATCTCATAGTTCCACACAAAAGAAAATTTAGAGGTGTAATAGGAAGACCACAAAACAAAAGAAGAAAATGAAAAGAAAGTACACAGAAGTATTATCAAAGATATGAAACAGCTCTGTACAGTCTCCACTGCAAACTTTCATATATGTGAAGAGCTTAGATTTTCCACCAAGAAACTGGTAGCCCTCTTCTCTCTATGAGACACCTAAAATTTTGTCACAAGGAGAAAGGAAGCCAGCATGGTTTCCCGTAAATTGGAAGGAGTACATGCCCCATTATCCAAGTGAGCTGTTTTAAATAGCTAAAATGTGAACAGTTGCACTCAAGTGTTATACAGAGTAGTGTGTAAATTTCCCACATCAAACAAATGTAAATATACAAAATGAAAAATGTGACTATTGAAGATTCATGCGTAAGACACTTCTTCCATGATTTTTTCAGTTTTCTCATAATTCTCACATGGTATCAGAAAAAATCCTGAATCAGGTTCCACCTCTATTTTCTTCTATCTCATGTTACTTGCTTTTTTCATCACCCTACCCATGGATGATACAAAATAATCCCTAGAGCTTTCAAGTGTGTGTTTCTTGATTACTCTTACATTCAAAAGGGATATGGTTGTTATTCCTCCGATCTTCGTCAATACATTAAGTTAGCTGATTTCACCTTATTTGAAACTCAACCTACTAAAACATTTTTCTTCAATCTATGTGGCTCAGCTATGTGGCTCCGGTTATGAAGAATGGAGAGAAGGTAGTTGAACTGAACAGAGAGGAGGTGGAGAAGGCTACGGAGGAATGGAAAGAGGCTCTTATTCTGTATGTAGTTGGGGATTCTCCTACCATTGCAGCTGAGGAACGATACATTGAGTGTATACAGTAAGTAAACCAAAGGTATACTACCATAATGATGGATACTTCTTAGTACGATTTGCAAATGTAGATGATAGAAATGAGGTACTGTATTCGGGTTCTTATTTAATGAACAATCGAACTATTATTGTGAAGATCTGGAGTCCTGAATTTGATTTCAATAAGGAAGTATTGCAAACGGTGCCAATTTGGGTGAAATACCCCAATCTCCCTCTTAATTGCTGGAGTATGGACTCTTCAAGTTGGATTAGTAGTGGACTTGGGATCCCTTTGTATGCGGATGAATGTACTACTAAAGTGGATTGTATTTCCTTTGCGCCAGTGCTTATTGAAATGGATGTGGTTAGAGAGCTACCAAGGAAGCTGAAGGTGGAAGATCCTAATGGTAGGGTGTTTGAGCAAGTAGTGCAATATGAATGGAACCTGAGTATTGTGATAAATGTATGCAGGTAAGCCACAAATGCCATGTGAAGGAAGGGGCGAGACCTCCAATACCAACCAGAAGGGTAAGTAAATGGATACATAAGAATGATACAAGCAAGAAAGGGGAGGCGGAGATACAAGGGGGTCAAGAAACAGCAGTAATACCCCAAGAAGAGGCATGGAAGGTGGTGTCACCAAAAATAGCAACGAAAGCAACTCCTAAGGAGCAACCAGGTGAAACAGTTCTGATAAGAAATGGATTTGATACGCTAAATATATATGAACATGGGAGTACAAGTGTGGGAGATGGTCGATTTATGCACAAGAAGGGAGAGGGAGATGGACTAACTAATAATCCATATGATGCCAGTCACTTGGAACACTAGAGGGATAAATAAACTACATAAGAAGAAGGAACTTAAGCTGTTTATGAAGGTGAATAATGTTAATATTTTTACAGATATTTTAGAATAATAAGTAAAAAAAGATGCAGTAAATAAAGTGATAAAAAAAATTGCTCCAGGATGGAAGTATGAGGAGAATTATACATTCAGTACTAAGGGTAGGATTTGGGTACTATGGGATCCTTAATTTATAGAGTGTGATGTGAGAAACAAGTTTGACCATTATATACAAACTAGAGTGAAAGTTAAAGGTAGTGGGATAGAGTTTATGTTCGTTGCAGTTTATGGAATACATAAAATGCATGATCGACTGAATTCTGAGAGGACCTGAGGGATTTGGTTGCTAATACACAGGGGCCACTGCTATGTATGGGAAAATTGATGCAATACTAAAAACAGAAGATAGACCTCAAGGAAGTCAAGTGCAGGATGCAGAAGTCAAGGATTTTAATGATTTTTTGCTGGATGCTGGGATGAATGAGATGACAACAGTCGGTGGCTGATACACTTAAACAAATGGACACAGTTGTAGCAGGATTGATAGGGCTACAGAAAATGCTGACTGGATGCTTTACATGCCAATAAAGGAGGTAAAGATATTAAGACAAGGAATGTCTGATCACTCTCCTTCGAGTCTGGCACTGGACACATTGCAAGAGAACTCATAAAGCTTTCAGATTAATTAACTGTATTGAGACCATCCTAGGTTTCTTCAAATAGTTAAACAAGCTTCGCAAGGACATAGAAAAGGAGACATGATGACAGTCTGGTGGAAGCTCAAAAAGATGAAAAATATCCTGAAAGAGATTAACAATTCTGAGTTCAGAGGGATGAAGGACAAAATCCAGCAAATCAGAGAGCAGCTTCACCAAGTACAGAATGATATGCTAGACCATAATATGGTGCATGCTAATAGGGAGCAAAAAAAGGAACTGAGGAAACAACTGGAGATTAGAATTTGGTTGAGGAAAGTGCTATGAGACAAAAGTCGAGGGTACAATGGTTGAACCTAGGTGATGTTAATACAGGATACTTCTTTGCTCATATGAAGTGGCCCAGAATACTATCACAAGCCTGACTACTTCTGCGGGTATAATTGTGCATCTCAAGAAGATATTGGGGAAGACGCTTCGAACTTCTATCAAGGATTACTTGGAAAAGCGGCAAATTATTTGTCAAATGTTGATACACTGTAATGAGGAAGGGAGGAATGCTAAGTAGAGCTCAGCAAAGCAGCTCCAGTAACAAGTAAGCGGAAACAGCTCTGAAGGGTATCAGTGACCTAAAGCTCCAGGACAAGATAGATTAAATGCTCTGTTTTTCATGAGAGCATGGCCAATAGCGGGGAAGGAGATTACACAAGCAGTCCTAAACTTCTTTGACACTGGTAAAATGTTCCAACCTATTAATTGTACTACTGTAACTCTTATATCTAAGGTGGAAAACCCAGCTAGAATAAGTGAATACAGGCCAATTTCATGTTGCTCAACAATATACAAAGTTATATCTAAAGTAATCACCTGCTAGGTTGAAACTAGTCATGGAGAATCTTGTGGATCCTAATCAATCAGCTACCGGGAAGGGCTTTGAATGACAATGTGATACTAAGTCATGAAATTGTAAAAGGATATGGGAGATAGGGGAGACAAATCCTGGATGCTGCACTCATAGTCAGTGAATGCATTGACTCCAGAATAAAGGAAGGAAGCCCTGGTTTAATGTGCAAATTGGATATCCAAAAGGCTTTTGACCATGTAAATTGGTCTTTTCTCTTAGATATCCTTAGCCAGATGGGCTTTGGGGACAAACGGCTGAAATGGATTGAGACATGCATCAAAAATGTCAAGTTCTCCGTGCTTGTGAATGGAGAACCTGTGGGTTTTTTTGGATCAGAAAGGGGACTGAGACAGGGTGACCCTATCTCCCCTTTCCTGTTCATTCTAGCAATGGAGGGATTTAATGCTATGATGAGGATTGCTACACAAAATAGATGGATCAAAGGCTTCAAAGTGGGAGGCAGAGGGGGGGAAGAAAAAGAAATTGGCCATATGCTCTACGCAGATGATACCATCATCCTTTGTGATCCTGTAGAAGAACAGATAAGCTACATTAAAGTGATATTGGTACTTTTTGAAGCAGTCTCAGGTTTGAAAGAGAACTGGGGGGAAAGTACTCTCTTCCCTGTGAATGAGGTACCTCATATAAGAGAGATTGCAGGCATACTAGGGTGTAGTGTGGAAGCTTCCTACCACCTATCTAGGCATGCCATTGGGTAGCAATCACAAAGCCTTGGAAATATGGGATGGTATTTTGGAGAAAACTGAAAAAAGTTCTCTGGATGGAAGGCTCAATATCTTTCACTTGGAGGACGATTGATCCTAGTAAACTCTGTTCTTGATTCTCTGCCCACTTATGTGATGTCTCTACTTAAAACTATAATTAAATTCTTAAATTGATTGACCTCCTCGCATCCACAAAATAACTACCTTCACGTTGAAAGAGCTTGTCCTCAAGCTCAAATTCCAGGTCAATCATCCAAAACGCTCAAGAAATTGTTCACAACGATATGCCCAAGTTTATGGGTTGTTGATACTGTTAAAAGTAGGAAAATTCATCTCTACATAACTTGGTATTATCAAATGTGAATTACCACTTGTTGGATGATTCTTATCGGCTAATTGAATAGGTGGTGTATTGCCTTTAGTAGCAGAATTTGTTGATATGTCGTTGCTGATTTTGTGGAGCCAACTCCCAATCTAGACAATTGTCCTTGGACGACTTGGAAAATTCTTTCACCAAAGCTTAGATTTCATTGAAAGAGAGAACTCCAATCTCTTCGGCTCTGCAAAGGGAGACTGAAACCTTAGAGTTCAATGGAAGAGAGAACTCTAATCTCTTGCTTTTTGCCAAAATATGACTTAATGTTTATTCATCAAAAGCCCGTTTACATAGCAGTCTTATTACATCAATAGGAAGTCTAATTCTTATGTAAGTATGAGACGTAAATCTTATTCTAAACTAATATAAGTTACTAAAATTATAAATAAATAATAAAATAAATCTACTTAAAAATATAATTAAATACTTAAATTAATTGACGTCCTCGCACCCACAACATTAGTCCATTGATTTAACATCCGATAATTCTGGGAAATGAGAAACCTTCGAAATGTCCTGTCCTTATTATTGAACCCTCATAGCTATTTTTGTAACAAACTTCTGTTGTGAAGTCCCATTTTCTTTATACCCAAAACGTCATGTTTCTTGCTTTAGAGAATCCCCAATCGACTAGATTAATGCTTTTATTCTCCTTATTACCTTACCAGTGAAAATCTCTTCTCAATCTATCAAATTTTATTCAATCTCCCTTGGTAAAGGGAAAACAGACATCATATATGTAGGTAAAGCATCCAATACAGAATTAATGAGAGTCATTCTACCATCTAAAGATAGGTACTAAGATTTCCACCTTGATAGTTTTCTATAACATCTTTCTACTACTCTACTCCAGATATCCATAGAGAGACTATTGCCCCCAAAGGCGCCCCCAATAGATTGTCGGCAAAGCAACCACCTGACATCCAATATTGGCTGCCAAAGACAACAAACTTAGTACATCATTAACAAGTTGTAGGAAAATCTTGGACCAGTTAACATGTAACCCAGACACAGCTTCAAAGATGGTAAGAATGGCTCTGAGATGTCTGATCTGGTCCACTTCAGCTTCACAAAAAACAAAAGAATCATCGGCATACAATAGATGGGATATTTCCATAGATTGAGAACCAAAACCTTAATCATATGATTAAGTCCTTCCATGACTAAATAAGATAGAAAAGGTAACATTGGATCTCCTTGTCTAAGACCTCTCTGAGATTGAAAAAAAAACTTCGAGGCTCCCATTGTTGCACATCAACTAGCTTCCCCATCGCTGATTTCAATATTTCTGTAATAAGCTTGGATAAGATCTTGTATACCCCACCTATAAGACTTATCGGTCTAAAATCTTTTAACTTCCACACCATTCCTCTTAGGAATCAAAGCAATGGAAGTAGCATTGAAGAACTTATCAAAAATCTTATTCTGATGGAAATTTTGAACAATTGACATTATATCTTCTTTGAGAAATCCCCAGCACACTTTAAGGAAACCCATTGTGAAGCCATCCCAGCCAGTTGCCTTGTCCACCGCACACATATTAATAATTTTGAGGACCTTTGCCTCTGATAAAGGTCTTGCAGCCATTCACTTTCTTCATCATTGACTTTGGGAGAATTTGGGAATTCAAAAGAGGGCCTCCAAGTTTCTGTTTCTGAGTATAGTTTCATATATAAATCCACCAAAGTTCTTTCAATCTCAGGCATTTATACCACAACTCCATCCTCGACTTTCAATTTGTCTATGGTATTGTACCTCTTCTGAGCAGTGGCCATTATTCGTAAAAATTTAGCATTTTTATCCCCCTGTTGAAGCCATAAAACTCTAGATTTCTGTCTCCAGCTTGCCTCCTCATTTTGCCCAAATCCTCTGGTTTGACCATAAGCGTTGCCTCCCCGATCATCCGCTCATCTACATTAAGTTCTTTGTTCTCCTGGGTCAGATCTAACTCAGCTAACTCATTCAGAAGGTTGTTCTTCTTATTTTGCAGTTCCCGAAAAGTTGTTCCACTCCATTCTTTACTTTTGCTCTTTAACATTTTAAGTTTACTGCCTAACTGAAAATCAGGGCAGACTTGCACCTCAAACTCATTCCACCACTTCTGTATCAATTCTTTGACACCATCCACCCCTAGCCACCAGTTTTGAATTAAAATTAAGACTTCTTATGATTCCAATTTCCACACTCCAAAGAAATTGGGGAGCGATCGGAGTTGGCTCTAAGAAAAGGAATAATCTATGAAGCTCAAGGATACAAATTGGGTAGGGTGACATTCTAATAGATGCTTTGCTTCTGGAATGTTTTTTCTAGTTAGAGGCAATTTGCTGTTCCTAGAATAATAACTAAAATATGCTTGCAAGATCTAATATAGAAGCAGAATATCATTACATGACTATTACAACTTGTGAACTCTTATAAAATGTGTTGTATCAACAAATACTGAACCCAAAATGATTGGATATTATTAGAACTTATAAATTTGAAAAACTATAGCTCGCGTTTGGCCATAGATTGTGGAAGTAGATTTTAAAATTTGATCTTCAAACTCTGATCACTATTTTGGGCTTCCACTCAAAAACTTCAAACTTTTTCCAAGTAAAATGCATGTCCAAACACAACTTTAAATTCCAAAAATCACAACAAAAACTCAAATTTTCAAATTTAAAGTTTCAACTTCAAACTCTTTGGTCAAACGGAAGCATATATTATTTTGGTTCCGTGTTTGGAGAAGTGCGATGTGTATTTTTATGAAGTCCAAACAAGTCAACCATTACGTCATAAGGGTAGTTTTAAGCTAGAAAAGAATGATGGGCATTTTAGGATCAATAGGTGGGAGGAGGGTAATTTTAAGAGAAAGATAATAGGTTTGGGGTAGTTTTGCCCCTTCTCCAAAACAACAATAAAGTTTTCAGAAGATTCTAATGCATAAGCCCCAAATGAGTCGGAAGATGATCTGTCGTCTCTGAACCCAATATTGTAAACAATTGAGGGAATTGGAGTGAGCTACTCTTAAAAACCCTACCCCTTATACATAATTCAAAAACACTCACAGGAAAAGTTATAGTTACTTTACACAAGGCAAATAAGTAAAGATTCGTATAAGTAATCTTACTCGATTTTAAATTCCTAAATATTAGTTCCTATATAGTTCAACCAAGTAAAAATTCAATAACTAAAAGGCTTTTAGTTAATTTCAAGGTCCTATATGTTAGAATATTAATTAAATGACAATTTTGTCTCGTGTGAAACCTATTTTACAGGACAAAAAGGTGACAAATGCTTCGTATTGGGGTTTCATGCTTTGTAACAGGAAATACATAGTAGATTTCCTAGGCTTTCTGAAATTAGCTATATATGTAATCACACTTTTGGAGGTGGCCAGCATACCCTTAATGCTGATGAATACATGTTACCAGTTTTCAAAAAAATAAATACTAGTATATACTAGGCTATGACAATAGATGTGGTAACTAAAAGGATGTCAACAAGCTATCCTCAAGTTCTATTAGCAAGGTCTGAGAAGACTTTTAGCATACAACAGATACATTCAAACAAACTTAATAGCAAGAATTTTTCACGGGAGCGATTTAGTTTTGAAAACTGAATGTGCAGTTCTTGAGCCATAAAACAGACACATATTCAACCAATGAAAGTTCACATACCAGTTGATGGTGGCTTTAGTTCTCCAGCAGCATACTTCCCCATAACACCACCACACCTACATACATGAATCACTTTGCTACATCAATAGCATGATAATGTAGTTCTAACTTCCTATTACACAACGACCTCTAACTGTCTATGAATTAGGACCCGTTTGGTAGGCGGTATTAAATAGAATAGTCCATGAATTAAAATTTAGTCCATCTAATACATTGTTTGGTCACTTTATTTTATTTAATAAATGGATTGTTCATACACCACATGTGGTCTTATTTAGTCCCTAGAAAATGGAGGGATAACTAATAAGACCCCTAAATGACAAAAGTATCCCTTTATTCATTTTCCCAAGTTTGTTATAATTTGATTTTTTTGTTTGTTTATGTTGAAATAATTATACATGTTATTTTTAATTCCTAAATACGTTTAGTGTAATTTAATGATTTCACTAATATTTTTTTTCTTTTTTTCTCCTTTTCTTATTCAATCTAGTTCGTCGATTAACCAATTGAACTTTTTTCTAATAAGCTTTACCTATTGAACAATATAAGTAGTCATGTCAAGTTTAAGATATATTTGACCAACAAAAAATTAGAAATAGATCATGTCATCAAGGATCTCCATAGTGGTACATCATACCTAAAAATTAGTAACAATTATACACAATATCACCTAAACTAGTAAAATGAAATAGATAATCATACAAAAAATATATATTGTACGGCGGTTATCTAGCTTGACTCAATTACATGAAATAAACAATCTCATAATAACACAAGGATATAATAGTAAAGAAATATTTTATAGAGTTTTAAATTAAACACAAGATCAAGTGAAAGCAATGAATCAAACACTTGACAAGAAATAATTCATGCTCTACTATTCCCTGCATTACTTTTTTTTCTTTTTGATGACAAAGGAAACCCGCAGCTGCTACCCTTTGGGTGCGCACAGGGTAAAACCCCCGCTCTATGCAATATCTCGCAAACCACATAGGGGAGGTAATCTGCACCAGGCTCGACCCAGAAGGCAAGCCCCTTGCTTTCGCTGGCAAGGGGTTTCGAACTTGAAACCTCCAACATGAAAGTCCCAAGCTCAAACTACTGGGCCACCCTGCATTATCAATCTTTGTACCAAACAACTCCTTAGAGTAAGAACATCATTTAATGAGAAAAAATTCAGGTCAATAAAATGACATAAAGTTCTTTTACTTGAGAAGCACCAAAAACAGATTAAACAAAGTTAGCATCGGGACGAGAATAAAAGAAATAGATGGACCAAAGAAGTGAGTGTTGTGTATGTTGTGCTATATATATATGTACTATCCATGAAAGCTTTTTCAGTATGGTCACAAGCATAAAATACACTTGTATTTCAGTATGACAACCCCAGAAATAAATGGAAGTATTAGTGAAAGTCATTAAAAAAAAAGCTTCAGAAGGCATGTCATGAGGGACTTTGGAGATGATCCTCATGCACTAGTATAGACAAATTAATAGACCAACCTTGAAAAAGTCCCTTTGATTAAAGGGAAGAAAGAGAAGCTCTACCTTCTTTGAGGAAGAGTTATTATGGATGTTTTTCAAATAAATACTGGTCTAAAACTACAATTGTAGATCGGAAAATTGAAAATATTTTCAAGAACTAAAGACAGAAAATTCTGCTGAACAAGAATACCAGCTTTGGATAGGACAGTGCAAAGAGATTTGGGACCAGCGGTTTAAGATTAAGGAGGATATTACAGCAGCCTAACTACAGAACCTGTGAGTGTGTTATATAACCTGAGTTACTGTTATACTAATGTAGAGCCAAACTGAATATAATTACTATAGCATGTTGATTTTCGTAGAATTATTTTACTTAAGGCTTTAGCAACACGATCGATTAAATCCAGATCTAACTCTTGAACGAGGCTGCTGCCACATGAAATCAGGTAATTACATTATAATTATTTGTAAAAGGGCCAAAATTACTGTTAAACTATTGCAAATAGAGAACCTTAAGCTTCCGTTATCGTTTGGAATCAAAAATGTCCTTGACATTGTTTTATTGGCTCACAATTGCCCTCCTCACTAACAGACTTCCAGCTTGGAAAACAAACTACTTTAAAAATTAGTTTTTTTTCTCCTTTCTCAAGTCAAAGAACTTTATGTCAAATTCTTTCTCTTTGGTGAACAAACAGACTTCATTTCTCTCTCTTTAGGTCAACAAAAATATTAAGCTTGGCAAGATTTCTCAAAATTTAATTTTCTTTCTCCTTTTTCTCTCTCTTCTTATTCATTCTTTCTTCTTATCCATTTTTCCTACTTTCCTACTGCTCTTCTCTGTAAAAGAGTCCAAGCTAGAAATGGCTTCCATCTCTTCAGAAGCAAAATCTATCTATATATATATATATCCATTCATTCAACCAACCAACAGCAAAATAGGAAGTGCAAAGATCATGTTCCAATAGAGGAGTCAGTAATGGTGGCTTGCCAGTTATTGTTCAAATGGGTTGTGGTCAGTTAATGGTGTTTGGCTTGTTTACATCGCAAAGTAGAAATCTTTTGCAACTGGGTTGTTGATTTTCAAAATAAGGCTCTTTTTATGGTGGGTCTTGGTCAATTAATGGTGTTAAGCTCATTTGCGTTGCAATGGAGAGGGTTTCTAGAACCGTGATATTGATTTTTGTCACAAATAGGCTATTTTTGATGTGGGTCTCTTAATCAACAAACACCATCAAAATACCCACCTGCGGCAGAACCCGACAAAGTCGACGAACTTGCTCCATCAAAACCACTCCTTCCTCTCTGCCTTTCACGGCCAAGAAACCTCAACAGCCACCACTACGCTTGGTGATCTTAATATCTGTTCCCTCGTCACTTTCTCTGCCGGCTAAACGAATTTTACTAAATGGTGAGCTTTATCTCAGCCATGAAATTTTGATGATGATTATGGACTTCAATTTGGAGTGTAAAAAAAAAGAAGCATATGAGTTTTTATTAATGAACTTGGAATGTTTCCCCTATGGTTTTTTTTAGAAAATTTCATAAACTGGCGTTATTTGTGCCAGAGTTACGAAAGATAGAGAGATTTTGCTTAATTATGAAACGTTTCAGCAATTTGGTATCAAAACATAGCAGAATACATTGTTTTTGTGCACATAATAAAAGTGAAATATATTGTATCCGGGCACATAATAAGTGTATCTGTATGTGAACAATATCTCTGTAGCGGAATACACTATCTGTGCGTGTATCAATATTAAAATATATTGTATCTGCACACTTAATAAGTGTATCTGTGACAACATATCTGCCTAACTGTATCAGCACGGATAATAAGTGTATACAGGTTTATTTGCTATAAATTCCCAAATTATCGCTAGATTATGTAATTTTTTTAACATTCGCTATTTCGGTAAATATAGGGCCTTAGTTTGTTGTGTCACATAAAGGGTGGGCAGTTTTGATTGGGTTTCTGATATTTTTCTCAGGTGGATGAGGGATAATTCTAATTCACCCCTTTATTTTAGATGTGGTCATGGTTATAAAATGGATTAATGGGAAAGTGGGACAATTTAATGGTTTTTTATCCATGTCAAATGCTCAGTTGGAGAACTGATATATTTGAGGAAAATCTGGCCCTCGTTTTAGAAGGTGAAGACACTTTTTACGCCAAAAGATAATGGAGGGTAAAAGTGCTATATTTTCGATAATGTAAACATAATTTTGGCCCTTTATTCTTTTTTCATGAAACACAATTACAAAATATTCTGACTTTCATGAAAAGATGTTGAGAGGAGAAGATTCATAAATACACATCTAAGAACTGGTAAATCTGGAGTTTGACAGTAGAACATGAAAGAGTGAGAAAAACCATCTCAACCAACCTTCCCTTATTTTAATCATCTATGTGTACAATTTTGTACTTTTTGTTGAATTAGACAACTATTTGTCTGACAGTAGTGTCCGGGTTAGCTTACGCATTGAATGGGTCATTAATAACCTTGTCTAATCTTATAAGTTATATGAGAGAACATCTATCCTAACATCTGCATTTTTGAGGCACTTGTCTTGAGGCTAGGCTGGACTTTGGAGGGCCAATATTCATTTCCATAAAATTATCACTCGTCATAAAACATCACTAATCTTACAATATCACTTTCTGTTGAATGTAGTCATTTCTTTGTATAAAATACTGTCTTGTTTAGATTATGCATTGAATGTGGTCATTTTCTGGTCTTATTTGTTCTTATATGAGTGCATATCTCTCCTAACATCTGCTTTTTTGCAGCACTCATCTTGGGGCAATGCCAGACTTTGGAGGAGCAATATTCATTCCCATAAAACATCAGTGGTCTTACAACCGGTCTAGAAACCTTGCCTTCCCCTTTGGTGAGTGTCATTCTATCACTTAACGCTCCAGCAGTAGTTCCACTTCAACCATGCTGTTGTGATTCCATGAGGCATCTTCATTTATCATACATTCTCCTAGACATTATTTTTTATCAGGTAAAGTATTTCAGTAAAATAACAAAATCATCTTGGCTGTATACAAGAGGTATACCAAGAAAAGGAGAAACCGACAAAATATGGTTCTCTTCAAAAGACACCCAATCTTCCATATAAACAGGAACTACATGGGTGCACCAAAACAAAATTACGGATCAGAGACTACTCCTCAAATGAGCAAAGCTCATCCCCACCCCTTCAAAAGCTCTCCTATTTCAATCCTTCCAAAGGACCCACATCAAAGAAAAAGGAATACATTCCAAGCCTTGTGTCTTCTTTTCCTACCTCCCCTCTTACATCTGAACATCAACTCCTTCATGGATCTTGGCCTACATGCCATTCTCCTAGACATTGTGCCTATATTTCTGAATTGTTTGCATTTAGGCATCATAATCCCATCAAATCTCACTTCAACTTCACTTTTGTTATGCTAGCTAAATTATTTATTATAATCGTGGTGTTAGGGTCAGCTTGCGCGAATTTCGATTAATTCTACAGGGTGCTGCAACCTCTCACCAGCACCAGATATTGAATGATTCATCCATCAAGACTTGCACAAATGGGAAGAAAATCATCTAGAGTTTCTTCTCCGTTGGGATTTGGACCCAAGACCTCATGATTCTAATTCCACTTCATTGATCATTAGGCCACAACCTTGGTGCTATATGCTAGCTAAACTTCCAGTGTGTATATTCAGTCTTCTTCTACAATTCTACTTATCCTAGAACTCTTACTCTAGATGCTTCCCCATAGTCTTGCTTTTGATTGAGAACATTGCTAGTTTCGCGATTTGGGTAATATCATATGCAAAAGTATAGGCCATGAGACATCATCCTATATAATGTTAGTTAGCTCATCCATAACTTGGGTAACTAAGTACCGGCTCAATGTCTTCACAAAAAACTTCTAGAGCAAGTGTCAGGAAGCATGCAACACTAGAAAAAATTAGAATAGGAAAGTTATATATGGTTTTAACTATTGTAATGATTAGTCCTTCATCTTGATGAAATTGAAATATGATGAAAAAGTTAATGCGTATGTAGACACACTGAACACTTACCAACGGAAGTAATCACTTCTAATACCTAGAGGTGCAGTGAGCAGTATATCAGTAATCCATGGAGACAACGGCCTCAGCGTTTTCCTCTCATGATGCACTGAAGGCATACTAGGTCCACTATCAGCAGATTTACTTGTTGAAGCATCGATTCCTTGGCTACTTCTGTCTGCTTCGCCACCCTGTTGCACAACTTTGTAGATCGGACGGTTGTAATGTGTCAAAATTCGTAGAATCTCTCCACATGCAAGAGCCCACTGTTCTGAATATTCCTTCTGCATTTAAGAGCAAAGAATTAGTATGAAAGCCTTTCTTTTGCAAGAACTAGAATGTTTGCTAGAAAGATCATTATATTCACATGGCTCAATTATTCAAATTGATAGTTCGAGATTTTGAATACCTCACTGCTTGGGCAAACCAATGATATAAAAGAAGCGAAAGGTGGACAACTTTTATCATAGTCCAGTGTGCCATCGATGATGCATGAAATAATTGGAAGAATTACAGTATGCCCATGCTCTGGGTGGTGAAGAACAAAAGTCGCTGGAAATCAAAAGCAATCAATCAAAAGACAGATAAAATCAATCAACCTCACAAATAGATGGTAGGAATAATCTTAATGCTGAACTTAAATCATGGTTATCATCTGGATTAAGGCTTATGATACCTAAAACATCATCAAAAAGACGGTTTTCCTTGGATGGATACCGGTTCCGTATCAGCTGCCGACAAAATACACATTATATTACTTTTCCAGAATGTTAAAAAAGATTCAACTAGATAGAGAAATTATGAAGAAAGAGAGAGTTGTTGGGAGGATAGTTTCTGATGTCAGTACATACCTCAGCTATATCTTCAGGAAATTGTTCTGATGTGAACTGAACAAAGTACTCAACATAGGCAGTAATTTGAGCCTACAAAGAGAATGAAGAAGGTTGATATGACTGAAGATACAGATATCAAAAGATAGAGAACAAAAGGAAAAACAAATGTCCTTCTTTAGACATTTAAATGTTCAAGAAGATAATGCAATAACCAAATCTATGACCTATTCAAATCCAAACAAAAAAAAGGCAAAGTCATAATGCAATAAGAAGGAGAGATAGAATTCTCTGAGGGATTTATCATTAAATTTAACAGTGGTTTAATCCCCTGGCTTTACGCCCTTCAGGAGGAAGGACTTCTCAGGTGATGGCCTTTATTCCATCTGCATCAGTGAGTGTGTACATTCCTCTTTTGGACTCACCTTTATTGGTCAAGCAGTGCATATTTACAGAATGTTTTGTTTTTCTTCCATGTTATTCCTGGCAGATATTACGCAGCAAGGGCAGCACCCTCAAAAAAATGAACAAGAAAATAGACAGAGAGATATATTTGAATGGACACATATTCAGAGTGCAATAAAATCCCAAAACCACAAACATAAGATTGGAGGCCTTCATAGAACAGAAAAGGTTAAGATCTATTAGTCCAAATACTCCACTTGCCAAACATCTCAGGCTGTAGTAGGAATTATTTAAGCAGCTGCAGCGCTTTTCTAATAGTAATAACTTTATCATTCATATAATCAGCAGTAAGCATCGACATATATCAAAGATTTTTTTATGGATAAGGTAATAAATTTCATTAAAAGAAGAGCCGAAACATGCCTACTACAAGTATACCAAAAAAAAACAGAAAACCTTACAAAAGGACATGGTTTTCTACTGAAGTTCCAATGGATTGCTCCTACTTTTAAATACGTACAGGGTCAATGAAGCCCTACAAAGTACCAAATGTATGCACATTGTGAAAAAAGGAGCTGTCGACTTAATGCTTTACACCGTGTACAACATCAAATTTTCCTTCAAAAGATGTATAATTCATTTTGCGAAGATGCAGATGCAGGATTGGAAATAGATGGAGTATTGTCCCATCTTGCATTTGGTGGACAATCTGGACAGTGAGAAATTCCAGATGTTTTGAAGACATTAGCAGTTCAGTTCAAATGATTAAGTTGAATTTCTCAAGACTTTTCTTTTTTTTGGTCTAGCCTGAGATACATAGAAGATGTTGCTTCTATCATAGACACCCTAGTTTTTGTTAGATTTCTGGAGCAGTTTTTCTTCTTTTTTCACTTGTAAATATGATAAGCACTAAGCACAGCCTAAGTGCTGTTTTGATAAATATATAAAATATGTTACCTTCTCAAAAAAATGATGTATAGTTCATTTCCCCCAAAAAAGTGCAAGGATGCAGAAAGGAACTGTCTACCAGATTGACTTCTTTATCCTCCATCCAGATTTATGTAGTAATTTGGTGTAATCAATTGCACATTGGCTCTACAGAACGAGCAGTACAATTGACAGCTAAATGAGCACAAAAGCAGGTGTTTAAGCCTTTAAAGGCTTCTTTATGGCTTTTGCACTTCGAATATCTGGTGCAAATGTTAAAACCCTTGTTTAAGTAGGTTAACTTGTGTATGAAATGCCTTGTAAGAAGTACCTCCAAGTAAAGCAATCAACTTTAGAGGCATTTTGATTCTCCAGATTATTTTCAAGGTTTCAACATCTTGCTCTAGAAAATTTTAGCACAAGTTCACATAAAACTTTGCTTTCCTTTCCCGACAATCAGATCATAGAACATCCAATTCCTTTAAATAATAAATCTGGTCAAAGAACTAGGTAACCATCTCAACTTCCAAATCTTGTAGTTATTTCAGTGAAACAGAAGAGAAATGAGAGGAACTCGTCTTGATTATTCCCTCAAGCATATATGGTATACATTACTATGTTTACATGTCCTAAAAAGAGGAAATCAATACTTAATTAAAATAGGAGTAAACTAAGCTACCTACTACATTATATACATTCTAGAATATTCACCAGATATTCTAAATAGCCTGTTTGGCCAAGCATTTGGGAGGCCAAAAGTGCTTCTTATTCCAAAAAGTACTTATTTTTTAAATAAAAGGTGAGGTGTTTGGCTAAAACTTTTGAGAGAAAATAAGTGTCTTTGAGGAGTAGCAGAACATGTCTTTCAAAAGCTAAAAAGAAGATCTTCTCTAAAAGCATTTTTTTAAAGCACTTCTGAGAAAAAATACACTTTAGAAGCACATTCAAAAAGTTCAGCCAAACACTAATTGTGGCTCAAAAATGCTTTTTAAATTTATTGGTCAAAAATAAACTGCTTCTTGCCAAAAATACTTTTTAAAATTGCACTTTTGAGAACAACACTTTCCAAAATAAGTTGATTTTAGAAGCTAGGCCAAACAAGCTATAACACTCCCCCTCAAGTTGGTGCATACAAAGTATAAGTACAAGGCTTGTTACATATACATATAACTTGTTCTGGCACCAACTAGGAACTTGGTGAATATGTTGATCATTTGACCGCAGAAGAACCTTGTGGCAGTGTCGCCTAAGAGTAGCTACTCTGACAGAATGATAATCAATCTATATGTGTTTGGTCCTCTCGTGAATTATTGGATTAGGTGCAATGAGTAGTACGGCTTCATCCCACATGAGTTCCATTTTTTGATCTCATCACACTCTCATAGCCCGAAATTCTGCTTTTGTACATGACCTAGGAATCATATTTTGTTTCCTACTTTTTCAAGACACCAAATCTTTCCCAACTAGAACACAATATCCCAAAGTGGATCGTCTATCACAGAGTAACCCCACCTTGTCTACATCTGAATATCCAACAATTTCTCATGTCATCAATCTTTCTGAGGTAGTCTTTTCCCTTAAACAACTTTTATATATCCAAAGATGTGAATAAATACATTCCAATGACAGAAAATCCAACAACTGACTTACAACACTAACTGCAAAAGGTAATTTTAAGTCGAGTCACGATGAGATAATTCAACTTTCCTACTAACATCCTATATCTTCTACTCTAGGAATACTAAGAGGCTCCCCTTGGCCTGGTATGAGACATGTGTCATGGACCAACAACCACATAAAACAATTAACTTCGTAAGGGGCTTCACGCTTCTAGCCATAGAAAAGCCTCCCCTATCCACCCACCCCGCCCCAATCTAAGTATCTAGACAAGACCTTATTTTCATGTCATTTCCTAACTTGATATTTGCATTGGCTTCAAAGGTGGGCCATAAGCTACAGATATGTTTCCAAACTCCTTGTCCATGAGGGGAGAGTACATAACCTATGAACCGAGGACTTTGATTCCAATAATTGTAGGAAATTACCCTCATAACCAATTGTCTTCCTTTCGGTACCTCCATAGCTACTTTATAAGAAAACGATTATTGTGCATCCACAGATTTCTAATGCCAATTTTTTTTTCTCCATAACTACCTTATCCCACTTTACAAAATTAATACACCCCCTAACTTTGTGCTTATCCCGTTAAAAGTTTCTCCTGGTTATATCTAGCTTTTTTTGTCCCACTTATAGATATAGGAAATAGAGATATGAGATCAGTGAGTAGCGAGTTAAGGACACTATTAAAGAGAATTGGTCTACTAGATAGTCTTGTCCCAAGTAGCAAGACTCATGTGGCACCTCTCCTCTATTTTTTTTCCACACTTGTTTTGTTTGTATCTCGTTGCTAAAAGGCATACCCAAATAATAGGGAATTCTCCAATTTAACATCCCAGAACCTCCCCTAACCATTCAATATCTTGAACACCATTGACAACATACCTAAAACTTTTTCCCAGATTTATCCAGAGTCCCAACGCTACTTCAAACACTACTAAGACAACACTTGAGTATCTTATTTCTGATTCTTCAACTCCACAAAACAAAAAGTGTCATTTTCGAAAAAAAGAGAAACTTCAACTCCAATATTCCTTGAATTGCCTCGCTGGAATTATCTAATCAATACTAGAGACTAGGTGAGTGGTCATCCAAGTCTCTTCGAATCGCAAAAGATGGTCCCAGTATATCTATTTTATCTTTGTTTGAATGTGAGTCGTGTCGGCTTGGTAAACACACATGCCTCTTTCCCAAAGTGCATCAATAGTATGCCACCTCTATGTTTCATATCATTCATTTGGATATATGGGGTTCAAGTCGTATCAACTCTTCCTTAAGCTTTTATTATTTTGTTACTTTAATAGATTACTATACTCTATGCAAGTGGTTATTTATAATGAAGAATAGATTTAAGCTACCCTCTATCTTTCAAAAATTTCATGCTGAAATTCGCAATCAATTTGGTATTTCCGTTAAGAAGTTAATCACTGATAATGCCCGAGAATACTTCCCTCTCTTCTTTATGACATCCCAGCGCGTATTGCACTTCTTTTCATGTGCGCGTACTCCTCACCAAAATGGAGTAGTGAGTGAAAGAATAGACATCTTATTGAAATACCTCGAACATTGCTCATCCATAATCATGTCCATTTACGTTTTTGGGGTGATGTCGCTATTAATGCTTGTTATTTAATCAATCGCATGCCTTCAACCAGAGTCCTCACTCAGTCCTCTATCAGGACAAAAATTTATTTCCCCTTCATTTACGTGTGTTTGGTTGCCCTTGTTTTATTCATAGCCTTACCAATGGAAAAGATAAACTTCAGCATAAGATTTTTAAATGTGTCTTTCTCGAGTATTCTCATCTACAAAAAGATTATAGGTGTTTTGATTTCTCTACCAACACAAACTTCATTTCTGGAAATGGTACTTTTTCCAAAACTTCTCCATATTTTTCTCCTAATATGGAAAATCAAAAGGCCATAGCAGTCCTTCCCATTCCAACTATTCCAACCCCAGCTCCACCTCCAACCCTTAATGCTTATTCCCGACAACTTCAACCTCCTTCTAAACTTGCTAATCTAGTTGATGTTTCTAAATCTAATAGAGGTGCACAAAGCAATCTTGGTGATTGCTCCAACAATGTCTTCTGCTTCAATCGATCACTTATCAGATAATCTTTCTATTGCTCTTCCCAAAAGTACTAGAATTACTACCAATCAAACTCCCGTTATGCTCATTTAAGTTATCATCACATGTTTCCTTCATATCATGCCTTTCTTACTAGTTTATCATCACTAGAAGTTCCTAAGATTATGGTAGAAGCATTGGTTCATCCAGGTTGGCATCAAACTATGATTGAGGAAATTAGTGTTTTGCATGATAATGGTACTAGAGAGTTTGTTCCTTTACCTGAAGGCAAAACCATAGTGGGTTGCCATAGGGTATTCACTGTTAAGGTAGGTTTTGATTGAGCTATTGATCGTCTGAAACGAGATTGTTGCGAAGGGATATACTCTAATTTATGGCATCGATTATGGAGATAATTCTCAATAGATGCCAAGATGGTTTTTGTCTATATTCTAATCTCTACGAGAGTAATGAATCACTGGCCCCTTTTTCAACTTCCAATCAAAAATGCATTCCTACATGGAGAACTTGTTGAAGAGGTATATATGGAGCAACTCAGAGAGAGTCTAGACTAGTTTATTAACTTCGTCAATCTCTCTATGGTCTCAACAGTCTTCTAGAGCATGGTTTGGCCGTTTTAGAGTTGTTGTTCAACAGTTTGGAGGAACGATCCCTATAGAAGCTAATGACTCTGTGTTCTAGGCATTCATCTCATGGCATACATATTTTTTTAGTTGTTTATGTTGATGATATTGTTATTACTATAGATAATCATGAAGGTATTACTAAACTCAATCAACACCTCTCAAATCACTTTCAAGACTAAAAATTTAAGCAAGCTAAAAGTAACTTTGTAGGCATTGAAGTGGCACAATTTGGTCATGGTATTGTTATTACTCAAAGGAAATATGCCTTGGACATTTTGGAAGATGTAGTAATGTTGGATGCCAAACATGTGGACTTTCCAATGAATCCAAATACTAAGCTTATTTCAGGATAGGGGGAGCCTCTAGAAGATCCTAGCAGATATCGAAGACTTGTTGCAAACTCAACTATCATATGATCATACGACCAGACATCTCATTTGTTGTTAGTGTAGTTAGTTTATGCAATCACCTTGGGTTAGTCACTGGTATTGCAATATATCAAAAGCTCTCCAGGACAAGGTTTATTGTATGAAGAAAAGAGACACACCAACATTGTTGGATATTTTGATGCAGATCGGCAGGTTCTTCTAACCAGTGGTCCACTTCAGGTTATAGTGCTCAAATTGGAGGCAATCTAATATCTTGGAAAAGTAAAAAGCAAGTAGTCACAGCTAGATCAAGGCAGAGGCTGAATATCGAGCTATGGCACTAGATTCGTGTAAGTTTATATGGTTGAGACAATTTCTCCACGAATTAAAGATGGGAGGAGTTGAACTGATGAGACTAATTTGCGATAACCAAGTTGCACTGCATGTCGCTTCTAATGCAATATTCCATGAAAGAACGAAGCACATTGAGATAGATTGTCACTTAATTCAAGAGAGGATTGAGTTAATATACATCACCACAAGTTTTGTCAACTTAAAAGATCCACTGGCGGATGTTTTCACAAGATCAGAGAATATTCTCATTTCTAAGCTATTCAATTATACCTTATTTAAATATTCTCATATTTATACTATCTAAATATACCATAATTAACACTCACCGCAAACTGGAGGAGTCAATTCTATATTTGCATCGTCTTTAACAACTTTAAATCCCATCAACTTAAGGGAATGATCAATCAATTTAATTCACAATATTTTTTCTTCCTCTAATTTCACATGGTATCAGAAATGGTATCAGAATAGGCAGAGGTCCTAGGATCAAATCTAACTGCCACCCATATCAAAAAGAATTACCATGTGCTTGTCCCATGAAAGAGAATCATGCCCGCACATGAGGGGGCGTGTTAAGAATATAATTAACTAATAAAGTGTACTCTCTCTAACAGCTTATACTTGTAGATAAAGAGAAACGGAGATAGGGAACCCCTTGTCTTAAACCCTCAAAAGTCGAGAAGAAGCCTTCTACTGACCCATTGATGATGATTGAAAATCTAACAAATAAATGCAGCTTTCGGTCCAACCAATCCACTTATCCCCAAACCCCATGTGATGCAACTTTGGGAAGTGCAAAATCAAGAACCAATACAAGAAAAGATTAACATTATGTTTTAGGGTCCTTTTGATCAAGTTATGGTGTACATGAAATTAAGGCATTCATGGCTTTTCTTATCTTAGCTAACCCTAGTAGTAAAAATAAAATTGAATAGAGAATATTAAATAGACAATCTTATTAGGTGAATACTCTTGGTGAGTTGTGTAGGCTCATCTCTTAACCTCTACATTAAATATCTTTTGGTAAGATTATTCATGTATGAGTTCACTCCTCCCCTCCCATGAATTTAATCTTGTAATTGTTTGTTCAAATTAGAGAATTGTGAATCTACATGCATTACAGTTGAGAGTAATGACATCAATAATGCATGGCAAACCCATAGTGCAGCTACATCCATCCACATGAATAAAAAATAGAAACAATCAAAGAACTGATCTCCAAAAATATGATAAAATGTACTTACCCCAACCTAAGCAATGAAAAATAAATAAGGTATTTGTAATTTTAAGAAAATAATAGCACCTTCCGTTGTTGTGCATCTTGAGGGGGAGGCCAAAATATTGAAGAGTATTGAAGGCCATCAATCCACCTCTCGCATGTAGCGGCCATATAACTGCTGTCAATCCAAGAATTTTATCGATATGAGAGGATGCTCACAGATTAGGCCATCAAGTACCACTATGACCACTACCAATCTAGGATCCACAGATTGTAATTTCAACATCTAGGATCCTAGCAAAGGATGGTCCAGAACTTCTAACGAGCAAAACCACCTCAGAGCTTCAAGATATCTCTGAAATAATATGCAGGTTACGGAAATGTAAATTCCGTAATTAAATAGTAAGCAGATACTAACTACAACATATGACTATTTGTCCTGCAAAACAGAAAAACACAATGATAGTCAAAACTGTTAGACAGATGCATAAAGGAAAGCATCTTTCAAGAGATAAAAAAAAGAAGGTTAGTTAGTTTGATCAAATCAAGCACCAAAAGTTGTATGTGAAAGAACTATTAGAGGATTTCCATAAGAAATCTAGAGGGAAAACGTACTGTTTCATATATCAAGTTTTTCATTCAATGACGGCATCCTTGCTGACACAACGAAATATAAATCCAAAACTCAACGAAAAGTAGAACATCAGAGAGAAATGAAAATGAAACTGGCGAAATAGGGGAATATGGTAATTCACTTAACAGCCCATTAAATTGGCAGTTGGCACAAACAAAAATCATATGACCTGTCCAAGAATTACAAGGAAAATTGATTTTCAAGCTCAACAAAGAATTATACAACAACTACGCCTCAGATTCAAACTAGTTGGGTTAGAATGTATGAATCCTCAATATCATAAGTATGTTTTGCTTGGGTCCATATCATTTCAATACTCCATAATTATGGATTATCTAACACTAGGGGTTCCTAATACAGATGTGGAGCCACCATTGTAGCTACAGGCTTTAGCTTAAACCTTGTATTTCATATGTATAATTGATATGTAAAGCTACAAACCTTTTGTTTGTAGTTTATGTTTGATGTTACTACAGATGATTGGTTTCAGTCATAAAGAAACATATCTTGTTGTGGGTTCTCTACTTACGGTATAAAATCATTTATCTGATAAAAAAGAATATATCCAAAACTAAGAATGGATTGCAATTCAAAATCCATAAACTAAAAATCCTCGACTCCGCCTTTGCTCTAATAATACTCTAATGGTTATATCTTTAATTAATGTACAAAGAGTTTTCAAGTAAGCACCCGTCTGTAACGAGTTATATTCATGGCATAACACATATATTAGACCCTAAACTTAGCTTTAAATTTTAACTTTGACCTCCAACTTTTATAATGCATAAACAGACACTTTAACTATCCAACTTTTAAATAAATAAACACATGAGTCCTAAATGGCAAAATATACGTAGGACAAAAAATGACATGTAGATGACATATAGGACATGTGTGTTTATTTGTTCAACTTTACACAAGTTCAAGTATCTACTTGTGCACACCCAAAATTGAAGGGCATAAATGTGATTCGAAGCCAAGTTAAAGGGCATATTAATGTATTATGCCTATATTCAAAGTAAACTTGGACAGTATGAAAATCAATCTAGGGAAACATTAGCAAGTAAAAAAAACATATGCATAAATAAGCATAAGGAATACAATGGACGGAATCTATTCAACTATAAACTAGCAACATGAATTGTGTGGGATGGTTGAGATCCCTCCACCCTTAATAAGAGTTTTGCATTCGAACCCTTAGAAATAGAAAAAATCCCTTTGGCAGAGTCTCCCCTAAAAATCGAACCTATGAATTTAGTCCATCTCCAATGTGAGTATCAGACATCAAGTGAAAATTCAAAAAAAAAAAAATTTGGTAAAGCTCAACAATTTTATAAATTACAAATTACTGGAATAACATTATTTTAGTTCCAATAAATATTTGTAAATAAACTTATTAACAACATATATTTTCTCTTGATCAACAAAAACCGAATCTCCATACTTCCTAACCAATTTCATTATGAACTGATGCAAAAGCTAGACAAATCAACAACATCAGAGATATTAACTACAAATCACATAGAGAAACGGAGCTTCAAAAATATAGAAAAAAATTCATTGTTATAGCAGAAAAATATAATACCTGAAATTTGAAGATGAAATTTGAAGAAGATTGTTTTGGTTGGAGGAAAAAAGTAGAGAGAGAAAAGAAATGAATGTGAAGAGAGAGAAGAAGAGAAGAGATCTTTAGCTGAGCTCTCCCTCTTCCTTCAGATTTGCAGACGTGGCATTGAGATATTTTTCTTAGGCACTTAATGGCCATGTGTCATGTAATTCAACACCATCATGAATCATCATCACATGTACCCATGACAAACACCCATACATACCACTTCATTTTGGCCAAATATAGAAAAATTGAAAAAAAAATTTAGAGATAATACATTAAAATCCTCTGAACTTACCAATAAAATTTACTTTAGCATTTTAACTTTATATATAATTATTTACTTTTTTATTTCATTTTGAGTGAATTTAAATTCACTCGGAAGGAAATGTTTGATATAAAGATCAATAGTGCAGGGATTATTAATACAGAAATTAATAACAAAGAAATTATTTTTATCAAGTGTTTGGTTCATTACTTCAGGCTAATTTTGTAAGGGGTTTAAGCTCTGCAAGAAAAAAAAATTTCAATTATACTCTTGACTTATTATGAGATTTTTTATTTCATATAATTGAATCAATTTAGATAATTGACCACAAATATTTTTTTTTATAGCCTTTCAACAAGTTAGGAGAAGGAAAAGTTTGTTACCATGTTCACTATTTTCTCATTTAAATTATTTAAGGGTAAATAATTGTGATCATTATAACCTGAAGTTAATATCTCAAAAGTTCACACAATTATAAGAATTTCTAGAAAAAAGTTATTCAACATTGTTTTACATCAATAAAATCATTCAACTTAGGACTTTTATTATATATACAAAATTGCTCCTTATCATAAAATAAAAAAATAGCAACATAAATTAAATTATTTTTATTAGCAAAAATAACTCTTAAATCCACACATCAACATTAGCACAGTAGTTAATAATAATTAGATAAATAACTCACATTTTAGCTACAAATAACTCTATTTAAATAATAAAATTTGTAAGCGGATCAATTTAAATAAATTTATTAATATAAATATAAAATATAAAACCAAGAAAATAAACAAAATAAAAGAATTTGAGGGGATATAATTGTCTTAACATATATTAAACTCATGGTATTAGATCTATGTATTACTAATACCCCAAATGGAAAGTGTTTAGTTATACACCCTATAATACCATGGAGGGTGTATGCCTAATCCATGGATTAGTTATATATAGGTCCAAAGTTCCTGCCAAATATAATACTGCATAATATCACACATAATACAAAAAATATTTTTTCTAATACTCCCTACTAAACAAACCCCTAGGTTTATAAGACCAATCTCACTTACTTTAGCACTTTATCTTCGATTTTGATTTTTCAGGTCAAGGTCATTTTTTTCTTAAATTCGATTCTTTAATTTGATGTTTGATGCAAGGGTCTTACACTTTTGATACACCCTGAAGAATTAATTTTTTATTAATAAAAATTAATTATATATACAATTGAATTATTTATGCACAAATTAAGTAGCAGAGATTTACAATTCAAATAGTTATTTCAAATATTAATTTTCAAGAGGAGTCCAAACGTTTTGCTGCTGATGTAAGTCATGTAACGAAATTTGTCAGTCCTTATTTTTTTTAACAGTAACTGGAGGCGCAATATTTTTCACAGAGATAAATATGGTCTCATAAGCACAATAATGATGTTTCATAATGAGATATATCATCACTTAGTACTGATTTAGGTGTTTTATATTTTGATTTTGATTCTTTTTTTTCATTTGTATCGAAAAATTATTTTAAAAGACACCAAATCAAATCGAATCATTGTTGGCAAAATTGAACCAAACTAATTTGGTTAGAATACAGTGCACATTTTCCAAAATCAAAGAATTAAATTGAAATTTAATAAAATCAAACGAAAAATTGAACGTTCAATCCTACTCAATTATCATTTTGAAATTACATCTCAACCGGCTTGTTTCATGTTAAAATTACAACTTCATTGTTTATATACCATTTAAACACAAGAGCATTATTCAATATAAATTAGATAAATATAAAAAGATATAAAATATTCAATTAAAAATACCAAAAAAAATTATGTTAGCTGAATTTAACTTAAATATGTGTTTTTTATTTATAATTCAGTTCAAATGATAGGAAAAAATTTTATCTTCGACACGAATAAAAAAACTCTTATTTTTACTAATAAAAATACTAAAAATATTATAACTAAACATACTAAATATTAGAAAAATAGTAATTGTTATACGGCGAAATACATTAAAAATCTCTTAAACTTTTTATAAAATTTTATCTCAACATGAACAATAACTTGTTCGATTAAACACTTTCTAGCAAAATATTGTGATGTGTAAAACTATAAAAGCTTATGTGAATATCTTGATTATTTTGTGTATAAAGTTATCCTTTATTTTCTTTAAACAGTTATATTTCAAGTCTGATTTCTCTATTTAATCTAGAGTAAAAGGTTCTTATTTTATGAAGCAAATGTTCGATGCACAGTACATATTTATTATATATAATAATTTTTTGAAACTAGTGAAGTATTTTCTTATTTTAATATCAAAATGAGTACGAAAATGTTGATGTTATTGTGCATTTCAATATTAGATATTAAAATAAGTGCATAGTAACTTGTAATCATAAAATAAGAAAAGTTTGGTGTCATTTGTAACTCATGTAACCGCAAGAAACGTTTTTCATCATTTTCTACTACTAACTGCAGTGTTAATTCTTAAATCACATTCGTATATGGAAGAAATTACTCACCTATTTAAAGGATGTTTTGTTTCATGTGTTGTAATAGAGAAAAAAAAAGATTAAAAAAAATGAATGAGAATTTTTATATTGTGCTTATATTTTGAGACTAGTGTAGTGAAATAGAGAATTGAAACAAAAAAAAAAATTATCTAATTTTTCAATTTTAACTACTCAAAATGATGAAATATTGGACTATTCAACAAATTTAGAATTGCTTGAGTTATACGATATTGTTAAACTATTTTATTCTAGAAGGGACAAGTTATAAATTATACGTATATAGCTTGTATCAACAAAGGTATAATGTATCTGGACGTGATATATCTTAAACCCAGAGATATATCTGAAATCGAAATGCGATGTATCAAAGAGTCGAGTAATGAATCCAAAATGAGGCGAAAATGTTAGCAGAACGTCGAATGAGGTATCCTAAACCAGAATACAATGTATCGAAACGTTGAATGACATATTCGAGATTCTTAAATTTTTAAGAGATTTTTTGTAATTTGAAAACGAGTAAGAATAGAGTGTAATTAGCTCTTAACACTATGAAAATGATATAAAATATATAAGATTATACAAATTAAACTTGAATTGCCTTAACCAAAAAAAAAAGCAAATTATTTATACCTCAACTTAATTTTCTCTTATTATTATTATTATTATTATTATTTGTTTATTTATTTTAATTTCAATTATAATTTATAATATATTCACCCATAAACTTACCTTTCACTTTTATTGGCATTTTTCTACCACATGATACATTTATTATTTTTTGCTCATTTCCCATTTTTTTTCTTTCCCTAAGTCCTAGTTCATAAACAACTAAACAAGGGACAAAAATTCATTGTCGTTTAAGTACTGAAAATGGTCTCCACATGCTCAATTAAAATATCCAAAATGGGTTGGTGATTGAATTATTTAAAAAAATGTTTGGAACTCTTAATAAAGAAAGTGCTTAAGGGCCCTAAGCATGTTTTAGTTTAATACTAATAATAGAGGTTACAATAATTATTTAAATAAACAAGTGGAGACATTGCCAATGGGACAACTGTTCACCCTGTTTGCTTTGACAGACAATTTAATAAATATTATGATTAATTAATTACACTAAACAACCCCATATTTAATATGATTCTGATCTAAATAATGCTGGTCATTATCACGCTTTTTACTACTTGGTTTGTTTCAAGTTACACTTGCCTTTATTTTGAGGAGGAAAAAAAGAATATTTTCTATTGCAAATATCTGTTTCATACACAGAAAATATTGGGTTAAATGGCAAAAATGTAAATGATTGAGGTAGATTGTGATTAATTAATTTTATTTTCAATCAGTAGGAGTATATGTTAGCTTACAATATCTATGAAGCATTTACTTATTTATCAGGTAAAAGAATTGATTCTAATAATTCAATTTCAAAAATTATTCATTATATGAGTATTATTGAGAGAAAAAAGTGATATATTATAACTATTTCTTGAAAAAGTATTTTTGTAAAGTAATAATTTGGGTTTGGCTGATCAATTTAAACAATTTATGTTTGCCTTAAAGTTTTAATATAATATTGCTTTCGGCAAAGCTGCTACTAGTCAAAAGTAATATCTTTTTTTCTTTTCATAAAATTTTAACCAAATACATCTGAAATAAAACACTTTTGGCTAATCAATTAGCCACTTAAAACCAAAAGAAAAAAATTCTTTTCTTTTATCTTAATTATTTTTATTTTATTTATTCATGGGGTAATGTTTTAATCATGATTGAGGTATAAAGTATAGGTTCATTAACATACTGCTTCGATCATTGTTACCTATTATATTGTATTATTATTATATTAAATGTTTGATTTAATTATAACTTAATATATATATATATTATTAAATTTCTTTATTATGTAATAGTAATAATGAGAATTCTCATTTCATGGAACAATTGATTTGCAGTGTTTCCATTGTGACTTATTTTTTTCTAATTATATCCTTACATAGTATTTCATAATTATCCATTATCCTTTATTATTTAATTCTAGTCAAACTTTCTATTCTAAAATATTATCAAACAACAACAAATAATACCGTCTAATCAAAATTATATTCACTATAAATATAATATAATAAATATTGATATAACATAATATATTATAAAATAATACCTAAACAACAATCAAAAGAATGTAACACCTCCAATCAAAAGGTATAATACTATGACATTTTCATATTTATAATAATTTGAGTGCAACAAACCCCTCAAAATCAAAAAATATATATATAAAAAAAGATGCAACGGATGAAGCAACGGGTAGGGGAAATATCTACCCGATGTCTAGTTATTTGAAGTAGAGAGACTCAGAAGCTGACAACAAGGAAAATGGGCAGTAGAGTTTTGAGGGGCAGGGGACATAAATATCTTGTGGAGTAGAAGATATTTAGAACAAGGGCCTCATGTTATATCCAATGGCTAACAATTATTTGATTTTGTTTTTATTTAAATTTTCATATTTGATTTTAATTGTACACGTGGCACAATTTCCTATGAGATTTCAATCTCCTTATAGCTACTTTCCCATAAACTTCTATTTTTCGGATGGACCTGCTGTTTCAATGGGCATAATGGCAACATTCATGTCATGCATACATTTTGAACGTTTCGACTTCTCATTGGTCAACCACTCAATTGTTGAAATGAATATTTCTTTTTATTTTCAATTTTTGGGTCGATGTAGTTTTTATTTATCAATATTTAAAGTTAACATGATTTTTTATTTAGTATTTAATTATTTACTCATTTTAAATATTATTTTATTTGTTTAATAAAATTTATTTATTTTTTTGTTTGATAGGATGTTTTGAATAAGAATAAAAATATATTCAATTTTTTTTTAAAAAAAATTTATTGAAATTTCAAGCTAAATTTAGGATCCAATATATGTATCATTCCTAAAACTATGGATTGAGACATGGAAAATAAGTTAAAATTCAGCAATGTGTAAATTAATATGCGTTTATTTATTTTTATTAAATAAAGCTACCTTATACTATAAGGGGGTCTTACTGTTTTTTTTTTCGTTTGATGCTTTGGAACCCAAACAATAAAAGGACAAAAGATTTGAGGAAAAAAATGGGTCCTTGAAATTGAAAAGATATTAAGGATTCATTTGATTATGCGATATGAAATTATAAAATAAAATTAAAATTTTATTTGAATATGAGATTTGAACTTTTTGTGTTATATATTTTCTCATAAACATAAGTATCAACAAATTGTAAAACTATAAATATATAACCCCAATTATCTATTCAATCTTACTGAATAGAATTTTTGTTGAAGTTAGGTTGGCAGCTAATAAAAATATTTTTCAATTAGTGCCATTGTTGGCAATTTCACATTTAAAAATGCATTAATTTCGTGCTAAAATCAAACATATTGCGAATTTCAAACGCACATCATTAATTTTGTCATTTTTCATATTAACTTGCTTTAAACTTTTACATACGTAGTCGAAAGAGAAGAATTTTTATTACGAAAAATCAAAAATATGCCCTTACCCGTTCTTATTTATATTCACCAAATCAATTCATACTTTATCATTTATATTCATCAAATTTAAAGTAATAATAAATATGTTGTTGATGATAATAAATTTTAAAAAGTAATGAAATGTTTATAAATTTTATTTACATATAAAATAAATGGTTAGTAGATATAAAGGTTAGTGCTAAAAAATGTAATTTCATCTCATAAGATGAAATTAGCGTGAAATCACATGTCAAAAAGTTGATCTTATCTCACAATTTTATATCGTGATATTATATCGCATGATTAAACGCCTACTAAGATTCTCTTTAAAACGATTGAATGGGCGGGAGGATCAACACAACTTGAAAAGTTAAAACAAGAAATTCAAATTTTTTTCTTTCTTGTCGACATAAATTAATCGAAGGATGATTATTGTAATTTTTGGATCAGTTAAAGGAATGTTTATTGGTTTACTATGATAAAACACACACATATATTTAACGTAGGGCCATAGTTCAAATATATAATTTTAGTCAAAATTCAAATGAAGAAAGCCAACAAAAAATAGAATTAAAATCACTTCTCATCTGGAATATTGGATGTCTCATTTTGTTACGTTTTTATGTGGGTAATAATTGTCAAGAAGGAGAACATATAGGACATACATTTGAGGGAAATTATTGACATAAATTAACGCTCATTAAAAAAAAATCAAAATCAACAAATGTATAATATTCATTATATATATTGAGTACTAATGAATATAAATATTTTTTTTTATAGTAAAAGGTCATTTAGGTTATCTAGATTACGTAGTAAAATTACCTTTTCTTTAAAAAATTGTTTCATGAAGTACTAAATCAAATTAATGAGCATGTTATCATACATAAAGTCACACGACAAAACTACCTAAAAGTTAATACATGAAAAAGGCAAATTCCAATTTAGCTTAAATTCCATAATTAGGATTAGATTCTTAAAGAATCTGCTATAGGAATTGTTGAGTTTTAAAAAGGTGTGAATGGAAAAAATGAAGAGTTGCGATTTTTATGAAGAGTTGTAACTTTTATGAAATGTTGTGATTTTTATGAAAAATTGTTACTTTTACGAAAAGTTGTGATTTTTATGAAAGGTGACGACCTTTCTGAAAGATTGTGACTTTTTCCAAAGGTTTGTGACCTTTCCGGTAAGGCACAATAAGAACTTTTTCGCACTACCCTTTGTTTTCTATAAATTGAAGGATTTCCTCTCATTTTAATATAGAATTCATGGACTTCTTCTTCAACTACTAAATCTAGTATTCTAAGTGTACTTTACTGTCGTTGAGTGGTTCGCTGACACCAGAGTTTTTGGTATCTATACTCTGGTGATTGAGATAATTTTACCCTGGGAGGTCATATTCCAAATCAAACCTCAGATACTAGAGGGGAATAATTTCCTTAAGGGGACATTGTGAAATTGGTACGTGTTTTACAAATTTTAGATTTGTGAATTAATTTCAGTTCTTCTATTCTTTTGTTCTTCACTGGTTCATTAAACTTGATAACTTCGTGTTTTTGCAAAGTTTGTTGGAATTAGTAAGATTCTTTAGACACATATTAACAACAATTTTTCTTTAAGAAAAATATTTCGTATATTTTTAAAAAAAAATATTTTTGATTTTAGTTTCTCTACTAGTTTTAATTTTCTAGTTGTGAAAATATTCTTAAACTTTGTTGTCTTACAAAGATGTTCAAAATTTTGTTCTAAATATATTTGAAACACAAGATGAACAAAAGGAATAACAATCTAGAACTACATAATTATTTCAAACAATCATCATTTGTAACATGTATATCTTCATAGTGTTTAAAATAATGTATAAAGAGTGTATTAATTTAAATATAATTTACATAAATTTTATAGCTTAAAGAGTTAATTACATGTAATCTTTTTTAAATTACTAAAATTTTTAAATTTTGAATACATCATTAGATTTCAAATACACAAAATTTTCAAATACATCACTGACATCTTGATACGTAAGTGAGGGATGTATTTGAGAGGAGATGAATGAATCAGAGAGGGGATAGAATAAATGGATACATTAGCAGCTATTCGAATACATATGTGAGGGATGTATCAGAGAATGAAGAATATATCCGAAAGGGTATAAGAATGTATTAGTGAGAGGAAAATGACGTATTCAAAAGAGATTTTTAAAAAAAATAATTAAATGGTAGAAAATTATAAAATTATGATAAAATAAGGTATATACTTCGATAATTTTTCTTTAATTTAAATATGTTAACTATCATAAGGGTTGTCATTCCTTTTTTTGGCACATGTAGTAGTCTCTCCAGTTCGATTTGGGTTCTATTGTGATTGAATATAAAGTTTAGAAATAAATAAGAATTTTGGTATGTGATCTTAGTAGTAATATATTCAATAAAATCTTATAAACGGAATATTGAGAGGGTTAAAGTGTAGCATATCTAATCACTATCTTGTGAAGATAAAAATGTTTCTAAAAGATATTTAACTAAATATAGTAAATTCAAGTAAAAAGAATAAGACATGGAGATAAAAATGTTTCTGAAAGATATTTAACTGAATATAGTAAATTAAAATAGAAAGAATAAGATAGAAACTAGCAAGTGGAGCAATGTAAATCGTACTAAAAAGGAATAATAACACAAAATTATGTGATAATCAAAACACTATAAATAATCGAAAATAAATTGATATCACTAGCAAAAATACAATATATAATACAATTAAAATAACGATAAACATCAACAAATTCAAATCCTCAAAAAGCAATAATTTTATATTCTAGTACGCTTCTTTCACACCTTCCAATCAATGAATATGATGTCCTCACACCTCTTCCCAAGGCCTATTTATTTTTATTTTAACTCAAAGAAGGGATGGTTTTTAGGGGGGGGTTAAGAAGCATTATTAAAATAATGAAAATGTCAATGGAACAATCTAGAACAATGAAGTGGAAGATCCCATGATGAAGTGAAACTTCTCCTGAGCACTCAAATAAAATAGAGAAAAAAAAAGTTAAAAGAGGACGGTGCCTACTGATAAAGTTGTCATTAAATTTATCATTCACCCTTGTTAATATAATTAAATTAATGAATTATTTATACGAATGTGTCAAATGGGATATCGTGGCTTCCTATTAGCCGTCCACGTGTTACTCAAATATAAGATGGTCTTTATCAATGGACTCTACACTCCATAGGACCAATCAAAGTCAAGTTAGCTAAGTTTTGAAAGGTTGGAAAAATGACAAAAGGAGTAGGTATTTTTGAGATCATTAGAATGGGATATTCTTACTAGAGTATATCATAGTATGGATCTTTAAATGAATCTCAATAAATTAGAATGATTATTAAAATATGTTTTCAATATAGTTTATTATTATTTCATTGTTAATCGTTATCATCATTCACTATTGAAAGTTATTGTTACTTGTTGTCGCTCATCATATTAATTGTTATTAACAATTATTATCATCAATCACTATTAGAGTCACCAATTACAATTCACTATTATCATAATCGATCATTACTATGTGTCGCCAATTGTTATCACCATCATTAACTATCGTTATTATTCACCATAATTATTTTTGTTTATCACGAACTATTATAATCAACAAGCATCATTAATTACTATTGTCAAACACTTTTACCACTAGCTACTACCTATGACGATTAGTCGATTACCATCACCCAACATGATTCTCATTTAAGAAGCATATATAGAAACGGATCCAACATTTAAAAATGATCAGATAACTACTGGGCTGTGACTACAACATATCAAGCCCAGAACGTGCTAGTCTGTTTGGGCTTGAACGAAATCTCTGACACGGCATCTTACAAGCCTAGCCCAAATAGGAGACAGTTTTGAAATTTCAGTTCTAAAATGTGATACAATAACAGGAAAATTACATGTATAAGTAGATATATATTAGTAATTAATTAATATAGCTATAATTTGATTTGATTATAACTTTTGACTTATTTTATCTATAATTATGCGGTCCAGATTTTTAATTTTGTATAATAAATTATATTTGTATAACTCGAAATTTGTATAACTTTGTATAATTCAGAATTTGAATAGTTATGTACTTTTATAATATTTGTAATTGTATAAATTTGTTATTTTGAGTTCATATAAAAAATAATTGAATTATATAAATGTACCCACGAATAATATAAACCTGCGAATCATATAAATTTGCAAATTATATAGACGAAATAGTTTAAAGTATTATAGCTACAATCTATAAATATGCAAACTATAATTATGGAGTATAATTAAGTTTATTATAATACTATTTGGAAAGTTCCCTATAATAATGTGAGCCTTAAATAATGCGTTAAAATGACTAAACTAACCCTATAACTTTTTCTGTCTTGTTTAAAAAGTGAACAAATATATGTATACTAATATGCAATATGTCAAACCAAACCAAAACTAATCTCAATTAATCCTTGTGATAGTAATCATTACATGATTTTTGCATAATTATATATATCTAATTAGAGTATTAAAGACAAAATAATAATGGGATTAGATAAATCCAACAAGAGATTACCTAATTTAGCTGACGACAAACATAAAACCTCTTTCATATTAGAAATATAATATCACTATCTAATAAGATAAATACTAAAAATATTCCACTTATAAATTTTTTAGTTAAGATTTACGTCAAAATTTAGGTATGATAGAAAATTATACTTAACTAAATTTTCCTCAACAATTTTATCATCAATAAACTAATATTATCCGTGCAAATAACCTAATTAATATCTCTCTCTATATATAGGATGTTTAATAAAATACTAAATATCACACAATAATAATCTCTTACAAAAACAAATTGTTTTTACCAAAAATATTACTCCACTTTTATTAGGTGAAAATGTAATATATAGCTCTTTATCTCTAAGTTAAGAATTTAAAGTTAATTATGAATTTCAAAATAATTGTCACGTATTGCTTTTGAAGAGTCTATTAAATTAAATTTGATTAGATTAATAAAATGTTTCGAAACCAAACTTTAAATTTAAAAACTACATATAAATGATAATTCTTCTCATATATAATCAATACAGTGTGAAAATACATCAAAGAATATTCTTCAAAGTACAATTAAAAGGATAAAAGGAGTACAATACTATGTATATTTATTTTAAACAAAAATCAAGTATAACAATAAACTCTTATTCAATATTCATAAATTTAAACTCCAACTTGTTAATATATAATTAACAAGTAAGATTATCCCCAGTATCAACACCAAGTTGTTGACAATATTGAGTATAATACTCAACCCTTCTAGCAACAGTTTGTGGATTACCACCATCACATTCAATTTGTCCATTAATAGCTCTAATTGTTGGGCCAAATCCTTGTCCAGAAGTAATTAAAGAATGACAATTGTTCATCCAATACCATAAAGCTGTTTTAAATGAAATAACACCATCTCTTCCTACTATGTCTGGATCATTTAATCCATCAAATCCAATTGATTGCCCTGCTGGACCATAATTAAAGTTCCATGATAGTTGAATTGGTCCTCTACCATAGTAGTTTTTCCCTGAGACACAAGGGTAATCTGTGTTGTTCTCATCACAATAGTCTCCTGATGGACCATTTATCTCATTTATGTAGCACATGTCTGTTGTGTAAAGTCAAACAAACAAGGAATTAGTTTGATTAGTTGTAAAGTACTGACAATCGATGAAAAAAAAGTCTCATATTAGTGATTAATAAGATTGGTGATCTACTACGTACTCTGCTTATGAGGTTAGGGAAATCCTCCTCCCCATTAGAGTTAGACTTTTTGGGGGGATGAGTTATGTCGAAGATCTAATTAATTTCTGGAGGTTGATTTTATTTCATTTTTCATAAAAAAAAATACGACCTTCGTGAGGTTGGTTTTTTTCAAGTTACGTAATCTTAAAATGCACCAATTGGGGTTCGAACCTTTATCTTTCGACAAGAGTTAGATGCTTTAGATGGTAATCAAGCACCCATAACCTTCAAATCTAAGATTGTGAATTCGACTAATAAAAAAAGTGGCATCTCATGAGGAAGGTAAACTATTTCAAAAAATAACTTCTACAACTAACTTCAAGACTATGTTTGTCATTTTCTTTTCAAATATATATTGATATTAATAAACACTTTGGGAACATATATAAGAAAAGAATGTTAATTGCCGCTAAACACACACATATATATAGCAGTAATTAACTTTTAATTGTCGCTAATGACATTTTTTATGCGGTGGATGGTCCATATTTTATCTCTTTTTTTTTTTTTTGAAAAAATTGATTCAATGCAAGAAAACCAAGATCGAATTGCATTTTTACCATTTTAACGCTTAAAAAGTGATCCTTTTTAAACGATACGATAGACTAAAATCATAAGACCACTAAAGCATCTGTTTTAACGAAAAAATAAGTGTAAGCAAACTTACGTCCAGTTTCATGTGTGACATGAGCGAAGAAAGCAGCAATTTCACGCTTAGAATCATCAGTAGAACCAACAGTTCCAAAATTACTGTAAGATTGAAGAGCTTCAAGAAATCTCTCTCTTGTATAAAACCCTTTTCCTTCACAACTAGAAGCACCTTGATCAGCAATTCCATTAAAAAATGCATTAGTTACAACATCAGAAACTATAACTCCATTATTATTATTGCTTGGAGTAGTACTAAAACAAGGTCCCCCTTGACACCCTTCACCACAATAATCATTTCCACTTCCACAATAACCCCATTTACTGCAACACAAATCCGATGAACAACCACAATCTTGTGCCAAGACTAGTCTTGATGCTATAGACAATGTGAAAAATAGAAAGAAAAATGCTTTTGATGAAGAGAAGAAGTTCATTTTTGTTGAGTTGTGTGGAAGGAAGTATGGGGAGGGGGGAGTATTTATAGATGTATGGGAAAATTGAATATTGTTATGGATTAAGCCACTATTGTTGAATTGTTCAAATTTTTAATATTAGTGGACCAAACTTTTATTCATATTGGTTGACTTTGACATTTTTGAGCCATTATAACTCCCTCCCTTTCATATTCATATTAGTTGATTATTAGTTGCTCCCTCAATTTTACTAAAAATAATCTAGTTTGACTTGATAAAAATTTAAGAAAATAAAATTTTTTTTGATCATGTGATCATAAATTAAAATTATGTCAAATGTATAAAATTATTTTTTTAATTTTGTGACTTTAAACATATCAGGTGTAAAATTGTTACCAGAAAAAGAAAAAGATCATTCTATTTTAAACAGACTAAAAAAGAAAGGATGTCATTCTTTTTAAATGGGGTAAGTATTTTATTTTTCTATATATTCTTGCAATTTTTTAAAATAGCTTTTATATTATTTGTAAAATTTCGAATAAATTTTGTTAAAGAATGAAGTAAAATTATTTTTTAAATTATTTATAATTTCTTAAGTATGGTGTAAAATGAAAAATAAATTGAAAGGAAGGAGTATGATTTTGTCAAACGAAGAGAAAAAAGTCATTTATGTGCTAGCTAGCTAGAAGTAGTTTTTTTTTTTTCCTTTTTTCTCATTTTTCTTTCTGCTTCTAGAATTGAGCTTACCATGCATGCACCATACAAGTTGCATAAATTTGAGTCAAACATAAATATAGATTTAGCTGTGTAATTAAATTTATATAGGCAAACATTTTGTTTGTAATCATTGTAATTATATAATGATAAACAAGATAGGTACTAATTATCAGAATCGTGTAATATTATCTCAATAATTAATTAATTTACGTCAAATTGAAGATCACAATGCAATATGATTTTCCAAATAAATGTGTGCTTATATATTCTAGAATCATTGCTTTTATTTAACTATAAATATAATTTGGAACCTTTTTTTTGTATTTTATTTAGTTATAAAAGATTAAGATTACTAAATGACAGAGATTTTTTTAAAAAAAGAAACACTATTTTGATAATGAAAGTTCACTAAAATATGTCTAGTCATCCCGATATTGATGGTTTGAATTTACTTTTGGAATTAAGTGTATTAAAAAAGATAATATATATAAAAAGTAATACTTTAATTGATAGTATGTAATAAGATAATAATTTTTTAATATTTCTTTTTTGTATTGCTTATTGACTCATTCATCGTTAACATAATTACATAAATGTAATTTTAATAATATTAGGTACAATCATTCACGGGTTTATTAATAGGACAAATGTTAGTGGTAACGGATAATTAAGGACGTTCATGTTATAATATAATAATCATTAAAATATGAAGGTTATTAATAAAGTTCTTAGCGAACTTTAATTAAACTTATAAGCTTAGTTTATTAGGATTTAATTGATTTAATGGATCGATATAAAATAAAAATAAATTTTTTATTAATATAGATTGTAAATATGTGATACAATGATGAAATTGTTTCATTATAAATATAATAAGAGAAAAAAAGATTTAATTCGAATTTTATCATAGAATATCTCAAAAAATTTTATGTGAACCTTTTCGTGGAATAGTTAATGAGATGTACAATTTGGATTGTAACATTATGAACACGTAGGAAAAGAACATTTATTTTTTCTTCAACCTAAAGAAAATGTCAAACCCTTTGACTCAATCTATATAACAATAAATATACAAGATTTTGTTAATACCTTTCTCTTGTAATGATATTTAACTTTTATTTTAATATTATCTATTTGATAAAAAATTATCAATCAAACTATTTTTTTAATTATAATTTCATCTTATTTGTGTGTTTTGAAATTGATCTTGTACCTCTATTGATGGAAATTTTGTAAAATCAAATTATGTCTCGTAAAGCATAACTTGTATCTTACAATTTTTTCTTTTGTAAGGCATAATTTGTATCAAATTATGTCTCGTAAAGCATAACTTGTATCTTACAATTTTTTTTTGTAAAGCATAATTTGTACCAAATTATGTCTCGTAAAGCATAACTCGTACCTTACAAATATTTCTTTTTAAGGCATAATTTGTACCTTGTAAATTTATTTTGTCTCGTGATTTTTATTTTTATTTTCAATGTCACAAACATTTTTGGCCACTTTTTTTAAACACTCTTTGAGTGAAGCAAATTATAAATTATAAATTAAGGGGCAAAAATTAAAAACTACAGGGGACATGTTCTTTATTTGGTTAAGTAGTCATTGGTTTCTTATAAATTGTTGACAAATTGATATCATGTTTTTTAATGCAATTGTTAAAATCATTCTATATAGATTTCGGTAAGGTAAGTGAAATAAGTGAACTTAGCTTGGTGAAAGAGATTTAGCCAATGAAATTGTTAAAATCATTCTATATTGATATGTTGACATGAGAATTGGAAGTAAAAGAAGATTTTATAGAATTCTTATTATTTAATTTGATTTGTGGATCGAATCAAGTGGAAGATTAAATATAACATATTTGTTTCATGATTAGCCTACTTGCACGGAGAGTATCTTAGATTTTGTTGATAACATCTTAAATAAATACATCACATATTCTCATCGAGTTATAAGGATAATAAGGAAGTGAGCTTTGTATCGTGAAATTTTAGATGACTAACCAACTAAGTCACACTATAATATTTTAGCTCTTCAACGATCCCTAAAAATTGTGGCATAAACCATCAAAAGGTGCCGTCATTGATCAAATGCCACATTTTTAAATTTTAGTCAACACTTTCAAGGGGTGATAAAAAAAAATATAATGTTTGAAATGTCGTCATTTTAGATGTTACGCTTAAAAAGCATGGCCTATTAGATGACAAAAATTATGCTTTTCAAATCTTTGAAAACACGAAAAGAAACATTGTTAAACTCTTTATCAACAATGAAATACCAAAAGTTCTATCCTTCCCTCTTCAATGTAAAGGCAAATGCCTTTGGCGTCATTTTAATTTTAGTAAAAAATTAGGACTTCGAAATCACTAATCAATATGTTTTTCTCTCCAGCATTTTTTTGCTTATGGTTCAATATTCTGATGTCTTAGGTGTAGAAAGAGCGCACCAATCTATTTTGAACATAGTGGTTAAACTCTACTACACCGAAGCAACTGTAGGAGAGATCCAACAACAAAAAATAAAAAGCTTGACACCTCTCATTGTTATCATTTTGATAAAATGAATAAAAAAAAAATAAAAAAAATCAAAAGGCCTCTTTTTTCAAAACCCAATTATGACATCCCTCATCCCCTATTTCATGCTTTGGAACACAACCTTGTTATAAACTTATAGAGATATACATACTTTTACATCTTTGTAATTTGGTATGGCTTGGGAGAAGATTTTTTTTTCAAGAGTACTACGAGAATCAAATCTAGTAAAGACAAAATGAGATCTTATAGCTCAGAGAGTTAGAGCACGTGACTAACAAATCATTCATATCAGGATTCAAATCTTTCCTTACTCATAATCGATTAAAAAAGAAAGTCCATAATACTTTTTTCGATTTTTCAAAAGATTTAAGGAGTATATTTTTTCCAATAAAATTATGTTATTAATTTGATGCATTGTGCCCATAAAAAAAATACACATTAATTTATCATCATTTTTCTAAAATCAAGATTTTAACCAATAAGATAACTAAAATTACATTTTAACATGAGCCTATGACTATTCACATGCTCTTTCACCTTCGCTTTCGGCAACCGCAACCGAGCATTGAACTATCAGAAGAAGCAAAATTCAGGCGTAAACAAACAAATATGTTGAATCCTCTCCGATTAACTTAGACTTTCATCAGATTCAAACCATGAATCTCTTCTTCATCTTTGCTCTTCTGTTTTCTTCTTTTTTCAATCTCTCTGTTGCCAGAGGCGGCTCTCCCAGCTCCATTAACGCTTCAGGTCACATGATCTATTTATAGAAATAAAAATTGAATCTTTAGAGCTTTAAATATGTTTTTATTTGTTAATTTTAAGCTTAGCAATAATGGGTATTGATTATTATGTCCAATTTTGAAGAAAAACAAGTATAGTAGGTGTAATCGCTTCATTAATTAAAGAGGGTATGGATTTCTAATTATTTATTGTAAAAAATTGAAACTTCTTTAATTAAACGTGATTTTGTTTTTATAGGTGTTGTGAATGGTAGCTTTGCAGCTTCAGCTAGGCATTTGTTTGCAGATATAAAAGTTTCTCTTGCTGAACAATTGCAATTGAAAAGACTGTACGTTTAAACTCACCATATATTTTGGTTATTTCTCGTGAAGTGTCAAGGAATATCTGAACAATCTGTTTCACTTTTGTATTTGCAGTGAAGAATTAGCTAAAGATTATATGTCAAATTCTGATCTTGAGAATGCCCTGATGTCATTGAATAGTAGGTGCAGTGGGATATCTAGAGTGTACAGGTAACTTTAGGGGACCAAGAATGTGTATAGTCTTTATTTTCATCTTTAAAGCATTTGGAGATTCTTATCCATGTTCTTAAGGAATGAATGTAGTCATGTTCATTGTAATAAAATAAATAAACGACTTAATTATGGGATTGATAGCTGATTTGTAGGATTTTACTTTTCAGTTTATTCCTTAATTTGGATTTTATGTACATGTATATCATCTTGTTACTTCATGGAATAATATATAGATTATTCTCCCATACTTTGTTCATTATGTGGTATCTGAGCCAAGTCTTTCCAAGTTTAGGCCCCCATGTTATGTTGTCCATGCTCCAGTTGACGGTTTGGGTGTGCCAGCTGTGGTAGAGTGGGTTAGAGTCACATTGATTGAGGAACGAACGGATGTTCTTCTTATATGGATTTGGCAATTCTCTCCTCAAGAGATAAGTTTTGGGATTGAGTTAGATTCAAGTGTCATGTTTTACATTATATCAGTGCCAAGTCCTTACATGTTTGGGCTGCCCACATTACACTACCCATGCTTTAGTTGACGTTCTATAAGTAAAAGGGATGTTTGAGTGGGTTAGAGTTCCATATTGGTGGTGGTCTCCTTATACAGTCTTGAACAATCCTCCCCTCAAAGAACTAGCTTTTTAGGTTGAGTTTGGCCCGAGTATCATATCTTGCATGGTACAAGAGCCACGTCCTTTCCTGTTTGGGCCCCATGTTATGTTGTCTATGCTTCAGTTGTCTGTCTAGGCATCTAGGAGAGTGTTAGAGCGGGTTAGAGTCCCAATTGGTTAGGGAATAGACGGGTGGTCGGTCTCTTTGTATGGACTTGGACAATCTTTCCCTCAAGAGCTAGTTTGGAGGTTGAGTTAGGCACAAGTGCCATATTTCACCTATGCCTTTCACTATGTGTTTTGTCTTAATAAACTTTCCTCGAATACGACATTGTTGCAATGTAAAGTAATGGTACTTGGATGCCCAAAATAATGCCTTTATTATTCTGAATGATCTCTTGCATTGGATCTTCATTTACCATACCATGTAAAATGGCTGTACGGGTTATTCATGTGAATTTCTTCAAGTACGATAAAAATAGCAAAAAAGTTGCACCAAAGGGCGTGACCTAGTGGTCAATGAACTGTGAAGTAAGGAAGAGAACCATGTCTTAGGTTTAAAACCTAGCATTTACCAAAAACCCTAGGTGATTTCTTCCCATTTGCCTAAGCTAGTTACCTGGTACCTTTGTTGGTTACCTGGTACCTTTGTTGGTGGAGGTAACTGGTACCCGATGGATAGTCGAGGTGCGAGCAAACGCCTGGAATCACCTTCATCGAAAAATGTTTGATGCGTATTCTGGTGTAACATAGTTGTATTGTTGCCATCAGATAAGAATTGTTATTTGTGGACGCTTTGATGGATAATCTTTTCTGTCATAGGTGGACTACAATTCTCTGTAGATTACTAATTGCTATATACTTATCTGGAGCCTCTGTTCTAATGATGCTGCTTTAACACCTAACTCATGCTTCTTCTCTCTTTGAGGGGTTTTTGGAATGTATTATCAGCATTGGAAAGAGTGTGCAGGGAGTTCCATTGGTAATGCTTTTTCGTCCTGTTTCTTAAATTTATATTCAACATATTCCTTTTCTACTTGTTCTTGCTCCAAAGTTGAGAAATACCTTTAGTATCAATGACTGAGTTGGCATTGCTTACAGTGGGTGATGGAAATTTCTGACAAACCAGGCAAGGAAGAGGCTGAGCCTGCCTTTAAGGTATTGATATCTGCAATAATTATATTCCTGATTGTCATATGTCATAAATGAAATTGAATATTCTGAGGTAAGATATTGTTTGTGCTGATATAGAGTTAGAAGAAATCTATTTCCAGTTTGTTCTAGCTTTGCTTACTGAGAAGCGTTGAACTGGTGAAAGCTTGTGAATCCATTTCTTACTTGTTGTGATGAATGATGATAATTGTTAAGTTCCCCAAATTGGTAAAGGAAAACGGGTCGTTGTTTTTCTTTTATGTTCTTGCGCAATCCTCATCTCACGAGCTAGCTTTGGAGGAGAGAGTGTTCAGTGTCTCACTTTGGTGGGCAGAAATGGGTTGTCGTCTTTGTATTTGTTTTGGACAATCTTCACGTTATGAGCTGGCTTTTGATATTGAGTTAGACCCTAGGTTAGTTTTCTTATCAATAATGAAGTTTTAGCTGGTGAATTTAGCTTGCAGTCTTGGCTCCTCTTCCTGCTTCTTGAGCTAAAAGTGCCTTGTGCCTAAACAAATAAGATTCCGCGAAGAAAGAAGTGCAAAAGCTTTGTACTCCCTCCGTCCCTCCCAATTTATGTGACACTCTTTCCTTTTCAGCCCCAAAAAGAATGACACCTTTTTATATTTAGTATCAATTTGTCAAAAACTTCTCATTTTATCCTTAATGAGATGATTTAGATCCACACAAATATCTATAGTTTGTTTTAGACTACAAGTGTCAACAGTCTTCCTTTAGTTCGTAAACTCCGTGCCTAGTCCAACACCTTCACATGTATTGGGGCAGAGGGAGTAGATTTTTTTGGTAAAAGCTTAAGGTGGCATGCTGTCAGGCTTCATGTAGATTCTGATATCTTCCATTTTCTCTGATATATTAGAGCTGAGTAGTACATATCTTGAAAAGTTATCACCAGCGGTAATCGTTTTAACCGTTTTATTTAGTTATGAAGAAATTGAAAGGGATATGCCTTAGTTTGAGGTTTGACATTTGTATTACTTACCAGAAAAAAGGTCAAGGATATAACTTTGGATGTGCTGAAGTAAGATTGGTCAACGGACCGGAACCGGGTCACCGGATCGGAATGAACCGGTACCGGACCGGACCGGAATCCGTTGACCGGAATTTTGACCGGTACCGGGATGAACCGGACCGGAATTACCGGGATGGTTCATCGGTTCCGTCCCGTTCCACTATATACCGGGACGGAACCGGAACGGACCGGGATGGAACGGGACGGAATTAACGGGACGATATTTTTTAAATTACGAAAATATAATTTTTTTTTATTTTTTAAGTATAAATTAATAGTTTTTAAATTTATACTATAATTTTTAACTTAAGTTTATTTTAAAGATATTTTATTAATTTTTTTTATTATTGTTAAGTTTGCAAGTAATCTAATAAAGTTTTCAAAATTTAAATCTTTTGAAGTTTATACTTTATAAGTTATTACTTATATTTATTAATATTTATTTTATAAGTTATATTTATAACTTGTATCTTGTAAATATTAAATAAATAAAATTTGTAATTTTAAAAAAGTAAATTAAATTACAAAAATTAAAAAATATCAATTTAATTTATTTAAATTTGTAACAAATTACAATTTCAATGGGCGGGATTTTTGAAAAAAATTTAAATTTTAAAATATAATTTATAAAAAATATAAATATAAATTATATAAAATATAAAATATAAAAAAATTAATATATATTAAATAAACCGGACCAGAACCGGAACGGACCGGACCGGAACCGGAATGAACCGGTACCGGTACACCGGTACGAAACTACGGTTCCGTCCCGTTCCGTGTACCGGTTTAGAATATCCCGGCCCGTCCCGTAGGCAACCGAAACGGGACGAACCGGAACGGTACCGGTACGTCCCGTTCCGTTGCCCAGTCTTATGCTGAACTAGGGTATCCTTACAATTCGTTGCTGCTTATATTTTCTGCTAGTTCGAGACCTAATGATTCATGTTGAACTGCTGAAACTCAGAGGTGGAAGAAATTCCTCACGTACTTCACCAAACAAATAAAGAAACAATAGCAAAAGAGGCGTAAAGTAGGGGATACTGAAGCTTTATTTCTTTTTCCCATGGCTTATCATAAAAAGAAAGAAAACTGGGAGAGAGAATTATAAAGGTGCAGCAATATTTGGTGGAAATGGGAAGAGAAAGATGGAATTCTGGCCAGTCATTTTACTATTTTGTCTGGCTGACTGAATAAAGTCAGAAAAAAAGCACCCGATCTGCAACTTTTATGATTTCTCAGCTTACATTACTATCGATATATTGCTTTGATTGAAGATGTTGGAACTTATTTTATGCATGAGCTATAGCTGTTCCTGTGCTGTGAATATTAATTTTTCTTTTCTCCTCTCTTTCACCATCTTCTTATGTAATGAAATTAAATATTTGCAGTATCCGTTTCAAAGTTCTAGGAGCAATTATATTTGGTGATAAATTACTGAACAGGCTTTGTATTGCAGTACATTGGCAATGTTCATGGGGATGAACCTGTAGGTCGCGAGCTTCTAATTCTTCTGGCGAACTGGCTTTGTGATAATTATATGAAGGATCCCTTGGTAATTGACTTCTCTGGCTAAATACTTCCGCTTTAGAAGTTCATATGTTTTTTAATTAGATTCTGGACTTGTGTTTCCCCTCTTTGTTGTTGATGAACAATTCACCATGATATACCTGATACATGTATAATATCAGAAAAAATGGATACAAATTTTTGACTGCTACTTAGTATTGGCTGTAGGTCTGAAAAGTATCTAAAAATATCGGGAAATGCAGAAAATTTATGTTTTTATTCTTGAAAATCTTGGTAAACAGCCTCTACCTTTAAAGGTACGGATAAGGTCTGCACACACTCTATAGTACCCTCTCCAGGCCCCACTTGTGGAATTACACTGGGTATGTTGTTGTTGTAAAATTTAGGAAATTTCTTTGGTGAAAAGATGTCAGTCTGCATACACTGTATAGTACCCTCCCCAGATCCCACTTGTGGGATTACACTGGGTATGTTGTTGTAAAATCTTAGGAAATTTCTTTGGTGAAAAGATGTCAAGTAATAAAGCATCCGAAGAGTCTTTCTAGAAGTCCATCTTTACAAAGTATTTGAATATCTAAGGTTGAAATGAACAAAGAGAAAGGAAGTTCCAGATGTTCATTGTGTTCCTTGGCTAATACTGAAGCATTGATTATCAAGCAACCGATTCACTTGCCATTAATCAAAATTACTGCCCCCTCTTTCCCAAAATTCAAAAGTAGATCCCCGTTCTTGGAGGCATTCTATGCAATCAAAACTGATTCTACCTATTACAAATTCCCTTTAACACCATAAGTCCAAAAATTGCAGCTTGACTTTACCTTTTGAGTAGCATTGGATTTGTCCTCAAAGCAGCTTGAATTTCTTTGCATCCACACTTGTCCACCAAGTACAGACAGGAATTCTATTCAAGAAGCTACTTATTCCTTTATCCAGCTCTGCTCTATTCCACAATATACATCTCGAAAGATCAGTTGTAGTTCCTGGTCTAATCCATTGAACCCCACAAGTATCAAGAAAAGTTTTCCAAAATGGTCTGTAATGGGGCGATGCAAGACTGAAGGACTGATGCTCTCTGGTTGACCTCAACTAGTTTAGGGCCGGCAACATAGGGTAGGAATACAAAGATTGCAGGGTTATTCTGATATACCTCATTATCTGTGTTTCCCTTTTACTTATTCCTTTTACATATTACTAATTGAATATCATAAGGTGCTTTATGCATAGTTACTTGTTAGTTGAGAAATATGTCTCTTTGAGTTTTATGCTATTGCTTCCTTAATAATATTATTTTATTGTCTCAGATACTCATCTTGCTATTCCATGTTGTCTTAGACAAATTGTGTTATTGGGTGAAATAATACTTCTTTTTGAACTATCTTGGTTCTTAATAAACTTTTTCCTTGTCCTAGGATGATGCAGAAAAGGTGTTATTATTTTTTTCTTTTCAGTCTCAAAACTCACTTTCTAGGTTGGCTTTACAGGCTACCCTGATTGTAGATAATGTTCATCTTCACATACTCCCATCTATGAATCCAGATGGGTTTTCATTGAGGAGGCGTGGAAATGCAAACAATATTGATTTGAACCGAGACTTTCCTGACCAGGTATCTCTTGGCATCCTGTACTATTGAATATTCTGTTATCTTTAAGTTTGATCTGAATGTTTTTACGGAAAGCAAATTTGGAGTTTATTTTTATTCCCAACTCGCACATTGTGAAGAAACTACATGGGGACCCTTATCATATAATCAGTTACACCTCAACCTCAGAGTAGTTGGTGTCAGCTTGATGAATCATCATTCCTACAGTTATAACTAAAAATATCATCCCAAAAATCTGTGAATAATTCAGGCTTTAAGTCTAAAGAACCAGAACAAACAGGAAACTAGTCAAGAACAAAGCACTTATACTCATCCCTGACTTGTTTTTCCATGATGTTGATAAAATGAAGAGTTTAGAAGCTCATGATGAAAAAGGAACGGAACAAGTTCAAAAGGAGTTCTTCAACTATTAGGAGTTTACTGATTAACTTAACAAAATTAATGATGAACTAGAACATTCAAAGAAAGGGACTTGGAGTCACAGCAGCATGATCGATTCTCTGGTGTAGTGAAAAATCGTCAGATGTATGAGCTTCATGATGTAAATTAGACTTATCATATGTCAAGGGAGAGGAGCACGATCATCATTAGTGCCACTGCACTAGTATTAGATTCTTATTTGGCTTCAAGCATAAATTAACTGGAAGCTTAACAAAGGCAAAAGTGAGTAGGATCATTGCAATTTCTAACACTAAGAAAGTCTAAAGATGTTCTTAGAGGATAATTTGCACTGGTTAGTGGTTAAACTGGTATAATCTTTGACAATTTTGACACACGTTCCTTATAAAATAAAAATAATGTAGGCTGTAGCCTGTATTCATCAAAAGGAAATGTAGGTTATAATCTTATCGTCTAATAACTTATCCCAGATAAAAGAAAGAGTAATATCTCGATTATTGACATTATTTAGCAATCAGTAAGCACTTTTATCTTTATCATTACTTAGTGCCATAAATTTTTTCCATATAAACTATAGAATTCGTTGTCTTGTCCTGTTTCTTGTTGAAAAGGCAAAGAAAGGGGAGCGGTTGCTGATTCACATCCTTTGGTGAAGTCCAGAAAATGTTGCTTCAAGTATTCTCTCAGCATTCTTTTTAGTAACATGAGTTCCAATTTGTGGTTCAGATTTCCTTTTATTGATTTTCTCCATATGCTTTATTGTGAGACTTTGGAAGTTGGCCTTTGAGATCCAATTCAACTTAAAATGTAGATCGCATGTCCTTTAAGTTTCTTACATGTACCTTTAAATTGAAATTAAAAGCTTGTTGGGATTATGTTGACTTCAATGGGCTACTCTTTGTTTTGTCAAAAACCCACTTCTTATTGAAATGCTGCTCTTGTTTTGTATTTGGATCTTATCCTCTCTTCTGTGTATACTAATAATAATACCAAGGATTAACTGCTATGAGATGACATAGTTCTTTCACATGAATGATGATCCTGGTGCACATCAACCTGAAACAAAAGCCATCATGCGTTGGTTGGATGAGATACGCTTCACAGCATCTGCTAGTTTGCACGGGGTAAACATTCAGATACTCTTTAATCTAATTATGCATTGCGTTAGAATGTCCTTGCTCTTTTGTTTATATCATAGTTAAGTAAGAGTAATGTGGCTTTTGCACGTGTAGCGAAGTAAATTATTTTAATTACTAATCTTTTCATGTGTCACTTTGCTACATTTTGGTGGTTGTGGTGACTGTTTAACTTATGGTCATTTCTTTTTGTCTGCTGAATGATGTTTGAAGTTGAAGTTTTCACTTTCATATAAAGCACAAGTAGTCATGATTATCCTTGTTCCACCTATGCAGCTTCAGATGGCAGAGTTAATGGATTAGTTCAAATAATGAAGCTTCAGTTGATAAGTAGTTTGTAATTTATAATTATTTTTGGAGCATAGGGAATTTCAAAATGGATGATGATATAGGTGTCGAGAGAAACTTTTAGATCAGACGAAAATCTGTCATAATACTTTATAAAGGAAAAGTGAAGAAAATTTGTGATAATAAATCATCTTACTATATAAGGGAACTGCTTGTCCTGTCCTTTACAATCTTGTTTTTTCTTTAGCGATAATAGAGTTTGTTCTTTTTTCCTCATTGCTTCATTAATATGAAGATGTTGGAGAGCTGACCTCGGGAGTTAATAATATTGTTTAATTTCAACAGGGAGCACTTGTAGCAAATTATCCATGGGATGGAACAGAGAACAAAAAGTGAGTCTCTGATAACAGTTTGTTGTCCTTCAAATTTTAAGTATTTAGACAAGAGGCTCAATTTTTGTTTAGAGGACCATGCTTTAGTTATTTGGTTTGCTTTCGTATTTATTGACATCCCGAGTCTCTAGTTGTCTTCAGATAATTTCTAAATTTTCTTGCCAACCCTAATTTTTACTGATAATTTTCAAAACATATGTACACATCATTTTCAGAAAATATTATTATGGCTGTCCAGATGATGAAACATTCAAATACATGGCTACCATCTACAGTCGTTCCCATCATAACATGTCTCTAAGTGAGGAATTTCCAGGAGGAATTACAAATGGTGCATATTGGTAAATAATGTAGATAATCCAATTAAGTTTTATCATGTTAACATTTTAGGTTTAGGACTTCTTTGAGGCTTTATTCTTTTCTGCTGCTTCTGCTGTTGCTTACAAACCATAGTTTCTTTTGTTTCTTCCTGCAGGTATCCAATCTATGGAGGCATGCAAGACTGGAATTACTTACATGCTGGTTGTTTTGAACTTACTCTAGAGATTAGTGATGATAAATGGCCTAATGCGAGTGAGGTTAGATCTCAGTTTGCATCAATATAACTTTAAGTGGATGAAAATGCATGACTTTTGAAGAGTCTTCCGCATCCATATACATGATTTATTTTCGGAATCAATCCTCTTCAATGAAGCATCTGTGTATTTGGCAATAGCCTCCTCCTCAATTCTGATCATGTGATTTTGCAATTATTAGTTGGATAATTTGATGGAAAACCTTTTCTGCGTTAACTTCTGTCGGTTATTGCTTGAGCATATATGTAGATGGTGAATATGGTAATCTCTAACTAATCAAATTACTTCTTCTATTTATATCACAAAATGAGAAGTATTTTAGTATGACAGCATGTTAGGTGGGGACAAAATGAGCCTTACCTCTGGCTTTGGGGTTTAAATTAGTGTACCGTGTAACTGGGAACTTCTAGTGAGATGGCTTGCTTTTGTCTGATCAGAAAAGAGAAAGACACTTTGGTGAATAAGAGTATAGTTTCTTAGTGGAGTACCGTTTGGGTGATATCCTTACCTGAGTTCTCTTCATACTTCATACTCTGTTCTGCATGGCGTCTACAATGCCATACCTGTCTAAAGCCAAGTATTCGTTTATTTGCAGCTTCCTACTCTTTTTGAGTACAACAAGATGAGTATGCTAAATCTTGTCGCAAGCCTTGTGAAGGTAACTTCATCTCATCTATCATTTTGCTCTTCTTTCTCTTTGATCTACTTTTCTTTACTTAGATCAACTATAATCTCTATCATCATCATAATACTACTACTGCTACTACTTTTGTTTGAGCAAAGTTACTAAGGTAAGAGTATTCCAACAGAGGTTGTCCCATGTGGAGTCTAAAATGTGCTGGAGAATTTCAACTTTAAAAATATTTAAGTGGGTGCCTTGGTACCTTTCTTTATTTGATAATGAAGTAGGTGCCTTGGTAGTTCTAGTGACATTTTGGTAAAAAGTATTGAAAAGTGAGGAGACATCATTTCTTTTTTAAAAAATGGAGACCATCTTAAAGAATGAAGCAAGACAGGAAACTAGAAAAGGACGAGGTTCTTTAAATATATTGAGATTTTTATTATGTTGATTGCTAGTAGAGATATTTGAGATTATTTGTTTCATTAACTTCCCAGACCCCATTTACGGGATCACAATGGGTATTTTGTTGTTTATTTGACTTAGCTGTGTCCAGTGTTATCGAAGGCGAAAAGCGCAAAAAAGCTCTAAGGTCTATCGGGGCATTATGCGCAAACAAAGCGTGGACTTTAATGAAAAAGGCGCAAAGGGAGGAAAAAATATGAATATATGTTTAGTCCAAGACTATTAATTATAAACATAAATGACAAATATATGACCAATGAAGTTGAATTTTTTTAATTATAAAGTGAAATGTCAATTGTTTAATGTCAATTCTTCATAAGAGGCTCATTGGCAAAAAAAAGTTTGTCGTAGAACCTTGATGATGACACTGAAGTGCACATAAAGCGAGCGAAGCAAGCGAAGCGTTCAACACGTTTCGAGCCTCGCTTCAGGGCTTAAGCGCGCTTAAAACGCACCTCTGATAACACTGGCTGTGTGCCATCATGTCACATTCGTTAAGTAGAATTTGGATGGGTTTGACTTTGATACCATGTAAAGTAATGAACCTTGGGGCTAATTCAATCCCAAAAGTTAGCTCATAAGTTGAGCATTGCCTAAGACCAAATAACGAAGTCGATCCCACATCCCACAACTAATGTGGGACAACACCCACAAAACATGATATCTATCGCAAATGTACCCAAGAATTGTAAGAGTCTGTTCTGGCTGGTCAAATTGGCATTCTTTCTTTCTGATTGATTTCTTTTTCAGATGTATGCTTCACATTAAACTCACTTGATTTAATCTAATATAGACAGGAATACACGGAAGGATATTCTCATCAGATGAGGGCAAGCCTTTACCTGCCTCGATAGCTATAAAAGGCTTAAATTCTACGGTGCGTTTTCATTTTCAAATCCTTTTAGTCATTGTTTAAAGTTGTGAGATATATTCTCAATTTGATGTGATATCACCATGTGGTACTGATAGAATTGTGTGTTGATATCAATATCAGGAACTTCATCTTTAGAGTATTTCTCAAACTCATCTAGGCCCTCGTAATTACTTCAGCTCTATTCATTTAGATTATATTGCAAAAGTAATATTGCAGGTTCATCTTATTTTATTCTGCGGAAACCCAATTTTCCTGTTGCCTGTAGTTTCTGTTTTGTTTGTTGTTTGGTTCTTTCTGTTTTTTCTTTAATCCTTCTCTATTTCCTCTTTTTGGTGGTTTCTTTTTTCTGCTTTTCTCCTTTGTTATTGGGTTTGGGAATAACAGGAAGTTGAAGGCATCAAGGGGGAACTCCAAACTCCTTTATTTGGAGTTTGGCCATTTTTTCCTTTAGAGCTAACTTTCAACATACTGGCTATATTTATTCCATGTCATGTGTGACTCCATCTTTGGTCTAGTTTGAAATCTGGCATTGAATGGGACTTGTGATGGACAATTCATATTTCTACGACAATTATCTTTCTGTTCCTGCCATTTTCTTCAGATACATGCAAGGGAAACGTTAGCCGATTACCACCGCTTGCTGGTGCCTGATAGAAAATATGAAGGTAACCACATATTAAAGCAATAAAACTTTTTTTTTTTTAACTTATCAAATGGGAAAATAATACCCTTCTCTTTCTCATAAATAGGATAAGAAATTAAAACAAATTGTTACTGTTCTTTTTGAAGAAGTATAAAAGAGCTCAGAGTGAAGCCAAGCCCGCCTTTTTGCAAAACCTGAGCCCTAGACGGCTCTTCCCCAAAGCTAGACATGTGAGAAAGGGAGAATGAAATGGATGCACTATCATAAATAATATAGAAAAGGGTGGTAAAAATCTGGCTAAATAGATTAATGATGATACTCAACAAGCTTTGACATAAAATAGTACGATTAAAAGAGGGAGACATTATTTTGATCAATTGCTCAACTCGTATCATGGATGCCTTCGCAGATCTCCATACATACGTGCAAAGCTTATACCTTAGGTATACTTGTAAAATTAAGTGTGGAGCAGTAAAATTATTTCCATGAAAAAAAGATAGTTATATTAACTAGTGGTCTAAATGGAATATCTGTAGAGGTCTTAAATAGCCAGTCGATGTTTGTACATTTGCATCAGGTCGATATTTCGGCTGAGTTTTTCTTAGGTCCACTTAGAGATTGTATATAAGTATATGGATATGCTTAAGATTTAGAGAACTACCGGCTGAGTCTTTCTTAGGTTCACTTAGAGATTGTATATAAGTACAGGGATATGCTTGAGATTTAGAGAACTTCTAACTTCTCCTAAAGAAGATAAATTATCTGGTATTGGAGGGAGGCGGGTGAACATTCAGTGTGAAATTAGCTCGGTATAACACTCAGCCATCCGCGATTCTTTTGCAATTTATATTTGCATAACACTTCATTCTTTTGAGTGGATTAATCCTGAAACCTCAATTTGCAGTGATCGCGACAATGCCAGGATACAAGCCGAGGAGTACGAGCATTATGTTGGGGGAAGAAGCAATGACAGTGGATTTTGTTATGGATCCAGTTATCACTCCCATAAACAGCTTTTTGCGAAGGGGATGGAGTTGCAGCTTGCCAGGTCCTCATTTAGAAGTTTTTTTGATTTTGGTTTTGGTATTAGTTTCAGTATTCCTTTGCTTTTTATTAAAGAGGAGAGTAGTTTTAAACTATCCAAAACAGAGACAGACAAAAAGGTCTGTTATTGGGGTATGAAGTTTAACACACGTTTTCGCGTTACGATATTTGTTAGACTGGAAAATTATATATTTATGATACTAATAGTTAAAAAGATGATCATCATTTTCCTATAGTTTGTTACTTGTGATTTATCATCGCTTTCTACTAAAGATGACTTCATTCAGCGAGACCTTTGCTTAAGCTTGGCTCCTCTTTAGTGGTGTCTCCTCCATTACTGGTTTTTCTGTGATATTATAACAATCAGAAGGCAAGAATAATAAGGTTACTTCTGTTACTACTGGAAAATTAAGAGTTGTTCTATAAGACGGTCATTCAGCTACTGTCTATTGATAATAACTATTAGTTGACTAACAATGGTTAGTGTTGTAGTGATAAGTACTCCTTCATCCTTAATCAGAAGTCTTGGGTTCGTGTGCCCCCGGATATGGAATCCGGTTTGTTAGGAGCGATTTACCCTTCGATATGGGACCTTTTGACGCGAATCTAAATTTAGTCGGACTCCAATAAATATAACGAGCATTTCTTAATGAGCACATAGGAAAACAATACCACTTTTGTATTCCTGATTGTACGTATTACTGGAATATGTCCTGAGTATCCTGTGTTTATAATACAAGTTACCTTTTCTAAAAAAAATGAGACAAATTAGTGGGAAACAACAAAATCAACGGTTAGTTGAGTGACAATATGAAAATCAACTCGAAAAGTTCAAAAAAATGAGACAAATTAGTAAAACCAATAGGAGTATTTGATTCAATTTTTTTTGTGTGGGTGGGTGGGGGTGGGGTTCCTTGTTTAGTTAGATTAACAGTAGTTAGAAACAAAAGGAAAAAGAATTGATAAAACTAATTGCACCTCATTTATAGTAAGATTGTTTATACAGTTAGGCTCTAATATGATATTATTGAACACATTAAAAAGAAAAAGAATTGTTTATGTAGTAGTTATGTCTATTTTAGCAACACGTTTAATAACTTCCTAATTAATATTAGTTATACCATTTAATTAATAGAGTAGTTATTATGTTCCTAATCAACGTGGATTGATTACTAATTAATCCACATAGCTTATTACTTATTTTAAGTCCACAGAATCTGTATAATCGAGATCTTCACTCAAAAGTCTAACTTGATGGCCCAAATGACATTAAATGCTGCCAAACACTTTTGTGTACTATTTTTTGTCTTCTGTTTGACATTTTAAACATGCATAAGCATGGGGTGTTCTCATATAATTGCCTCAAAAACACACCGACCCATTCGTGCTAAATGGACGGATTGAGCTGAATTTAGATGGATGAAAAGTGATTTGGACTTGTAGGTTAAAAATTAGTTAGAATCATTTCGTTTAATTCTTATTAAGTTGAAATTGCTTTATTTATTCTATTATATTTTTCTTATTATCATAAAAATGTATAATATGTCAATTAAAAATTAAATTTGTAGCTTCTTGGCCATAGCAACAGAGGAAATATTACAACAAAAATAATTTTTACCGTTATTAAATATTGTTACTAATTAAAAAGTATTTTTTAGCGATATTATATATTAATAAAAAATATTAAAATCTTTATCGATATCAGTTAAATGTCATTAGAATTTATGTCGTTAAAGGTTTTAGGGACATGTAAATAATAATAATCATTGCTAAAATATATATTTAGCAACAATTTAAAATTAATTACTACTAATGATATTTTTTTAAGTAGCTATAAGGCGTCTAACAAATTGGGATGCCTTTTGGTTGCTCCCAAATGGTCAAGAGTCATGATTCTATTCAAATAACTTGAGAGAATAAGTACCATTTGAAGAAAAAAAGTGTCTTTTTATAATTGCTTAAAGTAAGTTTTTTTAATTTTATTTTTGGGTACATAATTGTTAAAGTAACTTTTGTAATTTTATATTATCAAAATGAATTTCTTTTTATCTATTTAAGAGTAACAAGTTGGAACGTATCCATTTATTATGACATTACATGACAATTTGGTAACAACTATTGAGATTCACACGACTTTTAGTTTGTCCAATTTCATTTCAGATATGAAATTTTTAAAAAATCGTAATAGCTCAGTTAGATAACTACATAAGCTTTCATATTATTGATGACAACTTAATTCTCCCCGTAATTTTCTTCCCCAATCTAAAAGTGTTAACACTTTGAAATATGTCTTTTATTTGCACTAATCCTTAACCATGATAATAATGATTACTAATATATATTATGTTAATTTAATACTCAATCATGATACATTAATTAATATGATTAGGTATAAATATTTGATGGGGCTAAATTTTTCCATAAAGAAATAGTCCCTTTTTGAAGAACAAGTCATAAAGTGAATACCACATAGTTTGAAAAATGAATAGTTCTACATCATCAATGACTTTCACCCTAAAAAAATCAATTATCATATAATCAAGTGACAAAAATATAAGTTTGACAAAATGTACACCATCCCTTTATAACGACCTTATAATTATGGCATTAATATTCACTCCGTTTCAAATAAATGATAATTTATATATTAAAAAGAAATCGATTTAATTCTTTCAAATTACCTAAATCATAATATAAACGGAGTTTTACACCATAAAGAATCACTTCAAACATCAAAATATTTTTAAAAAGATAAATTAGTAAGTAATATCTTAAAGAATATAATGTGATTAAACTAAATCTATCATTTATTTTGAAACGGAGAATATAATATATTATCTTTTGTCTTTTATTTGGAATCTTCTTTTGAAAGCAAATAATGGTTGTCAGTGAACATGACAAGAATAAGAATAAATTAAAAAATTGAGGACTATATGATAGTTGATTTTCCCAATTTATGGCATCAATCTTTTTTTAGTCAATCAAATTTTATACTTTTTGCATCTCTTGTTAAGAGAAAAAGACTATTATAATTTAGTAATTTATGGGCTCCACTTTTGGTGTTGGTAGGTCTTATTGTATCAGTCAGTATCAATTCATATCATGTATAGTATATTGTATTTATGTTTACATCTAAAACAAAATAAAAAAATCAACATATTTTTATTTTAAAATATTAAATATATTAAAGTTTATGCAAAATATTTAATGGTGGAGTAAATGGCACGTAGTTAGATTCAAGAACAGTTAAAATAGAACAAGTACACCTTTCTATACTAATCTTTGTTCCTATTTTATATTCCTGTCCCAAAAATATTTATTATTCTCATTAAAAAAGTATTTCATTTGTTTAATAATATTTATTTATCATTAATTTTATACATTTTTTTAAAAAACAATAAATAGAAGAGTAATTTATTATATCACTTTTTAAATATGAAGAAATAATTAATAAATATAATGTCTTAAAAAATATAATTGAAAAATGACTATATAAATTAATAATAAGGATAATTAGTTGGACATTCCAAAATAGTATAGTAGATAAGTATTGTTGGACGAGGAAATACTTGTTCACTAAGCAAAGAGTTGATTATGTTTATAGAATTATCCTAATCGAAATTTAAAATCACTTTACTACTTACTTTTAATTGATAATAATATTTCGAATAAAACTCAATAAGAATAATGTTATCAAATAGTTATCAAATAAGAAAATCTGATATTTTGAAACAGATTAGAAAGAGAAGTGAGTATTGAATTATGATTAAGAGCCTATGTATGTCTCAAAATACTTGTCATTTTAAAACTTCAAAGACAAAATTTTATTTTTTTCATTTTACCTTCACTTGCAATTATTTTTGAAGACAACAAATAACTTAATTTAGAATAAAATATTCAATAAAGAAAATTGCATCTTATAGCATAAAAACAGATAAATAGTTAAAATTCCTCCTAATAATTATTTTCTTAAGAACGCGTAAATAAAAAAATATGATAAGTATTTTGACATAAAGAGAATATTTGTGAAAAATATTTGCTATAAACATAAAAAATAATTGAATAATAATTTTCAGATTAGTGTGTATTCAAATTACAGTAACACCTCTATAAATTAATATACGTGGAATCATGAAATTTTATTATTTTATAGAGATATTATTTAATTGATAAATTAATATTTACTAATTTAAAGAATAATTTGAGATTTGATGAAGGTTAATTTTGATTATCTCAAGCATTGTATCGTACTAATTTATGTATCATATTTATCGATTTCACACACAAAAAAATATCATACATAAAGTACAACAATACATCAAAATTATTGTATCTTGTTAATTTCAACGTTGTGATAATAAGAGCTTTCAAGATGTATATCGAACATAATTTATCGTAGGATATTAGAAGGCTATGGAGTGGGACAAAATGATCCGACAAAGATCTATGTTTTGGGTGCTATCAATTATGCAAATCCTATTTGAACAACAAATGTTCTGGAAGAGACAATAGAAAATTATTTTCTACACGGTAAAGATCGTTCTGGAAATGCAATCTCAGAGAATTTGAATGAATCTGCTTGTGAAAATGTCATACATGAACTTGATGTCATGATAAATAATCTCATTACCATAGTAAAATGGATGTCAATAACATGTTGGATTATCCGAGTGAAAGAGATACTTTTTCAGAGATCTAGAGTTTATAAGAAATTATTGATACCATAAAAAAAAGCAATGTTGATGATGAAGTTGAAGATGATATAACCATTGGAACCAGATACGCGTAAGGAAACACTTATCGCATCTAGAACTCTTCACAATTTTATGATGCTGTTCGAAAAGACAACATCAGAGCTCTTGGATGCAATAAGAAAAGTTAGAGATAAGCTTCAACTTTATTTAAATTTTAAGAAAAAACAGAACTCAATATAATCATATTTCACTAAATTTTCTTAGATATATTTATACTTTAAAGAATAATTATTTTATGATATTAATGGGACCATATATTTATATATGAGTCTTCTGAAAATATATTTTCTTATTATCTTATTGAAATTGGTGATTTTTCCATTGGCTCAAGTCAAGACCAAAAAAAATATTATTTTACAAAGATTATTAATTTATCGAGTATTAATTTATAGAGGTTTTACTGTACATGCTCCTACATCCTAAGTATTACCTAAGAATATTGGAAAACGCTGAGTGAACACTAAATTCCTACTCTCATCATACCATTATTATTGTTATTATTGTTCAATAATGATAGTTCATTATTAACTAAAATGGTAAATGATGTGGATAATTTTAACATTAAATCACTCGTATTATTAAATATAAGTATCTAGATATTTAAGAATGAAGAATATTTAATAATAACAATAAAATATATAAAATAATAAATCATTCATTAATTTTAAACTGAACAACTTAGATATCTATCAAAATAGTAATGCGAACAAATTAGTAAAAGCTTATTTGAAAGAAAAGGCCATGAGAGGATCAATTAAATGATTTTCTAAAATAAAATACGAAAATAAGAGAGAGAAAAAATAACATAAAAAATGAAATATTAAGTGATTGAATCCTCACCAATTGATTTTTTTTTTAAATAATCAACTAAATAAACTTTCTTGATTTTTCAAAGTAAGAAGAATCAAATATGTTAAAAGTCTTTATTATTTTACCAAGTCAAAAACAATATACATTGTGTCCTTGTGGATAAGATCGAATTTCATAAAGTGATAAAATTTACAAATAAAGAAACTTAATAAATACTGCAGAGCCCCCCTTACAATAAATATGAATACAAATATATTTACGTATTCTTTTCTTTTTTATTTTCAATAAAATAATAGATAATATTACGTGGATTATTTTTAGTATTATCTATTGAAAGGACATTTTTCATGTATTTGGATATTTTATACAATTCTTGATTGTCGATATTGACATGCTAAAGCTATACAAATTTTAAATACCGACATATATATTATTAAACAAAAGTTAATACTGTAATTTATATAAAAATTACTTTTTTTTGTTTATCATATTTTCAAATTAATTTTTTATAAAAAAGACACGTGTCGCTATCTCAACGGTTGGATGATAAAGTTTCCGTACTTTTTAGTCGTTAGTCGTTTTTCCTATTTCCATTTTGAGTCGTTAGTCGTTTATTTCAACTACTTACCCTTTTTTCGCGGCGACTTTGAATTTTGCGGTTGCCACGTGGCGACTTCCTATTGGTATCCTGACTTTTAAAATCGTGTGCCGTCCAAATCCAAAAAGTCCAATTATTTTACATACTAATTTTTTATTTTTTATTCAATATTTTTAGAAAATATTTTTTTTGAAGTTTTAAATTAACAACAGCTAGTTGAGATTGTCAGTCAACTCATTGTTGTTTGATTAACTTATCATTTCTTTTAGAGGTTAAAAATAAGAACTCAAATTATCTTTTGGTTGTAATATGAGAGAGTTAATTGTGATAATAATTTTGACTTTTATGTTTTAAGTCGAGTATTTATTAAAAATAATTTTTTAATTCATAAATAAAGGAGTAATATCTGTTGATATTGTATTCTTTTCAAATTTCACTAGTAGAACTATACTGATTTTTTTATTGTAATAACATTTTGAAAAAGACTAGAGAATAAGTGGACAAATTAAATACAATTTCATTAGCAAGCAACTATTTTATGTATAATGATAAAAAAGTATAATTAAGTAGAAAATATTATTTTTATATATCTTTTTTTTTGGTTACATGATTAACTCGATATTAAATGAAACGATCTAAATAATGATTAAAAAAATATAATAAAGTAAAAAATATTATTTTTATATATTTTTTTTTGTTTACATGATTAACTCGATATTAAATGAAACAATCCAAATAAAGCGGAAGGAATATAAAAGATTCATATAGTCAACTCTTGTTTTAATAGCAATCAAATACATTTTCGGAAAAATGATAATTTGAGCTACTTCATATTGTAGAATCAAATTATCAAATCTCAAATACTTGTCAATAATATTATTTATTATCACAAATAAATATTTTATCATGAATCGAGATATGCACAAGCTGACTCACTCATCTAGGAAAAAAAAATTCCATTAAGTCAAAGTTGGAAAACAAAAAATCTTTAGTTTTAACTTATTTTTTTTTGACATTCTTTAGTTCCCTTGCTATTTTATTGAAAATAATAATAATTAGTATATATTATAAAAAGTGGATTCTTGGTCTATATGGTTGTCACAATACACGGAGACAATTTCTCTATATATACATATACATAGAGCGGTTGCCTAAATGTCATATAGTTTTCTTCTCTCTGTAAATCACTCTGTATATTTTTTTAGAACCTGTAAGGTTTTATTTCTTAGCTCCCCCTAAATCTGTAAGTTCTTTGTTTCTTCATGCAAATCCCTTTATGGGGTTCTTAAATTTATGTTCTTTTTCATGTTTATTGCTATTCTGCATCTGGGGTTTGTTTAATTCTGTCAAAATCTCTACTTTCTTGAACAGATCATGTGTTTGACTTGGGAAAGATTGCAACTTTGTTGAAATTTTTGTGTTAAGAGTTTTGGATACTTGATGTTAATACTGGGAAATTTTGTTACTTTCTTGAATTCTTTGTGTTGGGATTTTGGATACTTGTGACTTAACTGGGAAAGTTTGTGACTTTTTTTTGAATTTTTTGTGTTAGGATTTTAGATACTTGGTGACAAGACTGGGAAAGTTTGTGACCTTTTGGAATTTTTGTGTTGAGTTTTTTGATACTTGATGACAAGACTGGGAAAGTTTGTTACTTTCTTGAATTTTGTGTTGGGATTTTGGATACGTGGTGTTAATACTGGGAAAGTTTGTGTCTTTCTTTTATTTTTATGTTGGGTTTTTGGATGCTCGGTGACAAGGCTGGGAAAGTTTGTGATCTTTTTGGATTTTTTGTGTTGAATTTATGGATATTTGATGAGAAGGCTTTCTGATTTTGATTTTTTTGCAGGTGAAGCTTTTTCTCTTGTTGTTTTTCTTTCTGTGATGGCGGTGAAGACTAATGGAGTTGTTGATGGTATTTTGCCGGAGGAATTGATGAAATTGCTCATGTCATTAGCTACAAAATGGGGGGATGTGTTGGATCTAAAGAACTTGAAAGTTCATCATTTGAGTGGTGCTATGACTAATGAGGTTTATAGGATAAGTTGGCCTACTAAGAACGAAAACGTCCCGAGGAGAGTTTTGGTTCGAATGTATGGTGAAGGAGTAGATCGTTTTTTTAATAGGGATGAAGAGATTAGAACTTTCGAATGCTTGTCAAAGAAGGGTCAAGGACCTAAGCTTCTTGGTCAATTTGCAAATGGTAGAGTTGAGGAGTTCATTCATGCAAGGGTATGTCAAATTTCTGACTCGATTTGTTGATTTCTTTACTTTTATCTATTGGATATATGTGGCTTTGTAGATTTATGTTACTATGAAGTCAATGATTTGAGTACCACGAAATGAGATTTCTAGGAGTTTCTGTATGTTGATCAAATGATCAGGACTTTATAATTTCATTGTTTGTTGTGGATATCGATAAATTGATCGGCGTATATAGAGGGTCAATGGTAGTGTGTTGAGTATAATGAACTATGTGTTTTAGACGAATCCTCTGCAGTCTGCCTTTCCCTTCTAAGCCTAGGTAGCTCAATGACTTGTCTTTAGTGAAAGCTATTAGATGCAGATTTTGCACAATGCATAGCTTCTGTTCTTTTGAATAGATGGTGGATCTTTGAAATAAGACTAAATCAATTTGACGCACTCCTATTGAATAAACCGAACAGCAGGTGGTGCTCCTTGCCTTCACAATTCAGCAGAATAAAATTGTGTTGTATAGTCTTTGACCATGTCTTGTTGAAGCAAAGTTGGAGATCTTTGTGATGTTTATTGATTGCTGTTTGACTTTGTTCTGTCTGTCTTATTTGCATTCTCAGACACTGTCTGCTGAAGATCTTCGTGACTCGGAGATCTCTTCTTTGATAGCTGCAAAACTGAGGGAGTTTCATAACCTTGACATGCCTGGTTCAAGGAATGTTCTTCTATGGGACCGTCTCAGGTATCAATTAACCAGCTGGAACATAGTTTGATCTTTTGTAATTGAAAGTCTGATACAAATTGTTAATGCAAAATGGCAGAAAGTGGCTAAATGAGGCGAAGGGTCTGTGCTCCCCTGAACATCTAAAGGAGTTCTCTTTAGGTAATCTGGACGAGGAGATCAGCTTATTGGAGAAAGAACTGCCAACAGAGTCTCAAAACATTGCCTTTTGTCACAATGACATGCAGTATGGTAACATAATGATTGACGACAAAACAAAGGCTGTTACTATCATTGTAAGTGTTGTATGATATCAGTCAGAACTTTATACAGCTTCTGTGTGAAGGCGCATACTTGCTCAAACTTACAAATACTCTGATCTGTTTTCTTGAGGTGGAACCGGGTCTTCTTCCTAGAGATAATAGGCTCAGGATGTAATTACTTGTGAAAATCTTTTTCATATTATCGTGCTGTAGTTTAACTGGTGTTCTAAGATATCTGAGCAAGTTTTAAACTGCGTCCTTAATCAGGAATTGGATATATTTTGCTTCCTTTGTGAACTTCTTGTCTTGTTGGCCTTTGATTTGATCACTGGCTTTTAATATATCAGTCATTGCACATTATTTACTATTTGATTGTATTGCAGGACTATGAGTATGGCGGTTATAATCCAATTGCTTATGACTTTGCGAACCACTTCTGTGAAATGACTGCAAATTATCATACTGATACCCCTCATATCATGCACTTCAACACTTACCCTGGTAATTAAATATAAGCTGCAACAAGAGAACACAGAGATCATGCTTGTTTGCTACTCTAATGTCCCTACTCTAACCCTGACATGCGCGGTTTATTTACTCTTTTTTGAATTTTGAATTTCCGACAGATTTTGAGGAGCGACAGCGATTTGTACGTGCATATCTCAGTTCATCAGGTAAGCTTGAAAAGTTTGAACATCTTTTACTGTTGTCTGCACCTCTCTGTCCAAAGCATACGGTTGATTTCTTGCACACGATAAATAAGTTCTGACCCTTCGAGACCACATAACATTTATCGTTCAATTTGGATAGGCATCGAATAATAAGATAATTGACCTTTAAGGCAGCAGAAAGATCAGTTTTATTTGGTGATGGGACCAAGATGCCAAGACTTTAATTACTTCAGATATTTAGAACCTGATTCTCAACTAACTTGGAATTGAAAAATAGTACTAGTCGTTGTTATTTGTAGGACCCGATGTATTAATGAATTGTCCTGATAGCCTCAACTAAAACCAAACATGTTCCCTTGTCCAATTAATATGGTCAATGATAAACAGACCTAAGATTTAAGCAGTCGTTGTGTGTCTGCTTTGTGCACCGACACAGCAGAATTATCTTATTGAGCTTTGAATCCCATTGACAAGTGCAGGCAATCAACCAAGTGATGAGGAAGTAAAGAAACTTGTTGACGAATCAGAGAAATATACGCTTGCAAATCACTTGTTCTGGGGATTGTGGGGAGTCATCTCGGTATGCCTTTTACACACTTCCTCTCTTTATCACTACATTTCACCGTGCATTTTTCTCTTTCTGTGTTATAATTGTTGTTTCTTCTGACAGGCATATGTTAACAATATCGAGTTTGACTACATGGAGTACGCGAGGGGAAGGTTCAAGCAGTACTGGTTGAGAAAGCCCGAACTCTTAGGTGCCTCAGACGACTTGTTACATGTTGATGATTCAGCTGAACCAGTTCACATTCTCCGCTCAAAAGATTTATGTTAAAACATGTACATTAACAATGTAGAATGTAAAAGTCATGATAAATCGATAAGCCTATGTCGTATAATGAGTGGAGCATTTAGAGTCTTCAATGTTTCATAGAATATGTTTATAGGCCATTATTGAGGTTTTTTTTTTTTTTTTGAAGTATTTTGATGTACTGTTTATAAGAGTGAGTGTTGTTGAACCACAAATATATATTATCCAGTTTAATAAAATCAAAGTTATTTTCTCAAGCTGTTGCTTTCACTTTTCATCTCTATTTTTTTTAACCTTCATTTGTTACCAGGATAATACTGATCAAGTTGGAATAGAACCTTTAAATTTGATGTTTACATGTATGAATATGGCAATGTCAGATTATACACCAAAACAACTCAATTTACTTAAAAGAACTTGTTTTCCCTACTTCCACCGAGGAAGTTGTATTCTCATTTTAAGGAATTTGTTTTGTATGAAAAATGTTTTGTCCATCCAAACATGAGCGGATAAGAAAATAATTTTCAAAAAATATTTTCCTTCCTAGCAAAAACGTTGATTATAGAATGTTTGGAGAATATTCTCTTGTAAAACAAGTTCCACAAAAATGAAAAAAATGACTTCTCACCCCACCCTCGGAGCCCCACTACCTTCCATTCAGCTTCATAAATCATAATGTTGAAAATGACTTCTCACCTCACCCTCGAAGCCCCACTACCGATTCCTTTCGGCTTCAAAATGTTTTGCTAGATAACATATGAATACTCTTTGAAAATTATTATTATTTTCCCGCAAAAAAATTTGCACCAGCCGGGAATCGAACCCGGGTCTGTACCGTGGCAGGGTACTATTCTACCACTAGACCACTGGTGCTTGATGAAAAAATATATGTAATTATTTATTATTAATATTCCCTGAAATTGATACCATCAACTTATACATGTAATTATTTATGTGAAGGTTACTCGTTAACAATTCTATAAAAAAATTTACATCCACTGATCAGAATTTATTGAAAATGGACAAATATGTTTAATTTTCTCTCGTAAATATGTGTTTATACTTTGATAAAAGTGTATGGTTAAATCATTAGGAATCATAAGATTGAAATCAAATCAAATCAGGGAAATGTCGACAATAAATTGAATTGAATTTTTTAGCTTTTAATTTAAATTTTGTATTTATTCTAAAAATCTATTGAATATAAAATAATTATTAATAACTTAAAATTCAGAACTCATAAAATTCATATCTTAATTCCACTTTTGAACAAAACATTCAAATTTCAAAATATCTCGACACATGAAAACAAGAATTTGAGAAGCTTCAAAGGGCATGGACATACATATGAACATTGTTCAATTGAACCCAACCACCATTCAATAAATAATGACTTCGATTGATACTAGCATGTTCCTTTTTAATTGTTATAGGTTGGTATTTTAACTAATATTTATATTAATATAAAAAAATTAAAATTTATAGTACTTTTGGAATAGTTTTGGATATCTAAGTTTTTTATTTGAAATATGAAATTAATGTAATATAGTGTAACTTTAAAATTAGTTACATTGACTTTTAAAAAATGTAATATGATAATTAAAAGTGGACAGAGAGCGTAATAAATAAGTAATTTAGAAAATGTACTACAACACTAATATATTTAGACTTCAATGTAATATCAGATGTGGGATCTAAAAAGTGTGATGCATAAAAAAAAATTGAGAATCTATTATTACTCTAATTACTATGGGGAAATTAAGTGTATAAGAAAACATATACTAGTTAGTTAGTTAACATAGTTATAATATTTCATAATTATAATTCTCGATCTATTTTTTGGCTATAATTACGTGGCTTGGCTTTTTAATTTTGTATAATTCGCACGTTTTTATACTGCAAAATTTGCATAATATAATTTATATTACTTTTGTATAATTCGGAATTTGTATAACTGTTAACACTTCTTATATTAATAATTATATAAAAATTTTGTTTTGAATTTATGCAAAAAAAATAACTGAAACATAGAAATGTATTTGCGAATTATATAAACGTGTGAATTATACAAATCTATGAATTGTACAAACAAAACAATTTAAGTTGTATTACAACTCGTAAATATGCAAATTATAAGTATAGAACATATTAAATTATTTATATTGATTATTTGCGGAAGTTCCCTGTTAATATTTGGGAATACCTATAATAGTCTTCTGTTTACAAACTTTTGAATTTTTTTCCATGGGAATTTTGCCCAAAATACATCTCTAACTTCTAAAATATTCTTACTTTAGATTTAAAAAAATGAAAAAGAAAAATCTTTCAATTGAATTAATATTATTCAAAGTTCAAACGCCTATTATTGAACTCGAAATGCTTGCAACTAAAGAGAGTAAAAAAACACTGGTGAAGTCAATTTTCCAAAAAGAGGATTTATTATGAAATTTTACTTTATTTTAAAGCACCGACCAGCAGAATAAATTCTCAAATTTTAGCTCTTTTATATAGTCTTACTTATTTTATTATATATATTATGTCTACGTCCCCAAAAAAAAAATCCACCGGTAAAAAAATAGTACTAGTAATAAAACCTTTTGTCTTCTTTTTCAGATTATTATTTTTTCTTTTTGTAATTGTTTTTCTTCTGTGAACCAAACAATAGTAAAAGTAAAAAAAAGAAAGATTTGATTCTTAGATTTCTATCATTGTTTCTTAGTATCAATATCTTATATCTTGTTGTTTATGTTTGGTGTTATTGTTTTTCTTTTAACGTAAATAATTTCTCTAATAATTTCTTTAACGTAAAATATTGGAATATGCATGAAACGTGAGGAAAAAAATTGAATTCTTTTTGCACCAATCGGATCGTAAACAACCTCTTTAAGATATTGGAATTTGCATGGAAATGTGAGGGAAAAGATATTGGAAAAAGGAATTTTGTACTAACCGATAATTGTAAACAAACTTTTATTTTATCTTATTTTTTTGTCGTAAAATATTGAAAAATATATATACATGAAATATGAGAGGAAAATCAGGATCGTAAAATATTGGAATATGCATGAAATGCGATGGAAAAAACAGGAAAAAAACTTGCACCAGCCGGGAATCGAACCCGGGTCTGTACCGTGGCAGGGTACTATTCTACCACTAGACCACTGGTGCCTCATGCAAAATCCTTCTAGAAGATTTATTATATCTAAATTCATCTTTCTTCTATTTTTTGGTATAACAATGAAAGATTTTTTCCGTTTGACCATCAAGTATTCGATATCCACTATACAGTTGGAAGTGCACCGGATTAGAGATACGAAGTACCTCGACTATATCTTTTTCATTTAGACTCGAGATATATATCTAATTAAAGTGAATGAATCTTATCTATATCATTATATATTTCTTCGTGCCATCACAGGATACCAAGTTGAAACTACATGAGAACTATATCGAATAAGGTTACCCATTAGTAACTATCTGTCACGACTTTGTAAATATTTATGGAGTATTGTTAACCAATCACCAAAAATTCATAAGTTTTGAAGCGCTTGATATGAATTTTTGAAGCGCTTGATTTAGATTGTGTGCAGAGGCGGATCCACACGGCTCAGTAAGGGTGCACATACACCCATTGATTAAAAAAAAAATCATGTATATATATGTATATTTATCTTAAAAAACTAGCAAAATGTAGGATATACTTAACAAGGAAATATCCTTGTACAATTGGTGTAAGCTAGTGATGTCACTCGAAAAGACCTAGGTTCGAGCGCATGCAGCTATTATCTATTTCATATTCTCTTATTTTGAGTTTAACTTAAAGCTTATATTGGTGTACCTAAAGTCGTCAAAACCTGAGCTGATTGTGTGAGTTTTTTACTCTTCCTACACATTAATTAATTACTTACCAAACCTTGGACATCCACATTTTAAAATGGTTAAAAAGTAGAAGAAAGAAAAACTCTTCTTTAAAATGTATATGTAAATTATGAGTCTTATTACTTATGTGCTAAGTTTGAAAGATCAAAAGCACCTCTCAACTTTTTTATTCTTCCAATGACCTTGCTTGCCATAAAGCTTTTGTTCGTACTATTTGTCTATTCATCATCAAGAAGGCACCAATAAAAGACCAGAGGAAAAGTTCCTTGTTTCCTTTGTCTTTTCTCTAACTTCTCGCTCGCAAAAATCGTAAAATGTATAAGAATAGTATTAAAGTTTGGTGTATTATTTTATAAATATGTTGAGATTAGTTGTACTATGACTATCTTTTGTTCATTATTTTGTTTGATGTATTGTGGGTATACAGTTCATCTTTTACTCATGCTTATTCATATATAATTAATTAATAGGTGACAACGTATTGCTAATATCATGATTTGTTATGTATTGCTTCTTCAATTTTTTTTAGTTGTCATGTTATTCGATGTTTTATATTAAAAACTTAGATATTTAAAAAATACTATAAAATTACAACTATAAAATTTGATTTTTTATTTATCAATATGATAAAAAGATATTTCGTAAAATATTAATCAAAGTTCTTATTATTTGACTCTAAAAAGAAAAACACAACAACTTAAAAGAAACGAAGGAAGGAGTTATAACTTAAACTGTAAATCCTATAATAAAAGAGGAATATATTTAGGGGTGTACAAAATTGAACCGAGAATCGAACCAAACTATAAATCGAGTCAAACTGAAAAAAAAAACGACTAGTAATTTGGTGTTGAAAAAAAATTCGACTATATTTATGCTGGGTTGGTTTCAACTAAAAAAATCAACCCGAGACCAAACCAACCCGATATTATATATATAATTTTAAAATTTTATTTTATACGTAAAAATACCTATTTTGATATAATCTTTACATATCTCTTATACTTTTTCATAGTTTTTATCTTTTAATATATTTATTTCATGTTTGGAAGTTAGAATTCTTAATGATCTAATAAAGATTATAGTTCATAATACATGTTGGTAATTATAATAAAGTTTAAATAAAAATCAAATTAATATAATGCAAAAAAAAATCAATTCAACACTAAGAATGAAAATAATATTGAATATTTGTTTTTTAGTTTTACATAGAGTTAGACAATTAAAATACATGATTCAATTTTACTTTCTTTTAATATTTAGTCATGTAACTAATACTTGCTAAACTTATTTTAGCATAATTTAGTACTTTAAATTATGATCAATTTCATTATGACTTATTGATTTGCAATATCTTTAACACGATTTTATTATTATTATTATTATTTTGGATCATTAATTATATAATATTTTTTGTTATTTTTTTGAGAAATAACTTAGACAGTTGCATTTTGATAGGACTAAAGAAATATTTGATGTACAAATAAATTATACGTTTGTATGAATACTTTATCGAAAAATCCAAAAAAACCCGAAAAAACTCAAAGTTGAAAAATCCGAATTTTATTTATTTGGTTTGGTTTATAAATTCAAAAATCCGACCCAAATAATTTTGTTTGATATTTAAAAAATTCGAACCAACCCGATCATGTACACCCCTAAATACATTCATTGGAAAATAAAGCCTATACAGGTTGTAGGTTTTTTATAAGCTTTTACAATCAAATCTTAAAGTAATATTCTCAGCCACTTTAAGGTACAATAATTTGTCTTACTATTGAAGAGACTAAGCAACATCCTTTACTTTTTACTACATAATTTTATATCCCATGGAATCAAATTCACCTGAAGGAGTCTTTTGGTATATGCAGATTAAGTTATATTAAATCGGATATAATAAGGTGAAAATCTATGACATCAAGCTTGAGATAAAATTTATATAATGTTTGATTGGCCATTTATATCGTCAACTAAATGTATAAATACCATCTTAAGTTTAGTCTTGAGATATCTCATTTGTACTCGCATTGGAGTACATGAGCTAATTCGGCCTCACTTCAGGCAATGCTTTCATACTCAAAGCTCGAACTCGATACATCTGAGATTAAGAGAGCAGTCCCATGTAACTGCACGACATAGACACTCAACTTCATCAACTATAGTAGAAAAAAAAAAAGAAAATTATGCCCCTTTTAAGTTCTTTATATACTTGAGCTTCACCACAAACATTTTCACCTCTCAAAGAAACCTTAAGAACCATTTTTTCCTACTTACTAGAGTATCAAGAAAGTATGGCTTACCAAAACATCAATGGTTGCATTTCTGATTCAATTGAAATTCTTGATCCAAAACCTCTTGCAGTAGTAGCTTCTGGTGTTGTTCATCCTCCTATTGTTGCATCTTTCAATGATAGAATTCGTCCACTTCTCGACTGTATAGACAAGCTCCGCCATCTCAACATCATGCAAGAAGGTATCCAGCTCCCAACGATCGTAGTAGTCGGAGATCAATCTTCTGGAAAGTCCAGTGTTCTTGAATCCCTTGCTGGGATCAGTCTTCCTAGAGGACAAGGCATTTGCACCAGGGTCCCTCTTGTTATGAGGCTGCAGAATGATCCAAACATCACAGCACCAAGTCTTCAGTTGGAGTACAATAACAAGTCACTCCCTGTTGATGAAATTGGCATTGCAGATGCTATCATTCTTGCTACTGATGAGATTGCTGGACATGGTAAAGGTATATCTAACTACCCTTTAACACTAGTAGTTAAGAAAAATGGTGTCCCTGATTTGACCATGGTGGATTTACCTGGTATTACTAGAGTTGCTGTACAAGGTCAACCTGAAGACATTTATGAGCAAATTTACGATATTATTATGAAATATATTGTCCCTGAGGAAAGCATAATCTTGAATGTTTTGTCAGCTACTGTTGATTTCCCTACTTGCGAGTCTATTAGAATGTCTCAGAAAGTGGACAAGACAGGGGAAAGGACTCTGGCTGTTGTGACAAAAGCTGATAAAGCCCCTGAAGGGCTGCTTGAAAAGGTTACCGCGGATGAAGTGAATATAGGGCTTGGCTATGTTTGTGTGAGGAATAGAATTGGGAATGAGTCTTATGAAGAAGCAAGGAGTGATGAGGAAAGGCTTTTTTCAACTCATCCACTTCTGTCGAAGATTGATAAATCGATGGTTAGTGTTCCTGTTTTGGCACAAAAGCTGGTGCGTATTCAAGCAAGCATCATTTCAAAATGCTTGCCTGAAATTGTGAGGAAGATCAATGATAGACTTGCTGCCAATCTTGCTGAACTCAACAGGCTTCCTCAACACCTAACTTCTGTAGCGGAAGCACTAACGGCATTTATGCGCATTCTGAGTTCATCAAAGGATTCATTGAAGAAAATTCTATTAAGTGGGGAGTTTGATGAGTATCCTAATGAAAAAGAAATGCACTCTGCAGCTAGAATTGTTGAAATGCTTAACCAATACTCTAATGAGCTGCATACCAAGAATTTTGAGAAAGTGGATGAATTCTTGATGGAAGAGATCATGGTTTTACAGGAATCAAAAGGGATTGGATTGCCAAACTTCCTTCCTCGAGGTGTTTTCCTCAATGTTTTGCAGAGAAAAGTGAAGGAAATTGCTGCCTCTCCAGAGGATTTTGTGGGGAAACTGTGGAATTACTTAGAGCGAGTTGTAATCATAGTTTTAATGCATCATTGTGAGAACTATCCGCAGCTTCAGTCTTCTACTAGAAGAGCAGCCCAAAACTTGATTGCCAAGAAAAAGAATGAATCAGTTGATTGGGTAAGGGAAATCATCGGGATGGAAAAGCTGACTGATTACACTTGTAATCCTGACTATTTAACTACTTATAGTAAGTTCATGGCTCAACAAAACACGTTCATGGAGATTATGAATGATCATGGGAAGTACTCCATGATAAACCTTGAAGGGGTAGGAGTAATCGACGTTGGTCATTTGAGGAAGCATCTAGATGTGGTGCAACAGGCTTTCGATTTGAAGATGAGAATGATGGCCTACTGGAAAATTGTGCTAATGAGGCTGGTGGATTCTATGGCCTTACACATAATGTTCAGCATACGAAACATGATTAACAAGGAGATGGAAAACGAGATCATACAGGATCTGATGGCACCACATGGTGGTGGAATTGAAAGAATGCTTGACGAGTCACCTTTGGTTGCTGAGAAACGCAATAGGCTCAAAAAGAGTGTCAAGCTTCTCAAGGAGTCCAAAGAGGTGGTGGCCAATATCATGGACAGGATTTCACTTCACGATGATAATGAAAGGGACTAAGGTTAATATGTGATACTAATGAGCAGGGCACTCTATTTCCATTCAGCCAATGTTCCTAATATCCTGTTTATCTCCTAATATCAAACTACCAAGTACTATGTTTTGGTTTTACAATATATCTTTGCCCCTGCTTGTATGTAATTTTCGTATTTCTTGCTATTAGCTAAATGCAAATCAAGTTTATTTGTACGAACTTAATACTTTTTTGTTTCTGTTTTCTGAAGGGTTCTTTTACATATTTACCAATATCCACCCCTTTCACCCTTTCCTATAGAAAATGGAGCTATTTTTTGTGAAAGTTTTTAACGAGGACAATAAACCGAAGTTCTAAGAACAATGAAACTTAGTCACTAGTGTTGTTATTGAAGGAAAAGCAACAAGAAAAACAAAAAGAATCCAGAAGTCCAAAAATTTTGGTTGTTTCAGAAGCACCAGGAAGATCAAATCAAACAGAATGTACCGATGGAATGGAAGACATTTGCAAAAGGGATTACATAAAAAAATGATGAAGAATTACTCAGTAAACTACCCAAAGATCCCTTGAGCAAAATTCTAGGCAAATAAAACATCTCAATGAAAAGTAAGAATAATGATCATAATTACTACTTCTAATGCATAAAAGGATGTATGAAGTAAAATATATATGAAACTCCAAAGCAAATATTGACCAAAAATCATTGACAAAAGAAAACCAAGACTGTCCAAAACACCCAACTTCACTAAAATTTCAAGAATTCTAATTTATACAACTTTTTCAAGAATACTATAACTAAGCAGTAATGCTTCTTAGACAATCAAAGTCAATATTGATAATCAAAATCAAAGACAGGAGCTGATAATGGCTCAAGCAAGTTGCTCGTCCCCTCGTGCATGTCAATATTCTGCAACTCTAGTTCCCCTGCATCCACTTGTAATCCCTCACATGAGCTTTGGTCTTGTTCACCAACAATATTCAATTTCCCTTTAGGGCGACTTTTCTTCTTCTTAATAGCACATAGAACAAAATCTCTGCAATCCTTGTCAAATTTGTCAAGTATATGCGGAGAGAGGTCGTACTCCTTCATCAACCAGTGACCATGTTCCTGTTTATACCCTTTCTTCTTATAACACATGCTCTTCTTGGATCCAATCACTGCTCTTTCGAACAGGTTTGCTTTTGTCTTCCTGTTTCCAACTGCCACCCTTATTTCCCACATTACGACTTGCTTTTCTTCTTGAGATTTGTAATGAAGAAGCGATACTGACTACAATCATCCTCATTACAAGAGGATACTCCTTGGTTCTTGTTCACCGTAAGTATCCACATGAAAAGTGATGAATCCATCAATTTTCCACCAATGAATCTCAATAAGAAAGTGAGAGCTTCTTCATCAGTAGGACTGAATCGGAAACCCTCTTCCAAATTCTCCATTATACACTAATCTCAAATTCTCTTTCTGTTTTTTTTTTCTTTCTCAAATTGTAGAAAAGAAGAAAACAGAGTTGGGATTTTATACAGAGAAGCGAAGTTGTAAGTAAAATTTTTATGGAAACTTTCTACACGTTTTCTATTAACAGAAAAAACATATTTGGAAACTTTTGTTGTAATATTTTATGGAAATTTTTATACCAAAAAAAAGTGAAAGAATTTGGAAAGTTTTTTTTTTCTTTTTTTTTGGAAGGTTGAGAACTCCAGTTTTAAGTTTATTATTTTGAAAATAATAATTTTTAGTATATGGTGTTAGTGACAAAAAAATAATGAAATATCATTTAGAAAACAAAACATAGTTAATCATAGTTTTGTTCAATGTGATTCTTTCAAAATTCATGCTTTTCAAAATTAAAATTGTTTATAATCATTGTGTACTTTTTTTTTAATTGATACTACTGTCTAAGCTATCTGTCATATGTTTTAATTATTTTAATTTCAGATTTTGAGTAATAAAATTACTGATACAATAACTTATCAAATGTAATTCACACCTTATGAGGGTGATGCGTACATAGTTTTATCCTAATCTTGTAAAGGTAGATATGTTGTTACCAATAGATCGCCGGCTCAAGTAAAACATGTCGAAATCAGTGAATAAAAGGAAATACCATAGTGACAGAACTCATTAGGACAGTGGAGAAAAGAACAGTAGCAATAACAAATAATACAATAGTCAAAACAATGAAAACACAAAGTAATAGTATGATTGAAGAATAAAAGAATGCATGAACATCAATGATGATACTAATATCGAAAACTAGACCATGATCAACTATTTACTAACCTTCTATTCTAATCCACAATTTCTATATTCTCCTATACATTGTCATGTCCTCGATTCGTAAGTTGCATGTCATATCATGTTTAATTACGTCTCCTCAATACTTCTCCTAAGATACACTACAACCAACTTTTGTCACTCATCACCATCCTTAATTGTGCATTTCCTCTTCACATATACAAACCATCTCAATCTCATCTTGTTCTCCACAGAGGTTACTCACACCTTGTCTCCAATATCTATGTTGCTAATCTTCTCTCTTGGTATTTTCACACATCTATCTCAACATTTTCAATCTATGTTACTTGCATCTTTTGTTTGAATGTGAGAGTTCTTGACCATCAACACTCCACTCTATACAACACATCTAAGTTTTTGTAACACATTTTTATCATACAATACATTAGACGTGAGCATTCATTTTATCCGCTCTGCTCCCACACAATGTACAATATCATCATCGTTAATGCTTAAATACTTTTACCGTGGTAGAATTCTATTTTGTACATATTTTCCTTGTTTTTATGGATACCATACGATCAATAATAACAAAATATTATTTCCCTACAAAATAATTATCACATTTCTTTTACAGAGACATGTACATTAGAAGTTTATTATTTAACACAACTTATTACAAAGATATAAATGATGAAAGAGTCCAATTATGAAATCAAAACCAAATCAACCACAAAGCTTCTTCCTCAATTGACCCTCTCCGATGCTCTCTGTTCGAGACGTTACTTCATACCCTTTTTCTGCCCTAATAAAAAGTCACAAAAATTAAACATTGTAATGTGTACAGAATTGTTAAGAAGCAATGAAAACTTGAAATTAGTAAAATTCCATGAACAAAAGACGGATACAATCACTCGCACAAATGAAAGGAAATTCCAAATCTTGTTCAACTTTAAACTAGAACAAGGATGTATATTTGTCGTACTACAAATTGTTGCTGTCGCTGCAGAGCTAACAGGAAGTAATATCTTCTTCATTTGATTGTTCACAAGGACAAACAAACAAAATCTATGTCATAACGAGGAGAACACACTTAAACAGATGGGGCACAAACTTGCCTGTTGCGGCTGCTGAAAAGAACAAGGTAGACGGGATCTTGAGATGAAAGATTGAAAAGCTGAAGAGCTATATAGGCACATGTGCTGATGCTGAGGAAATCAACACAAAGCACGAATTAGATATAATTATGGTCCAAAAACAAATTGTTGTAACATATCATATAAATATAGCCGGAAAAAGTGCCATCAGTTTTTGAGGGACCAGAAAATTGCCGGCATGAGAAAAAGAAACACAATAGAAAATAATGAAGTCGTCCTTTACAGACATATAGTTGAAGGAATATAAAGTCTAGGAAATACTAACTAGATTGAACTATGGTTATTCATGATGGAATATTAACTCATGTTTAGGAGAACTCTAAAAACTTAAAGCTTAATGCATGGAAGAAGGTAATAATGCAGATTAGTTATTAATGAAGTTGTTGCCATAGGCAAAGGCTGAAATATTAATTGACTTCTTGCCAAACAAGCAAGATCTTTTAAGTTATTTCGACAAATTCACAGAACCTCTTCTCATTCAGAATCACATTAAGGCATGCAAACACATATATATATGAACTCCTCCTCATTCCATTACATATGAATGAGAGTTCATATTTTGCTTTCACCTACATAGAGCAACAAATAAGACGATGTACTGATGAAGCTAACTTCAAACTGATACTCCCTCTGCTCCAATGTATATGACACATTTTTCTTTCTAGTTTGCCCAAAAAGAATTGACATATTTCCTTAATTGGCAAATATTTAATGACACTATCTACATTTTACCCATGTTGGATCCTGTTTATTTGACAAAAATTCCAATAGGTGTACACGACTTCTATTTAAAAAATTATTTCTTTTAGAGAGTAGTTTTGAAAGATTGCAAAATATTTCCATATTTCTAAAACTCCATGTCCAGTCAAACTACATCGTATAAAATGGAATGGAGGAGTACAATTTATGCATTATCCAAAAAAAACATGTACCTGCCAGAACAAATTATAAGTATTATCCATAAAGCTGCACTCAGCCAACTTGATTCCTTATAAGCAACCCAAACCTGAAAAAACAGTGCAACTCATCTAAGATAAATAATCACATGAAAAGTCCTAACTGATGATTTTGACACCTAATGCAGCAACTGGCTCTAGCCATATATCGAATTTTACAAACTTTGGACTTCCTAAAGCAAAGGTAGATAAATAGAGGGGAATTTCCCAAAAAAAAATTATTTTAAAAAAAGGCAGATGAACAGTGAAAAGCTTACCGAGAGAGCCACAACACCAACATAGAAATCAATCACTGTTGCTATCACCCACCTGCACATAAATTGACTTCTTAAATTGCATGTCAAAGTAAGACTTATACCAAGCAGAAAATTATAATCGGCTGATGTAAGAGGATGCATATGTATTACTTCTGCACAAACTCATGAAGTTTGTTTTCCAGAACAACTTCTAAACAAATTTGCAAATGATAGACCGCAGCCCCTTGGACAAAGAAGAAGACAATTTTCTAGGGTTGCACGACATCAACCAGAGTAGAGAGAGGAAATGCTGATAAGTTTCATGAATCTAGGCCCTAAGAATGACCTGTACATAGTGAATCCATTTAGAGGAAGAAAGAGCTTATTTTAGTTAGACTTTGCAAACCAAAGAAGAGGATAATTAATACAAAAATTCCGATTGAAATTTAGCATCAGAGAAATAGAGTTCGAAATACCATAGATACCATATTATCCGACATATGTCACACTGAAGGTAGTATCATGTTACATAGGGAAAAGTTATAAAGCTCACCATAGATCAGTCTAATCATATGTTATAATATTTAAAGTTAACACGGTAAGAAACAAATAAGGATTAAACGATTAACATGAGGTAAGAAATCATCAATAGTCCTTGTTCATGAAAAATGAGAGAGGCAATATTATTAATAGAAATTTTATACATTCTGAGAGCACAAGTCATTTTCAGTAACCTCATCCCAACCTTCGAATCACTGTAGTGCAGATATTCTCTCATTTAGGAACTCATTCCAGGAAGACATATATACTTCCTTAAATAAATAAAATGCTGATATGACATTGAATAAATGAAAAGGGAGTTTTCCTCCACAATAGCACAAAAACTTCCAGTTACGAGAGGTTTATGCTACTTCCCCATAAAGTGCATCAATTTAGAAAGCAGCAGAGCGGAGATCTAATTATAGTTCAAACAAGAAAACAAACAAAACTTTCAAGCACCGACAAAGTTCTCCGCCAATGCTGCTATCCTCAAAATCGGTAGCAAAGTCTCCATTTAACCAGAAAAAAACAAGGTTGATGGTATCTGTTTTAAATAGGAATAAATAAACAAACAAATAACTTACGGAGTAAAAACATCTCTGCGAAATGGAGAACCATCAGTTACAATGGTGTAAATCAATGTCCCTAGCATCAGACAGCCCAAAGCAGGAAATAGAATTCTTGCAGTTAAAAGAGAACATTTCTTCTGTTGTTCTGTTTCAGTCCTAAATCACAACATCTCATCAGATCATTATAAGTTAAGGTCATTTTCACAAAGAAAACTAACAAAATATAGGTGCCACTAATACAACATTGATGAGGAAAGCTTCAAACTCCATGAACACTTGCATATTATATTTTTTAAAGGAACACTCTATCAGTTACAGCTTTGTATAATTATTTTCGGCAAAGAGTAGGTTATCAATACATGTCATGACTATATGACCTGATAACGTAGTACACAGCAGGGCTTGTACAAAAGAAACAACCACAACAAGGGTAACTAGAAAACACAGTATGAAATGAATGATCCAACTTGCAGTTAGAAGCACCATTGTAATTCCACTAAAAGATCTTGGATGACTGATATATAAAAGAAGCCAATATTCTTAAGAAGTGGTATACATAATAGTACTTTGATTTCGGAAACTACATATGACATACTAAGTACTGAGAAAGACAACACTCGTCACTAAATAACAAAACGAATCACAAATTTTTCATCTCTTTAGTATATTGCTGATAAGATACTTGTATTTTTTATTGTTGAGAATACTTGATTTTAGTTTCTTTTCCCAATATGTGAATAATTAAACGACTCAAATAACATTAAAGTCACAGTTACCTTTTATCTAACTCTACTAACAAAATGGAAGATGTATCTAACAAATAAACCAGGCACATATTTAAAGTATTCAACTGGCAATTCCTCCTGCACAAATGGAGGATGCAACATTTCGTTGACTAATCTGTTTTCTCCCTATGATTGAAAACTTCATTTTTCCAAGATGGGGATGAGGCATTTGAACACTATTCTTGTCCAAGACAAATGCCAAAGTTTGATAAACCCAAGTGTGATATTTACATTCTTTGACTTTACCTCTATAAGTATATGATCAATAAAGAGTAAAACAATGAACAATGAACATAAATATGCCAGACCCAGTACAAGCTATGTTTCCACCATTGTCTTGACCTGTGAAGAGATGTAATTTCATTTCTTTTATTCTGAGAACCACATTTTTCTAGATATTTTCACTACATGTCTACTCTGAACAAAACAACAGGCATGATACGCAACTGAAGCAAAAACAACAAGAGTAGCTCTTGTTAACAACAGTTATATATTACATTTGCAAATATATTCTCCAACCAAACACCAAACTTGTGCATGATATTTCAGTTTCACGAGTATCCTCAAACAGTTGGACATGCATACATGAAAATATATGAACTAAATATCATTTCCAATTGAACTCTCTTTTTCTTTTTCTGGTCTCCAAAGAGAAATAAAAACAGAAACTATGAAGGAAAAAAGAACTTTGTGCAAATATCTACTCACTTTTCCTGACGTCGTAATAGGACAAAGTAAATTGGATCCTGTAAAGATTCCTGAGTTGAAAGCTTAAGAAATTGCAACACGATGTAGCCACATGTAGCAATGCTGTAAAGGGAGTAGAGAGAATGTTATCACCATCCCTGAATATATAATCACAAACTGGCAATTTATGCATGATATTGATTGAACTTTGTAGGGGCAATGACAACATGGCCTTCTGATGACATGCAAGGATAATACAAACTGAAAAGGAAGACAGTCATCAACACTGGAATGCAAGAAAATTTGTATCCTATGCAATACAAGTTGCCAAAAGACATCAAGGTAAATGTGCAGTCATACAAAATTGAATATATGTTGAAACAAAGGGTGCAGTTGCACACATAGAGGATATAGTAAGAGAAAGTCATCTTTGATAGACCTAAAATACATCAAATATACACCAGTTAACTGGCGTAACATGGTGATTGAAGGTGCTGAAGGGGATGAGAAAGGCCTAAATCACATGGAGGAGGTTGTCTGAAAAGACCTAAAAAATCTAGGAATCATTGCAAATCTGAAAAAGTAACATGGAAGAAAAGATCCAAATCAATAAGACCAACTAGTGTGCATTGACGCTTAATTTATGCTTTTGCACAAATATTAGATTCATAAGTGTGACATTTAGAGATTTTCTTGAACTTTGCCTTACAAGACAAACTTCTAGATAGTATTGGAATGATGTGGGCCCAAATAGCAAGAAATATGTAGAGAATTCAAATCGCGGACCTAGTTCTGCTTGATGTATAGTTGATTGATTGACTGGGTATATCATCAAGGAAGTTATCTATATACGAAGGGAATTCATAGCAGCGAACACAAGATATAAATAATTGGGAACATCAATCCTAAGACTGTAATGCCCATGGGTGAAGACAAAAAACAGTGTATGTCAACAGATAGAGACCTATTCAACCTGAGAATTTAGTCATATAAGAGATGCTAAGAGAAAGCTTAAAGAACAGTCATCATCTGAAACTAAAAGTACATCAAAGTTGTTCTATATACAGGAATAGGGGTGGCATACCTTCCCAAACATACTAGCAAGACCACCCAAAGTATTGCAGTAATCCAGTTTGATTCCTTGTAGACAACCCAAGACTGAAAACACCACACCAAAACATGAGAGCATTGCTTTTGCGGTTCTGCTCTTAGATGTTAAGAGCAGAGAAACATAGTAACATGTGATGCATTCTGGCCAATGTCTTGGAATAAAAATATTGTTTACAATGCAGTTAAAACCCTTGCACAAATGTCTGAGAATCTTAACCTTTATAACATTTATAGCTCTAACTCCTATACCATTTATATCTCTGACATCTAACATAGTAGGTGCGCCAAATTAAACATGTTCTCCTCATTATTTAATGCTAGTGAAACTGTAGAAAAATAAAATGCAATTGACTTTAGAATAAAGGTTCACATATGAAACATTTTGAAGCATTAAATTAATCATGGCATACCCATATAACAAATATGTGGATGTAGAAATCTATCAGGGTAGCTGCCATCCACCTGCAAGATTCATCCCACTCATTTCAGATTGTCTGGAAAGCAGATGGAACTGAACTATTTATTTTTTTGACAAGGTAAGTGGTATTAATAACAACATCAAGAATACAGATGGGACTAAACTGTTTTTCAAATCAAAATCTCAATTTCAAGTTAGTTCCTTTTTCTTAACCGTTTTCAAAAGAAATATTACTCCTCTGTCGGAGTACAAGGGTCAGAAATCTTATTTTGAGTATGAATTTGGGTATAGATTCTTCATTTTTTTAAAAATAGAACTGTTCTATTCGTAAACTACATGAAAAGCAGTGCAAATCAACATAGCTAATGATTCAAAATATTCAAACGAAGTTTGAGAAAGTTGAAATAAAAAAAGTGTTGGACTCTCCAAACAGTAACAACTTCACAATAAAATGAGAATGAGGGACTACTATAAGATAACTAAACACATAATTAATTAAAAAAAGTCACTCCCTCGGTTTCAATTTGCTTGTCCTGTTTTAACTTGGTACCAAGTTGAAGGAAGGAAAAGGAACTTCTGAACTAAAGATTTGTCAAATAAATCAAAATACATTTTAATCTTGCGGTCTTAAAGAAGTCTCGTGCAAAGTTAGAATTAAAGAATTGCTAAAAAGGAAAAGGAGCATTCCTGTATAAACGAACGAAAAGAGAAAGTATGACAAATAAATTGAAATCCAGAGAGTGTCTTATTTCTAGCAGCTTGAACTTTTACACCTTGTTTGGATGGTTGTTACCCATCGTATTATATTGTTAATTTAAATACAATGTTCATTTTGATCGTTACTTAAATTCTATTGTATGATGTTGTAACAATTAAAAATCTCATTTTATGTAACCACTAAATTTGTGCACACTATATCCTATCTAGGCTATTACTTCTTCCATTTTAAAATAATTAAATTGTTCCTTGGTTTGAGAAGAAGGCTAATTCCCCTGCATCCACTTGTAATCCCTCACATGAGCTTTGGTCTTGTTCACCAACAATATTCAATTTCCCTTTAGGGCGACTTTTCTTCTTCTTAATAGCACATAGAACAAAATCTCTGCAATCCTTGTCAAATTTGTCAAGTATATGCGGAGAGAGGTCGTACTCCTTCATCAACCAGTGACCATGTTCCTGTTTATACCCTTTCTTCTTATAACACATGCTCTTCTTGGATCCAATCACTGCTCTTTCGAACAGGTTTGCTTTTGTCTTCCTGTTTCCAACTGCCACCCTTATTTCCCACATTACGACTTGCTTTTCTTCTTGAGATTTGTAATGAAGAAGCGATACTGACTACAATCATCCTCATTACAAGAGGATACTCCTTGGTTCTTGTTCACCGTAAGTATCCACATGAAAAGTGATGAATCCATCAATTTTCCACCAATGAATCTCAATAAGAAAGTAAGAGCTTCTTCGTCAGTAGGACTGAATCGGAAACCCTCTTGCAAATTCTCCATTATACACTCTTTTTTTTCTCTCTCAAAACTATAAGAATGAATGAAAAGAAGAAAGCATGGTAGCAATTTATACGGAGGTTTTCAGAAAGACGCTGCATACATAAATTTTAGGAAACTTTTTCTACATTTTATACAAACTTTTGTTTTTATTATTTACACGGTTTCTAATTTCTAATTTCTATAACCAAAAATATTTATGGAAACTTTTTTTAGGAAAGAGTTGTGATTATGTTAATTATTAGATTATTTTTTTCAAATCGTTGAGCAATTAGTTATTTAATAAGGAAATAATAAATATAAGTCTACTTTCAACTCTAATTTTTCTTTATTAAGGTAAGTAACTATGATTTAACACCTTGTTTTGATCTTTATTATAATCGTATCCTATTATTAATTTAAATATAATATTTATTTTGTGCACCTGATAAATTACATGCTTGCATCTCATCTTAGCCAAGTAGTATTCTGTTGCTATATTTTTACATTTGCAAATACAAAAGGTATTTTGAGTAGTTTTTTACCTAAATAATACTCACGTTATATGTACTAAGGCGAACTTAGTTACTAACTCTAAATTTTGAATTCACCTCTATCTAACACTATCTAGATCGCTGTAATATAAGGGATAAAAGGGTGTTTGACTTATTTTTAGTGTTTCTCTTAAGTTAGCTTCTATCAAGAAAAAATTTACGTAAAACGTATATCACGTGCGTGCACACTAACATCAACCTAATGCACTAACTTTTTAGCCATGATATGTAAATTCGAATTTCATACTAAATGTATATGATACATAATTATTACCAAACAATATTGTATCAACTCAAAGCTAAAATTTTATGGGCAAAACTTTCTTATTTTATGTATCTAGTAGAAATACTAAATTGAAAGAATCAATATGATGTATCTTCTCAAAATTTTGAATCAATAATTCAAAGAATCTTCAATGAAGTAGGAGAATAATTTTAAAAACTTGATGCCAACTTTAGGGGATCATTGATGGATTTGACCTTTAAAATATACCATAACTTTTTATTTCAATTTTTAAGTTTTAAAATTTGAAATCAAAGATATATATATATATATATATATATATATATATATATATAAAATGATTTGTATTATTATATTGGTATTATAATAAATTAAATATATTATTAATTACATTATATATTTTATTAGTTATTTTTAATTATAAAATTATTATATTTTAAATTGAAAAGGGTCCTCTGAACTATGTAAAAATAGACCATTTATACCCTTTGTTATATTTTTGGATAAAAATGTCTTTGGTATTATCTTAAGAGACCACATATACCCTCAAGATTTAACACCCCATATTTTTATTGACTTGGCAAGCCATGTGGGACTAATCCTTCCACCTAAGCATTGCTAACTAGGATTCACTACAAAAGAACTATACCTTTAGCGGCGACAGTAATCGCCACAAAATCCCAAAAAATCTTTACTAAAAGTTTTTAACATTAAATTCTAATTTTGTGTTTCTTTCTTCATTGTTTTTAAAAAAACAAAAATGATATCGATTAAGTAGGAGTTTTAAGGCACCGTATATTTTATTTTTATGTTACATATAAATGTATAAAATGTACAATGATGCATTATATAGTAGGAGATGTGAATCGAAAAGTAATTTTCATGATTTTTCATTATAATATTGGGTGTTTTTAATATTGATATTGCAAGTTATTTATTTTAGAAAATTAGGTTGCAATCGAAAATTAATTATCGTTTTTTTGGTTGAAAAAATAGGTTTTACTAGCAAATGGTTGTTGGAGTCTTAGTCGTCACTAAAAATTACTCATAACCTCTAGTGACAATATTTTGAGATTTTTTGGCAACTCTGTCTCCACCAAAGATCAAGTTCTTTTGTAGTGAATATTAGTTGACAACGCTTAGGTGGAGGGATTAGTCCCACGTGGCATGCCACGTCACTAAAAAATTGGGGTGTTAACTCTTGAGGGTGTTTGTGGTTTTCTAGGGTAACAACGGGGGTATTTTTTTATCCCAAAATATAATGGAGAGTATAAGTGATCTATTTCATATAGTTTAAGGGTAATTTTGATCCTTTTCCGTATTTTAAATCATCCATGTAGCACGGACACGTATACTACTCTCTCCATTTAAAAAAAATGATCCTATTTCCTTTTTAGTCTGTTTAAAAAAGAATGATTCATTTCCTTTTTTGACAACATTTTAATTTTAACTTTTCACGTGACATGTTTAAGACCACAAAATTAAAAGATATTTATAATACATTTGGCATAACTTTAAATTAGAACCACAAAAAAAAAATCTTCTTCCTTTTTCTTAAATTCCGTTCCAAATCAAACTAGTCAAATCTTTTTGAAACGGAGGGGAGTACTACGTACTATTAAGTGTCCAAATTTTAAAAAGGAACTTTACATTCACAATTGTTATTGACGTAAATGACCCCAGATACACGTCACATGCAAGTAGCATCCCCAAGTACTTTTTTGTAATTTCATCTATCGTCATTTCTCATTTCCCTCTGACTAACAATAGCTCTTTTTGTACCAATTTTCAGACAAACCCTAGTGAAAATCTCATAAGCGAAATCGGAGAAAATGGATTCCACCACTCAAATACCGGTCAAGAAAAACCCTAAGAAGGCCAATCTTTTGGATCATCACTCTATCAAGAGCCTTCTGGATGAGTCTGTCACTGAGGTACCTCAGTTTTTACCCTAGATTTGAATTGAATTTGACTTAATTTTGTGTGTTGATTTTTTTTGTTTTTCTTCATTATATGATCTATAGATTGTTACAAGCAAAGGATACCCAGAAGATGTGAGATTGAGTAACATCAGGTTATTGATTGGTTCAATCATAATCGCAATTGCTCTTGTTGCTCAGTTCTACAAGAAGGATTTTCCTGCTAATCGCGATTTTCTCATTGGATGCATTGTGTTATATCCTTTTGAATTTTCATTTTGATTTTTGTTGGGATGATAACTGAGTATTAGAATGAAACGGATCTGGATGGAGGATATAGGGGTTTATATAATCTGCCATGTTTGATTTCGAATTGAGGCATAACTGTGTATTTTTTATCAGAAAAGATTATCACTGAGGGAGAGTTGGAAATTTGAAATGAAAAAAAGAAACAATTTCTTGTTTGATAGCTATTTTATTTTTCAGTGCCTGCATCTGTTCTATTTTCATTGTAAATACTGTTTGGTTTATTCAGTTATTGCCTTTTTATTATAAAACTAAACTGGGAGTTTGGAATCAAGATGAACAAGTCCTTTAGCATTCTCATGAGTAGTCACAATTTAATAGTCATGATTAGAGGGTTGAATTTTGGATCTGAATACTTGATACCGTAAGAGTCTATGGCTGAGAAGAATGCAAGTGATAAATTTTGAAGGCCGCAAGTTTATAGGTTTAGTTGTATTTGATGTATGATAGTTGAAAAGGTATGTACTGGGAGTTTAATTGATGGATGTTTATTGCCCTTGAGAGATCTAATACTTTTAGTACGTGAAACCTTTTCTCCAACTTTGTCATATCCTTGACTATGGCACGTATATCTTGTTTAATGTGATATTACAGCTGATTATCCACACAAAGGAAAAGAATGCTATTTTGTTCACCTATCCTCCGGAGGTTAGTGATCCGTCAACATGTCTTTTTCTGCATCATTATGTTTGTGAAATTCAACATGCTAGCCAATATTATAAACACTAATGGATAAGTTATTATCATGAAAACTGATTATCAACTTAAGGTTAATCAACTTCATCAAGACATTGGATAGTTCTTTGCTGAAAGTGACATTTCGAATAGAACTGGAACAGTGATTTATCTACAAAGAAAATTTAATAGAAAAATCTGACTATAATAGGGTTTAAAGATCCGAATCAAAGTGGTGAATAATCCGTTATAACTATTAACTCTCGACCACTAGTTTTCTAACTGCACCACATTTTGATGCATACTACAAAAAGACTTCTATTTAGAGGTGTTGGAGTTTTTCCATACAATAAATAAGAATTTAGTGGATGATAAAGTTGTGGGAACAGGTGATCATTGGTTGGTGGATAGTCTTCTAGTGTATTAAGTACAAAAAAGAGTTGTTTATTTGTGGTGGAGCTTTTGGACTCAAGAACTAAATACAATGTTGTGCTGTTATATTTTGGAGGGGACAAGTCTAGAATTTACTTCTGGATTAGTGATGATTCAACTGTAGTTAGCTTGAAGCTTAATATTATTGTTAAAAACGGCCTAAGGACTTAGCAAGAGAAAGATTTTGAAGCACATCAAGGGGTGGGCTAAAGCGTATACATTCATATATGAGGAAACCCGGTTTGGATTTTGATAACCAAATTCAATTGGGAAAACAAATCATATGATGACCTGTTTTGATATACTCTATTATACTTATTATTTTATCCCCCTCTATGGTGTAATCGCAAGATCTGTGGATATTGAGTATTAGAACTCTTAATGAAAACTTGGAGCTAGTACGAGTGGGTGTTGGTTATAAAAAGAATGAGTGGGTTGTTGGAGTTACGGGAGCACTCATGATATTTGTTTTAGCCAATAAAGTTCCTCTTAAGGGTATAGAGTTATTCTAAAAAGCACCTGGGAAATTGGGTAACACGAGGTTGTAATGTGCTAACTGATAATGCTTAGTCAACATGTTGATTATTATGTGGAAGCATTGATACTTTATTTCCCATATGCAATTAGTTCAAGTGTGAGACCACTATTGTCTCTGGTGGTAAACTTTTTTGTTTTACTAAGTGGTTGTTCAATTCAACGTACACCTTCATTATGCATAAAATCTCCTTCAATGGGTGAACTTATTTTTAATATAAAATTAGTGTGGGGTGGAGAATATGCATTTTAATATAAAAAATGTTAATAGTAATTGCATATGATGGTAATGTGGCCACAGCTTCTATAAAAATTGCTATTCCATGATCAACCCACCTTTACCCCTCTAAAGAGCAAATGTCTATCCAACAACTCAGATATCATCCTCTCACAACTTTATTACATCATTGCATATTTATTTATTTATTCTATGGAAGAATACTTGCACCTATAAATAGGAGTCCGTTTGCCCTGTGTTGGTGTATGAACAAGTGTTACAAATAGGAGTCTCTTTACCTTGTGATGGGGTATGAACAAGTCTCCAATACTATAAAAAATATGTTTATTTGTTAGAAGGTGGTTTATTGTGGTGTTGTTTTAGACTCAACAACTAATGACAGGAGTGCCAAGTAACACACATGTAAATGGGTGAATCTAAACCCAACCCATTAAATACCCATTTTCAGCCGTTATATGGACATGATCAATATTTGACCCGTTTTTAATAAATCATTATCCAACTCATATTTACTTGGACGGGTTGGATGGTTACTTGAGTACTTTATTCCTTTCTTCAAGCACTAATTAGAAGTGTGATGAAGGGAGTACCGTCTTATTGCTCCAGATTCACATAAGACTTAATGAGCTTTGGTTTGTTTATGACAGGGATCTTTTAACAGCACTGGCTTGGTTGTCTCATCAAAGCTGCCTAGATTCTCCGACATGTACACACTTACAGTAGAAAGTGCTGATCCCAAGTCCATTTCCGCGAGGCCAAAAGTTGAATTTACCAAGAGCGTCACAAAATGGTCTCTTTCTCCCTCTCATCCTTTTGAAAGAGGAAAATATATAGTACATGTGGGATTTCATAAACTGAATGACTTGCTTCTGACGAGAGAGATATGTTTTTGCAGGTTTGCCAAAGATGGAGTTCTAGTTGAGGGCCTATTCTGGAAAGATGTTGAAGCCTTAGTTAACAATTATGCTAAGGAACACAAAAAGAGCAAATAGATTCAATTTCAAACATTTTGATAGGAATGTGGATGGCATGGATAGCCAATGAGATTGAAAACATCGGTTTATGACTTACTGGATTAATATCATCTATATCATTGTTGAAGAAAATTTAATCCAATTTTCATCATAGTTTTATATTTTGATCCAACTGCAAAATATTTTAGCCTTGTTGATCATTAAATTAATTTTAGAAAAGTAGAGCATTTTTGTGATGCACTAGGCAGGCGCCAAAAAAAGGAGAAGACTGCAAGATCATAAGCCCCGTTCAGTTAAGCCCAGTGGGCCACGTGAATCACTGTCGAACTGGCCAATATCGCTCCCGAGCAGGAGTTGTAGGCTCCACCTTGTCTCAGCCCAGGCCCAGTGGGCTTAAACTCCTAGAGCCCGTGAAGCTCGTTCGTTACCGAACCTGCATCTCTGCAGAGATGGCCCGGGGACTTTCCTGGGTCCTGGCCCACCCAATGAGTGAACCTTGACCCATTCACGTCGTCTTGCAGTCCAGATGCACAAAAACAGCAGACAATAAAATTAAAACAAAGATTAGAGAACCTCCACAAACGGTGTGGGACAAATAGGGATTTCTGTTGTCCTGTTGCATGTATAATATTATTATCCTTGGCCCATCTTTGGATTCCTTGACACTCTTTTTGAGCCTATTGCGTTTCTCAGGCGACTCATTAAGCATTCTTTCAATTCCACCACCATGTAGTGCCATCACATCCTGTATGATCTCGTTTTCCATCTCCTTTGTTAATCATGTTTCGAATGCTGAGTAAGGCCATAGAATCCATTAGCACAATTTTCCAATAGGCCATCATTATCTATCATCTTCAAATCAAAAGCCTGCTGCACCAACGTCGATTACTCCTACCCCTTCAAGGTTTATCATGGAACAATTCCCATGATCATTCATAATCTCCATGAACTTACTATAACTAGTCAGGATTAGAGTATTGGTTAAGCATTTCAACAATTCTAGCTGCAGAGTGTATTTCTTTTTCATTAGGATACTCATCAAACTCTCCACTAAATAGAATTTTCTTCAGTGAATCCTTTGATGAACTCAGAATGCGCATAAATGCCGTTAGATCTTCAGCTACAGAAGTTAGATGTTGAGGAAGCCTGTTGAGTTCATGACACATGTAGTATAATAGGATGACACGTGTAATAAAATATGGGTTCGTTAGTGACAAAGTTATATTTGTACCACTAATCGGACAGTAGGGGTATATATGTACGCATAGTACAACGGAGGGTATATATGTACCTTTTATTAAAGTTCGGGATTAAATCCGTCCCTTTTTCCATAGTAATAAATGAAAAGTACCGCTAAAATCAGTAATTACTTATTAAAAGGTATCCGTCCAACTAACTTTTCTAATATCCTCCTTATAAGCCAGCAAAAGACCTAAGTTTCTCAACTATGGAGTCTATGACAGAATGAGAGTTCTTGGTGCCTGTTAATGGCAGATGTTTTGGTGCTTCAGCTCTGTCAAAGTAAAATGCCCCAGGAACCAACTTCTCTTTTGGTTGTAATGCCAACCAGATAACTGTATCTGCACCTTCCTCACTACTTCTAAGTTTTCCTTCAAACCTATAAAACATAAATTTCAGATATCATGACAATTATTAAAGCAAGGATCATGTATCAAGACGATAACTTACGATTTAGAAAAATCTGGCAAACTCTTGGCTACCCCAGGCGTCTCGGCCCACCCTGGATGCATGGAGTAGAAATTAACACCTTTATCCTTGTACTTTTCAGCCCATTTTTCTGTCAGTGCAATCTGAAATGAAAGATATACATCCATTGAGTTGAAGGCAGCTTTGATGAACATGACATGGTTTCGTTCAAGTAGAGAGAGTTGTAGTTTAGATGGGGAGCAAATAAGCAAGATATATAAACAAAACTTTCCTGATATACAGTTGTTGATTGGAGGATCATTACATGTCTGTACATCCTGCTTATCGATACTACCCAAATACGAAGAAAACGACATACAAAATGTAAAGGACGGACAAATGTTTTGTAGACTCATGAGTCTATGACCAAGTAGTAAACCTTTTTACTGAGTTCTGAAACAAAATGAGTGGAAGAACTCTAAAGCTGTTCTGCTGTAAAATGTCAGAAAGGATTACTCCCTATTTTGTTGACGAATATTAACTCGCGCTGAAGGATTTAATGTCCTAGCAAGAAGGATAAAAATGCACTATGTGACTTCATACCTCAAGCACAGAATTTAAACATGAAAAAAGATACTGAAATCACATAGAAGTATCTGGAAAAAAGAACGAAGAAAACCTTCCAACCTTTGAATCTTACATTCTAGAGAAAGTTCCTAGCTTCTTTCTTGTTTTTTAAAAAAGAAGGGACTGAATAACAACACATTTCTTTATAAATAGGAGATTCTGGAGGGAGATTGTTCATGGAACTTCAACAAACTTCTTTGATGAAACTTCAAATATTTTATAGCAAAATATACTCTTAAGAGATGCAATAACCTCATGCCAATTGTAATGAACCAGTACTTTACGCCAAGAATGATATTTATATATCAATATATCAAGGAGCAAACCTTTATGTTAAAAATAGGGGAGGAATATCACTTGTTTCTGTTGGATCTATAACTCAATAAGAAACAGAAAACGACAAGCAAAATTTTGGAATAATTTTTACGCGGACTTCATAGCAAATAGCTTAATGGAGGAAACACTCAAATATAAGGCAGGTTCTTCATAGTATCATAAGATGGAAAAAGAGGGTGGAAGAGGGAAATTGACATTAAGCTCACCTTTATCATTAAAAACACTTCACTCTAAAATAACAACATAATAAGGGAGGTTTTTATAGGTGCCAATAGAGTCTTCTAGACTCGCACTTACTAAATGCATTGACACTAACACTTGGTGATTCTATAATATTCAAAATTACTTTCCAACAACAATGTTCTTACAAGTACGTTTTCCAAGACCATTATTATTGTACCTGAATTCTCTTGTTCCGAGCATACTGTACCACCCCATCAAACGTGTCACCACTAAACTGCAATATGGCTTATCAGATAATAAGTTTTATAGCAAGATCAAGGTATAAAGAAATTGAGAAATTCCTTCTACCTGTAAATCAGTAGTCAATGGAGATGTGTACATTCCACCCGAGGAAACTGTGATAACACGAGCATCAGGTGCGGCCTTCTCGAGGAGTGGCAACATCAACTCAGTCAAGGTGTAAGTTCCAAGAACATTTGTAGCAAAACTCAGCTCATATCTGTTTTTTAGATTATAAAAGGATATCATTAACCGTTGACCAGTTGTACAATGAGAGTTTTTATGAAAGCATTAAACATAAGCCTGCCTACCCTTCTGGTGTGATGACACGATTAGCTTCAAGCAGGCCAGCATTATTAACCTTTTCATATATATATGAAAAAAATTAACTGGTCAAGAAGAATCACAATCTTCTAAGAAGATCATTAGATGGTGTCCAATGAAAATGTTCACAAATGAGAAAAGGTATAATACCAGGACATGTACAGGCACATCTTTAGAACAAAACCTGGAAGTGAAGGATTTGACATCATTGACTGATGAGATATCACAGACCTGCCAATTCGAAACAGAAGTAACCAATAAACCAAACTTTAGAACATCGTCTCACACCAATTTAGATAATAGAAGCAAGAACTACCTCCAAGTAGACATTTTTATTTCCCGTGTTTGAGTGAATTTTGGTAAGAGCAGCCTCTCCCCTCTCTTTATTACGGCATACCATGTAGACAGTTGCCCCACTTGAAACATTCAAAAGACATAGCTGTTAGTGATACCTGGAACAAAGTATAGTTCTTGAATTTGATCTCATAATGCCAACTCTTTGAGAAAGAAGAACTTAAGGTAAGATAAGCACCGTGAAGCGAGACCCTCAGCAGTTGCGAAACCTATGCCGGAATTTGCACCTGTGACAATGCAATTCTTTCCTTCCATTTGAACTTGCATATCTTCTGGCTTGAAATTCTTTGCATGTTCCCTAAATTCAATTATTGCCAAAAATTAACTTATCGTATCCTTGAAACTGAAGGGAACACTTGGAGCAACAGTAAAATTGTCTCGGTGTAAACCTATATGTCACGGGTTTTAGCAGTGGAAACATCCATTGACATTTTGACAAGGTAGGCTGCCTACATCACTACCCTCGAGTTTGGACCCTCCCCTGACTCTGAGTGAACGCGAGATGCTTCATGCACAGGGCTACCCTTTTTTTTATACTACCTCATGATGTAACTAAATTCCTTATCACTTTTCAAATACATTCAGTAGAAGGGGGAAAAATGTAACTTGATCACAAAAACAAATCAAGATTTTTTGCTAATCTGAGATCCATCCATCCATTTATTGAACTTGACTCAACCCTCAAATGCAGAATTAAATTCCAAGCCTCAAAAGATTAAAAAAGCCCTTTTGACATACTTCCTTTTTAAGTCCTCCAAGAACAAGTTGCTCAAACAAAACCATTAGGCAAATGAAAATTTCCCACTTAAATTTTCACTTCACCAAATGCAAAAACAAAAACAAGAATTATCAGCCTGATTTACCTAGCCAAAAGTCAATATCCAAAGACACAACAGAAACCAGTAACAAATTAGTCATCATCCTACTGTATAATCAGAAATTATTAGACAGTCAAATCTACCCATGTTGCAACTCATAAGCAAAATCTAAGTGATGATTACTCTTCAATCAACATCTAGCTTTGTAAGCAAGGGATGAGTAAGAAGCCCCCGAACTCAATAACTTTTGTTCAAATAGTACCAAAAATATCATTAATTAACAAATTTAAAACTCAGTTATTAGAATCGATGTAATAACATGAATTAGTCACGCTATTATCTAATCCCTTGTTATACACCCTATTCACTACTCACTAGGTGGTATAACTATTAACTAATGCATAAGCAATGATGACTAAACTATATTTAATACACCAAATCAAATCATGAACGCGAAATAATTTCAAGATAATTATTTCCAGCATGACTAACAAACACTGTTCAGTACTATTATCATACACTCTTAGAAAATCAATAACCCATAAAATTAAAATTACTTACGAAAAAGCAGATTTAGTGAAATTCATATATCCATAAAGCCCAAATACCGAAGCTCTCAATGTCTGCATTTGGATCAGCAAAAATCAAACCAAATGTAAGAGAGAGAAAAAGTGAAATGAAAAAAACGTGTCTACCTTGACAATAAACATGATGAGAATTGAAGTTACAGACACTGCAAAATCAAAATTTGAATTTTACAGCAATGGGTTTCCGTCTTTATAAAGACTTCTCTCTCAGCATTTAAATTTCCCTATTATGCTTCATGGCTTGTCTTCCTCCACGTAAACACTGCCGGTATTGATAAACTATACTCAAATCTATCAGTCAATATATATTTATTTATATGAGTTTGATGTAAATAAAATTATGATTATATTTTTTTGTAAATTAATTAATTTATTTTATAAGGATTACTAGTTACAATCCAAAGGCAAGTATAAAAATTATATAATGAAAAAATATATTATAAAGTGTTAGTCAAAGTTTTTGGAATTTGACTCTAAAAAAGAAAATTGTCACAATTAAAAGTAGATTAAAGTAATATTATATTGAGAAAATATTTACTATTTATAACAATAATTTTTTTCCACTTATCACATATTACAGATAGTAATTTATAAAATACATATAATATAAGTTTTATCGATGGATAATACATTTATCACACATTTTTAGTATAATGTGTTACCAAACAAGCCCTAATATATTTTAAAACAACTATAATACTTATACATTGTACACATAATTCACTTTTGATACATGTTGCAGATTTATCAAAGTATCGCCAAATATTGCTATAACTAATAATAAATAAAAAGTAATTATTTATTAAGTAAAAGGTATCCATCCAAGTAATATTTCCTATATCCTCCTTATAAGCCAGCAAAAGACCCAAGTTTCTCAACTATGGAGTCTATGGCAGAATGAGAGTTCTTGGTGCCTGTTAATGGCAGATGTTTTGGTGCTTCAGCTCTGTCAAAGTAAAATGCCCCAGGAACCAACTTCTCTTTTGGTTGTAGTGCCAACGAGATAACTGTATCTGCACCTTCCTCACTACTTCTAAGTTTACCTTCATACCTACAAAGCATAAAATTTCATGTATCATAACTTGTATTAAAGCAAGGATCTTGTATCAAGACGATTAACTTACAATTTAGAAAAATCTGGCAAACTCTTGGCTACTCCAGGCGTCTCGGCCCACCCTGGATGCATAGAGTAGAAACCAACACCTTTATCCTTGTACTTTTCAGCCCATTTTTCGGTCAGTGCAATCTGAAATGAAAGATATACAATCCATTGAGTTGAAGGCAGCTTTGACGAACATGATATGATTTCGTTCTAGAGAGTAGAGAGAGTTGTAGTTTAGATGGGGAGCAAACAAGCAAGATATATGAACGAAACTTTCCTGATATCATTTGTTGATCGGAGGATCATTACATGTCTGTACATCATGCTTATCGATACTACACCAGATACGAAGAAGCCCACATACAAAATGTAAAGGACGGACAAATGTTTGGTAGACTCATGACCAAGTAGTAAGCTTTTTTACTTGGTTCTGAAACATAATGAATGGAAGAACTCTAAAGCTGTTCCTCTGTAAAAAGTCAGAAAGGATTACTCCCTACTTTATCGACGGGTTCACTTTAAAGATAGTCATCAAGCTCACGTCTATCATTAAAAACACTTCACTCTAGCATAACAACATTACAAGGAAGGTTTTTATAGGTGCCAATAGAGTCTTCTAGACTCGTGCTTACTAAATGCATTGACGCTAACATTATGAACTTAACCACAATGATAACTTAAAAGCATGCACTTAGTAAGAATACAGGCTATGCACCATTCACATTAATGTCCTAAAAATCACATAAATAACATCAAATGCGTGCACTAAGTAATTCTAGAATATTCAAAATTACTTTCCACAACAATTTTCTTACAAGTGCGTTTTTCCAAGACCATTATTATTTTACCTGAACTCTCTTGTTCCGACCATACTGTACCACCCCATCAAATGTGTCACCACTAAACTGCAATATGGTTTATCAGATATTAAGTTTTCTAGCAAGATCAAGGTATTGAGAGATTGAGAATTTTCTTTTACCTGTAAATCAGTAGTCAATGGAGATTTGTACATTCCACCAGAGGAAACTGTGATAACACGAGCATCAGGTGCAGCCTTCTCGAGGAGTGGTAACATCAACTCAGTCAAGGTGTAAGTTCCAAGAACATTTGTAGCAAAACTCAGCTCATATCTGTTTTTTAGATTATAAAAGGATATCATTAACCATTGACCAGTTGTATATGAGAGTTTTTATGAAAGCATTAAACATAAGCCTGCCTACCCTTCTGGTGTGATGACACGATTAGCTTCAAGCAGGCCAGCATTATTAACCTTTTCATATATATATGAAAAAAAATAAACTGGTCAAGAAGAAATGCAATTATCTAAGAAGATCATTAAATGGTGTCCAATGAAAATGTTCACAAATGAGAAAGGTATAATACCAGGACATGTACAGGCACATCTTTTGAACAAAACCTGGAAGTGAAGGATTTGACATCATTGACTGATGAGATATCACAGACCTGCCAATTCGAAACAGAAGTAACCAATAAACCAAACTTTAGAACATCGTCTCACACCAATTCAGATAATAGAAGCAAGAACTACCTCCAAGTAGACATTTTTATTTCCCGTGTTTGAGTGAATTTTGGTAAGAGCAGCCTCTCCCCTCTCTTTATTACGGCATACCATGTAGACGGTTGCCCCACTTGAAACATTCAAAAGACATAGCTGTTAGTGACACCTGGAACAAAGTATAGTTCTTGAATTGATCTCACACTGCCAACTCTCTGAGAAAGAAGAACTTAAGGTAAGATAAGCACCGTGAAGCGAGACCCTCAGCAGTTGCGAAACCTATGCCAGAATTTGCACCTGTGACAATGCAATTCTTTCCTTCCATTTGAACTTGCATATCTTCTGGCTTGAAACTCTTTGCATGTTCCCTAATTCAATTATTGCCAAAGATCAACTTATCGTATCCTTGAAACTGAAGGCGAGACTTGGAGCAACAGTAAATTGTCTTGTTGTGACCTATATGTCACGGGTTTGAGCCGTGCAATCATCCATTGACCTCTGACAAACAAGGTAGGCTGCCTACATCACAACCCCTCTGAGTGAACGCGGGATGCTTCATGTGCGGGCCACCCTTTTTTTCTTATACTATCCTAATGACGTAACTAAATTCGATTACCACTTTTCACTTACTTTCAATAGAAGGGGAGGAATGCAACTAGATCACAAAAACAAATCAAGGTTATTTGCTAATCTTTAGATACACCTATCTATTTCTTAAACTTGACTCAACCCTCAACTATAACAGCAAATTTCATGGCTCAAAAGATAAAAAAAGCCTTTTCGACATACATCCTTATTAAGTTCTCCAAGAACAAGTTGCTCAAAAAAAACCATTAGGCAAATGAAAATTTCCCACATAAATTTTCGCTTCACCAAATGCCAAAAAAAAGAAGGAATTATCAGCTTGATTTGCCTAGCCAAAAGTCAATATCCAAAGACACAACTGTAACCAGTAACAAATTAGTCATCATCCTATTGTATAATCAGAAATTCTCAGGCATTCAAGTTTACTCATGCTGCAACTCATAAGCAAAATAGCTTTGTAAGCAAGGGAAGGGTACGATTCGAGCGAATTCAATAACTTTTCTTGTGTTTAAAAAATCATAAATAATAAATCTAAAACTCAAATACTAGGATTAATGTAATAAAATAAGGAAAAATAACTTAAATACACAACTATAAGTTTTATATTCTCTAATTTTCCCTTCTTTTTTTAAATATTACATAATTCCCTTTTTTTTAATTTTAGTGTAAGTTTATAGATACATTACATTCTCTCTCCTATAATACACAATTATCCATTTTAATGCCTATTTTTTCTCCATTAAAACACTCAACCTTTTAAATCAGTTTTTGGATTTTGAATTTTCTCCATTTAAATACTCAACCTTTTAAATCAGTTTTTTGATTTTGAATTATTAATTTTAATTAATTTTAAATAAAAGACCCAATTTTGAAATTTTGAATTTCAAAATTCAAAAATTTTGAAATTTCAAAAATCAGAACAACTTCTCTTAACTTCTCCCGTTTTGTTCTTTTAAATCAGTTTTTGGATTTTGAATTTTCTCCATTTAAACACTCAACCTTTTAAATCAGTTTTTTGATTTTGAATTATTAATTTTAAATAAAAGACCCAATTTTGAAATTTTGAATTTCAAAATTCAAAAATTTTGAAATTTCAAAAATCAGAACAACTTCTCTTAACTTCTCCCGTTTTGTTCTTACTCCATCAAGTTTCAGTTCTTTTTTTTTTCCATAATCATCTTCCTTCTCTTAAAGATTACTTACTCCGCCATTGCAACTTCAACGTAAACCCACATGCTTAACAACTCCCAAAAATAAAAACCCTAAACCCCCAAGTTCAGTTACCGAAGAAACAAATTCCAATCAGAGGAAAGATTAAACGAACAATCAAAAAGCAGATGAATTTGGTAATCTTCTTGTTCTTGGAGGCAAGCAGATGAACTGATACATGTTTTGAAAATTGTTATAATGTATCATTCACTAAGTTTAATAAATGTTTCATCCACTGTACTTGATGATACATATAGAATCAATGTGTATATTGTTTAGGCGATGTTTCTGATACATGTATTAGATATATATCACATGTTATAATGTTTTAGTTAATTCACTGATACATGTAGTAGACATGTATCACATGTTTTTCATGTAGTATGAATTTCTGAAAACTGAAACCATGTATCAGTAAGTTATTAGTTGTTTTATTTAGTATTTATATTTCAATATCATTATAATTTGTTGTTTTATTTTCAAATTGCAGCCACTGAAGTACAAGATTAAAAAGATATCAACACATCTCATAAGGTTTGCTGACAATTTTAACAACAATTTCCTAAAGGACTTTAAAAAATATATAGGGGAGAATATTATCCAAATGTTTAATGATATGTTACCTTATACATAGGGGAGAATGTTATCCAATTACGTGCTGATTTTATGGTGATTAATGATCTGTTACCTTAAATTAAGTTGTTTTAGTAACAACATTAATTGTACCGTTTTTTCTCAATTTTTTTCTCAACAGTTTAAACTTACCATGTATCATTTACCATGTATCACTAGAGTCTAAAGTATCACGAAACAACAAATTTAAGGGATTTTTTGTAAATACTAATTTTATCGGGACAAAATGTAATTATTAAATTACACTATGGGATTCCTTAAATTTTTACATAAAATAATACATATATTAGTCACGCTACTATCAAATCCTCTGTAGGAATAACTATTAACTAATCCCTAAAAAACTACGATATTATTAATACACGAATAAGCATAATAAACACGGAACTATGCTTCCTAAAACCAAATCAAACCATGAATACTAAAGATAATATTTTCAGCATAACTAATTCAATACTATTATTATACACTTTCCTAATTGTTCTAAAATCGATTAGTAAAAAATAAATTATATATTCCAGATAAAATTAAAATAACTTACGAAAAAGCAGATTTAGTGAAATTCATATTTCCATAAAGCCCAAATACCGAAGCTCTCAATTTCTGCATTTGGATCAGCAAAAATCAAACCAAATGTAAGAGAGAGAAAAAGTGAAATGAAAATATAGGTGTCTACAGATTGCAAATATAAATTTGAATTTGAATTTGAATCAACGAATTTTCATCTTTCGTTTACATGGCTTGTCTTCCTCCACGTACACACTGCCCGCTCGGAATATAATAAAATCAAAGGGAAAAAAGGGCCTCATATACCATTCCTCTTATACAAAGAACTCATATATTATACGAAAAAAAGGATAGATATATTCGGAAAAATAGAGCATCGGAGCCTGTGGTCTATTGATATTTCAAATCAATTAAAATAGAAAACAGTAAGCAGCATTTGAGAATAATGTTTACACATTTTTCATAGCAAACCCTAGCTTAATGGAGGAAAATTGAAATATGAGATGAGCTCTTCATGACACAAGGTAAAAATAGGGAGATGGACATTAACAAACTCATTCTATTATATGTATTGTTAAACAATATTGGGGACATTGCTGTACAACTGCTTCATAAATTCATGCTGGAAAAAGCCCAGACTAAGAAGGAAGACTACAAAAATGAGCTCACTCACTTACAAGTCTGAACAACAAACAATATACAGTAAACATGCATCACCTAATTAAACACAATATACAGCCTGCCTGATCAAGAGTGAAGAATAAAAAATTAAAACAATATATGCAGAACCGTTACTCATGAAAAATCGCGAGTCCTGGAAATTCCATCTTTCAGCCTCTTCAACTGTTTACCGCATCCAACAAGATTCACCCTATTTCAACAAAAAGAAATGTTAGAAATTTTTAGCTCTCACCATGGACTGGCAACTATCAAAAGCAATATACTTGTCAACATTGATATTCCAAACAACATTGATATTCTTGATTGCCATTGAACATGCATATAGTTGCATGGCGTTTAGTGTAAGTAGTGCTAACTTCTTATTCTTTGTACTCGAAGTCAAAGTCTAAAGACGTTCTTTACTTATGATAGCTTTCACTTGGAAGACAATTACATCTACCACTAGCTAGTATCTCAGTTCTCCAATATAACTGATTCTCAAGGCTGGCTTATAAGATTCACGTGACAACTCCGACAAATTAGAACATGTGAGTAAGTAAGGGAAATTATTTTTTTGAAGACAAATGGTTTTGACAACTGCAAAGATTTTTTGAGACGTCCGTTATCTTTGGAATTCCAGTCATTTTTTTAATATCTACCATCAACACACTTTTCCAAATATCACAAAAACTTAGACCACCATAAGGGTTGTTAACCTTTATGCCAGAAATAACATCAGATAATATACTATCAAAATACCAAATTGATAATGCCAGGACTAATGTAGTTTTATCTGAGATCATTATATTGCATCCAAGACTGTAGCATTTTCTTTCCACCATATTCTCTTTCTAATTTGACAACTCCGGAAATTTTAAATGGCATGGTAAGATTGTCTCCCATATATCTATTTACTACACCTTAAATCCTAAATTAATTGGCGCAGCTGAGATTCCAATGTTTTTGTTCAACCAAGATGGATGATAGTCATCTCATATAAGTTCAAACCCTCAAGACTGCAAGTTAAATACTTGTATAGGAGACTAAAACTAATAGAAATGACTCCCTTGGTTATGATGTTCACTGACCCTCTATCTGCTTCAGTGACGAGATTTGTCTGAAATGAATGCACCAAAAAGATTCATGCTTTTGAAAATTCATACGTATGATTGGAAAACAAACCTGGTCTGATATGAATCGGCTCATTCCATTCTCTAATCCCATATTTGTGACAATTTCCTCCTTTGCAATTTCCGCATCAGTAAAAGTGAGGGCCCGTTGCAACTTCCTCGGGCTAAATACCTCAACCTCTACCATATATGTGGCAGAGACAGGTCGATGATCTGAAAACTTAAGTTCAGATCTTCCATAACGCAACAGCCTTATTCCCTTCCCGAATGATAGGATTCGATCACACCTGAGAAACAAGAAACTCAAATATTGCATCTAAATAGTATTGATTGTAAAAGAATTGGTAACTGAAATTGTCAGTGTGCATGTTAAACAAGAGTAGAGAAAAATTAAACTAGCTCGAGTTTACTGTGCATGACGTTAAAAAAGAGTAAAGAAGAACCAAACTAGCTCGCTTAATCTAGAGTTACTGATCATGACATATGAATTGCCAATCTGATGGGAGAACCTGATTATTGAAGTATGGACATCACTTAGAGAGATAACAACAGATGGACATTAAGATGACATGCTTATTGTGCACAAGCAAGGGAGTGCAGTTGGCATTATGCAACTTCAATTTAGCATGTACTTTCAGCTAAATATCAAGGTTCTCACCTTTGACTATATTCCTCCCACCCTTTTAGAACTAATTCTGCCCTCTCCAAAAACTTTGGATTCTTCAAACATGTGACAAAATGTTGCCAAGGCAGCCAGGCCATGAATTCCACTTAGGCAAGTTATGGTGCAAGTGCAACTACATGGTATTTTCATACCACAAAACGTATATTGATGACAGTATAGGATGAATATGCTAGAGCCTCGGGATAATAGATATAAGATGAATTTACTCCTTTGTTTGTTTCCAAATAGCAGCATAAATATATTGATTTGTTGTACGCATCATAGATTAGAATCAAGCCAAACTTTTAAGATATTGGGCTATACAAACAAAGACTAATGAGTGAACATCCACTAAAGCTCTATAACTAACAATAATAATAGCTACATACCATGCTGGATTACGTCTCCCGGCCTTTGGATCCTCTCCACAATACTTTTCTGAGTTTACTTCATACTTGTAAGTCGGCGGAAAGTTTAAAGTACCTTCAGACCACCCATCAAATGCACGACCTTTCTTGAACTCTTTGCTGAGCTGCAAAAATAGAAAAACATATGTTATTATCACAGTATAAAATTTCTTATACTCTTAATTTCAAATCAATTCAACACGTTAAAAGTTCCATCTACTCTGGGCTCAAAGTTGTGTTTTTATGGACATTACTACATCAAAGATGTCTGAAAATGATCGTAAACACTAATAACTAATTAAATTAACCACAACATGTTATAATACAGGCCTTGTTCTTTCTTTATTTTTTATCATTCACAGTAGTCCATCAAATTGCAAATCCTAAGTCACTAGTTGCGGGAATTAAAGTAGATGTCTGTTGCACATCATATTTCTTTCCAGATGCACAAGCACAAAATGAGATAATGTACTTTTTGGGGTGGAATAGGAGACTGGAAGATCATATGCAGTTGCCATGGAAGGTAAACATAATTAAATGAACAGTTCCTGCAGAAATCATGAAGTCATCTACGCAAAAGACATCAACAGTTTGCGACTTCTCAAACTGAGCCACTAAATGAAGTATAAGAGGTTGAGACTGCAAGTGTTTGAGCAGCATATAAGTCAACCAGGAACATTGACTGATCAAAAATTCAATTGCAATCAGTGAGTTAGTAAGCAATTAGTGTTTAAGAGTATCCACACTTACCTGATCATATTCAATCAACTTACACCAGTCCTTTTTTGCTATCAGCTCCCGCGTTCTATTATATGGCAAATTTATACGATAGTTAAGATCTCCCAGCCAGATTATTCGCCTGCAACAGTATAATCTTGTCATTAATCTGAATCATTTCAAGAAGGAGATGGGCCTAAAGTCTATAACATCAGAAGGATTGTATATGGAATGTCTTAGTTCTGATAACTAGAAAAGGCCAGTATATGGAAATTTCAATTTAGTTTTAGCTGAAAAAAAGTTGAGTAAAACCTCAACCACCATCAAAAGACTCCAGTCACAATATGAAATAAGTATGAAAGCATGGCCACATAGCATAATCAGTACCAAAGAGTTTATAGTATTGCAGGACAATTGCAACGGAATATCCGGCTACACATGGATTGAGGAAAAAGTTTCTTTAACACATGATGTTCCAAAAGGTATATTAAAAGCTTTTTCAACGTATTAGTTGGTGAAGAAGCTGTAAGTCAGCATCCAGGTGTAAAGAAGCATAATTGTACATGCATTTTCCAATGTGAAGAATGAGTTAGACCAATGAGTATAAGACTAGGTGCACCATATAGCATCAGAGAACCACACTGAACCAGAGCCAGTACATGAGATGGAAACAAAATTATTTCAGGATTACACATCTTTTCCTTCCCTCTGCCTCCAGTAAACAATGATACTTCAAAATAACCCAGGATCATTGAAGCCTCTTTACAAGCTTAACTCTTCAGTGCACGGCTTTCAGTGTCTTTTTTGACTTGAGAGTGGGACTACTGTAACACAGGGATGTTTAGCATACTTCTACTCTATTTATTCGTGACCCAGCCACCGAATTGACACTTTGATTTATAAAGAATACGAGAATTGAGACATTGACATAGACATTCTTTTTCCTTGAGAAGCCATCCAAGAATAGCCCCCGTGAAAGTCACGAACAGAGGAAAACATGTATATACACTAACTAAATCAGACTTGGTAGAGGGGGCAAAATCCATGATTGATTAAAAAGAAAGAAAAGTTATAATTCTGCAGATTTAACAGAAATGTTTGCTAAATAGGAAAAGACACTTACTCATGATCATGGATGCTCTTAGGAAGTCCGATTAACGAAAATGCATTGAAATGTGTTCTTCGATGAATTTCATGGACATCAGTGTTTCTTTTGACTACATCTGTCTCCTTCTCACCCGATGTAAGGTGAGTACAGACAAAGCAAAAGAAAGTCTGATATATTGACATGCTCACAGATACTGATCCCTGAAGAAAAGAGTAAGAGATGAGTAACGTACATTTTGTGCACCCCCTTCCTGCTGGAAATTACTTGGAAATTTTATTAGTTATGAGGAAAAAAGAAAGAAAAAAGTTAGCAACAAATTGCAATTAATTACATGTATTTTTCGATTTAAGAAAATGAATTTCTGAAGTTCTCCAATAGCATCTACTATATTAAGATAGGCGTCTAACAGTGCCATCAAAAAGCATAAAAGCAAATGACAAAAGGTTCACACGAAATCATCTAAAATTTATGTAGAAGGTGAGTATGGCAGGGAAAACCTGCTAAATACTGAAGATTCATCACAAAGTTGGAAGTAACCAACTTTCACAGATTCCAGATGATTACTGTCCAATGAAGTTTGTCACAAGTTGAATAAAGAGTCGAAGTTCCTCTTTCCATCCTTAAAGTTAGACCACACTTTCTATTTCGTCCTCTGGAAAAGTTTGACCTATATATACTAAAAGGGGAACTGCCTTTATGGATGGACAAGCAAAGTTGTCAGCAAAGTTTATCCTAGTTTAATGATAAATAATGTCTATTTAACTCACAAGGTTATAGGAAGTCCACTGCAATCCCAGAATATAAATCACCAGTCAATAGACAGAAAATTGACAATTTTTAACTTGTTACCATTTTCTAAAGAAAAAAATTATTGACAGCATCTAAATCTGGATTCAAATGACCAGCGCCTATCTGTTTGTTAACTTTGTGAAATGTAACAGAGTGATCCCAATTATGGATCTCATTTACTTTTTTGACCTAAATATACTACTATCCAAGATCATTTTGGTGCAAATGAAACAAATAATGTAAGAAACTAAGCACAGATTGTACTTAGGGCATCATTTTATTTGTATCTACTAATAGCCTTCAAGGATTAATAGATACATTTGATGAGAAAATACCATCAATAATATCTATGACGTTATGATTATCCTAAGCATCTTCTGATATTCTAATCCTTTGATAATTTAGATCTGTTTTTCTGTCTACTGATAAATCTATGAAATGCAGTGCAACATAAAAAATAAAAACTGATAGGGATATTTCTTCATTTCCAAGTTCCAACTATTAAAATGAAGTCTGAATTATGTCATTTGGTTCAAATAGCTATCAAAAGCAATCACAAAAAAGCTGAAAGTTATTAAAGAACAAACCTTGTTACCTATGTAGCCCATTACTCCAACACCGACTGTAGATACATTCAAATTCTGTATATGCTTTCTTAGGCCCCTACGAACCCATACGCTAAGAAAAACTCCAACCATTTGCTTGCTCACAATCCTCACATAAGATGGTTTCCTTTTCCTATTAATCAAAGCTTCAAGGTCTAGTCCTGCAAGCAGATTTGCATCTGATTGTGTTCTATTCTGACCATTAACAGTCAACTTAAAAGAACTGTAAGTGTTAAAAGATTTAGAAGCTTTCAATGATTTCATTGATTTGAAGGAACCAGGTCTTTCTGAAACATGTTGGCCCAGAAGATCCAATGGTTTCTCTGGCCAGCAAAGACCAATTCTTTCTGTCCCACTAAGTGTTTTTGTCAATTTTTTGGCAAACTGTAAATTTGATTCTCCTGTTTCTTCTTCCTCCTCGTCTGGTCTAAAGCAATTCAGCCTGTCTAGCTTTTTTGAAGAAGGAAATTGCTTTTGAAACTCCTCATTGATTGGCTCCAAACCCCAAGTATTGTTCAAAACAGCTACATCATTTTTCACAATCTTATGATCCTCCATGATACATCCATCCTTGATTTCAACAAAGTCATTGCACTCTTCATTTATTGGGACAATTTCCTCCTCACTGCCACTGTCAGATTCAAAAGCAATTTCTTCTTCTATATCAGGGGCATCTTCGGATGGCCTAAACCTTGATGGAGAAGGAGGATCACTAAAGGATTTAAACTTATTCACTGGTGAGACTTTATTCAGACTTTCGCGAATGATGTCCTCCCAAACTGAAATTGGGCGGTTATCTTCAGCACCAAATATGTTGCCAGCATTTAAAGGTATAACTTCCTGAAATCTGTTGGCATAAGTAGGAGTAGTTAATATAACTTAGAGGCCTTAATAAACAACACCAAAACATCAAATTAACTTCTGATGTATGTGTGATGCATGGGTGTACATGAGATTGGAGTTTTACCATCTAATGGAACATGCATCCTCAGATAAATCATGAACCTGACGGTAGGTAAAAGTGCAAATTTGAAGGAGAGGAATTAAGTTGTAGGATGAACATATTTAACTTCTACAGAGTAATATCATTAGTAAAATACAGGAACAATGTGACACATTTTAGACCAAATATTTACTTGCATCTCAAATTTCGATATTAAGAATGAGTAGTGACTAACTTATCCTCGGACAAAAAAGATGTGACTGACACTGGTGACTTACCACAGTAAAAGTCATTCTGCCCAAGCAATTTTCTGCACTACCTATGTTGTTTGAAGAGCAATCTACAGCACTCTTTCTGCATAATTTGCAGATCTGGACTTCACAAACAAAGAGAGATACTTACCCAATCACATAGATGTCAGCAGGCTCATTAACATCCAACCAGCTATCAAGTTCAAGATCTTCTGGAGGAAATCTTCCTGCAACGTTCCATGTGCCGACACATACTCTGGAAGCACCCAAACTCGGTAATCTTTAAGGCTAAACAAATATAATGCCACATGCTTCTTGCAAACAATATTTTTGGATTAAAAAGTCAAAGCAAAAGATCATACCTAATTTCTTTAGCGTTAATATACTGTGCCCTAAATGTTTCTGATTTTCGCCTTCTTATTTTTGGAAGAGCATCTGAGACATAAAAGGTCAAACAACAATTTAACCAAGCATAGTAATGAAAGTATGATTGAAGTAATTAGGTAAGATAATAATGGTAATGTCAAGAACCAGATTCATGACTAAAAAAGCAATTCAAACGAGTCTAAACCCTAGTATTTGCATGTAAATGTTAACATTCACAAAGCCATTACAACGTGTTTCCGGTATCCTTCTGTTTTACGTTTTCCTTAAATATCAAATATAGAACACTTTCCCCTATATGATCCTTTATAGACTCTTAACTTATACTCCCTTTGTCCCACCATATGTAAAACTTTTAGTATCTGCAAGTCAACTAGAGACTCTTTTAACAAAATTATTTCACAATTTTTTGCATATTAGTACCTATCAAATAATGAGACTTGCACATGGAAATTTTACTTTTAAAAGTTTAAGAAACCCATGTCCCAATCTACACCGAAAATCATCGTGTTGAGTTTGTGGACTCTGTACTCATAACCCTTTCCATCATTCATTTGGGATGGTGGATTATTAGAACACAGTAAAACTTAAAGTAACAAACAATTGAGCAGCAGTAACAAAATCACCACACAAAGATATATCAAAGAGCAGCAGAAAAACCTACCAAAGAAGAAAATGAACTTTTTGGTTAAAATTCAAACTAAATTGAGCAACAAAACAATTCTATTACCATCAATTCCAACTTTCCCGTCTTTTGCATCGTTCAGCCCCGACTGCCTCGGCCAGTCACAGAATTCTACACAGCACAAAACGAAACAGCAAAATCAGCAAATCTGAAAATAGACCAATTCGAACATAATAGAGCACAATAACAATTTTTCTAAAAAAAAGATCATACTGATGCACTAAACTCCCGCTATAACATTTCTGCTATAGGTTGTTTCCACAGCTCAATTAAACGATGCACAATATCAATACAATTTCAAATAAAAGCGAGAAAATTAACCTTGGTCGGAATCGGAACCGGAATCGGAGCCGACATCAGAGTCAGGGTCAGCACTGTAATCGGAATCCTTAGCACTAATATTGAGCCATTTACGCATCACCACTCGCGGCCAAAAAAGCTGTAGGCACGTGCAACCGAAACACAATTTTTCAGCCCAACTTCTCTGCAATTCCTCATCTATACATAAGGAAAAAAAATGCACCAAAAAAAAAAACAAAAAAAAATAAGAAAAAAATCGTAATTACCTGAGTTTGATGCTGTTGCCTTGAGCTCTCTCTCATAATTTTTTTTCACTTTTTCAATGAATTCAAAGAAAAAAATAAATCTATGGAGAACAAAAATACGAAGAAAATTAGTTGAAAAGTTTTACAGTAGAGAAGAAGAAGAAAATGGGTTAACGAGTAACGACCACTATCTATGGCGTCGTGGAAACTGCAACGGTATTTGAGCTGTATAATCTGATTATTTTTTTTTTAAAAAAAATAATAATAATAAATTTGGCGGTGGGATTAGGGAGAAAGGGATATTCAATTAAGATAATTAAGGAAGGTGGAGGAGATTAATTAATTTAATGACGAAGACTGATGGCTATAAATGGTTGTGACATGGTAATGGGATTTGATTAATATTCTAATTAACTCTAAGGTCATTACTAATCAGTAATGGTTCAGCGTGATATTAAAAAAATGTAAGACGTGGGGTTAAAGTAGAAATTTGTATTTTATTATATTATATTTATTACTATATGATATGTGTCACATTAATGAAGTGGTCCAATCTAGTTTCAGCTATACTGATGAGTGTTTGTTTGTTAAAAATTTATTGGATTTTTTGTCGGTTATTTTATTTTTTTTTAAATGGTTTTTCTGATTTTATTTTTGAGCAAATCGAAAAGTTATATGATTGAAATTATATGAACATTAATCGTTGGTTTAATGTTTCATCAGTCTCAAAAGCTATATTTGAAAAAAAACACTTCTCAAATGTATAAACAAAAAATAATGATCTAAAATGGAAATATTTAGATTAATAAGTTATCGTTAGAAATAATGAATTTCAATTTAGAGATATGTACCAGTAATTAAGGCAAAATGCCCATAAGACTAGCATTGTTTATTTAGGGGAACAATAATGAAATATGATCATTAAAAACCAGCTGTTTTATTTGTTTGATAGCATCTTAATATTACAAAAGTTCTTAACTTGTACTCAATAGTTAAATATATGCATAGGATAGCAAAATCAATACTGATAAACCAAATTATGTGTTTTCGTATTAAGATAGATAACAAGAAGTTAATTGTCTTTTTTTTCTCATAAAAATAAGACCATCTTTTGTGTCCAGTAATATTAAACAATTTAGAACACATAAATAACTAAAAAATTAACCGTCTAAATAATCATATATTGTCAAATTTAACTTAAATAGAGTTCAAATATAAATAACAACAACAAAATATGACAACGCATTACACAAACAATATGGAGGGTAATAAAAAATAAGTAAAGATGAGGTTTTTGATGAAAACTCTCAAACATGTTATTTTGTTTTATTATTTTTTTGCTATTTTATTTAAATTAAACGATTGATTTTTAATTATTTATATGTTCTAAATTTAGTGATGCATTGAATATTAGTGGACAACAAAGTATTGGAGGTGATCCCCATCCCTTTCTAATATTTTTGTATGACAAAAATTGATCCAAGAAAAAATAGGTCGATATCACAAATCATTTTTTAAATCTAAGTAAACTCAAAATAATTGAAGTGGTCCTTTGACTTCTAGTGCACATGATTAGTCCCCACTAGGGCATATGGAAAATCCCTTTTTGTTCTTTTATCATTTTTTTCTCTTTGGGTGTGTTTGTTAGGAGAAAATATATTTCTTTTAGAAAATAATTTTTCCATTTTTTGATGTTTGGTTAGTTGAAATGTTTTAAAAAGTATTTTTTTGTTACTAATTATTTTACACTTTTGAATTGATACACATCTATTAAAAATAATTATTGATATAGTGAGTTATCATTTTACTCCTATTTATTATGAAGTGAATGAATTAAAAACTTAAACTTTTCAAAAAGTTCTACATTTTTCAAAGTAATAAATTGAGGGTATAATAGAAATTTTTTGATTGTCCTTTTTTAATTTGTTAAAATAGACAAGTAATTAGGGACAACTAAATCAGAAAAAATGAACAAGTAATTAGGAACAAAAAAATATTATTATAAAAAATTATTTTAAAAAAATCACCTAATTACGAAAATCCGATGTCTTCCGAATATTGTAGATATCTTTCTCAAGTTTGTGTATTAAAACGATCTTCTTACACTTGCTTTTTTAATACATTCTCTCATGTGTAAATGAATTATTTTCTTTTATAATCAAACATCTAAAAATTCTTTTTATCTTCCTAAATGACGATAAAATTTAATTTCAAAATCTTCTACTTATTCTGATATTATATTAAAATATATGATATCATTTATTCTTACCTACAATACATTTATTCTTCCCCCCTAGCTCCCATCATTGGATTTGTTGACTATGGCTAGGCTCTAACCAACTTTTTTATTTAATAAATAAAAACACAATTTTCCATCTATTTACTTTTGTAAAATACATAATTATTATTTTAGACAAATTTTTAAAATGCTTCTATGTATGTTGGTAAACGCGATAATTAATCGCGTAAAATATGCAATTTCTTCAATTATACACATTAACATCAATTGAAACAAAGTTAAAAAATTTACAACTTGTTAAGATCAATGCATATGATTAAAGACACTTGAAAACACAGAGAACAAAAACTTTGCTAAACTTTATCATCATGTTCAATCAAAACAGATTATAATGAAAAATGTCTATAAAAACATTTTATCATCTTAGTCAATCAAAATAGATAACAACTCAAATATTTTAATAAAGTTTGATGGGAAATTTAAGAGATTATCGATATAATATTGTCATTTATTTTACTAAAGAAAGTATTGTTCATTATTATGTATGTGTGTTCTGGTTTATGTGACAAAAAGTCACAAACCATCTGGCCATAGATGGTTCAAAAGGGAGACTTAATAACAACTTTATATTATAAGAATATTTTCATAAAAGCAAAACCAAATTTAGCTAAAAGACAGAAACAAATTCAGTAGTGGTACATTCATCCTAACTATAAAATACGACTACTATTTTATGGATGTAATGCTACAACTTTGACAAATAATGTGAGCTTATAAAACAATGTCTACGCAAAGTCCGTTAAAAGCGTAATAAAACATAATTTTTGAATGTGGGTTTAAACATCTTTAATGAGTCAATGCTAACGTGTTCAAATCTCACTTGCAATAATTTTTTCTCCTTTTTAAAAAGAGTTTTTGTTGTTTAATATTTGGACCCTCTTTATAAAGTTTCTAGCTCCGACACTGTCATCGAAAAAAATTATTAGAAACAAAATCTCATTAAAATACTAAAGAACTTAAATTTTTCGTATTTTCTCATTTTCTTTTTATACAATGGAAAATAATGATAGGTAGATTTTGAATTTTAAAAATGACACTGTTGCGTAATTTAAATAAACTATTTATATATACCGACTGAAAATAGATTTTGTGGCTAATATTGAGATTTTATTTTATTTTTAGCCAATAATTTCTTTCACGAAAAAGGACCTAAAATATCTTTAAAGTATTGAAAATGGTACAAAATTACCATTCATCCACCTATTGGCTCCAAAATGTCCTTTTCATCCACCTATTGGCTCCAAAATGCCCTTTTCATCCACCTATTGGCTTCAAAATGCCCTTTTCATCCACCTATTGGCTCCAAAATACCCTTGTCATCCACTTTGAGTTCAAAATTGACCACTTATTTAATGATTTTTAATTTAAACTATTTAAATATTTTAATGCTCAACTATTGGTTATAATTTAGTTTATTTATACCATTTATAAACCAAACTCACTACCCACTCATTACTAACTAAACCCCACCCAATTAATAATCCAACTATTATATCAAAATGGTCATAAACACTACTAAAACACGATGAAATTATAGATTCATGAAAATGACATCCAAAATTATTCGAGTCCGAATCAAAGCACCAATTAAATTTATGTTGAACCATTTATTTATGTGGACAATTTCAATAGAATTTTCTTTCAAGATTGAATTAGAAATTTATGATTAAATGTAAAGAATTAATATATCTCGAACTAATTCATGCACTTTTTAAAAATATACTTTTTATAAATATTTATCATTTGTTTTAAAACCTTTAATATATAATTTTGAAAAAAAAGTTACCTATGAAGTAACATCACATAATTGAGATGTAAGAATAATTAAGATTAACATAGTCAGACTTTTAAATTTATCGATAATTTTTATTTAGACACTTGAATGTATAATAATTTACTTCTATAGATATTTTCGTCTCAAATTTTTAAAAACACTCCATTGGCAATAGTTTTTCTGTTGTTGCATTAATATTATGTCGAGTTTATTAATTTGGTGGGTTTAATTTGTAATGGGTGGATAGTGGATTGATTTATAAATTATACTAATAAGTTAAATTATAACAATAATTGAGTGTCAAATATTTAAAAAAATATTTAAATAGTTTAAATATAAAACAGTTAAATAGATGGTCAATTTTAAACCAAAAGACGAATGATAGGGATATTTTATAACTTTTGAGACTAGCTGCCGTCTTTTGCGACTTTGAGGTAAAAAAGAATTGATCACGTTGCTATTTATTTCGTCCAAATTTTGGTATAGTTAAAATTTTAAAAGTTAAATAAATAATTTCTTTTTATCAAGAATTTTTTTATAGCCTGGTAGATATTTTAAGTCATGAATCAGATTTTTATGCAACTTTTAAATTTTAAATTTTATATTTAATTTTATGATGGAAATATGAATTTCGACACACAAACTAAAATAAAAATTTATAATTAATAAAAACTAAAATGTTCCTTCAAGTCCACATCTCCTTATTTCTGATTTAGAGTTATTGTAAACTGTGAGATACTCGTCTCCTCCGTTTCATATTGTTTAAAAGGTTTATTGTAAAATATTTATTAATTAAATTGAATAAGTTAATTTTTTAAAATATTATTTTAAAAGTACAAATATTATAAAGTATTGAAAAATATTTCTTCGTTGTTAATTTGGAAATGATGAATAAGATACGTAAACTACATACAGTTATTAGAAAAAATTTAAAAAGGTAAATTGGTGAAAAATACCTTCTTCTTCTTTTTTGATTAAATTGTAAAAAGAAAAGGTTCTCTACTTTGTAATCCCTTTGTATTTACCCTTTCTTCACCCCGGGTTATTTTTTAAAAAAATATTATATAGGAAAAAAATTGAAGAACTAATTAAAATTGAAAAAATATTATATTTGTTAAAATATTGATTAAGAGGGGTCCTAGTAATTAGTGGTGAGCATTTTACAAATTTTATTAGCGAATCAATGTCAAGTACAAATTTATTATCGATAAAAAAAATCTAGGCCCACTTTTTCTAAATAAAATCAGAATATACTACCACTAAAAGATTAACAAAAAATAGATGAAAATAGAAAAAGAGACAACTTTGTAGTTTATGGTGTTTATTTTTTTTTTTTGATCTTTTTTATAGAAAAGAAGTGCCTCACTTTTACCAAAATAGTCTTTTTGTTGAATTTTTTAAAAAACATTTTCTAGCAAATGTAGTTAGACAAAAGAAAATAAAAAAAGAATATGAGATTATTCAAAGTGTACCCAGAAATAATACCATCAAACAGATGTGGTAGAATATTTTTTTTCTTAAATAAGAAGCGTTTCTCTTTTTTTAAAATCTTATATCGAGTGAATCTAAATTAGTTCGAATATAAAAAAAATTTCCAAAAAAGAGTATATACCATAAAGCTGATAATTCATCTAAAGTAAAAAGAATTGCAAGAATAATTACGTAATTAGTACTATCAAAGAACAATTACTCAAAAGCTCTACTATTTAATTAGTAAAAGAATGAATAATCAACTTTAAAACAATCACAATTATAATTAAGTAGCAAACTCAAGAATAAAATATTTTTTTTAAAAAAAAATTGTATGATCCAATTTTTTTTTTCTTTTTACTTTGTAGATGAAGACAGGACATACCTTTTTTTTTTTCAGAGTGTTTTGGATTTTCTCTGTGTCTCTTCCTTTGTTTCTTCAATGGCTTCTCTGATTGTGGGCTTTAAGCTTTATGAGTGGCTGAAATAAGTTATTTTGTATGTGAGATGAAAATATTAAATACTACTAGTGATATAGGGGAAGTTTCCTTTTGAAAAGACAAAAAAAAAAGACAAACTTTTTATACATCACATCATCGAACATAATCAAGCCACGCGTCCCCCTAATTTTCAGCGTAAGCAAACACTTTTTTTTTTGTAATTGAAAAATAATGGAAAGTTTCAAAATTCACAAGTGGAACTTAGAGCCTGTTTGAATTAGTTTACAAAATAGTTAAATTAATTTAAAAATTGATTTTAGATTTATTTAAATGTTAACAATTTTTGAATGACTTATTTTAAGTTAAGAAAAATATTATTTTAAGCTAAAAAATAAAAAATGGAATAGAGTGTTTTTTTTAACGTAAAAGCCCTTTTAAGTTGATCAAATATTTTATATTTTTGGCCTTATTTTTATTATTATTAGTAGTAGTAGTATTAGTATTATTAATATTTTATTATTTTATTATTATTACTCTTTATTATTATTATTATATATTATTTATTTTATTTTTTATTTTTATTATTATTATTATTTATTTTATTATATATTATATTATTATTATTATTATTATTATTTATTATTATTATTATTATTTTCATATTGTTATATTATTATTTTATTATTATTATTATATGTTATTATTATTATAAATTGTTATTAATATTTTATTATTTTGTTATTATTATTATTCTTTTTTATTATTATTCTTTATTATTATTATATATTATTATTATTATTATTATTCTTTTCATATATTTTTATTTTTATTATTACTATTATTATTATTATTATTTTATTATATATTATTATTATTATTATTATTAAATTAATCAACTATTATCATGTTAACGACTTTTAAGGGTATTTTAGACATATTGATTAAAAAAAGTGTTTATCAGCACTTATTGCCGAACACATCAACAATTTTTTTTAACTTCAGCATTTTTATCAAATACTTAATTACTTATTTAAAAATAAGTTTCAATACTTTTAAAAATATTTTTTAAAAGCTACTTTTTTAAGCTTATCCAAACAGACTCTTAACGTGATACACATTAAAGCTTTTTTCCCCTATAATGTTTGATAACTAATTATGAATTGAGTTAATATATAAAATTAAAAGATTTACAATTTATAATATAGGTTTAAAGAGGTATAATGTATTACTTTTATGTGAATTAAAAATGAAACAATTAATATTCATGTAATTCTAATTATTATAAATAAATTTTTTAATACACGAATAATTTCTTTTCTAATCAGTAACGAAATAACCACTTAAAAATAGTTATAACTTATAAAATATTTGTTCTGAAATTTGAATATGATAATGATATTTTCCAAAGGCATAGCCCAAAGTGGCAATAATATTGGAAAAACCGCATGAAGTAACGAATTATTAATTAAATTAAATGTTAGTAGATATAATTTATTTTATTTATAATTCGCAGCAAATATTCTATTTATGCAATCTGATTTGATAAATAATTAGTCATTTTGGTGGTATACAATTGATCATTTTATGTATTTCGGTAAAAAAATTATAAAATGTGTTTGTGTTTATATGAAGCTAGAGAAAAGAGTATATACAAATACAAATACATACACTTACAAGCATTATGCAAATACAAATCTTATTATACAAATTACAATGTATAAATGGATTTATACAAAATTGAATAATTTGTATAAAATTGGATGTATCTAGCGAATTATACAAATCAAAAGTTTCATAGCAAATAATAAATTTGTTATGGAGCACAATTATGCAAATTATAACTATAACATACAAATATAATTTTTATGTTTCCTATATGTGAAAGTTTCTCTTAAATTTTTTTTTCCGTTTGATGTTTAAATAAATGCACCCCCTTCGTTATATTTTATATTAATAATTTATTTAATAAATTAAGAGAATTTTATTTTTATATACTTTAATATTAAATAACTATATAAAATAATAATAATTAATTTTGGAGCTTTAGAACATTAATAATTTTATAAAATATATTTCTAATTAAAAATTTTCTTATGTCAAATAATAAGAGTCTAAGTAATATAAAAATGGAGAAAAAATTATAATCAACCATTTCTTTTCTAGGATATAGCGCATTGAGGACGGTGGTTATTTATTAGGCATCTTAACTAACTCTATTTGGCACCACTTGATTGAATTAGAGAGAATAAAATATAGTATGAATATTTCCAATACATAAATTAAATAATACTCTTTTTATCTTTTTGGAGATTGAAATAAGTACAATACTTTATTCTTTGTAGTGATTATATTATCAAGAAAGCAATATAATAACTAAAGAAAATTAGAAATATGTCAATATTATTTTATGGTCAAATAGATATTCTATTCGGATTAATATCTATTAATGTTAAAATTGTTTGTTTTTTATTTTTTATTTTTTATTTATATTAAAATTTAATTGAAATAAAATTTAAAAATAATACTTACGATTGAATTTTTTCAAAAACACTTACATAAAATATATTTAATAAAAAATAACGAGATTTTAATTGTTCTGCCACAACTCGTATTAATGTGTTCCACAAACTTTCGTATGGAGTAAGAAAGTTGCATAAAGTCAGCTTTGTGTAACCACCACGCTTGGTTGCTAAAGAACATAAACCAAATTAAGTATAGCTAATTAACTAAACTAGTGGCTGATAATATTTGTTATAAATTTGCTCCTCATATTATTCAGTAAGCTTCAATCTAATTAATGAGTATTACAACTTTGGTATAAAAGTTGTATTTCCCACGGATAATATCTAGATCCAGGAAATTTAAGTGTTAGAAATCAGAATTAAGAGTTTGGAGATTTTAATTTTTAGAACAATAGATTGATGGTAGAGTTTCAACTCACAACACTGTTGAATAAGAAGGAAATTGAAGATTAAAACATGTCAAAGGAACTGGTCCGACGTAGTAGATTGACTTGTCTACAACAAGTATTGATGAAGAAGGAAGCTGAGGATCATAACATGTTGTTGGACCTTTCTTCATCATCACTCGTTATAGATAAGTCAATTAACTGCGTTGTCCTTTGACATGTTCCAATCGTTAGTTTTCTTTTTTTTTTTTTAACAAAAACTAATGTGAAAGATATTTTAACGTGAGTTGCTAATCAATTTGTTAAAAATTATAAGATAACATACATGTATATTTATTAATTTTATAACACAAACATAAATCGTATGATTCATCTTTATCCAATAATTTCACCTAGCTCTGTATCTATAGGTGCTGGTAGGGTTAGGGATTTGTCATTTGTTGATTCATCGTAATAGTGACTGATTTAACAATATTATGACATTTCATCTTCGATATAATTAATGCTATGTAAAATTGTCCTTTTAAGAAGAATTAAAATGAAAGAAATATCCCTCGTTTTTTTCGTTACAAATTAAATGTAGAAAAAGAAAACCTATTGTATCATTAATTTACGCCCAGGTCTTCTTTTTCTATTGGTTAAACAAACATAGGGTTTTTTCACTGCAAATTAATAAAGTTTTTGTCATAATTTCGATTTTTACTTATTTTCACCCAATCACAATATTTGTGAAAATAGTACTGTTAGTGAAAATTTTCAATTTGAAAAACTTTACTCTCTCCTTCTGTAACTAATTGTCATGATTTTTTTTAAAGTTAAACTATAAAAATTTTGATCAACATTTTACGATATTTATTTTCATCACATTAATATATAAAAAAATTGTAATTTACAATATTTTTTGTATAATTTTTAAATATTTAACTTTTTTCAAAAAAATCAAATTAACGTAATTTTATTTAATTTTAAAAATTAATTAAATTAACTTTCAAAAAATATAATATGACAAATAAAAATAAACCGAAAAGACAACTATTTCCCCTTAAAAGTTCATAGAATTTAGACGCATGTAATCAAGTTCAGGCATTTACACCTAAAGTTTAGTTCGGTTGAACAATTTTTGAATTTTTTTTGCAATACTCACTCCATAACATATCAATTGATAAACTTTTTTACACGCATATTAAGATATTATAAATTAAAAAAAAATTACTAATGCAATTTTTAAAAAATTTCTTGAAATTTTTTCAAATAAATATAAATATTTAAAAAAAATTAATTACAAGGGTAACATCAAAAAATCATAATAAATATTTTCTTAAATAAAATGAATAATTAATATGAAATAATTATTTGAAATAAGATATAAATCAATATGAAACGAAGGAAATAGCCTATTATTTACGCACACTTTTTATTTTTAATCATTGTCATCCTTTGTCTCTATCACTGGATTTTTCTATCACCCTAACTTAGTTTTAATGGCGTAGAAATCATCATCAGTCAAAGGCAATTTCAAAATTAATTTTAATTTTTTGGTATAATACATATCTTAGACTTTAAATTTGGTTTCAAAATTTAACTTTAACTTTTAATTTTCATAATGCATAAACAGACACTTTAACTATCTAACTTTTAAATATACAAATACATGAGTCATGCGTGACAAAATACATATAGGATATCACGTAGGACAAAAAATGACATGTAAAACATGTGTGTCTATTTGTTCAACTTTATACAAGTTTAAGTGTCTATTTGTGCACATCCAAAATTGAAGAGCATAAATGTAATTTAAAGTCAAGTTAAAAAACACATTTATGTATTATGGCTAATTTTTTCATACACAATTTCATAATTGCTGTCTTTTTTCCGCCTTGTTTCCTCACAAAATTACAAATCAAAAAAGTTGATAGAATGCTTTCATTAATAGCACCATAATTGACAAGTAGAGTATGGTATTGTCGGTAACAAGAAAAATGTTTTACACATATGATAAATTTATAGCGTGAAAATGATTTTATTAATATAATAGAAAGTCATGTTAGTGTGATTATATATAATTTTATGATGCAATGAATAAATAATTGATAGCTCCTTTGCAACTTCTTTGAGTTGATGTTATATAATATTTATCGCGCGAATTTTATCTAGTTAATTATTGAAAAATAAAAAAAATATTTTAAAAATATTTATATGTATAATATATATAGACGAAAAATATTTTTAAAATATTATAATTATCTCTACATCCATAACTCAAATCACCTATTAAATCACCATTTAAGTTTTATAGCCTACACTATATGATATTGATGAATTGCATAATGCCCCCTAATTATTTTTAGATTTGGCATTTATGAATGCTAATAAATTAAAATAATCACAAGTACTCAAGTTGGACTTTTCAAGTGATGAAAATTCAATTTAAGAACAAAAATCTACGTTATACAGATGATGGCCACATGTTACTCTCAAATATCGTTAGATTTATTTGATGACTCAATCAGAAGAATATATTCTTATTCTTGTTTCCCCATAATTCCAATCTAATGAATTTATTACAAGTACAAAGAATTAAATTAAATTAATTAATTTATCACATGCTCATGATGATTATCTCAAATAATATCGCTATACGTGTATAATTAATAGTATAGTGATTGACTAACTAATAATTATATTGCTCTAATTGTATCAAAGATTAGTTTTGTCCTATCTTATAATATATTAGTAATTAATTTAAGGCCGACAAACAGAACCTATGACATGAAATAGGAGGAAAAAACAAGAAGCAATTTAATTTATAATCAATAATATAATTAAGTTATATATAGTGGCAATAATTTTTTTTTAATAAAAAAACTACATTATTAGCATAATTCAACCAGCTATTTTCAAGCTTTGAAGGGGATTTCAAAACTAAATTGATGAAGGTTTATATTAATTTTAAATTCTAAATTTGTCTTTTGATATCGTAACTCATCATCACCGATCGTGTATTCAGATTAGCAAATTAGAAGAAATAAAAGATGAAAAGAAAAACATAGAGGAAATATTCGAGTCCACGGAAATCATTATGCATCATTAAGAAATTTAATCTCGTCAAGTATCCGAGGTTACAGATTAATTCCTCCCAAGATAAAATAGATTAACCATTAAAGAAGTAGTGGTATCTCAAACTTTAATAATTTCAACAAACTCAAAACGACAGCAATAAATCACACACCCAGGCACGATCGATCGATTTTATTTTATAAAAAATGTATGCATAAGAAGGGAAGAACTCGATACTGAAAAATGAGAGACAACCTCTCTATTTGTAGCCAACAAAGGATAGAGGTCACAACTCTTAGGAAAGAAGACAACCTTCTAGAAAGGTCACAACACTTTAGAAAAGACACAACCTTTCAAACGGTCACGTCCCTTTAGAAAAGATTCAACCTTTCATAAAGGTAACAACCCTCCGGCAAAGTGACAACCCTTCAGGAGAGTCACAACCCTTCATTTCCTGTTAACACCTTTAAAACCCAACAGATCTTGTTTAAATATTATGTTTACATGATTAACAGATGTTTAAAAATAAATATAAGATTTAAACAAAAATTATCGATTTCATATAAATCCATACGCATAATCCTAGCCGCTCGTTATCATCTTACCTTTTGAGTTATTATATTAGTCGTGATTGACATGATATAGAAGTCACAAAATCACAAAACTCCTTAATTTCAACTTTAACATATATTATCTATATATATAAATATGAAAAATGATAATAAATAAAGGTTCAATATATTTATATTTGAGAAACTTATATTTCAAACCTAGCACATGCCACAATATATCAAACTACAATTAGGAGAGACATCTATGAAGGGCATTTGATTGGTGTATACGTGTAGAAAATGACTTGGAAGTTACATACTAAAGTAGAAATTTTATCAATTAATTAAAACTCCACTATCAATCGATACATGAATCAATGAGGAACAACAAGCATTAATATAACATTTTATTTTAACAATTGGTGACATCTTTTAATAAGTGGACTAATTTGATTAGTGGAAATCATAGTATTAAGTTTATGAAACATTACATGTGCTATATAGTCAATGATTGTGAATTTTGTCATATAATTACTTCCAGATCATACCTAAACAGTACCAGTTGGAAGTCTTAATCTTATTCTTCAATTAAGAAAAAAATATAGTGATTTATTTAGTAATTACTGTTAATTAGTGATGACATTAGGATTTTTACTAACAAAGTATAAAAATAAATAGACAAATAAGTCAAGAAAAATCAATATTAACTCCGTATTATATAAATAAATAATTTTTTAAACTATAATTTCTCTTATATAATTAGTTTTATTTAATAAGATTATCTTTCATGTTTAATCAAATATTTTAAATTTAAATAATATTATATATAAAATTACTTCATGTAGGAGCATTTAATTTTCTATAAAATAAAATAAATAAGAATTCAAATCGAAATAAATACTAAAGTTTTGAGGTGATGGGATGGAAAATCAAAATTGAATAGTAGACCTTTGACAGTGATTATGAACTTTTTAAATAATTAATTTTCTCTTGGATAAGCTAATTGTGATGATGAAAACGGTAGACAAAACCACATTGACATTTTAAAAGGAATTATGTTGTTGGGACAAGTGGCCGTTTTTATTTTATTTTATTTATCAAATGCACTTCTAAAATGTTGTCTTACATCTGCATTAATTAATTAAATTAATGGTAGCAAATTAAATAATGGCCAATTAGGTGAATGGAGCATACATTTTCAAAATAAAAACAAAATTAAAATATGAAAAATAAAATTAGTAAATTTTGATATGGAGCTTGATTCTGGCTTGTTTTTAATGAATTTTTTAATCACGAACTCCTCTTAGCTTGTAGAACTTGATTTTCAATTAAAAGTATCATTTTAATCTTTTGAGTTTCGAAGTATTTTTTTAGACGTACTATTTTATCTTCGATTTCAAATCCTATCAATATGAATATCATTGGGCTACTTTTTGATGAACCATTTTCATTCTTGATAGTTGAGGATAGTTTCGGTCATTATGTGATTGAGGAATTGTTTCAATAGAGTTGTTCGAGTGAAGTTTCAATCTTCGAGATAGATTTGACTATCCCTCTTTTCAGACTGGAATGAGTAAGTACTCTTTCTTAGGGAGTCAACAGTGAAATGAGTTATAGTATGTGTTTTAGAGGTTGTTAAGTGTTCATGCATATTTGTGATGTTTAGCCTGTGTGGAGGCTCGTGTGAAATCGATTATTATTGTTGAAAACTTGTGATGTGTGAGTAATTGCCCGAGCAAGAGGTTGTGTGACTTATCCTTGTATTAGACAGTGAGATGCATGGGTTAGGGAATTGAGTTAATGTTTGATAATCTTAAAATGAGAGAAATGTTTCTAAGTGGTAAAGACTAATTTTAAATGGATTTCTCATCTATCTTTTTCATTTTAGGTGTGTTTCATGACTTGTTGAGTTTGAGAACTTTATATTTAAAATTCTTAATGAATTTATTATGTCTTTGTATTGTATGTATTGTGATGCATTCATCCTAATTCGACATTATCATTGATCATGGAAATATGAGAAAAGTGAAGAAACACTATTTTTTTAAGAAAGAAAATGTAACACCTTACTTCTTTGTATCTTTGACCACGCTGAGATGCCAAGTTGATGGGATATTGAGATTGGTATATATTGATTGCGAGCCCCCCATGGGTCCTTGTCTAGAAGCTAGAGGATAGACAGTGTGTACAATAGGTTATGCGACAACCTACGTACCACCACATCATCCCATTATTTTATCATCTCGATCATTGCATTGATTGACTAGCTTGTTGTGTTGTGTAACTTGCTTATATGTTGATTTAAGTATTATATGTACTCTTGTGTGTTTATTTTTATTCCACTGTTATTATGTAAATTGAGGCATCACCGTCAGAGTGGGACTTTCTGCGTGCAAGTGGAAATGTTTCATAGTTTATTTTCTGGTTTGATTAGTTGCTTATGCCCCGTCAGTCTAACCTACTAAGTATATGTGAATTGTGCCCACCCGTACTTATATTATCTCTTTGATGTAGATCTTAGTTAGGGGATCCTCGTAGCGATTGATTGGATCCAAGTGATTTATCTCTTTCGGAGTTGTGGTGAGATCATATTTTCTGGATCGCCATTAATCTCCATTTATCATTAGAAGTCCTTAACTTTCATTTCAAAGACTTGAGATGTATTTCGGGAGTCTTGTGTTAATTCTTTCGGCTTACACACCATTTTGTCGTTCGCAAAGTCCGTGTTGTCATGATCTCAACTTTTAAGTTACGACGTCCATAACTAGGTACATTATTATTGTATTAAATTTAAACTCTTTTTCATTTATTGTTCTATTAATTAGACGATATCTCCATTTACCTATTTGGTCAATGATTAGGGCCACACTCTATTGTCATTTTAGAGAGGAAGTGAAATGTGCTTTACATTTTTTTAGGAATGACAATGAAGTGGGACTAATGCGAAACAAGATAACTGGATTAGGTTAAGTCTAACTTCAACCAAGCAAAATTTATTGGATTTATTTAGGTTCGTGCAGTCCAGATTCTACAGTCTAATCCAATTTGATTTAATACAAAATAATATTCTTAAAACTTAAAGATTTGTTTTTGGAGTATTTAACAGTAAACAAATTGATCATTGAACTATATATTCAGGATCAATTCTTATAGCTAGTTTAAAATGACGCAACATTTTAGGTCAGATCAATTTTGGACATTGATAGTACACCTATGATCATTATGTGGGCTTAATTTATCACAAACCTTATCCAATCTTGACTCCTTTGTATTACTTGATTTGGTTCGATTTTAGATCATTCTAATTGTTCAGCATTTTTATAGCAAAAGTTGATTGTGGTGACGATTAAAACTATAAAAATATTATTGAATTTTTAAAATCAAACCAAAAAGTGTGAAAAAATGCATGTTTAATTTTGAGGCTTTTCAATTAATAAGTGACTTGTATTTTTGGACACGTAATTTTGATGTTATTTTTGTCATGTCGAATTGTCTTGAGCTGTTATTTTTCAAATAATCATACAAGCAACTTAAATTTGTTGCAGAATATCAATCCAATAATAAAATATTTTTCTAATCACCGATAATGATATTGTGTAGTAAACAACTATTATTTGATAAAGATCATTGAATATGAACTATGTGGTTTACTTCATTGACTGATTAATTGGAGAACTCTTTACAAATAGTGAAAGCACATAATTCACATCCAATGAACTTTAATATGGGCCAAAAAAGTGGCCGGCCCATGCTATTATTGCATATATTTATGGGCTTTTTTTGGTTGGTCAAACTGTAAAAAAATAACTTTTAGGGGCATATAAAATTGAATCAAATCATAAATCGAATTAAATCGGAAAAAAAATATTGGCTAGTGATTTGATATGATATTGAAAAAACTCGATTATATTTGAGTTGGTTTGGTTTTAATTAAAAAAAACTAACCCAAGACCAACTCAACCTGACATTATATATGTAATTTTAAAATTGTATTTTATACATAAAAATATTTACTTTGATATAATTTAAATATTTCTTATACTATTTCATAATTTTTATTTTTTAATATAATATTTTAAGTTTAGGACTTAGGATTTCGAATGGTCCAATAAGGATTATAGCTCATAGATGATGATGATTATAATAAAACTTAAATAAAATCAAATAAATATTAATGCAAAAAGAAAATCAATTCAACACTAAGAATGACAATAATATTGAATATTTTTTCTTTAGTTTTACATAAATTTAGATAATTAAAATACATAATCTAACTTAATTTTCCTTAAATATTTATTTATGTAACTAATACGTATTAAACTTATTTTAGCATGATTTAATTCTTCTAAGTTATGATTATTTTCATTATGACTTTACAATATTTATTTTATATGTTGATTTCACTATTATTTTTTATTGAATATTCTCGTGTCATCAATACTCATCTCATATTTTGTGTTTTTTTTTAAAGAAACACCTTAGATATACTTTGGTTGGACTAAAGAAACATTTGAAGGACACGTTAATGATATGTTTTTATGCAAGCTTTACTGAAAAAAATCCAAAAATATGAAAAAATCCAAAGTTTATTAGTTTGGTTTGATTTATAAATTTAAAAGTCAACACAATGGCTTGATTTGATATTTGAAAAACCCAAATCAGCCCGAGGTTGAAAAAACCAAAAAACTCCAAACTTTATTGGTTTGGTTTGGTTTATAAATTTAAAAAATTTACACGAATGATTTGGTATGATATTTGAAAACCGACCCAACCCAATCATGTACACCTCAATATAGCAAACACAAAAATTGTATTTGTATGTTATAACAATAATTTGCATAATTGTGCTCCATAACAAACTTTATGTTTGCTATGACTATTTCGCTATATATATATATATATATATATATATATATATATATATATATATATATATATATATATATATATATTCAAAAGAAGCTGACAATTTCGCTATACATATATACAAAAGAAGCAATTGTATAATCTGTTTCGGTATACATATACAAAAGAATCAATTATATAATCTGTATTTGTAGAAAGTGAGAAACAATTGAACACAAAAGAAAATTGGGCAGGGGAAGATCCTATTTGTATAATCAAAAATATATAGGACGAAAATATATGCATTTTCATATACAATTTTCTCTCAAAATATACATTTGTGTTTGTATAAAGTGAGAGTGGAGAGCAAGATATGGGAGTGGAGAACGAAAATATATGTTTATATTCAATTTTCTCTCGCTTTATACAAACACAAACACATTTTATACATATGTTTTTGTATAAAAGCGAGACTACCACCTCAATGAGAGTTGAGAGCGAGATTCCACCAGGGAGACAGGCAAAAATAATAATATTTTATTATAATATACAATTAAATCAAACTATATTTATGACATTTAATTTGAATTAATAGTTTGCTATTATATACAATTTTATTTTTTTAACCAACATAATATGTTAGCGGCCCAACACTTCGTCGGCCCATTTGTGTGTCTGTGGAGTGTTCAAAAATATCAAAGGCAAACTGTAAACAGATAACGAAACAAGCGGGAGCAGACATGCCACTTCTTCTTCTTCCATGTAAATCTTTCTCTATTTTCAATCCAATTTTGCCCCTCAACACCTCTGTTATTTACAACACAGCTATCCAATTCTCAGGTTTTTCCCTTTCTCCAAAATACCCACTTCCTAGAACCCCAAAATCTTCCAAGAATTTGTCAATCCATTGGAATTATCAAATAAATTTGCCTACCCATGTCTTGTTTTGCTCTAAAAATGAAATCTTTGAAGAATTTAGGACTACCCAGTTGGCTGAATTGCCTGAAAGTGAAGAGCTTGAATTGCATAATAAGCCATATTTAAAGCAAATAGATAATGGGGTTGTCTCAGATGTAGAGGAGGACCAGAAAAAAGTTAGTAAAGATGAAGTTTTGGAGCCATTTTATAAGTTATTTAAGCCTATAGAGTCTAATGAAGAAGAAAGTGATATAGAACAGGAGGAAGAGGTTCATCCAGTTGTAGAAGAGAGTAAGAAGGTTAGTGTAGAGTATTACGAACCGAAACCGGGTGATTTGGTGGTAGGTGTTGTGGTTTCGGGGAATGAGAATAAGCTTGATGTGAGTATTGGTGCTGACCTATTGGGTACAATGTTAACTAAGGATGTTTTGCCTTTGTATGACAAAGAGATAGGCTATTTGCTGTGTGATTTAGAGAAGGATGCTGAGGAATTCTTGGTGAGAGGGAAAATGGGAATTCTGAGCTATGATGATGCAGTGAGTGGGGAATCAACGCCGGGGAAGCCCGTTGTGGAGCCTGGGACTGTTCTTTTTGCTGAGGTTCTTGGAAGAACTCTCAGTGGTCGACCACTGCTTTCAACAAGAAGGCTCTTTAGACGCATTGCTTGGCATCGAGTGAGGCAGGTTCTTTTCTCACTTTCTGTTCTCTTATAATATGCAAAGTTGTTTAGATTTTCATCGATAGGGGACTTGATTGTTACCTAGTCCAATGTAAGTTGGGATTAGCTTTATGTTTTACCTTATTAATGGAACTACTAAAGTACTCTATGTTTTATTAACTGGATCTTACCACAAATTCTTCTAGATAATTGTTATTTCCATACTATTATTTCTTCACTTGAATTGCTTAAGGTGTAATCTTGCCCTGCAATTTCATCTTGGAGATATTAGAAACTTGTTCGAAAATGTACTTAAAGCTTAAAATTAGATCACTCTGTCCATTCTGAGAACGATTATACTTTGATCTTTATTGCTTAGTTGTCCTTTTTGTTAAACTGCTAACTCGAGGAGGCACCTATTATTCGTTCAGGAATTGTTTTTCCTTAACAACTATTACAAAAGGTCATGTTTTATTCTCCTAAGTTTTGAGCCTGAGTAGTCATCAATCAGTCAATTTGCGTCAATTCCAAATTGGTTGAGGTTGATTATATGATATAATCCTCTGTATCCATTGCGCTCTATTCAGGTCCATTGCATTCCTATAGTAAATAGAGCCATAAACTCTATGAACGTTCTGAATGTTGTAAAAAGAACACTTAAATCTGGCTCTAACATATGCTATTGATAATATTATTCCTCAGAAGCACTAAATGTCATCATCATATATTCTTTATTTCTAAATTCGGGACCTAAAAATCAGCATATCCTATTCACTAATCTCTAATAGTTTTCGATTTTAGATAGTGAATTGGGAGAATATTTTTGGGTACTGTCGTTTGAACAACTTGAGTTGCTCTATAATTGATCTGTTTGCATGTGCAACTTATGCTGATAAATAATATAGCTCTAGGAAAATTGGTTCCGGTTATACTTTGAACAAAAAATGGGGCTGGTGGAAGATCAAACATAAGGAGGAATGATGAGAAAATATTGAAATTGAAGGATGAGTGGGCTCTGACAGAGAAGATGTAAAAATACATACTATTGCTATGAAAGACTGAGGAAGTTCTGTGTCACGAAGTACTGGCTCAAATTTGATGATACTACTTAGTTCTCAGTTCTTTTAGGTGTTCCTATTCTAGTTTTTTTTAATCCTAGTTTATTAGCACAATAACTTAGCATTTTAACTAATTTATGCCACAGATTAAACAACTAAATGAACCTATTGAGGTGAAGATAACAGAGTGGAATATTGGTGGTCTTCTTACAAGAATAGAGGTAATCCAGTCACCCCTTTCCTCCATGACTTCACTGCAGTTCTACTTTTCTGTGTTAAACAGGTTGAATGTTGTTATGCAGGGCTTACGGGCTTTTCTTCCAAAGGCTGAATTGATGAACAGAGTTAATAGCTACACCGAGCTGAAGGAGAATGTAAGTTGGAACCTTTATACGATTGATCTGTATCTTTGAACTTCATTATGAATTTCTTCTTCTGCATTTAAAACAAGCGACATTCTATCCTCTCTCACAATTTAACTACTAAAATAAAGTGCTTTGAAGTGCTGCTTTTTTTGGTAGCAAATGAAATCACATTTATTAAGTTGTAACAATAGATATGTAGGAAGCAGTGTGACTGAATCTGTTGCTGGCCACATTCTTGTAAAGCTCACTGCGTGCATACCAAACTGTAAATGGCAAAGTGCTGCTTCTTTGGCACCTTTCCCAAAAATATAAAATTGTTATAAAATACAAATAAAGGAAACATGCAATTTTTTTGGTGGCCAGAATGTGCTCTGCTCTATGTAGACATTTTGTGAATCTCCACTGTATGCATCTTCTGCTCCCATCATGACATGGATTGCTTTTATATTTATGTCTGCTTGTTATATCTATTTTTTTGTTATTTCAGGTGGGGCGTCGAATTAATGTGCTTATTACCAGAATAAATGAAGAAACTAATGACTTGATACTTAGTGAGAAGGAAGCTTGGGTTAGTTCTTCTCACCATGACAACCTGGTTTCTTGTGCATCATGCTTTCATTGTTTTTGCTATTTATTCTCTTTATCACTTTTTTCTTTTGGTTGGGATGGGTTCCTTTCTTCCGTTGCCTTTTCCTCTATCAAGATTTTCCCCCTCGAATTATTTATTGTTTGAGAACCTCTCTTGATTATTTTCTTTTCTTACTTTATTTCTTTTCCTTTTGAATGTTGGATTCCACAGCAAATGTTAAATCTGCAAGAGGGGACTCTTGTGGAAGGAACAGTGAAAAGACTTTTTCCCTTTGGCGCACAGATAAGGCTTGGTGAAACAAACCGAAGGTAATTTACACTACTCTTTCCAGTGGAGAAAGTCGGGCTTAGCTGTGGTTACTGGCATGTAAAATTAAGAAACTTAATAACTATTGTCTAGAATGACTTTGAATTTGTGCATAATGTGATGGACATGTATTTTCTCATTTTTATGCACAAATAGGTAAATACAAGGATGCAGAGTAATGTAAACCACTATAGTTGTTCAAAATCATGTAGAAATTAAATTGTTTCAAGGGAAGAGGTCCTAATATTGCCCATGTACAGCATGAAATTGCCCAACTTTGTCCTCCATTACACTTTTGGTTCGTCTTTAGCAAATTGTCCATATTTACTCTTGCCATTAATGGGAACTCCAGTGTGCAATGGGTGGCCTCACGTGTCCAAATTCTCTGAGAAAAAAAGGTTCAATTTTACCCCTCAACTATGCAAAGGTTTAAAATTACCATTAGGTTGTAGCTCCATTGAGGTCAAGGCAAAAATGAGACTTTTCCTAGTGTGGCAATATTGGGCCAAATTTTAACGTAGCTCGGAGGGTAAAGTTGCTCAATTTTGGATAATACAGGGGCACATTTGACCCTTTCCTTGTTTCAACTAAGAGAATCTATTATTTCTATATCGCGATTAAAGAAAAAAGAAGCTATTCTTGTTTGGTGTTTTGAATCTTATATGCTCGTCTTACTTTCAATTGATTGAGGTGTAGAGTTGTTTTTTTATCATGAATTTGAAGAAAAAAAAACTAGCAGGATAAATATCTTCGGGTTGCTAAGCTTTCTGATGATTTGTATATTTCTATTAGTAAAGATTTTGGATCACAATATTTTATGTCAGATCTATACTTGTATTGGATTATTATATCTATTTCTTTAGTGTCCTTACGATGGAACTCTAGATGCATCATGCATGTGCATATGTCTACCTCCTGTGTTAATCAATTAAATATCATTTATTTGTTGCTCAGATACTTTATGGTGCCATTCAGGTGTTTTAGTTCATGATATGTTTAGGTAGTAAGAGGAAATAAAGTTTTGTACATTCTTGGACAAGCGAGCCATGCTCCTTGTTCCACCAGAAAAAGAAAGTAACTTGCTCAAATTTTTATATGGTTTTCCTTTTCAATTCTCAGTGGCTTGCTACACATCTCAAATGTCACCCAAGCCAAGGTTACTTCCATGAGTAACTTGTTAGCAGTTGATGAGAAGGTGAAAGTTATGGTTGTGAAGTCAATGTTTCCTGATAAAATATCTCTCAGGTATGTGGTAACGATAATTTGCTTGATTATGCCCTATTTAATGGTAGGGATAAATTGCACCTATATGCTGATATCAGTTGTGGCTCGAAGGATTACCTTAATACATTTTTTATGCATGCCCTACTATGATTGTTTATGTTTCAACTTTTTGAAATTTTGAAATGGGAAGTTTTCAACTAGTGGCGTGTTGCTTGTATTTAGATCTTCTAAAACTATTTTCAACTACCTAATTTATCCATGCCCTATTAACTTCAAATTAATATATGTTACAAACTGTAAGGAAATAGATTTTGGGCTTAACTCAAGTCTCAACCCCAAAATGTAGCTTATGAGGGGTGGATTGTCCAAGTCCATAAAAGGACTCCAACTTTTCCTGATCCCACCGATGTGGGACTTAACAACCAGTCTCACATCAAGATTGGACATTTGGTGTATGAACAATTTAATATGGTGTCCCAACATCAGTTAAATTGGGATGAACCTAACTCTAATACCATGTAAAGAGGATCTTGGGCCTAACTCAACCCCAAATCTAGTGACGAGGGGAGAATTGCTCAAGTCCATATAAGGATTCCACTTCACCAAAAAAAAAGTCCATATAAGGAGTCCAACTTTTTTCAATATCAGATGAAAAGTATATGAGTTAGTTTCCCTTTAATGATTTTTTTTTGGAGATCCTAGGCTTATCTCATTCACCCCAGTTCTAGAGCCCAAACTACTGTCCCTCCCCCGGACATACAACAGGCGAAAAAATACAATGGAACAACTGTGCCTTAAGTCTTTTTAGTTAGGGTCGCTATACAAGTATTCAGTATCCATTTCGCTCCATTTGGAATGAGGCAGCCCTTGAAGTCCACTACTTGGTGGCCATAATAAATCATAATAACTCTTAGCTCAAACCTTGCTCATTATGTACGTTGGGTCGTTGAACAGCTTTCATTGTTTTTAATATCCTTTGCCAGGTTACTTACCTAGCTTAGCTAGAAATAAAATTTGTGACTCAAATTTTGAACTGGGGTAAAAACATGTGTTATAATTCTCATGTGAGTTAAGACTGCGCATGGTAATGAATGTGCACGGTAATCCAGTTCAGTTCAAAAAAACAATTTCAGAATTTCCAACTCAAGCTCCATTTTTGTCCCACCTCGACTAATTTCATGGCTTACTTGCTACCTCCCACCAGTTCAGCTACATGATAATCTGTCCACCAAGACTAACAAATTGAAAAGAGATCATCTAGTGTGTTTGCTTCTGCTGAATTTGAACCTGAAAAAATCCTCATTGTTCTCGAACTATTTCATTGACCACTGTGGCCACCACCTTTGGTGCTTGGACTAGACAATCTATAACACAATTGATATCATATGGCTCCAAAGGTTTTACGGCATGGAACATGATATTTTATTGTTTAGTTTCCAATTCCTTGTTCATGTGCGCATCTCGTTGTAGAAGCCTGTCCTACTTAGCATGTTGCTAACAAGACCTGGCTAGATAATTTTGTAGTGGTGAGATGCTAAGGCTCTTGCCAATGGATTTACTATTTTCCTGCTTATTCTCAGTTCCACTCCTCGCTTTCCATATTAAATTTCTGAACGAAAATCACACCAAGGAATTGTTATCTTGATTTCCTGTGTAACAAGCAAATTGTTTGTCAATTTGATATCCTCTTGTTTTTGTCAAATGCAGTATAGCAAACCTTGAAAGCGAGCCAGGGTTATTTTTATCGGACAAGGAGGTTTGTCTCTCTTAAATATTGCTCACCTCATAGCTAGTTATAATCAGCCATCTTTGCTTGTATTAAACACTACCATCTTAATGGACCATTTTAGACTCCACATAACGTTATAAATTACAGATACAATTGCATAACAAGTGTACTTTCTTCACTGCAGAGAGTATTTTCTGAAGCAAAACAGATGGCGAAGAAGTTCAGACAGAACCTACCAACTGTTTCAGCAACAAAGAAACCGGAACCCCTTCCAACCGACAGGCTACCATTTGAAGATGAAGAAAATATGTATGCTAATTGGAAATGGTTCAAGTTTGATAGGGATAATGTAAACATGGAATAACCCTCATCACTAAAAATGTATCGAACTGTATATCCTTTCGGCACGTCTTTAGGTCATTAGATAGCATCCATGACAAAGTACCATTGTTCAAAATCCCAGTTATGTTCTTTACTGAACTGTGTAAAAACTAATAATTCACATTTTGTTACTCAACTTTCAATTTTGACACAATTTTTAAGTTTCACATCCCTTTTTGACATATCATGCTTTCATAAATGAACTCTGTTTATAAAGTTTGGGCATTCAATCAGTTGGCTCATATAATTTCATTGGCCTCCAATATGCTTTGAAGCCAATTTGTAACCTGTGTAATTTTTTTAATTTTTTTTTTCAATTTCTTGTAGGAGTAAGGCTGCTAAATGCAACCAATTGAATTATGATGGGATTTTTACACAAATAGCCGATTAGATTAACTGTTAAATTTTCTTAGTTGGTATACATAAATTATATATCGCCTCCGTCCTACTTTTACGGACACCTTTTTCTTTTTAGTCCGTCTGAAAAGAATGTCACCTTACTATAATTAAAAATAATTCAACTTTGACATACTCAATATACTGGGGTTTAAGGAAGGTAGGTTGTATGTTGACTTTATCTCTATCTCAAATAAGTTGTTTTTGATAGACTCTCGACTTTTCAGATTTCGAATGACTCTCAAAATTTTCATTACTGAAAAATAATAGTACTACCTAATTGAATTAATCCAATTTAGAATTACAATATTTGAATATAGTTTGAATCTGGGATCTTGAAGTATCTCATCACAACTTTATTTATTATTTACCAATCTTTTCTTTGATTTGCAAGCAAATGCTTTAAAGTCCATAAAGCCTGGAGCCTCAAATGGGATACAAATATCATCTACAATTAATAGATCCCATAATACATGGTGTGTGTATCACTTAAATTTTACTCCATATCAACAAATGTAATGTAATTCACATCTAACAGCTTGCAAAAAAGTCATATAATTTACTTGGCTCAATGCAGATTCCCATAAAAGATGCCTCCTTCATTTAAGTGAACCCTTTTATCTTGTCTTATTTGATTGTAAAATTAGGGTAAAATAATAATAATAAGAAAACAGGATAGTCCTTCGAGGTGGCTCAGCTGATTTGGAGGATCGTTATCCACACAAATGGCCCATGATCGATCCCCCTCAATGTGTTCTGAGTCAAATCTGTCGCATAGGGCCTATCTAGTGTAGTTTACATTCCCTGTATACGATCTGTCTAGTGCAGTTTAAATCCCTTGTATGATTTGCAGGCTATTAAATAATAGGACAAAAATTGTGACAGAGATTGTAACGGCTGCGAATTATTATGTAATTTAACAAAGAAGCTAAGTAAAATAAACTATAAATTTAAATGCATGCATATATTAGTTTGGTGTAAACAACCGTTGCTTACCTGTTATAAAGAGAAAAGAGGATAGTGTAATTTATACACCTCATAGTCCTAGCACAAACTATATTTTTTTTTCTTTTTTGCAAATATAAGGAAAATTTTGAGCTTATGGTTAAAATTATATATAACTATTTGTCCTTTTCATGTCTGCTTGAATGATTTTGTCTGAATGTACTTTATCCAATTCTGTTTAGAAAATTAATTTATAGTAGTCTAATGGAATTTAATTAAGTGTGTAATGAGTTGGGTCAGTAGTGTACCTATTTCCCTAATGAAATTAGGTTTGGGGCTCCATGAATACAAACCAAAATTAAATATAGGACTATGGTGACCTAAAGTCAGTGTATAATAAATTAATAATACATTAGGCTATGTTTTGGCTGCTGGAATTTGGGTCACTAATCATTTCACGTTATGTAGAGTTTGGAGAAGAATCGCACCTCTAAAAGATATAATATAAACAGTCTATTTTGATACAAATCAACTTCAAAAGGAGAGAAGAGAAACATATTTTTCCTTTTTTTTTTTCAAAAAAAATAAATTAAACAAGAACTTAATTAAAAGAGTTGTTTTGTGTTCCAAAAAAAATAGAGAAACCATTTCTAGTTCATTTATAAAATATGAAGAAAAAAAATGTAGTGCTTTATTAAGGCTGTATAAAACCAAAGACATTTGAGAAAATTAAGGTCGAAGCAACAATTGTTTACCTATATGTCAATAAGTATAACTAGTATATTAGAAGCAATGAGATCAAGTAGCCAGCTCAGAGTTACTGTTATTATATATATAGCGCACATCAGAAAAGAGAGTATCTTTTTGTTATAAGCTATAAGCACTCACGTTAAAACGTTGATTGTTACAATTCGTGTGCTTGCTTACTCGTCTTTCACAAGTCAAAGTATCCGATATATTATTCATTTTAAGATAAAGATCATTTTTCATTATTGATTAATTAAGATTTGATTTTTTCTTTTCACATCGTTGTTGTTGTTCCCCACAAGTATGTGCAAATATTTTCGAGAAGCTTGTAAACCAAATTACTCATTAGAACGTGGTCATCATGATTAAGGAGTTACTTAGACCCAAATTATTTTTAGGGAACTTCCATAAATATATTACAAATAAAAAATATTTACCATTTATAGCAATAACTTTCTTTTTTTCACTTTATCACTTTTAGTATATTGATAGTAATATATACACTTTTAATTCATATTGCAAAAAAAAAATATTTTTCACATATAATACAAATTTTATTGATGGATAATACATTTATCACACATTTTAATACACTTATAATACAATGTGTCAACTTCTTACCAAACAAACATAATATATTTTTAATTAGTTATAATACATATAGATTGCATACTTAATTCACTCTTAATACTTATTGCAGATTTAATATAGTATTGCTATAAATGATAATAAATAAAAAATATCGATAAAATTAACATTTATTTATTAAAAGGCATTCATCCATAATTTTTCCATATTTTTATTACTACTTTATTCATACAATCATGAAATGATCAACCCTCAAGGAGAAAATAAAATGAAGAGACAAAGGAACTTGTTTTGAGAACCCATATAACACCTTTTCAATCAAAATAATAATAATAATAATGCTAATTGATTTTTAAATAAATTTTCTAATATATAGATAACATATAGTACTAATAAACTAGGCATCTAATAATAAAAGCATGACCAACATAGAATTAAAGAGACCTATTTTCCGGTTCATCAGCCTAAAAGTTGATTTTTTTTTTTAATTATTAGGATATTAGACTTAACAAATGTATCAGGCTTGAATTTTAAAATAAATAATATTCTAATTGAAACTTTTTTTTTATAACTATAATTTCATCTAATCAGATTAGTAAATTTCAAATATTATATATGAAAATAAAAAAAATAAAAAATTTAATTCGAAAAAAATAAAAATAATGTCACACATGTAAAAAATCAACAAATTAACAAGTAGTGGGAGTATATGTAAGTTGGTGCCGTTTTGAACCCCTACTATCCGACTTTTGTACCCTTCTAAGGGAACTTGTTGGATTTATATTAATAAATAAAAGACACACCAACTGTATATTTTATATTTTAATTTGATTTATCTAATCATTATAAATATCAAATCTATTTTAAATTGAATTGAGGTTTACGTTTTACAAAAGGAACTCTAATTAATGAATGTATAGAACTATCATTATATATTTTGATTTTGATGATATTATATTATATTTACTACTATATACGTCAAGCTTAAAAAATGCAGATCCATTTTATCTGAATCTTCCAAGACCATTATAATTTGTTGACATTCTTTTAGGCTCATTTTGACTTGTTGATTGAGTCCAATTTACTCAATTTAGCTATTGCCCCTGCTAATGACTATCATGTGACTAAATTTTAAACTTTACTATAGTTTTTCCTTAGCTTTTTCATAGAGTGGACCAATCAGAAACTTGTACGCGTGAAAGTAATATAAATGAGAATATTGAGATGGTTGTGAGATATATTATAGAGAGAAAATTAAGAATGAAGATATTCAGGATAAAGTGGGAGTGGTTCCATAGTGGACAAGATGCAAGAGGTAAGAGTCATACGTGATGCTTTAGATATGTGAAGAGAAGATGCATTAGTGAGGACGTATGAACGGTTGGCGATGAGAGATATTAGACGGAAAAAGTATTGTTGAGAGTGATTAGATAAGACTTGATAGCTTACTAAAAACACGACTCAAGATATGATCAAGACATATATAGAGGTGAATGATTAGAGTAGAAAATTAATTAGTACACGGTCAAACATTATCTAGCTAATTTCACTTATAGTTACTCATATGTTATCTTGTTTTTCGATATTTAAACATGCCCGCTTCATTGTTATATTTTTTTTTCCACACTAATTCTTTTATCATGCTTTACTTAGCCAAATAATCTATCGAAACATTATTTTCAATCTTAGTAGCAAATTTCAAAATAAAAATAGTAAATCACCACTCGTAATTTAATTTTTCTTTTTGAATCCGCTACACTAATTTACAGTGCAGTAAACTTTTAGATAGTGTTATAGGCTGTTACCATAACAATTATAATTAATTGAAACAAATAATAACATTAACTATTATCCCAATCCTCAAAATATTACTAGTGAATTAGCTATAAACAATATGTTCAATCATATATACCTGATATATGCATATTCTTATCGTTAAATAAATATATAAAGTATTACATACGTAGTAATTATAATTAAACTTTGATTTACAAACCATAATCAATAACATTAATTTAGTAAAAAAACAAATTCCTAATAAATTATATATCGAGAAAAATAATTACGAAGAAACAGAAGGAATATTAAAGCTTTTCCCACAACAACATATATATACCCCGTAGATTTGATTTCAGCATGCAAGATTTAAGAAGTGAAATCTACGAGACAAAAAAGTTATTTTTGATTATCCTCAATTTAACGTTAAAAGAAATCTAGTGTGAGTGAAGAGTAAAAAGCAGAAGCAAAGACTGTAAAAATAAAAACCCTAATCGTTACTTGTGCCTTAATATATTTATTGTGTGTGTCATGTGATTACATTTTTCTTTATCTCTACTCCCAAAACACACCCACTACAACTTCCTCGATAACAAAATCACTCTTATCTTTTACTACATATTTTCACCACGTAGACATGTAAAAAACAATTAAAATTTGAACTTACTGCCTTAAAATAAATATAAATAAAAAGGGTAGGAATAAGATATATAACAACCCTAAAGAAAAGAGATGCTCTAATTAAAATTTCCTCTAATTAAGTACACGCCCTTTACTTAAATCATAGTCATCATATTAATATTTGAATATTCATTTGACGTGGGAGAAGTACATAGTAAAAAATTTTTACCTAAAAAGTGTTAGTAATATATGTTTTTCTCGTTTTAATTTATTTGTTTGATTTTTAATTTAACTATTGAATTTAAAAATAAGTAAAAAAGATATTTTTAAATCTTAATGATTTTTGAAATTAAAAATATACTAAAATATTTTTTTACCTTTGTGTCATTAAACATATCATGTGTAAAGTTAAAATTACAAAATTATCAATAAATAAAAAATATTTTAAGCAAATTAAAGAGAAAATAAGACAAAACACATTCAGATAGAGTAACTAATTAACTATAGTAGTATTATTTTTGTTTAAAGAAAATACACAAATTATTGCATAATCCAATTTCCCCTCTTCAACCTTTCGTAAAGATTTGTGTTGGTTGTGAAGAAATTGTTTGTATTATGTCAAAAAGTTATATAAAAAATAAATCAGTTACTACGACTATTGAAAATATATATTATTTAACATATTAAAATTATATATATATATATCATAATTATTAATTTGTATCTTATTTTTATTAATACTTTGAAGGAAATATTGAATATTTCTAGCATGTCAACAAAGTAGGATATTTTCCATTTAAAAGGGAATTTCAAGAAGTATCAAAAAGAGAAACAGGTCCATAATAATATGCCTACAGCAAATGATCTTAGAGAATAATTAAGCAACATTAATCCATCTCTAAATAGCAATTTTATAAATTAAACTTTTATTGTTATCAATTCAATCCTCTTTGGAATTTAGTCCAAAACCAAAAAATTAAAAAATAAACAAGTACAAATTATTTTGGTATTCATAAATTATTGTGGCGCTACAAATCACTTTGTTCAATAGAAACATATTAAAAAATAAACTCTTACCTATTTAAATGTATAGTTTCATTTGATTGCTCTTTAGTTTCTCAAGAACTGTCACTCTCACCAAAACCTCTCCGCCACCGTCCACCGCCGTCAACCACCGTCCACCGCCGTCATGAAAAAATGCAAAATGACAAATGTGTTTGGTTCATGATAGTGACCATTTATCTTCACCTCCTTCATTAGTAAGCTACTAGCTAGCGCCGCCGTGTACGGCGGAGCAAGGAGGTGCTGATTTTCTCCGGTAAGAGAACTTTAGTAGTTGCAGTTTAGTAAATGTTTCAGTAAAGATAAACAAGAACTTTTTAGTTCACATGCATGGTAAGTAAATTTTTTGAGTTGGTGTGAGTTTGAAGCAAACCTCCATTAACACCCCCACATGTATGTTGTCTTGTTAGAGTGAACTTTCAAACACTATTACTATTTTTTCTACAACCCCATTTGTTGATTTTAGTTTTCACTCTGTAATGGAGAAGAAAAGCTTCCATTTTTACACTCCCCCTTCATGTTATTTCTTGTTTTTGTTGATTTCTTGGTTAAGTTTAAGTCCAAAGATTGTATTTTTAGTGAGCTCTGTTTCTTCTGATGGTCAAGCTTTGCTTTCTCTGCTTAAAGCAGCTGACCCTTATACTAAATCATCATCTTCTGTGCTTTCTTCTTGGAACCCTTCAAGTTTAACTCCATGTTCTTGGCAAGGGATTACTTGTTCTCCTCAAGAAAGGGTTATTTCCCTTTCTATCCCAAATACATTCCTAAATCTCTCTTATTTGCCTTCTGAACTCTCTTCCCTTTCATATTTGCAGCTTCTTAATCTTTCTTCTACTAATATTTCTGGCACAATCCCTCCATCTTTTGGTTCTTTTTCTCATCTTAGGCTTTTGGACCTTTCTTCTAATTCACTTTCAGGTTCTATTCCATCAGAACTTGGTGGGCTTAGTTCACTTCAGTTTTTGTTCTTGAATTCAAACAGATTGACTGGTAAGATTCCACCAGAGTTAGCTAATCTTTCTTCATTAGAAATCTTTTGTCTTCAAGATAATCTCCTTAATGGGTCAATTCCATCACAGTTAGGGTCCTTAGTGTCACTCCAGCAGTTCAGGATTGGTGGAAATCCATATTTGAGTGGTGAAATTCCTGCACAGTTAGGCCTGCTCACCAATCTTACCATGTTTGGTGTTGCGGCGACTGGTCTTTCGGGTGTTATTCCGCCATCGTTTGGGAATTTGATCAATCTTCAAACACTGGCAATTTATGATACTGAAGTATTTGGCTCGATACCTCCTGAACTTGGGATGATTTCGGAGCTTAGGTACTTGTATCTGCACATGAATAAGCTCACTGGTTCGATACCTCCTCAGTTGGGTAAGTTGCAAAAGCTTACTAGCTTGCTTTTATGGGGAAATTCATTAACTGGACCTATACCAGCTGAGGTTTCGAATTGTTCGTCCCTTGTGATTCTTGATGTTTCTGCAAATGAATTGTCTGGTGAAATTCCTCGTGATTTGGGCAAGCTATTGGTTCTTGAACAGCTTCATTTGTCTGATAATGCACTTACCAGTTCTATACCGTGGCAGTTAAGTAATTGCACTAGCCTGACAGCTCTTCAGCTAGATAAGAACCAATTATCAGGGCAAATTCCTTGGCAAGTTGGTAAGTTGAAGTACTTGCAGAGTTTTTTCTTGTGGGGGAATTCGGTTTCAGGAACCATTCCGGCTGCTTTTGGAAACTGTACTGAGCTATATGCACTTGATCTTTCGAGGAACAAGCTCACCGGATCAATCCCTGAGGAGATATTTGATTTGAAGCAGCTGAGTAAATTGTTGCTTCTTGGGAATTCGTTAACTGGACGATTGCCTCGAAGTGTTGCGAGATGCCAGTCTCTGGTGAGGCTGAGGCTTGGTGAGAACCAGCTTTCGGGACAGATTCCTAAGGAGATTGGTCAATTGCAGAACCTCGTGTTTCTTGATTTGTACATGAACCATTTCTCTGGCGGCTTGCCTTCTGAAATTGCCAACATTACAGTTCTTGAGCTGTTGGATGTGCACAACAATTACCTAACTGGGGAAATACCACACCAGATGGGGGAGCTTGTGAATTTAGAGCAACTTGATCTTAGCCGGAACAGCTTTACCGGTGAGATCCCTTCGAGTTTTGGCAATCTCAGTTACTTGAACAAACTTATTCTCAGTAACAATCTGCTTACTGGTCCAATTCCAAAGTCTTTTAAAAACTTGCAGAAGTTAACTCTACTTGATTTGAGCTCAAATACTCTTTCTGGTGAGATTCCATCTGAGCTTGGCTACGTCACAAGCTTAACAATTGGTTTGGATTTGAGCTCGAATCGTTTCACGGGTGAACTTCCTGAAACATTGTGCAGTTTGTCACAGTTGCAATCCCTTGATATTTCTCATAATTTGTTGAGTGGAAGGATCGCAATTCTAAGCTCCCTGACCAGCCTTACTTCCCTGAATGTTTCAGACAACAATTTCTCGGGGCCTATTCCTGTCACACCATTCTTTAGAACTCTCACTTCAGATTCTTTTCTGGAGAATTCACTCTGTCAATCAGTTGATGGTTATAGTTGTTCTTCACATATAATGGGAAGGAATGGGTTGAAGTCACCGAAAACCATAGCTCTGGTTGCGGTGATTCTGACTTCTGTAGCCATAGCAGTCGTGGCTATATGGATTCTTGTGACGCGAAACCACAGATACGTGTTTCAGAAGTCCCAAGGCCTGTCAGCCTCTTCTGTAGGGGCAGAAGACTTTTCCTACCCTTGGACTTTCATCCCCTTTCAAAAGTTCAATTTCACTATAGACAACATCTTGGATTGCTTGAAAGATGAAAACATCATCGGGAAAGGATGTTCTGGTGTTGTATACAAGGCAGAAATGCCTAACGGTGAGGTAATTGCAGTGAAGAAACTTTGGAAAACAAAGAAAGACGAGGAGCCAGTAGATTCTTTTGCAGCAGAAATTCAAATTCTCGGACATATTAGGCATCGAAACATTCTGAAGTTATTGGGATATTGTTCAAACAAAAGCGTTAAGCTTCTGCTCTACAACTACATTTCAAATGGCAATCTCCATCAGCTCTTGCAAAGTAACAGAAATTTGGACTGGGAAATTAGGTACAAAATCGCCATTGGATCAGCTCAAGGCCTTGCTTATCTTCACCATGACTGTGTTCCAGCCATTCTTCATAGAGATGTCAAATGCAACAATATACTGATCGACTCCAAGTTTGACGCATATATCGCAGACTTTGGACTTGCAAAGCTAATGAATTCGCCAAACTATCACCACGCTATGTCCAGTGTAGCAGGATCTTATGGATATATTGCTCCAGGTATGCAGACACTTAGAATATTTTCAATTACTAATATTTCAGCATAAAAGCCAAAATCAATCATAACATCTTTTGGATATTTACTTTATGAATCATAGTTCGGTGAGTGTGACACAAATATTTGTTAACTATGGATGCAGAATATGGGTATACAGCGAATATAACAGAAAAGAGTGATGTCTATAGTTATGGAGTGGTGCTGCTGGAAATACTTAGTGGACGTAGCGCTGTTGATTCTCAGATAGGTGATGGGCTTCACATCGTCGAGTGGGTAAAGAAGAAAATGGGAAGCTTTGAACCAGCTGTTACAGTTCTCGACACTAAGCTACAAGGTTTACCGGATCAAGTGGTCCAAGAAATGCTGCAAACGCTTGGAATAGCGATGTTCTGTGTCAACTCATCGCCAGTTGAAAGGCCAACGATGAAGGAAGTTGTGGCACTTCTTATGGAAGTAAAGAGTTCACCTGATCAAGAATTTGGGAAAACTTCTCAGCCTCTAATAAAACAGTCCTCAACTCAAAGTTGATTAATTTTGTAATGTTTTTTGCTTTTGACTAAGATGAGTAGGAATTAATTTTCTTTAGTTCCCAAGATATGATCAAGCCAACTCATAGTTCCAAGCATTGGATAATGTCTTGAGGTCCATTGTGTACATATTTCAGAAACATTTATGTAGTTTTTCTGCTTCTTCATTTCTTCATATCCATCCCTGTGCTGAGATTTTAGCTTTCAAAATGCTTGTTGTGTACACCATATGTTATATTAGTTTACCATAGTTTCAAAAAAGAGAAATATAGTTTTGACCTATTCAGAAAAATTGTAATGTGGTTTCAAAACCTTCTGGTGATTGTAGTTTCAGAAAAGAAAAATATCGATAGAAGAGTATCATATAAGAGGAATTTTGGAGTAGCGATAAAGTTATTTTCAGGGTTCAAAACGTGGATGCAGACATTAATGCATTAAATTAAATTGTCTACAATCATAACCTTTGAATGCTTTGTGCACTTAAACTTTCCGTAGTAAAAAGAAAACAGTCAACTCTGAAAATCAGATATAATACTCGTGTGTAATGCTTTAGTGACTTTTACCATCGGATATTAGTCTAGTGGTTAAAGTGTAGCGTGTAATGCATGGATTAGTTGTGCCTCATGGCTTTCATCTAGTCGTAGACATAAGTCTGGTATTTAATCGCCGAATGATGGAGAGGAAGGAAGATGAATTTTCTTTATAAAAACTTAGATAAAAAAAGATAATGCCTACTTATTTTTCATGATTTTTTTATCTATAAAACAAAAAATCTACAAGATAGTAGCCATGGGTACCTTAGGTGACCCATATTTTTTGTTTTTGTTGAAATTTTAAGGCAGGATTTATGGCATAGTTCATTGAAAGGTACTCAAAGTCAAGATTCTGTAAACAAATGAACACTCCATCATTTGGACACATACTAAACTGTCTAATAGTTGTCACTATAGAGACAAAGCAAAAAAAAAAAAAAAAAAGGAACAAAAAAGCCATGTTATGTGAAGGAAAAAGTGGAGGGAGCATTTAGACCACTCTACCATTTGACCTTGTCATTTCATGAGTCTTTTTCTTTTTGCGTATCGCATCGTCACTCTTTTTGGTGATATCTGCTAATAGTTTTAATACAAAAATAACTTACATTACCAATGATTTTTTATGCAAATTCCCAAGAAGTCCTGCAAAATAATTTTTTTTGAATCATGCCAAAAAAAAAACATCATAACCTTGATTTCCTCCTTTTAGATTTAACTTTTGGAACTCGTATAACTAGTATGTGAATAAAAAAAAAGTTATTTAATAAAACATAATTGGTTAAGGAATCGTTATTGCTACTAATTGAATCAAATGGTGCTTATTTGTAGAACATAATTGAGTTTTAGAGAACCTATATAATTAAATGACTCTTAATATTATTGTGTTTTAAACTTAGTATAACTAGTATCTAAACCAAATGTCGTCTTTTAGTAGAACATAATTGAGTTTTGGAGAATCGACATATTAGTATGTGAACCAAATGACAACTACTAAAAGCACATGACAGAGTTTTAGAGAATCAATATAACTAGTATGAGAACCAACTGACGCCTATTAATAGAACATAATAGAGGTTTAGAGACTCAATATAACTGGTATATAAATCAAATGACGCCTACCAATACAACATAATTGAGTTTTAGCGAATCAATATAACTAGAATGTGAATTAAATAAAACATTTTAAAGTTTTAGGGAATCAGTATAACTAGTATGTGAATCAAACAACGCCTACTAATAAAACATCTTTAAGTTTTAGGAAAAATCGGTATATAACACCTACTAACAAAACATAATTGAGTTTTGGAGAACCGATATTAACTATATGTGAACCAAATAACGCGGACATAACTGGAGTTTCAAGAAATCAATATAAATAGTATGTGAACCAAATGACACCTGCTAATAAAATATTATTGAATTTTAGAAAGTCTATAGTATTGAAACCACTAATATAACATTATTAACACAAAAATGATTCTTATAAACAACCACAACTAATTTGCATATGGAGTTTAGTTGATTAATTGTAATATCTCGAATCCATTCCACCCTACTCATCAATAGTTAAGTAGGCCCAAGTGAGCACAAACAAGGGGGGAACAAACATATGTAGACCATGCCTTCAGACTTGAAGATAGGATATATATATATATATATATATATATATATATATATATATATATATATATATATATATATATATGGTAAAAATATTTTTTAAAAAAATTGGTCAAAACCAAATCTATAATAAGATCCTGGAATTCAGTTTTAGCTTCTTATTTTATTTTGTCATCTTCTCCCCCCATCACCTCTTTCATAATGACATTGTCCATATGCAATGTATATACTTGTGGAAACAAAAATGAGATGACAATAATTATAATTCTAGTAAAAGGGAAATATACTTCAACAGAGACAAGTATCATCCGCATTGGCTTCATCATTCATACAAATTCATCACTAGTTCAATATGGCAATGGATAAAAATGCTTCAAGACACGAAAATGATGATTCTCTTATGATCACTTACAAATTGAATAGAAAGAAAACGACATTTTCAAATCTCTGATGTGTAAACATGAAGATCTCTCGTAAAAAAACACTATCAATACTCTTATCTATATGACATTGCACAAAATTGGAAGATTATACTGCCTCTGATTCACACAGAACACACACACATCTGAAAGACTTTCGCAGTTTCATATATTTCATGTTAGGTGGTTGTTTTGCTGGTTTCTAATACCGAGATACCTAACAAGAATCTGCAAATCTAACAAAGGAATGAAGTTAAAATGACTCTGGTTACCATTTATAATGAATATATCGATCCCAACAACCTCAGTACAGCAGTGATTGTAAGACTAACAAATCAGCTCCTATGTTCATATAATTTTAGCACTTGGGAAACAAGCTTCAGATGTTGATCACAGCTTTGGGATATTCAGAAAAGAGACGAACATCCATCTTCATCGACTGCATCATTCATACAAATTTGCTTGCTCAATTCAGCAAAGAAAGGAAGAAGTACAAAAATCTAGGTCAATGAATGATATTTCTAGGACAAGCTGATGGCAATTATTAAGATTTTGACAGACAGAAGACGAGTGCCTTGGCATAAAGTAGCTCGTAGACTTGAAACAGTTGCAAGCTCATACGGTTATGCTGAAGGCTCTTCACTTATTTAGCACGCTAACATTAATCCTGCAAAGAAAATGATTTGTCTTATATCAACTCATTCAAATCACCTTGCAAAATTTGTGACACTCCGTTTAAAAGGAATATATATCTCAATTCTCAAGATGCAAGCATAGCTTCTAACAGAACTAATGAGCGATGGAAGTTCAATTTCAGGAGGAATCTGAATGTCAGGGAGATGAGGGAATTTTTTGCTGAACTTTTGCTGATTCTAGAACGCTTCCAAGGTTTGACTCAATACCAGATAAGCCTATTTGGAAAATCAATAGCAAATGCCTATTCACTGTTAATGCAGCGAGAATAGCTCTTCTAGCATCAGCATGGATTGACTTCCTGTAATGTTTACATGAATTTGCTGCAGAATTGTTCTTGGCCTTCGTGACAGATCTTGAAAACATATGCTCCCTACAGAGCGATGTGTTTCCCATGGTTGGTGGCTACAACTACAAGGGCTTTCTTAACACAGGAGAATTTTGATTATGCTCTAGATGTTGTTGTTTTTTTGTAATGTCAAGCCAGAAAGCGTAAATCATTTGTTTTTACATTGTTGAATCGCCGATAAGTTATCACAATTGTTTCTAAATATGGTGGGACTCAAACGGTGCATGCCAAATGAAACTGGATACTTAAGGTAATGGAACATAAGGGCAAGAAATAAGCAGCAAAAGAAATAGTGGTACACCATACCTACCAGTATTTGGTGGACAATCTGGAGGAGAAGGATTGTGAGATATTTTGAAGACAATGGAAGCTATATTTATTATGCAGAAGATTAAGAAACTTACCTTTTCTTAAAAAAGAAACCTCAGTGAAGTAGTGAATATCAGTAGCCTACTATAGATCATCAGAAACCAAGAAATAGGAGGTCATGATGAACTAATTCTGCTCCTAGGAACTCATAATCACTTGAGCCAAGATAGAGAAGAAGAATGTAGCACATTCGAGTTAAAAAAACAGACTGTTTTATCATTCATCATCTATTTTTATTTCTGATAGTACTGCATTACATATAATCAATTGTAATGCCCAATAAGTGCATGACAAATAAACGTTTCGGTTCTGTCGGTTGTGTTGTCTGCCAGTGTGTAGGGTGTTGATCTTTTCTGAATGAAGTATCAGGATACAACTAATGTTTTCTTTGACTTATATGGTGAAATAAAATGAAGCCCTAGAGATGCATGAAAGTTTCTGACTAAAGGGGATATGACATGACTACTTCCATCGGACTATCTTTTTAATTTAAAGAAGCAAGTAGATATACCAACGTCAAACGATATAGCTAGACTGCAATACAGGGGCTTCCATAAACATTAACAGAAGTACAATGAATCAGATGATTCCCTTCCTGTGATTCTACATATATGGTAGGAAAACCCAAAGTTTAAGTTGTCTGTCCATATTATTGTCATTGTGTTCATTAATGAAATACTTACACATGCAACTAACTAGGTATGAGCTTCAGCTGAGAGTACAGCATATTCTTGTCAAAATTGACAACCAAAGAAGAAAGGGCATACGTTCCTCCAGTTATATGTAGAGACAGTACATACAACCGATATATAAACACTACATGAACATCAATGTACCGGAACTCATAAGAGCATTGCAAAATTACTCTATCAGATTCATATTGAATAGGAATTTGGTATGCAAATTTATCCACCATGAAAAATTGCTTCAGAAACGCACGTCTTACAACAATCTTCACAACAATCAAACAAAATTCATACTGACAAGTCATAGACCATCATCCAGTTACACACGATTCCAATTATAAGCATTTGCATTTTTTATTGCTAACAATGAAGTTATTGTAGTCATACATTGATCAAATAAACTAAAATTAAGAAAAATAAACTGTAACCAAACTAAACACTGCTCACCTCTCATTCATTCATTCAATTGCTCAAGCTCAGCCTTCAATTGCTCAATCTTAAGCCCCATAGACCTTTGAATCACCCCCTTTTCACTCTCTGTCACCTTTCCCAACAACCCTTGATACAAATCAAGAACTTCCTTAACAGCATCACGAGCACATTCAGCTTCTTCATTAAAATACACAGTCTCTTTAGACTCCATAGCTGATTCAATCTCCTCTCTTGCCTCTGCAAACTTGAGATTGATTTTATCAACTTCCCTGTCAGTGTCAACACTATATCGCCTTAAATTCTGAAAGTTTACGAGCTGGGTTGATGAATTTGAACTCGTCGGACCAAGAAAATGTCGGGTTTTCGTGAGGTTGAAGGATGAATTTGAGAGAGATGTACGAGTTCTTATGGAAAAATAAGATTTGGGTATTGTTGATTTCTCAAAAGGGTGTCTGAGAAGCGATTTACAGAGAGAAATTGATGAACGTCGATGCATTTTGATTGAACAAGCAAGAAAATGGTTTCTGGAAGAAAATGCAGAACCCTTCCTTTTGCTGTACTTGGTGGTTAAACCCCCATATTTGGGCCGTGATCTAGAAGCTAAACGAGGAAAGCCCAACACACTTGTAAAGTCACTTTAGTTATAATTTGTATATTTACGGGTTATAATTACGATTTAAGTTGTCTTATTTATGTAATTTGTGGATATATTTTTATAATTTAATTATTTTTGTATAAACTCAAAATAATAAATTAATACAATTACAAACATCTGAAGTGTAAACAACTATAGAAATTATGAATTATACAAATTCTAAATTATACAAGCTAAAAAATTAAGCCCCTTAATTATAACTAAAAGTATGTCGCGAATTTTAATTAAGCAAAACGATAGCTATGTTAACTAATTAACTGATATATATTTGCTTATACACGTAATTTTTTTAAATATAATACTCCCGTCTCCCTTGATCCCTTTTATACGACTTAGTTTGAGTATAAGAAAAAAAATAAAGAAACACTTTGAATTTTTTATTTATAATAAGTGATATGTATTTACATGATTATAAATTATTTCATTAAATGATAAAATTAATATTTTTAAATTAATTTGTTATTTAATATAGATATGTATCATTTCTTTTAAAAATCGACCAAAAAGTAAAATGAATCTTAAAAACTGGGACAAAGGAAATACTTGCTATGAAAAATACTTTTTAATGTTAGGAAATATTTTCTATAAAAGTAATCATAAATTAAATATAAGTATTTGTCTTTTTAAAAAACTTTTGGCCAAACATGTTATTATTAGACAACTGAACCACACCTAGTTAAACTTCAAAGTGTATTTGAGAGTTGAAAACAATGAACTACATTTAAATGGAATTAAAAAAATTAAAACATGTGAAAGATATTATTTCAATTAGAATTGTCAACATTTAACCAATATTACGAATATTAAATTTTAATATCAGTATATTGCATAGTAGGTGAACTTTAAGGGTATAGAGCCGTCTTTCAATGTGAGATTTTTTGACGCGTATTTGAATTTGATCGGACTTAAATATGAATATCAAATATCAGGTGGGAAACAAAAAAAGCTATCAAATACTTAGAATATTTTTTCGATATAAAGGGAAAACGATAATCATGGATTTATTAAAAGAACTATAAAATTAATATATCTTTTTTTATTTACGTTTTTTCTCTTTACATAGGGTTAATTACGGAAAGATCTTATTCACTTGGATAACTACAGGGTTTGATTAGCCACATACCAACTTGTATAATGATAAAATTAATTTATCGATATTTATATTCAATTAATAGAAATATAATATATATATATATATATCACATGATTGGTTAACTTATATATTCTTTTATTTTATTAAACTACTTAATAATAGTTGGTTGAATCAGTCCTCTTCTCATCTTGCTTCTATTTAGTAGTAAAAGTAAAAGTAATAATATTTAGTATATCTGCAGTATCTTAATCTTTTATTTTTATCACTACTCATTGCATCATTTTATCCATTTATCTTACTATTTTACCGTCGTTATTTTCTAATCCACAAAAATACCGCTAAAATCTGCGTAAATCTTACTATATCCTCAACCGTTTTGCATAATATTATGATTTGTAAGATTGGACAAGTTTAACTGAAACCACAAACTAAAAAAAATCATAACTAATAAATCTCACCAAAACCACTACACTTAATCAACTATTGCAATAAATTACTCCAAATCTTGGACAAAACTACAGTTGATGCAACTGATCTCCAAATTAGTCAACAAACCCCATCTTACCCTGCCATTTATATAAAGCACACACCATATCCCCATAAACCTGAATTTAATACCAGTAAAAAATCTCACCAAGATAGAGTTTAACTATACTTCCTTCATGGCTCGCGCATTATTACTACTCACACAAAATAAGTTCACTAGCGTATCTCAAGTAGGTTTTGCCACAGGAACGTTGCTCCTGTGTGCACTGGCGCTCTTCATGTGCGCCAGCCATTCGAGGAAGTGGAAGCGCAAGTGGAGAGGCTATGGTGATCAACATGACCCTATTATTCACATCAATCATGAAAAGATTGATGAGGATTACCATTTTGAAGGTGATGATCCAAGCACCTGTAGTGGTGAAGTTGCTATTTGGAAGAAGAATATAATCATGGGAGGAAAATGTCAGCTTCCTGAATTTTCTGGTGTCATAATATATGATACTGCTGGGAATTTAGTTGATCCCAAAACTCCAAGACCTCTTGCTCTTACATGGAAAGAATAGTGTTTCTTTTACTTCTATTAATTGTTCTTATAATATATTGAAAATCAAGTGGGCAATTAATAATGATATATGATTCTTCTACCAATGTTTTGATTTTCTTTTAAAAGTCATCTGGTATTTGAAACTCACTAGTCCAGGAACTTCTTCAATTCTAAAGTTGTAAAACCTGAGACCTATGGTTAAGCAAGACCTGACAATGTTACCACAAAATGAACAGGAAGATCCAAGGCAAAAAAGTATGTCTCCCCTTTACCTACTTGACCAAAGTGAACAAACTTTTATGTCATATCAGTAATTCAATTGTCTTGTCAATACTTTCTTAGAGTTGCATCAAATTTCATATCTTGTTATCTTTGTATATATGTCAGTTAGAATAGACTAGAAGAACACAAATTCTAACCATACAGATAAAAGAAGCCACAAAGACAGGAAAAGTAATGAACAAAATTTAGGAAAACATGAGTTCAATTCATAGGAATCTGAGAGTAGCCACATATATAGCTGTAAGTATATTACAAAATAGCTGGAGTATGCCCACCGGAGAGGACGGGAGTGGGGGGGGGGGGGGGAGGGTAAAAAAAATGCTGGCAAATCTTGATCAGCAAAAGGCTGTTTGTATCCAAGAACATCAAGAGCTTTCATTGTATGGAATAATTATTTGCGCCAAAGCAATCAACTGTACATCTCAGGTTTCAAGATCCCCACGTAAGGTAAGTTCCTATAAACCTCAGCAAAATCTAACCCGTAGCCAACCACAAAATAATCTGGACACTGCAGGCAAAGTAAAACAAGAATAAACAAAAGGCTACTTATATGCACCAAGATTCTCACAAGTTAAACCTTTACAACTAGAAAATATGAGTTTCGATAATCTTTCTCTGCTTGAGGAGAAGGGGAGATGCAGGAGCTTTAAAAATACAAGCTACAACATTTTGCTTTCTCGGCGTGTTGTTATTATAAACTGACTATACATTAGAACTAGTAATGGGCCATCTCTAATCTATCATAATGCAATATCTCAAAATTGGATTTGCCAATAGTATCTTTCTCTGAAGTCGATTAGTGCAAATGCGGAGAAATCTCATATTCTCAATTTAGTTATGAGGCAAGAAAACTAAAATGTTGTGATCAATTTACAAAACCCATGCTAGGTTTGCCTTTATTGCATAAATGATCACGAACCAATGTACTACCCGGACCTGACCTCTTTCTCATTTGCAACTACTGGTTACTATTAACAACAATAAATAACTTCAAGTCTTTGTTAAGTTTGACACAGTAAAAGAAAAACTCAAAAACAATCGCAATCTAATATGAGGTAATGAAATATATAACTACACATTAGATGAATAATGCTTAACATGATTCAAAATGCAGCCAGAATGGAAGAGTTTCCTTAGAGCAAAGAGAATGTTAAAGATTACCTCAAAACCACGGTAGAACTTCCCCTCTCCCACAAGTTCGACATTAACCTTCCTCTTTGATGGTTTATCAAAGAGAGTACACACTGATATGGAGGATGCCCCTTTAGATTTCAGGTGTTCAAAGAGGCAGGCCAACGTGTTTCCTGTATCCACAATGTCCTCAACCTAAGGAAATGTCAGAAGCACCATGAATATCAGCTCCGATTGAACACATTTCAGAACAATAATTAATCAAATACAATGTAAGCATGCTGATATACAGGTTAGTTAAATACATGGTCACTGATATGATTATACAACTTAAATACAGGATTTACAACTTCAACCGATAGGATGCACGTAACTAAACTTATACACACGACAACCAAATCTCACACAACACAAAATAGTGGTTCACATTATACATCTGCATATTGGCGAAAGGAAGTAGGGGACTAGGACAACCATTTAGGAGCAGTTATGACAGCAATAGATGGGGTAACAAGTACAATTTAACCAGCCAACATATTCAGAGAACGAAAGCCATATTAGCAGGACCCTATTACACTCGGAGAAGCTCTCCCCTGAATCCTAACATCTACTGGAAACCACGTAGCTTATGTTGAACCTACCAAAATCATAACGTATAAACGCATGAACCTTAGTCAAGTCGTAAAATGTTCCATCTCAATTGTTGATAAACTATCAAAATTTATCACCAAAAGAGCAATTCCCTTGCTCTCACACTAGTTAAAAACAATCTTTCTGTATGTCCATCCACGACTAGACTGCCCCTTTTTCTATCTTTGTACACAAGAAATTGTCATACATAGAAATTAGCAGTTCAAAATCTCAGTTAACAGAGAGAATATTAACCATTTACTGAATAAAGATTGCATTTTTATTCAACTGAATTGCATATGTAAAGTAGTAGCATATATATCAAATTAAAAAACTTCCAAAAGGGAATTCTACCAAAGAAACAGAGTAAAAATCTGCGTACCAAAATGACATGCTTTCCAGTAACATCAATTTTCAAGTCGCAAGAAATTTTGGGTTTTCCACTGGATACAGTACCCGACCCGTAAGATTCGACCCGAACAAAATCAACAGAAACGGGGAGGTTGATTTTGCGAACAAGGTCAGCTAGGAATAAAAAAGCACCAGTAGCAACACCGACAACAACCGGAGCCGATGACGAAGAAAGCAAAGGTGCTCCTCCATTGTTGGTAGATGAAGAAAAATTGAGGGTAATTTGGGAAGCAAGTTCAGAAACTCTTTGAGAAATTTGTTCTTCTGTGAAGAGAATCTTTTGAATATGATTCTCCATAGCAGCCATTGATGCCTTTGAGAGCAGAATCAGCAGCAAGAATATAAATTGTCTGCAACTCTCTTGCGAATAGGGCTCAAGGACTTTTAATTGAAAAAAGGAAAATTACATTAAATATTCATTTATACATAAAATTTTTACAGTATTTCTTTTTAATTTATGAAAATCAATTTCTGTTACTCAAAGTATTTATTTTCTCACAAAATCTTTGACCAAATATCTTTTATATATATATATTTGGACTTAGTGGCTTAGACGAAAAGGTTATAAGTTTTTGTTTTTTTTTAAATTCAATATTATTGATATTAAAGTTTGATTATTTTGTCACGAAAATTAATAAATGTTTTCTATAAAAAAAAATTACACTCAAAGTTTGAACTTGAAATATTTGATTAAATAACAAAATAATCTCATGCACTACATTTTTTGGTGATAAACAAGCTATTAGTTACTCTTGTTATTTTAATTTATTTGTCATACTCTAATTTATCGATAAAATTTAAAAATATAAAAATAACTTTCACATTTATGATCTTAAATTTTAAAAAAACAGATTGATAAACATGTAAAAATTAAGTTGAAATTGAAAATCATAAAAAAATATTAAATAGCTATTTTTCATGAATTGATTAAAAAGCAAAGTAAGGGTTAAAACAATCCAATTGAAAGGAATACTTATTGTTGTTGTTTTCAATGAAATATAACTATTTTAAATTTGTATTACATAATGCTTTATTCAAAGAAAAAAATTTACTATCAAAAAATATTTTTATACTCAAAAACTTTAAAATCTAAAATCTGTAATTTCTATTGTATACGAAATCTTTGCTGACATCCTTTATATGCTCAGAAAAATATTCTTTTGGCAAATCAAAGATTCCTCTAGTATTTTTTTGGGTCTGTCCTTTTTTGACAGTTGTTTTTATCTTTTTATATTGTTTTATTTTCTGTTTATGTTCATTTTTTCTTTCAATTCTTTTTTGTTCTTTTGGTAAATTTATCTTCTTTTTTCTACTTTTATTTTATCTGTTTAAACATACAAACAAAAACGTCACGATCATTATTTATAGACTAAAGTATAAATTTTATTCTAAGAAAAAAATAGAATTCAATTACTAGAAAATCAGTTGAGTTTCTGAAGAGGTGTAATAAGGAAAAAGGTCTTAATGTAATAATATGTTTTTTTTTTTTGTGATTTAAAATCGATATATTCTTTATTATAAAAATAATTTATTATATTTCTATCGCGACACATAAGAATAAAGTTAGCAAGTCAGAAGTGACTCATCCGAACCTTTGTCTTTTGTAATTTAAAATTGGTATGTTCTTTGTTATAAGAGACCGTTTGGTTATTGTATAAGAGACATTTTATTTATGTATAAAAAGTTACATTAGTTTTACTATGTTTGGTAAAAGTTTTATAAAAGTCAACATAATCTATACCATGTTTGGTTGTATTTTTGTAATCCTACATAATCAATACCAACATAACTTATGCGGGAATCTACATATAAAGTTATGCAGGGTAGAAGGTGGAATACGTTAAGTCGGTATTAATTATACATGTATTAAAGTGATAAATTACATATTTACTCTATTAATTTATTTTATTATTTTTAATTGAATTTGTGTTATAAATACATTGAATTAAGTGGATTGTCCACTGAGCTTATCATAAACTTATCCTTATCATGGATATGTATTCCCAAAGTGATATGAACCTTTTTGGGATAGAAATGATTCTACTAATGTGACATTAAACATGGTGACCTTTTGATTGATTTCTCTACCTATAAATAGAAATATCATTCACCATGTAATATACACTTGAATAAGAAGAAAAGTCCTCTTCTTTTATATATTTCTCTTATCTTCTTCTCTTTATGATTATAGTCTTATTAGCTTAATTTTATAACACGTTATCAACACGAGACTCTAGCCAATTGAGAGTGAGTTTAGTTTTTCTTTAGCTCATATTTTGGTTGATCTCGTTTTGAGAATCAAGATATTATTTGCATAAAATCAGGTATGTACTTTCTAAAATCATTTTATGATTTAGAATGCAATAGTATTCAGTCACTAACAATTATCGGAAATCAAAGGCATGTACTATTATTGGTTAAATATGACATGCTATAGAGAACCAAAGTCATATACAACCAGTGTGATTCAGATGATATATGATTTAGAGTTTATGTAGGTAATTGATCATCAATGTTTTTATTAATGCCCTAGGCTTGGCATTCGTAAAGAAGAGATGCCAAAATACGAAGAACAGTTGGAGCTGAAGATTGCAAAGGCACAGTTATAATTTTGCGGGTGAAGTCGTTACTTTCCAAAAAGTAGTTATTTTCCTAACAGATACAATTTTTCGAAAAGTTATTTTTTTTCCCCAAAAGACACAACTTTCTGGATAAAATGGGTCTGAAGGAAGTCAATTTTAGATTTTTTAATCACTAAATTTTTTTTTCTTTCTCTGCATTTATTTTTCTCTAAAACAAAATCAAAGTGTCGATCGACTGAGTCTGTGTGACTTGTTATTGTTCTTCAGTTCGTTGAAGTTAAAGAAGTTTGAGGTACCGCTATTTCTTTAACAGGTTTAATCCGTTTAATCTTGGGAGAAATTAATCCATAACCTTGGGTACAATGAGGGGATTAAATTTCTTAAGGACACACAGTAGTTTCTTTTTGTTTTGAATTTTCTTTCTTCATTTTTTCATTGATCAATTTGTATAATAATTTAAAAATTAATTCATCTGTTTACAATTTCATGCTTCCTAATTTGTGTGGCTTAACCAATCTATAAAGTAACAAGTATCTATGAATTTATTGGATGTTCATGTGACATTTTGAATTTTCTCCTTTTTTTTTACTAGTATATCTTGAGTTAAATAAGTTGATGTTCATAGAGATCACAACAAAGGATAATGTGGCAATATAACCACCAATTTGATAAAACTCATACATATCTTTCAGAATTTTTTCTTGTGTTATATTAGTCTAGCACAAATTCGGGATCAAGATTAAAAAAAAAAAGGAAATCTACTAACCCTATAAAATTCTTCAAAGAGAAATGATCATATTAATTTGGTACAAAATTATTGTGACCTTTTCCACTTACTATTTTCTTATGTATACTTAGAGCTGTCAAAATTGATTGATCTAATCCTATCAGGCTAAAGAGTTAAATAGGTTGTGATGGACTGACCTTAATTAAAAAATCTATAAAATAGCATCTCAATCCAACCCTAAACGGGACACGAGTTTGTGAATTACATATATTTCAGTGAATATTTACAAAACAAATACATAAAAGCCAATATACAACATTCAAAAGTTTAATTCGAGCAAAAAAATATTACATGATCATTATTTTCATAAACAAGACAATAAAAAAGAAGCGAAAAATTAGGCATAACACAAAAGCAAAAGAGATCAAAGATTCTTAGTTATAATGGAGGAATGAAATTAGGCTAATTAAAAAATTTAATGGGCTAATAACCCTAAAATGTAAAAGATATGCAAAGAATATAATCTTGATTTTATATTTGATATTTTACAAATATTTATTGATAAAATTTTAACAAGTAAAACACTACTTAATATATAAATAAATATGTTTAAAATTCACGGCTCGCGGGCTGGCGTCAAATGATTGCGGGTTGATCTACGAGGCCAGCAGACCAAATAAGGTTGGCTAAATAGCCTCATTTCTAAATGGACTGAAAAAAATTAAGTCCAACACCATTTACTTCAAGGGTTGGATTGGACCAGCCTAACGGGTCAAACCCATTTTGATAGCTCTATGTATGCATATGCAAAAAAAAATATCAAATAAAATTACAATTTCTCCACAATTAAGATATCCCAAAATTTTAGAAATTAGATTTACTTGCCTTCAAGTTTAGCCCATTTTTCAATTAAGTTATCTTTCTTTCAATTTGTTTGTGTTACTATTCTTTTTATTTCGTTTATAAAAGAATGTCTTACTACTTCTTAATAACTCTTCAATTATAATTTTACACATGACACGTTTAAAATCACAATATAAAAACGAAGAAAATATATATTTTTGCTAGTTACAAATAATTAATAAGTTATCTAAAGACTATTCCAAAACGAGTTTTTCAATACAAAAAATAATCAAGTAGACATTTGAGCCCATATTTTGGGCGGGCCAAGTTATAAACCCAAATTTGAAGTCTCATTTCCCGCCAGTTCGATATACATCACTGTTTTGACGGAAAACAATCTCCGGCAACGGAAGGATGCCGACGGTTTTTATCGCCGTTCAGTGTTGCGAATGCTCCACCATGCAGGTATCTATCTCTCTTTCTCTGTCTGTACATAGATAATGATGCTGTAACGATAAATCGAGGATTTTCAGGTAAAGCAGCAGAAGAAGAGTAGCAACAAATGGACCTGCGTGGTTTGTAATCAGAAACAGTCTGTTCGGAAAGTGTTCGCCCAGGGGTATAAGGCTAAGGAAATTCGCCTATTTGTTCAGAGTTTCAATATGTCTCGCCAATTTACGGATCAATTGCCTGTGATAGACAGAGAAGAAATTGAAACCCTAGATATCGAAGAGCAGAATCTAAGTCATGGAAGTTTGAAGAGAAAGGATTGGACAGAGTACCTTGATCCAGAAGAAGATGCAATTGGAACTGATGAAGTTTCAGGTAACTTAAATTTCTTATAGTACTGAAGATTTAAGAGTCTGATGAAGTTTATTATAGGTTTTTAAATTGTTCGATCTGGAAATGCAGGAGACGTTGTGGAGCCGAAGATTGTGACGGAGTTACCCAAAGAATTATTCAGAAGGCCTAGGTTGAACAACTACTCTGCTGTTGCAGGTAATTTCAAACCAGTTTTCTCAAAGCGGAATGCCAGAAAACAAAGCACATCTCAAGGTTACCGGAATGCACAAAACACAGGTAAACTCGATGGCTTCTTACATAGAGTAATTCAGAATCTAGAATTAGTGGATTCGTGAAACAAGTGTGATTGTATATACTTATGCATAATTTGAGCCAAAAACAATTAGTTCAATTGAACTCATAGAACCTGTCCTGGACCCCCCTATGGGCTATGGCACCTTATTTTAGTGCCTAAGCATAAATACGATGAGTGATTTTAGAACCAAATGATTGTAGAACGTACTAAGGTTGGAAGAGCTTTGAGTACATATAACGATTGGCAGGTGTTAAAGCAATTTGTTGAGTTGGTATTTTGAGAATGAAGATGATCATAGTTACGTCTTACAAAGACCTTCACCGTTTCCATCCAATTTTCCTGTTGGGAAACTGCATTTTGGAATTTAAGTAAGCCTGTTTTATGTTAAAAGACTGTAAAGATGTAGCCCCTTTCTCCGCGAGTAGTTCATTCACTCCTAGTGCCTACCATTTCTACATACTATTGAGAAAAGAGAGGTGGATCTAGGAGCTCAAAATTGGAGCTTTGACTTGCAGAAGTTGAACCAAGCAAACATCAGGCAACAATGGCATCGGTGATATCCAAGTGGGGAGATAATAGAACAACTCCACTAGACGTGTCTGCTCAGCCAGCAGCAAACAGTGTTTGCAAACTGAATGAAGGCATCAACTTATATGACAATGACAATTATAGAAATGAAGGAGAACTTGGTTATGGAATGTCAGTACACAGAAGTCAGCCAAAGACGGCCAACAAAGTCTCCAAATGGGCCGAGTACATAACTGAAGATGAAGATGATTGTCTCTCACAGTTTGCTAGTGGGAGAGGATTCACGTCTGAATTAAATGAATATATCATCCGAAATGACCATGACGATTATATAAATGGTGAAGGAAATCTTGATTATAGCAAGTCAGAAGAGAGATGTAATCCAAACACAACCAACAAAGTCTCCAAATGGACCGAGTACATAATTGAAGATGAAGATGATTGTTACTCGAAGTTTGCAAGTGGGAGAGGATCCACATCTGATGTCAACAGATGGAGTGGCAATACCTTTGAGACCTCATTGAAGGATCAAAGACTAGATGACGAAGAAATCCACCCCGATTTTCTCTAGGCTGACAGCAAGGGAGTAGTTTAGTTTGATTTAGTGTTGTATCTTTTTTATAGCACTGTGTTAATACAGTGGACTGTAAGACGTTTATAAGCTTGAAGTATGACTATGAAGCCGCGAAATACTGCAAGTTCTCGACATGAAAAGGAGAAGAGGAAATGCCTGAAAGTCTTCTAAGTAAACTTCATAATGTCAATTATCCCAGGTAAAGAAGGGACAGACACAACACACCTTTTACCAACAGATCATGTTTAAGATCAAAGGAGCTTTGTCATGTCCTTGCACATTAGACTGCATAAATATTATCCATCAGTGACCCTAAAGTTAGCACCAAGTTTCACTTAGACATGTTAGCAAGGCTGTTTATTTTAGACACCTCATGTAAGGTTTTATTGTGTCATTTTAACACTTTTTGCGCAAGAGTATGATACACTCGTTTATTGCGCGTGAAAAGCTTATTTAGCCATTTTTTAGTTATTTTTCTTCTTCTTCCCCATTTTCGGCCATAATTTTCCAAAGTTTAACTCCATGCATGGCGGATGCTACAAAATTTAAGAAAAGACGAATTTTAAGATTTAAATATTGAAATAATGATAAAATTCTTTTCTGGAGGAATTTAATATCGTCACATGGAAGAAGAAGATTTGATTTTTCATGCCTTCTTATTTTTTTCAGTTAATTTTAATGATTTCAATTTAGTTTTACTGCTTTGTTGTTGATTAAGAAGTATCCGGATTCATAATTAAATTTATTGTTCCGTGAGGAGTGATTTGGTGGGTTACGTCTAAGCTATTTGAATCGACCCAGATTGAATATTTTATTTTTTAAGAATTTCAATTTGATGACTTAAAGATTTTTACGGATATTATAAATATCCGAACTTTCATGTATAAGTTGAAAAAACTTTATGCCTGATGAACTGGGCTGCAAATTAATTTTTTTAATTGGTTAAAGATTCTTTTTGTATTTATATGGGCAGAAATGTTATGTATCATCGATTTGTTGGCTATCTATTTTTTATTTTTTTAAAAATTTATTATTTAATAACAATTTTAAATTTAAATAACAAATATCATCATTTAATGGAGCATTTTACATGTCATCCCTCGTATAACTTCGTTATTTAACAATGATTAAAATATTTTCTTTTGCAGGTGCGCATATAAACTCATATAACTTCATTATTTAACAATGATTAAAATTCTTTTTTTTACAGGTGTGCACTTAAAATAACTTGACCTTTAATAGGAGTTTTTGTATAGCCGTAGTGTTTGATATATTATAGTAAAACTTGATGAAATTAAAAATAATTAAAGGGGATTTGTCTATCACAAGTCTAGAACCTAACGATTATATTTATATTTGAAAAATATGAAAAAAAATATATTTATATGGTTTGGTGAACAGGGAGGTTGTTGCGGCCGAGGAGGCGCTGCTTTCTCACCTAAATAAAAATCTACGATTTATCTAAAAAAAGTAGTTTACAACTGTTCAATCAGTTTTTCATAATGTTTTATGTTAAAATAAGATGTGTTACAAATTCAGGTGCTAAAGGGTTAAAAAAATGTCGCAAAATCGGGTGCTGAAAACAGAACTGTAATCAAACAAAACAAATCCATCAATTGCAAACATGTCTAGAAAGTAACAAAAGATAAAATTAAAACATAATCAAGAGCAAAGTAAACTCCTAGAAGAAGTGCTCTTTGCTAAAACTTAAAAAACCTACAGAAAATGTCATTTAATACCCCATAACAAAACCAGGCTCCCTAAGTCACCCACCATCACCCCTTCCAAAATACGGGCCATTTTAGGGACGCTGTTGCTTCATTCATTGAGGGTGAGTGATCCAAACTTGTCACCAACACTAGCTGGCGCTACGCGAAGAACATTCATAGCCTCGGAGACTTTCTCCTTAAGATCATCAGGGGACTCAATGAGATGAAGCACCTCAGTCTGATCCATCTCAAGCAACATTCCAGTAACTTTACCAGCATGATCGCGTTCAATGTGTTCCACTAGTGGAAATAACTGCTCTCCAAGCATCTGCAACACAATGCCATGGTTAAGCATTTGGAAACAAGGAACAAGTAGGCTCAAGTTTGACGTACCGCATGCTGATCTTCTGGAGAAGCAAAGGCCAATGAAGAAGCAAGTGTTGACGGTGGAACTGGGTTAGAGCGTTGAATATCCAAGGGAGGAGCTGTCATAGCAGAAGAAGCATCAAATGGTGCTTGCATAATTGATCCCATCATACCTTGAGAGATGCTAGGATACATGCCATTTCGTCCGTTTGGATTGAACCTTCCGGGGTTCCACTGCATAGATTAATAAAAAGCTTAAACAACTCAACTATCAGCCAAAATTTTTATCATAATAATCTTTTAATCTAGGGATATACGCATGAGAAGTTTGCGCTTACTTCACTTTGAACTGGCATTTGGAAGTGATTGTTATAACTCTTTACAAGAAAAAACAGTTTGAATACGTCCTAAATTAAAATGTATGAAGTTAATAAAGAGAAAGAATATGCACCTGCTGCTGATGATGAGGAGTTCCTCCCCTCCTTCCACCAATACGTCCATGTTGTCCTTGACGCTGAAACTGATAGGGCAAGAGGAAATTTGGACCAACACCTGGACGAAGTCCGGGCATGAATTGTTGCTGGTAGCCAAATCCAGCAGCTTGAGGTGCTACAGCTTGACCAAAGTAGACCTGTGGAGGAGCAAGTCGAGGTGCCCCAGTGTGATACCCAGGCATACCTCCAGGAGGAGGAGTCATTAGCCCAGTTGGTCGCAGCTGAGCAAAATGTGTCTGCTAAAAAGTAAACATCAAATTAAGCAATGAACATCCATAATCCAATGATTGTAACATAAGTTGCAAAGAACATGTCCATGTAATATCTATCATATTAAAGGCACGATGAACTGGAAGATGCTCTCTGTGCTTAGAGCAGACTCTTGAGTAATATCTACCTAGAAAAATACATTGAAGCATCTAAAAACTTGAATCTTATGAGAAAAAATCTGGTGTACGATACCTGTAGCCACACTCTTCTTTCATCCTTGCGCTGGGCAACAGCGACAAATAAAGGTTTCCTTCCTATCAACTTGCCGTTCATCTCATTCAACTGAAACAATAATAAAAACAATTTAAGCATACATACATTTGTCTCTTCAAAAGCAAGCAACACAAGGTAGATTAGATAATTTGGACAACTTACTGCTCGTGTGGCTTCCTCTGGGGTGGAGAAGGCAACAAATCCAGAACCCTTGCTACTCCCTTTTGCATCGCGCATCACCTAATAATAATTTCAAATTGATATGAGAAACACGAAAACAAACTTTTCCATAGATGACAAGTACTTAAAAAAATTAACACGTTAGGCACATACCTTGCAGGATGTTATGGTTCCATACTCTACGAATAGTTCTTTCAGATTTTCATCATTCACAGTGTCATCAAGATTTTTCAAATATAAGTTAGCACCTTTTAGTTTCTCAAATCGACTAGCTCGTTCTTGTTCAAATTTGGCTCTAAGATCTGCTTCCCGCTCTGATTTCTTCTGTGCTTTGCCAACATACAGAACATTTTCATTCAATGAACTACCATTCAGTTCTTCAACTGCAGATGCTGCAGCATCCCAGGTCTCAAAATTAACAAACCCAAAACACTTGGATTTCCCACTAGAGTCTGTCATAACTACAGCACTGGTGATGGTGCCGTACTTTTCAAAAAGTTTCTTGAGATCTTCATCACTAGTAGATTCAGGTAAGTTTTTCACATAAACATTTGTGAATTTTTCACAAACATTTCCTCTCCTTTCTTGACCACGAATGAAGTAGCCAACATACACTTGCTTATCATTTATCAACATACCATTTAATCGATTGATTGCTTTCTGAGCAGCTTCATCCTGATCAAACTGTACAAAACCATAGCCTTTTGATTGACCATTACTATCCACAGCTACCTTGCAGGACAGAACTGTTCCAAAGGCACCAAAAGTGTCCTGCAAAGCCTTGTTATCTATCGACGAGTCCAGGTTCTTAATGAACACATTAGCATAGCCGCTCTTCCGCAAGCTAGGATCTCTGTGAGAGAACATTATCCTCATAGGTTTTCCATTCACTTGAGTAAAATTCAACAACTCCCTTGCAGTAGTAGCTGCAACAAACAAATTACAAAAACAAAAACTCATCAACACCCATAAAGTATATTAATATAAAGTATAAGTAGACAATAACCTTTACACATCCCAAATTAGATTGCTATTTAAAGACATGTACATTTTTTTGTGAACTCAAGTGAACTTTAACAGTGTTGGATGAACTAATGAAGGTACAAATTGACCAATTTAATTCAATTTCCATTTGAAAGGGTGCAAAACACATATTGCCTATAGTCTTTATAATTTATAAACTAAATCAGACAATGCAGTAAAAAAATATAACCTATGCATAATTAATGCAAGCATTAGAAATACACTTTATTTAGCTTTAGAAAAAGAATAATAGATACCTTAACTTTGTGTATTAGTTTGTTTGGTACACTTTTTAAACACTATGTATAACTAATACACGAAAAATTCATGATATTAATTATACAAAGAGTATTAATACATGCATTAACATGAATAAATACATATTTGCCAATCAAAATCTTTTTTACTGTACAAACAAATATTCTTTTAGAAATTATTTTATAAGTATTATTTAACTATGTACAACTAATACATGAAAATTCATGGTATTGATAATACAAAGAGTATTAATACATGCATTAACATGAATAAATACATATTTGTCTATCAAAATCTTTTCCACAGTATAAACAAATATTCCTTTAGAAATTATTTAATACATAGTATTTGTAAACACAAAAATCAACACAGCATAAGAAATAATAAAAGATAAACTAATATCAATCTTACTATATTCAGCACAATTCTTATGCAACTCAGTAATTATAAAAAGGCTGAAAATCATAGCATAGCAAAAATATAAACTCATCACCACTAATACACATATTAATAGTTCTAATATGTATATTGAGCACAATTCTTATTGAGCACAATTCTTATGCAACTAGCTAAGTTAGTAGTTATAAAAAGGCTGAAAATCATAGCATAGCAAAAATATAAACTAATCACGACTAATACACATATTATTTGTTCTAATACGTATGAATAATGAAAATAACGATACATGCAAATAAACAATTCAGTGTATATAGATAAAATAATATAAAATAGAGAAAGAGAAAAAGCTGTTATACCATCTTGTGTGGAAGTGAAGTTTACGTAAGCGTAACCAAGGGACGCTCGCCGTGATTGATCTCTGCAAACCCTAACAGACAACACTGGTGCAACCTGATTAAAAACTTCATACAATTGTCCTTCATCTACCGCCGTATCCAGATCTCCGACGTACAGCGAATATTGACCAGCACCACCACTACCCGTTCCTCCCACCACATTCGGAGAAGGTGGTGGCGTTACTCCAACAGCCGCCGCCGCCGCCGACGCTGTAACAGCCGCCGGAATTTGTACTGTAGCCGGTAATTGAGGAACCGCCGCCATATCAATACTGATTTTTATCACCGATCGAAAAATCAGATGAATGTGCCCTAAATAAATAAATTGAGAATTGAGTGAACAAAAAAAGAGAAGAAAAGATCGCCGCTAAGCGCAAACGATGAGTGATAAAATAGTGGGAGAGGGGTTTATATATGAAAAGAGATTGTGGGCCCCAATTATGAACCGGTATTTTAAAGGCAGCGATTTGAGGTGGGGCCGCACGTGCGCATCTAAAATATTTCATGCTAAAATAAAATTTAAATATTTAAAACTTATATAAATAATATTATAAATTATAATTTTTTACATACAAATAGAATGAAAAAGATACCTGACAGAGTATAAAAAAATCCATAGAAAAATTGAAGGAAAAATAAAAATTACCTGATTAATAATATATTATATGTACAAGTGAAAGATCGAATAATGTTACAATGGATTACAAGAAGAGGGTTTACAAAGAAGAGGTTGGAGACTTTGTGTAATTAAGTTAATAATTCTCTAACTAAGCCACGCTATTTATAATACTAACCAACCAAATTAAACTAGAATTAGGAATTTCTTTAACTAATATAAATCCTAATTCAACACAATTAACTAAATACCATAAGTAACCAATTCTAGATTATTAAGAATTCCTATAATTAAATTACTATAAGTAATAAATCCTAAACTAGTAAGGAATTCCTGATTTATCTTCTAAGTTTTCTAGCTATAATATACGCTATCTTTTGAGTAATATTTGATTTTCAAAAAATATTTATATTGAATTGAAATAGCTAAATAAACTATAAATTATATTCATTGGGGTAATTTCTTAATGAATTGTGATTTTTGTTAAATAGATGCTTATTTTTGTAAAAGACAAACAAATTTTATTTTGATATTTAAACTTAGTGATCTTAAAATAAAAAATATGTGAAATATATTAAAATTATCTTTTATTTTGTAATATTGAAATAGCGTCCCTGAGTTGCAAAAGAAAAGAAGTGAAAGATGTACTTTCTTAAACAATTTTTTTAATTAAAAAAGTCAAGAAAATTAAAAGAGAAAGAGTGTGTTAATACAGAAAACAAATTCGAAAGAAACAATATGCACACAACTCTATTTTTCCCTTGAGTCAGAATAATTCGAAACAAAAAAATTAAGCAAAAATATGGATTAAATTATTACTTGCCATAATAGTTATTTATTGTACTATTTTGAAATATTTTTAATAAAATTTATTCATTTTTATAAAATTAATAAATGATTTCACACTTAATTCATGATTTACCTAGGATTGTTCTAAATCGAATAGAAATTGATAACTTGAATCGAAAAAAAGTTATTAATTTATCAGTATTGGGTTATTAATTTAGCGGTTTTAATAATATTTTTATTATTATCGGGTTATCAATTCTTAATGATTTGGGTTTTTTTCTTTACGGGTTAATCGATAATCGGATAGTAAATTAAATATAATGTCCTTGACTTATAGTTTGGTTTCCTACTTTAATTTTTTGTTGTCTCAAACACTTGGTTATTCTACTACGTAAAAATGTTTGTTTTAGAGCATGATGTAACTTGTGAACTCATGTGCATGGTTTATTTTGGGTTGACACCTTGTTACTAAGTGATTTTCAAATATATATATTTTTTTATCAAATTTTAATGGTTAAATCGATAACCGAACCGAAAACGATCAGAAATTGATATATCAATAACTGATAAGTCAATGTCTTAATGGTAATATAAGGATTTAGCATCTCTACAAATCGATAATCAATAAACCAAAACAATAACCCTTAAAAACGAACCAACCGATACACAACCATAATTTACCTTATCATTAGTTATAATTATATCCTACCACATTTTATAAGATATTATATCTATTATATTTAAAGAGTGATAGAATAAAATTACTCTTTTATTTGATTTTTTTTAAAAGTGTGTAAAATTAGTAAACAAGTATTCCCTACGTTTAAAAAAAATGATCTCCTTTCCTTTTTAGTATGTTTCAAAAAGAATGATCTGTTTCTTTTTTTGGTAATAATTTTTCACGTGACATTTTAAGATCACAATATTAAAGGGCAATTTTTTGTATTTGACATAACTTTAATATAGTACCACATGATCAAAAGTCTTTTTTATTTTTTTAAATTTCGTATCAAGTTAAACTAGATTATTCTTAATAAAACGGAGGAAGTATCATTAAACATTGTGATAATCTTTTTTTTATTTTTTTAAAAAAGTCAAAGCGTGTTCTACTCATGGATAGAAATAGAATTTCGAGCATTTTGTGATTATATGCACCCGTTTTGTGTAGCTCCTTGAATTTGTGCTAATAATATACACAATGTTGACTTTTCGATAGTTCTTTAAATTTGTGTTAATAATTATAAATTTATACTAATATTTGTCCACTTTTAATCTTTATAATTTTTAATTTTAAAGTTAAAGTATAAAATTTTTTATTAACATTTTATAATATATATTTTTATCATATTGATATGTAAAAAAAATTATAATTTGTAACACTTTTTTTTATAGCTTTTAAATATCTAATTTTTTGTTTAATATTATCGAATTAATATAATTTAATTTAACTTTAAAATTAATTAAATTAACTTTCGAAAGATACAACATGAAAAATAAAAATGAATGGAGAAAGTACCATTTGACTTTTTGATAGCAATGCAAATTTTGTGCTAATAATTATTATTCCTTTCGTTCCGTATTAAATAAATTTTTTATTAAAAATACTTCGTTTATATTATTTGACCACTTATTAAATTAGAAAAGAATTAATTAGCTTGTTTTTCATTATACTCCTACTATTAATATGGCCTTTGTAAGTGTAAACAAATTTCAAAGATCAAAATATTTTTTTTCAAAAGGTCAATTAATATGAACAATAGATAATATAGTAAAATTGATCGATCTATCAATGATTTATTAATTATCGTGTAAAATAGTAAGTATTCATCTAATATGAGATGGAAGGGGTATAAATTTATATGTACTATCAATAATTGTAAATAAACCAAATAACAAAAGACACGTGAAGACAAAATTTGAATTTAATTTTGAATTATTCATTATTGTTACTTATAGTATTTTTTTTACGTAATTTTCAAATATATAAATTTCATTTAAAAAATTGAAGAGTCAAAGCGCAAAATTTTCCATCAAACTTAATCTATTTGACCCTTAAAACAAAAAGTGTCACGTAAATTGAGTGTATTACTTGTACGATTGCATAAACTTTCTTTCTCTTTCTTTTTTTTAAAAAAGAGTTAGTGTACAACATGAATCTTTCGAGTAAATTGTATATTAAAATTCTCAAAATATCAAAAAGATTTTATATCTAAAATTTGAAAGTGTTTAAAAAAAATTTTGAGTAGGTCAAAACTGAATTAGAAAGAAAGCAACTGTCCAATCCAATGTGAAGACAAAATATGAATAAATTTTAGTAAATTACGTTCAAATTTTCTTCAGATTGACTTTTCTCCGTTTAATTTGTCATGATTTTATAATAATGTATTATCTAGTTTATTAAAAAATAATAATTTTATATTAAATTTATAAATATATATATTTTTATAGCATTCAAACATTGTATTAGTTTTTCCCACTTCATAATCTTCTAATATTCTACAATAGAATCTGTTAGATAATATATTTTTAAAATTTTTACTATTCCAATATCATACGATTGAAATTAGTAAGATATAATGATTTGAATGTATTTGTTGTACTTTATATATAATATTTTTACGTGAAATCAATAAATATGATACATAAATTAGTAAAATATAATGATTCTGATATGTTCAAATTAACCTTCATTAAATCTTATAACCATTCTTTAAATTAATAAATTTTAATTTATCAATTAAATAATATTTTTATAAAATAATAAATTTTTGTGGTCCCCACTATATTAATTTATATACTCCCTCCGTTTAAAAAATGATGATCTAGTTTGACTTGAAACGAATTTTTTTTTAAAAAAGAAAGACTTTTTATTCTTATGATTCTAAATTAAAGTTATGTCAAATGTACCAAAATGCCCTTTAATCTTGTGATTTTAAATATGTCACGTGAAAAAATAAAATTAAAATATTACCTAAAAAGGAAAGGAATCACTTTTTTGAAATAAACTATAAAAAAATAGGATTATTTTTTTAAAGAGTTTAACTACTATCCACCGACGGTGGACAAAAAATTATACGGGCATATTATTTTTGGAAATATTTAATTTTTTTAATTAATATATTTTAATATTATTAATATTAAAATAAAAATAATAACAGAGTGTTATATGGTAACTTGAATTATAAATTAATTGTACAAATTTAATTAGGATTCTTATTTGTCTTACCAAAAATAAAAAATACATAATTTCTTGTGTTTTCTTATTGGAAAGCACTTCAATCCTTCAAAGAAAATCATTGCCAACATATTTTTTTTTATAAGAACCTGTACTTGTTGCCATTGAAGCAATACTAGCAAAATATTAATATGAAACTATTCCAGAAACATAAAGTGCAACAAAATCAACATATTCAAACTTATAAGAGTAAGCAAACAAAATCAAACACTATTAAATACGGCCCATGATTTAATCACAATTGCATGCTTGGTTACAAATTTTATTCTTTCGGTGAAAATTTTTTGTTGCTATATGTTGTTATTGCTGCTGCTATGTATCAGAGAGTGGAGTATCCTTGCTAACATATATGAAGGCATAAAAGAGTAACTAATTCACTATGAATAAAAACACAATCAACAAAAAAAACTAAAGCTAAAACTCTGAATTATTGTATGTAAACTTAAAAGAAAAAAAAGTCTTGAACAAAAAATATCCCTGGATTTATATTCTGCCAAAGAAAGAAAACAGAACAAAATGAATTTTGAATAATTGTCTCTCTAGACATCCTTTATAGTTTTAAATTCCACAAACTCCAAGTCACCTTGTAGATTAGAAACCTCTTTGATATGGATACGAAGTTGCTCTCATCAAATCCTGAAACAGTAATTGTTTACAAATGCATATATGCTATAAATAAAATACATACAAGCGCAGTAAAATAAACCCACTATAAATGAGGTTGGATATGAATCAGCACGACCACTTTGCCCTTCAAAAGGTTCTGAATATGCTGAGAATTCCTTTAAAAATGATTAAATAAAAGAAAAATTTGTTAGCTAAAAAGAGAATGATACATAAGAATAAGTCTTAGTCAAAATTCACATAATTTATCAAAATAAAACCTTACCATTGTAGGATCTGCATTAATGATTGTTTCCCTGCTATTGAATTCCTTTTCAACATTAATGTGTGAACTGAAAATTAAGCAAATAATTGAAATATGTGATTTATTCAATGAATTCACATTAAATTAAAGATCAAACTATAAAATTACCTTACTCCTTTGCCTTTTTTTCTGATTTTGGTTTCTCTTTTTGATTTCAGCGAAGAGCTTCTTTTAACCTTCTGAGAACTTTCTAAACCACTTTTCATTCTCAAAGAACGAGGACGTCCTTTAGTAGCCACGCATGGAGGGTCAAGCAAACTAAATTTTTCTCTTTGTTCACTTGAGTTCAAATCATTATTTGACTCGTTAACTTGATCATCACAAACATTATCATTATCCTCATATGGAAGTTCATCAAGTTCTTTACTTAGTTGCAACAATTTCTGATATGTAAATTTATAATGCTTTTCTGAATGAGTAGCTCGTTCAGAGAGCCCAAGAGAATGTGTCATAATGTTATTAAACCATATAGTAGAAGACTTCAGATTATACGCAAGCGATCCTGCACTTGAAATGTCATTAGCTTTTTCTGTAGTTGCATACCTTGTCCATCGATCCAATAAATAACATGGTGGAAGCGAGTGAATCTGTTTCTTTATAAATATCATAAGCACATGTCTACACAAAATTCCCATGAACTCAAACTTATGACAAGAACAAGTAGCATTCTTTAATTCAAGATTCAACCTAACAATATATGTCGGTGTTTCTCTCTGAAACAAATGCACTTTATAAATATGTATCCCATCCTGAACCTCAATTTTTTCTGAAATAAATTTTTGAGATTGAATTAACTCTTCTTGAAATTTTTGGAATATTTTTCTGGTATATATTTTGGCTGCTTCATCCTCCATTGGATATAATGTTTTCAAGATAGCCTTTGAATGCTTTGTCTTATAATCCTTCTCCCTTACTTTGTCATACCTAGCGTCAACAGCTTTATCATATTGCGTCACAAATACACTCATTGGCGTACTAGAGTTAAGATAATCTTTAAAGTATTTATTCATACTTTCACTTCTTTGAGTTGTTGACATTCCAGCACAAAAAGTAGTTCGCACATATGCTGGAATCCATTTCTCGCGAATGGTGTATATCTTACGCAACCAAATATGCTCTTCTAAATTGTACATTTTCATTATATCGATCCAAGCAATTTCAAATTCCTCAGGAGTTGTTGTACAATGTAAACACTTACTAAACTTATTTTTAAAATCATCAAATGCATGAAAAACATGACTTAGATATTCAGGAATCTTCTTCTCAATGTGCCACATACAAAAATGGTGTGCACTATTCGGGAACACCTTTGCAACTGCATTTGTTATTGCAGCATCTTGATCTGTGATTATTGTACGAGGGGAAATACCAAACATTGCCTCTTGCCAAGTATGAAGTAACCACTGAAAAGTTTCTTCCGTTTCATCCCAAAGAAGAGAACATCCAAATAAAATGGATTGGTGATGGTTATTAACTCCGGTAAATGGAACAAAAGGCATCTTATATTTATTTGTCAAGTATGTAGGATCAAATAGGACAACATCTCCAAAATTCTTGTAAGTTATCCTAGACCTAGCATCTACCCAAAAACAATTAGCTAAATGACCCTCCACATCCATTTGTATTGCATAAAAGAATCCTGGGCTATCAGATTGTCGCTTTTGAAAGTATTTCAACATCAATTGTGCATCTCCTTTCTCAAGACAATTTTGCCTTTTAGTGCTCAAATAATTCTGAATATCTCGTCCAGTTATATTGAGATTCTCTATGCCTTCCGCCTGAGTAGTTAACACTGATGCGATTTTACTTGGACGAATACCAGAATTATTTAAGAGATCAATAAGATTTTTTTGAGCCTCTGATTTTTTTCTTTTTGATCGCAAGAATTTCTGACTATTAGGAGAAGCAAGTTCATGATTATGATTCAAGACAAGCCTAGCTATAACCCACTTTTCTTCTTCTTTCTTTGACATATATATCATCACTTTGCACCCCTCTCTAGTCTCATCTCGTTGCTTATTACTCTCAAGACATTTTTTTGAACGAAATCCTTCTTTTGAACAAACAAACTCTTGACCAATAATGGATTTATCTTTTCTTGATCTACTAATTCGATTTTTGCGCACACTAAAACCATTACGATGAGCATAATCAAGATAAAATTTAAATCCAGTATCAAGTGATTGAAATTCCATACCGATGTAAGGCTCTCTTAATTCTTGCTCACCTAGTTGAGGAACAAAAGATACAACTGCATTCATGTTGCTTTCTATATCCTCCAAGGAATCTTCAATTCCTTCTGCATTTTGCTCTTCTAAATTAGAGATTTCAAAAGTTTCCTGCAATACACAATTATTAGATATTAGACTGATAGGGTAAGTTAGCTTTAAAATTTTAAATATTTTTCATGGCTAATGTATTGAACTTCTTCAATTTGCTAAAAAGTTCTTAAACGTATTCTTTAAATATCTTCATCACTACAAAACATAAATTTCTTCATACATTAAAACAAGAATATTTCTTTGAAACGTTTATTCATGTTGCGAAAAAGACTTAATAAGTTATGTAAAAAAAGATATACGAGGAAAACGCTACCATGATAATTGTTTCAAATTGCTTCAATGGTGGATAGTTGGTTGCTTCAATGGTTTATGTAGAAAAAGAAGAACGTTAATACAACTAAGAAAACACAAGAAATTATGTATTTTTTATTTTTGGTAAGACAAATAAGAATCCTAATTAAATTTGTACAATTAATTTATAATTCAAGTTACCATATAACACTATGTTATTATTTTTATTTTAATATTAATAATATTAAAATATATTAATTAAAAAAATTAAATATTTCCAAAAATAATGTGCCCGTGTAATTTTTTGTCCACCGTCGGTGGATAGTAGTTAAACTCTTTTTTAAAATAGTGGGAGTAGATTTTACTGTAACAGTACGGAAAAAAACCGTACCAAAAATTGCTCTATCAACTGTCCAATCCAATGTGAAGAGAAAATTTGAATGTAATAAACTAAAATCTCTACTAACGTTTTTCTTGTTGAATGAATTTTCTTCGGATTGATTTTGCTTGGTTTTATTTGTTATGATTTTTAAAGACAATTTTTACATATAACAAATAAAAAATTTATATTTGTATGCTATAGTAAAATTCGTATAATTGTGCTCCATAGCAAACATAGAAACTGTATAATTCGCTATACATATACATTTGAAGCAAATTGTATAAAACGAAGTGTATAAAACAAGAAAGAGAAAGACATTTGGGAAGAGAACTGTATAAAAATGAAGTGTATAAAACGAATGGTATTATTATAAGTATAGAACGATCATATACAATTTGAATTTCTATAAAATGAGAAAGTAAAAAAGACAAAAGAGACTTGACAAGGAATATATAAATGAATTGAATTGTATAAAACGAGAAAGAGAGAAATTAGATACAATTTGAAAATTGTATAAAACGAGAAAGAGAGAAAGACAAAAGAAACTGGGCAGGGGATTATTTTTATTGTATAATTACAAGTGTATAGGACGAAAATATATGTACTTGCATGTGTATGTACAATTTTCTCACGCTTTATACAAACAGAAACACAATTTATACATTTCGCTTCTGTTTGTATAAGTGAGAGAGGCGAGGGTGGCGAGTGAGATTTGGGAGAGTGGCGAGCGAGGTCTGGAAGAGGGGAGAGAGGGAAACAAAAATATATGTATTTATACAATTTTCTCTACTTTATACAATTAGAAACAATTTTTATACACTTGTGTTTGTATAAAAAGTGAGGAAGTGAGCGAGAGATTGGAGGAGAGTGGCGAGCGAGATATTTGGGAGAGAGACGCCTGACAATTTTTTGCAAACGTTTGCTATGGAGCACAATTAAATCAAACCATAACTACTCCATTCATTTTAGGTTATTAGTTTGCTATTATACAAAATTTTCTCATTTTTAAATAACTAGATATGGCCCGTGATATCATGGGCCAACAAAGTAGTTATTTTTTTGATTATTTGAAAATATACTCTAAATATAAAGCATGTTAATACTATATTTGCATAAAATACTATTGAATATCGAATGTAGAGATTTTATTTTGAATTTCATGCTCTGCAATTACAAGTAATTAAATCCATTTATTAGTAAAGTATATCAATTCCCGCACCATCGAACTCCCATAGTAATTAAGAATCGGATTTATTGGATAGAGAAAAAAGGCAATATGGTAGATAACACTGTTTTTACAATGAAAATTTTTACAAAATATGATTGAAAATGTTATGCTATAGCCGTGATTCAACATTATTTGTCAATGTTAAATGATACAAAAATAAAATTTTTGGTCCGTAATGTTGTTACTTTTATTTAAAGGTTGGTCCGCCCTTCGTCTTCACCTTTCTATACTCTTGCCCATGTAGAAATGGGTCCAACAATCAACAATTAATTAAATTATACGTCATTTGTAATAAAAGATTAACACATTTTTATTTGTTTTCTGATATTCTCCCTTTATATTAGTAAAGTAAAGTAAAGATAAAACAAGCCTTCAATGCCACAAAGTTAATTTAATCGAGATTTAAATATATGTGTGAATTAATCACAGATTTACATGTATGAGTTTTGTATGATCTATTCCATCAACATATGCATTTGATACTGCTATATCAGTGTAGATGATCAACTATTCAGTTTTAGACAGAAAACTATGAAGCCTATTTCTGCTTTGTTATATTGTAGATGGAGACAATATAATCAGCACAACTGAAACACTGAAGGTGAAATAAAACATAGCGAAAAATATTAATTGTAATAAAAAGATCATATAAGTCGAATAAAGAAAATGAAAAAGCTTCAAATTTCTACAACTACGGCCTCTAAGAGCCATAGTAAAGAAAAATCACCGAAAGCTATTGTCTATAAATAGTTGTATTCTTCACAAAAATAAGAAGAAAATAGTTTGACATATATTTTCTCTTAGTTTGTTCATGTTCTTATTTTAGTTTACTGTTATAAATTAATTAGCTACTTATTTTATAACAATTTTAAATATATATATAAATCGTCATAACATAAGTTCTCCAAATTTGATAGTAAAAGGGATATAATATAATATGTGGTCTAATCCTACCCAATTTAGAATTTTAAGAAAGTAATCCTATTTCTTTTCAAACTTGTTATTGACATCTATATATACATACGTTCACAATTTATTAACCCTTAGCTAAACCATAAACACAATACATCTTTCATTGATAATTGATCATGGCTGGTGGGAACTTTATGGGTGCAGATGAAGGGGGTTCTGAGTACCCTGGGAAGTTGACACGTTACGTGGCCCTTACTTGTATCATGGCTGCAATGGGAGGGTTGATCTTTGGTTACGACATTGGAATTTCAGGGGGAGTTATCCTTTTCTCAAACTCTTCTTCCCTTCTGTTTATCGCAAAGAGGCTCTCGATACCTCCACCAATCAGTATTGCAAGTTTGACAGTCAGTTGCTCACTCTTTTCACTTCTTCTCTCTATGTGGCTGCTCTCATCGCCTCCTTTGTCGCTTCTTTTGTTAATAAGAAACACGGCAGAAAAGTGACCATGTTCCTTGGAGGTCTCTTCTTCTTGCTTGGTGCCCTTCTTAATGCTGCTGCTGTCCACATTAGCATGCTCATCTTGGGTCGTATCCTTCTTGGGGTTGGAGTCGGATTTGCTAATCAGTCAGAACCTATTTATTTATCTGAGATTGCTCCCTACAAGTACAGGGGTACATTCAATGTTCTCTTCCAATTGGCAATCACCATCGGGATCTTGATAGCTAATATCGTCAATTTCCTTACTAACAAGATCTCTGCTGGTTGGGGCTGGAGGTGGTGCAGCTGTGCCAGCATTAGTTATTTTGATTTCGTCCTTGTTTCTAGACGATAGTCCCAGTTCGCTCATCCAAAGGGGTAAATCAGAGGAGGCAGAGCAACTCTTGAAAAAAATCAGGGGAGTTGACAACATCGATGCTGAATTGAAGGACCTCGTGGAGGCGAGTGAAGCATCTAACAAAGTACAACACCCATGGAAAGTCCTTCTCAGAGTCAGAAAGTACAAACCCCAGTTGATTTTATCGACTCTGATTCCGACATTCCAGCAGCTAACAGGGATTAACGTGGTCATGTTCTATGCTCCCGTGCTTTTTCAAACGCTAGGGTTTAAGGCCAACGCTTCCCTCATGTCCGCTGTCATCACGGGGGCTGTCAATTATTTCAGTGTACTGTACAGACAGGTATGGAAGGAAAGTACTTCTTCTCACGGGTGGCGTGTATTCCAAGCATTAGTAGCAGGTGGAAATTCGGAACTACAGGGGTGCTAGACACTGTTTTGCCTCAAAGCTACGCAAAATTAGTGGTTCTGTGCATATGTGTATTCGTAGTTGCCTTTGCATTCTCATGGGGTCCATTGGCATGGTTAATTCCAAGTGAGATTTCTCCGTTGGAAGTTCGATCTGCAGCACAAAGCGTCACTGTATCCATGAACATGTTATTCACGTTTGCAGTGGCACAAGTTTTCTTGAAGATGTTGTGCTGGATGAAGTTTGGGTTGTTGCAGTCTTTGTGTTCATAATGACTCTGTTTGTCTACTTTTACGTGCCCGAAACGAAGAATATACCGATTGAAGAGATGTCTCGAGTGTGGGGAGAGCATTGGTACTGGAAGGATTACATGGATGCACAATCACCTGCAAAGGAAATCGTCTAGGATTGCCACATAGTTTATTGTTTTAGGATAGCCATTTTTTTAAAACTATAATATAATATTATCTCTGTTTTTTTATGTTGTTGAATTTCTTGTTAATTTTACATACGAGTGTTCTTTATGTGCAATATATTCGAGTTTTTTAATTTCTAATTACCTACCGTGATAATGGAATATGGGTATATAATATATTAGTTCTGGACACTTGCCTTGTAGCAATATACTTGGCATTCATCACTACCAAATATGTAGCAACAAAAATTTATTACTTACATGTTAATACATATTCTAAAATATTAAATATATAACACCATTTTTATTGTAATAAATATATGTTAAATCAATTTTCGAGAGAAGCAAACCCCATCCCTGACGTACCTCACGAGTCTGCGCAAGTGCCATCAGATAGATCGAAGATTGTCGTCTTTATCATCCGTGAAGGTGATGAGGGTTGAATATGTCAATTATTCTGATATCAATGAGAGTTGAATAGGTGTTATAACAGTAACCTATTACTGATATTTCAAGGACAATTACTTGTAAATTTACAAATTTCCAATATTATAATATAAGAAAAAGAAGTTTATTTAGAGAAGACCATAAACTGTTGAAGCAGAAAAAGCATGCAAGCAATGACAACGAGCACAAGAAGAGTAAAGCCATCACAAAAGCATCAAAAATTAAAACATTTGATACAATCATGTATCTTAAGTACAGAGTGCAAAAAACAACTGACCAAGATCAGTTGCAAAATAAGGAGCAGAGATAAAGATGCTCAGGCCCCAAAATTATATCAAAAGCTAATTTCTTGGTCAGAACTCTTATTATTCAGAAAGGCAGCCTCTTGGATGTGTCTGGTACAACTACATTTTTAGGGATATTAAAATTTATGTTCAAGGGTAGCACAAGATCAACAAGGTGCAAAAGGAAAATAACAAATGTCATTTTCTAAATGAAGTTTCTGATGTCCAAAGACTTCACAGTGGGCATCTCCTCATCCTTGAACTCCTCCCTGCGAGTACAGAGGATTCAAATTCAAAATCTGCAAAAAACACAAATAACACAACATACATGTAGAGGTAAGAGAATGAGCAAGCAAAGCCCCATTTATTACCTCTTCTTCTGAGTTTCCATAGCTTCAAGAGCATCCTTTTTCAGTTCTTCTAACTGTGCCTTTGCAATCTTCAGCTCCAACTGTTCTTCGTATTTTGGCATCTCTTCTTTACGAATGCCAAGCCTAGGGCATTAATAAAAACATTGATGATCAATTACCTACATAAACTCTAAATCATATATCATCTGAATCACAGTGACCTGCTGAGTAAAATAGGCCACAGGTCTTTAGGATGCTAGTTTTGATCATTCACAAACGAGCAACCAACTGCTCCTCAAAAGTTAATAGAAAATTAAAAATTTAAACACTTGAAAATAGAATCAATTAACGTCTGAATACGGAAGCTTACTTCTGGTTGATCTTATCAAACTCAGCTTTAAGAAGAGCTATTCCCTTTTCGTTGTTCCTCAGCAGTGGTTTTTTTAATTCTTTCTCAACTTTATCTAATGCTGCCATCTGCAAATCCTCTATACCTTGAGAATCAATGAGGCCTCTCCTGCGCAAATAATAGATGAAAAAGAAAGGGGAGTGAAGAAGTGCTGATGCATCTTGTGCCTAAAGGACGAATAAAATGTCTGTCTATGAGAGGCATGGAACAAGAGAGGAAAACACAATTACTCAATAAAGCAATAATTACTGGTAATATGAGAAAGCAGGTTTGAAATTAAAGCACATAGCCGCTTTCTTGCACCAAACCCATTATTGAAGTTAGTAAAATTGCAACATTAGGAATCATGTTCAGATTTCAGAATTCATGGTAGGATACCGCCTCATTATTTATTTACTAATTGATAAAGAAGCATACCATCTTATTTTTGTAAATACCAAAAGCATGTTACTTGATAACTCACATAACTCATGAAATATTATACTAGCAGGTAAAAGATAAGCATTAAAATGCATACTTCACACGCATCTCCTTCAGTTTCAACAAATATGTTCGGGCATCTGGAATTTCATGTGTTTCTACTTCGATGTTGAACTTAATAATTTCAGACTCTGATAAGAGATTAGCCCTGCAAACATGGGAAATTATAACATAAGTAATTGATCAAAAAAATATGGAAACTAACCAAATAATGCAGCATGCATATCGATAAATTAAACTATGTACTGTTTGGCCATGCAATAAAATAGAGGTTACTACCTTCAGGTACATGAAAATAACATGTGATTCTTGATGAATTAAGGTAGTATAATGTGGATCAACGTAAAAGAATTACTGGGACACCAAACAAAATAAACAAGGACGGACCTATTTTCACATTATTAATAGATGGTTTACAAACTAAATATGGTCCATCTCCAGCAAGCATCAAAACGTAATGGCAAAGCACATTAATGGTAACAAGAACTAAATTTAGGAATAGCCAGCGTTCAAATGAACAGCTGAGTAGGATGTTCAATATGAATCCTGAGCCACGTGCTATCAGAGTTTAGGTCAGCCACCAAGTGCTGAACTGTTTCTCTGGTATTTACAAACTAAAAATGAACTTCATAAGAAAAAGTTAGATATCCTACTTTTGTCTAACAGACTTCATGACTTTTGCATACTCAGATACAGCAGCAGGATCTTCTGGATCTATGGTGATCTTCTCCTTTCGTAGGACACCAATTGCTGTCTCAAGCTTGTTCTTAACCTCATAAAAGATGTCCTTCAATACCTCTTCATAAGCACACAGAAAGTCAGTGTCACAGCAATGCAACAATACACAGATTCAAACAACATTGCAATAGTACAAGCCCAGTTTGATTGCCAGAAAAAATTCAACATACTATTACCAAGACAGACAGAATTATTAGGTCAGGTGACAAGACACTAAGAGGACAGTTTTGATCAGGCCTGACACGAAAAAGAATATAGCATTTCTAAAACACTAACCCATTAGGGATTTTCTGGCACAAGATTTCCCTAGTTAGTCGAAACAAATAAATGAAGTTGAAGAAAAGCTATCTGAAAGCATACACTATCAATGGAGAGACAGGTGAATTAGATACCAAGACCAAACTAAAACTCTATATTGGTACTTTTTTTTAAATAATGGAAACTTAAACTCTATATTGGTCCTGCAAACACCTATCTAGGAGCATAAAGTGTCTTAGTGTTGAACTACTTCATTGAGATAAAAAGGATACCAGATGCGTCTTACATACAACTTATAATGAGGAAAAGCATTATGCTATTAGAAAAGTAGATGAGACTTAACTCATGCAGCTAAAGGATGGTGTTGGCGGCAATACTCAATCAGAAAGCAACAATTAAGAGCAGAATATCCATACACAGCATGCACATGCATAGGCATTCTTAACAAGTTCCAAGGTAACAAGAATCCATGATGGTGTTCCTTAGTCATACTTCCACCTTATTTTAGTCTTGTTTATGCTATTAAATCTAGGTTAAAATACTGAAGTTACATTAAAAAAAATACCAACAGAATTACCACATAATGAACAAAGCAGAAAATATATTAAAGCTGATTCCTTCAAAGTTTCTGAGTTCTGATACACAGACAAGATAAATGAAAAACAAAATGAAAAAGAAACTAAGTCAGCAAAAAAAATCACGATCATCAAGTTTCAGCAAAGGTTGTCTCTTCAAGCAAGTATCAATAAAGAACATCCTGAAATACTTACGGTCTCCCTTCAGTGTAGTGGGGGCAGCAGCTTCTTTGGCAAAGGAACGAATTGGAACTGCATGCTCGGGTCGAAGAACAACCTGACCAGCGCATAGCTGCAAAACTACATTTATTAATCGGAGTAGACATCTGGACAAGGTACATATTACACAAGCATATCCAATCACATCTACATCCCAACATTTTACTGAAAAATTCTGTTTCAGACCTAGACACATCCTAACAGCTCAAAGAAGGTGTAGCCTAAATTACTCAAAAGCTAAATGACCACATAGAGCAGCAGAGGTTGTTCTCCTAACCGCCACTTCCTTATGGACGCGTGCTGTTCAAAGGAACAACATAAGTAGGCAATGGTAGGAACATCAAATTCAGCTCCTAAGTGATAATCGACAGATAGAATCTTTCCCCGAAGAAAAAACACAACAGGAGGAAAATAAAAAACATAGAAAACCAAATTTATTTCCTAAAAGCAAAAAAGAAGGTGATTAAAAACCAACCAGTAATGAAAACAACAAATATTCTTTTGAAAAGGGTTATTCAATCAATCATGCGTCAATCTCAAGAAGGCAATAACAATCTCAATGAAACCTAAAATGTGCTTAATCCTAAGGAACCACAATTATAAATCCGATTACATTTACTGTGCCAAATGCATCTCTCTTAAATCCAACTAAATTCAGTTCAACCGGTCAAAAACTACACTCCGCACACAACAAATAATGAACATTAACCCTTTAATCCGCAATCAGATCAAACAAATCATGAAACATAACCATTCGCCGGATAAAAAAAGGGGAAAAAATCGATTAGATCCAATTGTACCTGGCGAGTGGATCTGGATAGCAAGCGAGAAGCGAGTGCCATTGATGAAATTCCAAGTGAAGCGATTTCTCTATCGGAGTGTTCGTTCACCTCTTGAGGAGAAAGCTCTCTGTTTTCGTTGAGTGTGGCTTTTGATCTTGACCTAGTACTGCTTCATTTCAGCTTTCAGAGGGACGAGGGCAAAAGATATTCTACGACGTCGTTGCTCTGTTCCTACTCCTTTATTATTGTTTTCCCCCTCTATACTTTTGCCTTTCTTTCACATTTGGCACTCAACTTTGTATTCTCACACTTTTCATCCCCACTTTTGGGGTCGTGTTATTGGTGAGATGAGGAATTACTGTTTTGAGATATAGATTGGAAATTAGTTTATTCTAACATTTAGATGGATTTTTTTATTTTGAGATTAGTTAATCTCATAATTAGGTAGTATTATTTTCTCATTTTGAAGTTGGATAACAATTTCAAAATTATTATTTCGAGGATTGAAGACAGAATGATACATTTGCCCTTCTTTAATATTTTTCTCCCAAATTTTTTTAACAAAGACAAGATTAAAATGGATAAAAAAAAAGTGTTGCCAATTTATCTATTTTAAACCAAACATGTGTTTTATAGTATATATCATTTTTAATCCAATGAATTGACCAAAAATCTATAAATAAAAGTACATACACCAAATAATTTCATTATTATTATTATTACATTGGGGCTTTTGAAAACAACCTCTGTATCTCCACGAGGTAATAGTAAAGTATGTTAGATTCTACCTATCTCATATTTTACTTGTGGAATTTCTGTATGTTATTGTTGTTGTCGTTGGAAGTCCATCATTATCTATTCTAAGGTTGCTTATCAGACGGACCCGACGAATAATTTCGCTTAACAGTCGATCTATCGGATATCGATTTTAAATTTACTAATTCAATAGACAATCTATATGATATTGGTTAGTTTAGTAACAGATTATCAATTATCAAATGGTTATCAGGCGATGTAAGGGTCCTGACCAAGTAACTCGACATAGGCACGGTGGCGACAAAGAATTGATATGAATAACTTTGTCAAGGGCCAAAGTGCGGATAGAATCAATCATGCCTTGCGTGGTCAAAGTGTTGGAATGGTATAATGGTACCAAATAATGCTGGAAAGGCAATGTCAAAACATGAAATGGATGTTGACAAGGCAACATACCATTACATGGCTTGGACACTGACCTGCATTGATTGTGGACGAAGTTTGCATGCGAAAAACACCTGGTCTGATCAACTGCGGGGAAATTGAGCTGAGCTAAATTGAATCACATGCAATCAAATGTGAATAAAACGCAACAAGAAAACAAGGAATGACACGAGTGGGTTAAAATTTAACATGGCCAAAGCAAGGCAGCGACAGAACGTCGATAGTGCACAGGCATGCAGGTGGATTCTGGTGGACTTTGATGAGGCAATGACTATACAATATTTAGACATTGTATTGGAGCCAAAAACATGGAGGGAAAATGCAGCAAATGATCGAAATTCAGTCAACCAAGTCACGTGCCAAGCACATGCGGTGGTTACCTTTTTGTAACCGCTTGTGTCCAAATTTGTTGTATCTCTTGTATGCTTTTTGAATTCGAATCTGAATGTTTCTTATCAGTTGGGAATGTCAATTGAATTATACTTTAGTGGGATGATTGTTTGACAAGTGTTATACATGTGTCACAACACTATACAATGTAAAACACAAGGCTGACACATGTTCTATAAATGGACAACCTAGTGTGTTGGACGAATATAGAAACTAGGATAGAATTGTTATCCTAAGGGTGAAATAAGGAAGATTAAGTCTGGAATTTCACCAAGATACTAAGAAGAAAAAACGTGAGGATTTTGAAAAGGTACCTAAGGCAGCAATCGACTTATGATTGTGCCTTAAGTCGAAGTCGAAATCAAAGTTGGACAAAATTGTTGTTCCGACGTGTGATCCTTTGTATTGATTTTTGATTATTAATATAAAGATTGGGTTTACCCGTATGTTTATGTGTTGATTTCCTTGTTAAAGTTCTGAAAAATAATCTAAGACAGAAAACAGAAAAACGTCCTTGAACGTTAGGCAGAATAGGCTGCGAAAGGGCTGAGTTGAGTGAGACTTGACTGCTATCACATTGGGCTAACCTCTCACGAAATTTAGGTGAAGTAATTTGCCCGTGTGACAGGCGGTATAACGACAAACCTTTCATTTTTTTGGTACATTTTTTTTATGAACGCACCTTTTAAAGAGGATAATTTTGAAGCAGTAACAACAACAAATAGATAAATTTATCCATATTTTCAACTGGTTGTCCCATTTTTATTGCCCAATGAAAGCATCTTTGTCAATTTTTTGATAAATTGCTACATACTTTTCATGTACATATCCTCAGTGATTCTCTAAGTTTGGTGACTCGCTCTTTATTCTTTAAAGCAAAATAGATAATTATTGAGAAGCATATAGGTTTTCATGGTGCTACGACTTTAGCTTATAGGAGTTAGGAGTAACAAAGAAAAAAATATTTATTACTTTTATATAGGTAAAATATAAAATGAGCCTAATATACCAAGAAAAAAAACGTAAGTCTCAAAAATCTTAACGGGTTAACGATTTGCACATCAACACCAATAAGCCGTAATTGCAAAATTTTAATCTATTTCCCAAAAGTTTATGGAATAACACAAAGCCAATAAGCCAATTTTGTGGTTAGCTTATCATTATGGTTCTATTTTGAACACCTCTAATTAATTGGGTTAGTTTCAATTATACACAATAAAATAATTAGTTTACAATAACATAGTCATGTTTTATTTACATTAAAAAAGATAGCCAAAAGTCATTCGAAGTATACATTAAGTATACACTATAACTTGTCAAAAATCATAGAAACTATACACATAGAGTATAGACCTAACTATACACTCATCATACATTATAAAAAACTATACATGAAGTATACATTGATATTTAATCTCGATCAACTCAAAATCAAACTAAATCGGAAAAAAAAGTGATTTGATTTGATAGTTAGAATAAAATTGTGTATCATTAGAGGTTTGATTTGATTTTAACCAAAGTAAAATCAAAATATCAAACACATTCAATATTTATACTAATTTATGGAAACATGCGTTAGATGTTTATCTCTAATTGTTAGTTTAAATTTGTATCACAAAATAATGAATTGATAGCTATATCTCTCGAGAAAAAATTACTAGAAAATTTACACATATATTTCTCTACTACAAAATTTACACATATATTTCTCTACTACAAAATTTACACAAATATTCTCTACTAATCAACTACACAAATATAAGGAATTGCAAGAAGCAACATTTTTTTCTACTACAAAATTAAAGAAGTCCATATATAACTATTTCAACAAAACATGACTCTTGCTCTCCTCTCATAAGCACAGTGGTGGATTTAAGATTTTCTTTCAGGAGGTTCAAAAAATAAAAGTATAAATGTGTAAGTAAGTCTTTCGAATAGGGTCCCTTGAATTTTTTTTTGTTTAAACCATACTTTTATCACGTTTTTAAAATAAAAAATAAAGCTAAAAATGCTTCAAAAACATAACTGATTTTTTAAAGCAAAAATAAACTAAAACTATAGAGGAAATAACAAATGTTGTCTCAGAGATTCGAACCGTAGGCATGCAGCTTAATATTCCCGAGTTTTATCACTAAGCCATCTAATTTTATTCTTATTAAGAGGGTTCAAATTATATACATCTACAAAAATATAAAATATTTACCTTATATATATCGTGTATTTTCTTGCCAAGGATATTCAGGTGAACACCCTGGACTCAACGTGGGTCCGCCCTTGCTCATAATTCATAATCATATACATGTATCTTTTGCCCTTTTCTCATACACATTTTCAAGCTTATATTTCACTTGTTTTCGAGCTTATTTTTCATTTAATGATTGTAGCTATTATATGTCAGTAATTATCATAAAAAATATTTAGATTTTTCATTGTTACAAAGAGGATAAGTATACATTATAAATGCTTACTTTCCAATTAGTTCTAATAAGTTGAATCTCTAATTTCAAATACTAGGAAAAGGTATTTTCAATTAGATAACACAATTTTAAATATAACAAAGTTATAAAGTAACAATAATTAATAAGAATAAACGTGCAACACATTTTCAGTTGATTCCACATATTTAATCATAATTTTCTTCGATAAAATTATTTCAAACTCTCACTTTTCAAATTTTAAATGGTTCAATTGTCATATATATTGTGTAGATTTTTTCTCAATTAATGATAATGCTATTTAAGCTATGCGTCATATTTTTATTTTCTTTTAAGTTTAAAGCAAAATTGAGGAACAATAACGTATCAAATCTAATTCTTACCTTGTGAGGGTGATGTATACGTAGTCTTATTCTAATTTTGAGCTGAGAGTCTATTAGAACAATTATTTATTTCATCTCGAGGTAAAAGTAAAGTTTGTGCACACTATATCCTATCTAGGCTATTACTTCTTCCATTTTAAAATAATTAAATTGTTCCTTGGTTTGAGAAGAAGGCTAATTCCCCTGCATCCACTTGTAATCCCTCACATGAGCTTTGGTCTTGTTCACCAACAATATTCAATGTAAAAATTATTTTTGTTACAGTGCGTCTATATATTAAACTTCAAGTAGTTCATATATTTCACTAACTCAAATTTTAGGTTTTCTTTCCAGGACCATATATTGTGTAGCAACATCATCCAAATTGTTGTAGCAAAATGGATTTCTTTGCATGGACAATAGAGGGATTACAAAGGAGGAGGCCACCATGAGTATGTTCTAAATTAATTAAAATTGAGGAATTGCAGAGATGAAAGTCCACAAAAAGTGCTCAGCAGAAGAGATGTTGCATCATCTTGATATAATTATATATTATATATACATGTTCATGTCCATTTTTTTTCTACTCAGACTCCACTTATGAGACTACACTGAATATATTGTTGTTGTCATTGATTTTTGTGTTGAGACTAATAAATTGTTTTGTAGTGAGATTGAATTGTTACATGTACTATTGAATCATAGTATAACGTTTTACCCTTTTTGTTACCATTAAGCCAAATATACCGTCATTTTTTCCTCTTGTATCCAAATGAGATAAGATTAACTATATGATGTGCAGATGCAAAAGTGAGGAGGTGTGAGGGGCTGGATATAGCGGGTACGAGGAGAGGTACGTAGAGGTAGAGCCAAAAAGTATTGGAAGATGTGATTAGGCAGGACATGAAATTGTTCCTGATTATCGAAGATATGACATTAGATAAAAGGGTGTGAAGATCGTATATCAGGATAAAATTTTAGTAGGTATAGAATATTATCTTGATTTTTGAGGGGTTTATCCTCTTTTTAGTGTTGTCTTTTTATTTCACCATCACTTATTGATGACTATATTTAGATTATCACATTATTTCTTATTTTCCGTATTAGTTATTGTTTCTTACTTTCTTTATTAGTTGTGTTGTCCTCCACTATTTTTTTTTCTTTTTTATTATTCTTATATATTATAATCAAACAGAGAATTCTTCGTAAACAATCTACTATAAGTCTGTACATACCATTTCTTTTTTTCCTTTTTAATTTAAATGTCCGAATATAAATAAACTTGAATAGATAAAAATAAGTTCAGTTTTTTATTAACCATATACTATTATTTTTTTTGCGTACTTGACCCATGAGGTACGGCACGTGGAAATAATTATACAATTCTTATCACTCACGCATTTTTTACGTATAAATTATTTAATATATCCAACCTTTAATGTAAATGCTCATTTTTATTTTTGAAGAAATTAATAATAAAAGGAAAATGCTACTTGCCACTAGTACATTTATTTCATATAGACGCTTGATTTTATTTTTAAAAAATAACAATGAACAACATCCATGAGCTTAAAACATCATAGTTTATAACTAAATATTATATTTTAACTTTAGACAAAATGATAATTTATGTTGAAATACGATTTGAAGGAAATGTGACTGGGTCTGAACCTTAAGTAAAAACACATTTCTTTATGTTGAATTTGTACGATTTTTTCATATTTGATGAATGTTGTTTGAAAATCAGAGTTGTGGGAGATCAAATTGGATTTGAACCTTTAAGAACACGTCTCTTAATATCAAACCCACAAAACTTCTCTATATTCGATGGATGATTTTTGAACACTAGAGTTGGGGGAGACCTAATTGGATCTGAACATTTAGGAACACGTAGTTTGATATCAAACTTGCACAATTTATTTTTATTTGATGGATGATGATTTTTGAAAACTTGAGTTGAAAGAGATTTAATTGGACAACGTCTTTTGATGTCAAACTCGTACCATTCCTTTATATTTGTTGGATGTTGTTTGAAAATCGAGATTGAGGGAGATGTATCAATATCGAGACGTATTGTATCAAAACATTGAATGATGTATCCAAAAATTTTAAATTTTATAGAATTTTTGTAATTTGATAGGATTATGATGTAATTAGTTCTTAACAATATGAAATTTGTATAATTTTTACATTTTATTACCACTTATTAAACTGTAATTTTATTTTATTTTTCTCGTGAAATGAATCTGTATTGGATCTCGACTAAATCAAATCGCATGCTCTAGGGACCATTTAGAGAGTGACACTCTCAACTAGGGTTCGACATGGTATGGTATTTGAAAATTGTAATAGAGTAATTTTGATATTTGGATTTTAAAACATTATATGGTATGGTATGATATTTGAAAATTTTAATAGAGTAATTTTGATATTTGGATTTTAAAACATTATAGCATTACCATACCAATTTAATTCTGTATGATTTGATATGACTTCAACAATTAAAAAAAAGTCTCAATTGTAGTATCATACTAACACATTACATATATAGAAATATATGTGCTAAAATAATATACAAATAACATCTTTTACTAAGCAATTACAATTCAAATACATTGATTTTTCAATCAAATGAAGTAGTCAAATTTCAATAATCTTTATATGAATACTAGGTTGTATGTTTTTAATATTTTAATAATATATATTTGATATTTACGTAACTATATACTTTAGTATGCAATTCGATATATTGGCACATTATTTCTAAATATCATATCAAATATCAATAAAAATTAAAAATCTCATAATATCAAAATTATGATATTAAATTTTTTTTATATAATATGATAATTTTATATATATATTATATTATATCCTCCTACTTTCGAAACATAGTTTTTTTCTAACCCGAGCTCAAATCCGAACCTATGATTAAATAAATGCATGTGCAACGATATGATGGTTCAGAAAGGCTTTTAGATTGACGCCTCCACCCCCACCCACCCATCCCCCCGCGGCTCTTCTCTCCCTTCTTTTTCCTCTCTGTCATCGCCGGCCACTCAACGACGATCTCAATCATGGTAGAGATCGAAGAAGCATCCACCGGCGCCGATGAGATGTCTCCACTGTTATCGAACCCGAAAACCGACCCGATCCCGTCAACCCGGACTAAGTCTGTTAAGACCAAGGTCCCGGAGATCAAGGTCCATCTGTATAAGCAAGGGAAGGGTCCGATCGACGAATTCACGTCGTCCTTAGGTGGATTTGAGCAAGACCAGCTAGAGGTTCGTGATATTCTAGACAAATACGGGTTCAAATCGGTCTATGCATTCAAACCGGAGACTGGCCGAGGTGTTCCTATCAGATTCAATCCCCGTAACGGACGATCGATTCTAACCTATAGAGATGGATCGGAGATCCATATTGATGGAGAACCTAAGGTACAATCATCTCACACAATTCCCAATTAAGTATATGGACTGTTATTATTTGTGCTCCGTATCTGTTGTCCCATAATTTGTTTCTTTTTGGACTTTATTGCACCATTCTTTGAGTTGGATGTGATGAAATTCAGCTACATTTCTTTAGCAGTGGTGTCAGGGACAGCTTGCCCGCACCTGGTTCTTGCTGCCTCCCACCAATACAGATACTGGGTAACTCTATGCATCAAGTCTTCCATAGACTGAAAGAAATCACATACTAGTATTTTTTGACCTCCTGGTTATCATTCCACGACTAGTAGTCGCACCCTTGATAATACAATTCAGATAGGTTTTTTATTCACTTAGTAATAATTTTGTTAGCGTGATAGTTATCTAGGAATATAGGATTATAATCCATAATTTGTCATGCAATAAATATTTAATAAGCAATATGTACCGAGGGTTCTATGATTTCTGAATTTTATGTTGGTATCGTTTTCCGCTTATGCAGCCTACCAAACCATAAGTGTCTCTTTAACTCTCTGTGAACTAGGATAGAGTTTGGCCAATTTTGAAGATCTATGAATTAGGAAAACTTATCTCTTTTGAGACATATGGTAATATTGCATGAACGACACGGAGAAGATGAAATTTGGAAAAACATGATGTACTTTTGGGCAAAACATTTGGGATTGACACTAAACTCTAAAGATTGTATCATCAGTTTCTTGGCGATTTAAGTTTGGAGACAAATACAGATGATAGATCTTGAGTCTCTTGGAGGAAGTGGATTTGGCAGCAGGTGTAGGAGTTACCTGTATTTTGCACTTCGTTTTTTCCAACTGGTAAATTTTGGATAAGAGTTATTAGTTGAGGATTGAAACTTGAATTAACGGTGTGAAAAGAAGGCTCAATTGTTGTTCATTGATTGGTCGTTTGAATGGATAAGCTTATATTTTCAAGGTTTCATCTAGTTCTTTCTCTCTTTTAAAGAGCTCTTCCTCAGGCAATTTCCATTTTTTTTTGGTGAGCTTTTTGTGATCAGAGCCTTCACAATACTTAATTTTAACATCAGAACTGACACTGAGTATCTCTGAAAGGAAGCAGAAACTGCCTAGTTGAGGAAGGTTAATGTGCTGAGTTTTGCAGTTTGGCATTTCAATGTCGAAAATTGGAATATCAAAATAGCCGTGCTCTTTGTGTCGATTTGATCGTTCTGTAAACATCAGTAGAAACATGATCTGCAGTTACCCTGTTATATCTTGAATTGTTTGCAAGAGGTTTTCTTGAAATGCAGTGTGAACTTTGAACCTTGTTGAATACTTCCCTGAAACTGTTGAAAGGATATCAAATTATGTTACTGCTGGTTCTCCTGAGCGCTTTCATTTGAAAACAAAAATTGGCAAACAGGGAGAGCTTATCGTAAGATAAATAAATTCTTCTATGAATCCTATCTTTATATTAGTATCCATGTTAAGATAAATAAGGTCCACATTGGGAGGCCCTAACAATGAGAGCATGAAAGGTAACTGAAGGGAACTACTCATGGTGAATGAGATCAAATTGTCCTTTCTATATAAGCAAGTTGTATTTCTCAGTCCAAGAAAGCTGAACTAGATGTGAAAATGTCATAAAATGACTTTACCAAGGCATTCTTGTCACTAAAATGACTTTACCAAGGCGTTCTTGTCACTAAAATGACCATATTTTACATGGTTCTTCACAAAATAGGTTGTTATATGCATAGATGGATTCTAATAGTTTTTCGTCTTTGTTTATAGGACTCGTTGATCCAACCTATTACCAGGATATTGGTTGGTGTTGCAGTGATCACCCTATTGATAGTAATGGTGATGAAAGAGTCTCCAGAATGGGCCAAAAAGTTGAACATCACTGGTGGTAATATCCCACCATGGGTCCTGGCTGCTGCGGTTATTCTGTTCACGCGCATAAGGAAGAGGACCAAGGATTTCTTTGGAAAACGCCCGTGATGAACTGCTGCTTAACCACAGGCAACTAAATTTTTTCGAAATTTTTGCATGCTTTGTTTGTGCTTTATACTATAGTTTTTGGATTCACATGTTATATATATATAAGCTAATCTAATCTTATAATTCAGTCGTGTGCATGCCTTTCTTCCTCCTTTTTTTTTTTCTTGTTGGAGAATTTTTCATGATCACTGTGAATTGTCTGGCAATGACTGGATTCTAGATTGCTTTCTTGATGATGTTATACTATGAAATGTGCATTCTCCACCATGAGTGAGATGTATAAAAACAACACTTAGTCTCAAGCATCGGAAGTTTGAAGAGTTGCATCTCTTTAGAAAAGATAAAAGTTGTAATGTTAGGAACTTTTTGTCTTCTTAAGGGTACGTTCTTTGGAGACAAACCAAACAAGAATGCTTTTCCCATCTCCCTATTGAGATACAATAAATACCTAAGGTGATATTTATTTTAAGACGGAAAGAGTATAAAATTCTTGAGAAGAGCAAAATATGTAACTCAAGTAGAGATATAAATCGTTTTTGTATTGAGCTGAGAGTCTATTAGAAACAATTGTTTGTTTTATCTCGAGGTAAGAGTAAAGTTTGTGCACACTATATCCTATCTAGGCTATTACTTCTTCCATTCCAAAATAATTAAATTGTTTCTTGGTTTGAGAAGAAGGCTGTTACTGATATCCTATTTTTATCCTTGTGTTAAGTTACACTAGCCATAAGAAGGTATCAGACTTGTAATTAGTGATTGAAGAAAGGGATACAAGGCAAATAAATATCATTGACAAAAGAAAACCAACACTGTTCAAAACATCCAACTTCACTAAAAGTGTAAGACTTCTTATTTATACAACTTTTTCAAGAATACTATAACTAAGCAGTAATGCTTCTTAGACAATCAAAGTCAATATTGATAATCAAAATCAAAGACAGAAGCTGATAATGGCTCAAGCAAGTTGCTCGTCCCCTCGTGCATGTCAATATTCTGCAACTCTAGTTCCCCTGCATCCACTTGTAATCCCTCACATGAGCTTTGGTCTTGTTCACCAACAATATTCAATTTCCCTTTAGGGCGACTTTTCTTCTTCTTAATAGCACATAGAACAAAATCTCTGCAATCCTTGTCAAATTTGTCAAGTATATGCGGAGAGAGGTCGTACTCCTTCATCAACCAGTGACCATGTTCCTGTTTATACCCTTTCTTCTTATAACACATGCTCTTCTTGGATCCAATCACTGCTCTTTCGAACAGGTTTGCTTTTGTCTTCCTGTTTCCAACTGCCACCCTTATTTCCCACATTACGACTTGCTTTTCTTCTTGAGATTTGTAATGAAGAAGCGATACTGACTACAATCATCCTCATTACAAGAGGATACTCCTTGGTTCTTGTTCACCGTAAGTATCCACATGAAAAGTGATGAATCCATCAATTTTCCACCAATGAATCTCAATAAGAAAGTAAGAGCTTCTTCGTCAGTAGGACTGAATCGGAAACCCTCTTGCAAATTCTCCATTATACACTCTTTTTTTTTCTTTCTCAAAACTATAAGAATGAATGAAAAGAAGAAAGCATGGTAGCAATTTATACGGAGGTTTTCAGAAAGACGCTGCATACATAAATTTTAGGAAACTTTTTCTACATTTTATACAAACTTTTGTTTTTATTATTTACACGGTTACTTAAAAGAACTTGTTTTCCCTACTTCCACCGAGGAAGTTGTATTCTCATTTTAAGGAATTTGTTTTGTATGAAAAATGTTTTGTCCATCCAAACATGAGCGGATAAGAAAATAATTTTCAAAAAATATTTTCCTTCCTAGCAAAAACGTTGATTATAGAATGTTTGGAGAATATTCTCTTGTAAAACAAGTTCCACAAAAATGAAAAAAATGACTTCTCACCCCACCCTCGGAGCCCCACTACCTTCCATTCAGCTTCATAAATCATAATGTTGAAAATGACTTCTCACCTCACCCTCGAAGCCCCACTACCGATTCCTTTCGGCTTCAAAATGTTTTGCTAGATAACATATGAATACTCTTTGAAAATTATTATTATTTTCCCGCAAAAAAATTTGCACCAGCCGGGAATCGAACCCGGGTCTGTACCGTGGCAGGGTACTATTCTACCACTAGACCACTGGTGCTTGATGAAAAAATATATGTAATTATTTATTATTAATATTCCCTGAAATTGATACCATCAACTTATACATGTAATTATTTATGTGAAGGTTACTCGTTAACAATTCTATAAAAAAATTTACATCCACTGATCAGAATTTATTGAAAATGGACAAATATGTTTAATTTTCTCTCGTAAATATGTGTTTATACTTTGATAAAAGTGTATGGTTAAATCATTAGGAATCATAAGATTGAAATCAAATCAAATCAGGGAAATGTCGACAATAAATTGAATTGAATTTTTTAGCTTTTAATTTAAATTTTGTATTTATTCTAAAAATCTATTGAATATAAAATAATTATTAATAACTTAAAATTCAGAACTCATAAAATTCATATCTTAATTCCACTTTTGAACAAAACATTCAAATTTCAAAATATCTCGACACATGAAAACAAGAATTTGAGAAGCTTCAAAGGGCATGGACATACATATGAACATTGTTCAATTGAACCCAACCACCATTCAATAAATAATGACTTCGATTGATACTAGCATGTTCCTTTTTAATTGTTATAGGTTGGTATTTTAACTAATATTTATATTAATATAAAAAAATTAAAATTTATAGTACTTTTGGAATAGTTTTGGATATCTAAGTTTTTTATTTGAAATATGAAATTAATGTAATATAGTGTAACTTTAAAATTAGTTACATTGACTTTTAAAAAATGTAATATGATAATTAAAAGTGGACAGAGAGCGTAATAAATAAGTAATTTAGAAAATGTACTACAACACTAATATATTTAGACTTCAATGTAATATCAGATGTGGGATCTAAAAAGTGTGATGCATAAAAAAAAATTGAGAATCTATTATTACTCTAATTACTATGGGGAAATTAAGTGTATAAGAAAACATATACTAGTTAGTTAGTTAACATAGTTATAATATTTCATAATTATAATTCTCGATCTATTTTTTGGCTATAATTACGTGGCTTGGCTTTTTAATTTTGTATAATTCACACGTTTTTATACTGCAAAATTTGCATAATATAATTTATATTACTTTTGTATAATTCGGAATTTGTATAACTGTTAACACTTCTTATATTAATAATTATATAAAAATTTTGTTTTGAATTTATGCAAAAAAATAACTGAATCATAGAAATGTATTTGCGAATTATATAAACGTGTGAATTATACAAATCTATGAATTGTACAAACAAAACAATTTAAGTTGTATTACAACTCGTAAATATGCAAATTATAAGTATAGAACATATTAAATTATTTATATTGATTATTTGCGGAAGTTCCCTGTTAATATTTGGGAATACCTATAATAGTCTTCTGTTTACAAACTTTTGAATTTTTTTCCATGGGAATTTTGCCCAAAATACATCTCTAACTTCTAAAATATTCTTACTTTAGATTTAAAAAAATGAAAAAGAAAAATCTTTCAATTGAATTAATATTATTCAAAGTTCAAACGCCTATTATTGAACTCGAAATGCTTGCAACTAAAGAGAGTAAAAAAACACTGGTGAAGTCAATTTTCCAAAAAGAGGATTTATTATGAAATTTTACTTTATTTTAAAGCACCGACCAGCAGAATAAATTCTCAAATTTTAGCTCTTTTATATAGTCTTACTTATTTTATTATATATATTATGTCTACGTCCCCAAAAAAAAAAATCCACCGGTAAAAAAATAGTACTAGTAATAAAACCTTTTGTCTTCTTTTTCAGATTATTATTTTTTCTTTTTGTAATTGTTTTTCTTCTGTGAACCAAACAATAGTAAAAGTAAAAAAAAGAAAGATTTGATTCTTAGATTTCTATCATTGTTTCTTAGTATCAATATCTTATATCTTGTTGTTTATGTTTGGTGTTATTGTTTTTCTTTTAACGTAAATAATTTCTCTAATAATTTCTTTAACGTAAAATATTGGAATATGCATGAAACGTGAGGAAAAAAATTGAATTCTTTTTGCACCAATCGGATCGTAAACAACCTCTTTAAGATATTGGAATTTGCATGGAAATGTGAGGGAAAAGATATTGGAAAAAGGAATTTTGTACTAACCGATAATTGTAAACAAACTTTTATTTTATCTTATTTTTTTGTCGTAAAATATTGAAAAATATATATACATGAAATATGAGAGGAAAATCAGGATCGTAAAATATTGGAATATGCATGAAATGCGATGGAAAAAACAGGAAAAAAACTTGCACCAGCCGGGAATCGAACCCGGGTCTGTACCGTGGCAGGGTACTATTCTACCACTAGACCACTGGTGCCTCATGCAAAATCCTTCTAGAAGATTTATTATATCTAAATTCATCTTTCTTCTATTTTTTGGTATAACAATGAAAGATTTTTTCCGTTTGACCATCAAGTATTCGATATCCACTATACAGTTGGAAGTGCACCGGATTAGAGATACGAAGTACCTCGACTATATCTTTTTCATTTAGACTCGAGATATATATCTAATTAAAGTGAATGAATCTTATCTATATCATTATATATTTCTTCGTGCCATCACAGGATACCAAGTTGAAACTACATGAGAACTATATCGAATAAGGTTACCCATTAGTAACTATCTGTCACGACTTTGTAAATATTTATGGAGTATTGTTAACCAATCACCAAAAATTCATAAGTTTTGAAGCGCTTGATATGAATTTTTGAAGCGCTTGATTTAGATTGTGTGCAGAGGCGGATCCACACGGCTCAGTAAGGGTGCACATACACCCATTGATTAAAAAAAAAATCATGTATATATATGTATATTTATCTTAAAAAACTAGCAAAATGTAGGATATACTTAACAAGGAAATATCCTTGTACAATTGGTGTAAGCTAGTGATGTCACTCGAAAAGACCTAGGTTCGAGCGCATGCAGCTATTATCTATTTCATATTCTCTTATTTTGAGTTTAACTTAAAGCTTATATTGGTGTACCTAAAGTCGTCAAAACCTGAGCTGATTGTGTGAGTTTTTTACTCTTCCTACACATTAATTAATTACTTACCAAACCTTGGACATCCACATTTTAAAATGGTTAAAAAGTAGAAGAAAGAAAAACTCTTCTTTAAAATGTATATGTAAATTATGAGTCTTATTACTTATGTGCTAAGTTTGAAAGATCAAAAGCACCTCTCAACTTTTTTATTCTTCCAATGACCTTGCTTGCCATAAAGCTTTTGTTCGTACTATTTGTCTATTCATCATCAAGAAGGCACCAATAAAAGACCAGAGGAAAAGTTCCTTGTTTCCTTTGTCTTTTCTCTAACTTCTCGCTCGCAAAAATCGTAAAATGTATAAGAATAGTATTAAAGTTTGGTGTATTATTTTATAAATATGTTGAGATTAGTTGTACTATGACTATCTTTTGTTCATTATTTTGTTTGATGTATTGTGGGTATACAGTTCATCTTTTACTCATGCTTATTCATATATAATTAATTAATAGGTGACAACGTATTGCTAATATCATGATTTGTTATGTATTGCTTCTTCAATTTTTTTTAGTTGTCATGTTATTCGATGTTTTATATTAAAAACTTAGATATTTAAAAAATACTATAAAATTACAACTATAAAATTTGATTTTTTATTTATCAATATGATAAAAAGATATTTCGTAAAATATTAATCAAAGTTCTTATTATTTGACTCTAAAAAGAAAAACACAACAACTTAAAAGAAACGAAGGAAGGAGTTATAACTTAAACTGTAAATCCTATAATAAAAGAGGAATATATTTAGGGGTGTACAAAATTGAACCGAGAATCGAACCAAACTATAAATCGAGTCAAACTGGAAAAAAAAACGACTAGTAATTTGGTGTTGAAAAAAAATTCGACTATATTTATGCTGGGTTGGTTTCAACTAAAAAAATCAACCCGAGACCAAACCAACCCGATATTATATATATAATTTTAAAATTTTATTTTATACGTAAAAATACCTATTTTGATATAATCTTTACATATCTCTTATACTTTTTCATAGTTTTTATCTTTTAATATATTTATTTCATGTTTGGAAGTTAGAATTCTTAATGATCTAATAAAGATTATAGTTCATAATACATGTTGGTAATTATAATAAAGTTTAAATAAAAATCAAATTAATATAATGCAAAAAAAAATCAATTCAACACTAAGAATGAAAATAATATTGAATATTTGTTTTTTAGTTTTACATAGAGTTAGACAATTAAAATACATGATTCAATTTTACTTTCTTTTAATATTTAGTCATGTAACTAATACTTGCTAAACTTATTTTAGCATAATTTAGTACTTTAAATTATGATCAATTTCATTATGACTTATTGATTTGCAATATCTTTAACACGATTTTATTATTATTATTATTATTTTGGATCATTAATTATATAATATTTTTTGTTATTTTTTTGAGAAATAACTTAGACAGTTGCATTTTGATAGGACTAAAGAAATATTTGATGTACAAATAAATTATACGTTTGTATGAATACTTTATCGAAAAATCCAAAAAAACCCGAAAAAACTCAAAGTTGAAAAATCCGAATTTTATTTATTTGGTTTGGTTTATAAATTCAAAAATCCGACCCAAATAATTTTGTTTGATATTTAAAAAATTCGAACCAACCCGATCATGTACACCCCTAAATACATTCATTGGAAAATAAAGCCTATACAGGTTGTAGGTTTTTTATAAGCTTTTACAATCAAATCTTAAAGTAATATTCTCAGCCACTTTAAGGTACAATAATTTGTCTTACTATTGAAGAGACTAAGCAACATCCTTTACTTTTTACTACATAATTTTATATCCCATGGAATCAAATTCACCTGAAGGAGTCTTTTGGTATATGCAGATTAAGTTATATTAAATCGGATATAATAAGGTGAAAATCTATGACATCAAGCTTGAGATAAAATTTATATAATGTTTGATTGGCCATTTATATCGTCAACTAAATGTATAAATACCATCTTAAGTTTAGTCTTGAGATATCTCATTTGTACTCGCATTGGAGTACATGAGCTAATTCGGCCTCACTTCAGGCAATGCTTTCATACTCAAAGCTCGAACTCGATACATCTGAGATTAAGAGAGCAGTCCCATGTAACTGCACGACATAGACACTCAACTTCATCAACTATAGTAGAAAAAAAAAAAGAAAATTATGCCCCTTTTAAGTTCTTTATATACTTGAGCTTCACCACAAACATTTTCACCTCTCAAAGAAACCTTAAGAACCATTTTTTCCTACTTACTAGAGTATCAAGAAAGTATGGCTTACCAAAACATCAATGGTTGCATTTCTGATTCAATTGAAATTCTTGATCCAAAACCTCTTGCAGTAGTAGCTTCTGGTGTTGTTCATCCTCCTATTGTTGCATCTTTCAATGATAGAATTCGTCCACTTCTCGACTGTATAGACAAGCTCCGCCATCTCAACATCATGCAAGAAGGTATCCAGCTCCCAACGATCGTAGTAGTCGGAGATCAATCTTCTGGAAAGTCCAGTGTTCTTGAATCCCTTGCTGGGATCAGTCTTCCTAGAGGACAAGGCATTTGCACCAGGGTCCCTCTTGTTATGAGGCTGCAGAATGATCCAAACATCACAGCACCAAGTCTTCAGTTGGAGTACAATAACAAGTCACTCCCTGTTGATGAAATTGGCATTGCAGATGCTATCATTCTTGCTACTGATGAGATTGCTGGACATGGTAAAGGTATATCTAACTACCCTTTAACACTAGTAGTTAAGAAAAATGGTGTCCCTGATTTGACCATGGTGGATTTACCTGGTATTACTAGAGTTGCTGTACAAGGTCAACCTGAAGACATTTATGAGCAAATTTACGATATTATTATGAAATATATTGTCCCTGAGGAAAGCATAATCTTGAATGTTTTGTCAGCTACTGTTGATTTCCCTACTTGCGAGTCTATTAGAATGTCTCAGAAAGTGGACAAGACAGGGGAAAGGACTCTGGCTGTTGTGACAAAAGCTGATAAAGCCCCTGAAGGGCTGCTTGAAAAGGTTACCGCGGATGAAGTGAATATAGGGCTTGGCTATGTTTGTGTGAGGAATAGAATTGGGAATGAGTCTTATGAAGAAGCAAGGAGTGATGAGGAAAGGCTTTTTTCAACTCATCCACTTCTGTCGAAGATTGATAAATCGATGGTTAGTGTTCCTGTTTTGGCACAAAAGCTGGTGCGTATTCAAGCAAGCATCATTTCAAAATGCTTGCCTGAAATTGTGAGGAAGATCAATGATAGACTTGCTGCCAATCTTGCTGAACTCAACAGGCTTCCTCAACACCTAACTTCTGTAGCGGAAGCACTAACGGCATTTATGCGCATTCTGAGTTCATCAAAGGATTCATTGAAGAAAATTCTATTAAGTGGGGAGTTTGATGAGTATCCTAATGAAAAAGAAATGCACTCTGCAGCTAGAATTGTTGAAATGCTTAACCAATACTCTAATGAGCTGCATACCAAGAATTTTGAGAAAGTGGATGAATTCTTGATGGAAGAGATCATGGTTTTACAGGAATCAAAAGGGATTGGATTGCCAAACTTCCTTCCTCGAGGTGTTTTCCTCAATGTTTTGCAGAGAAAAGTGAAGGAAATTGCTGCCTCTCCAGAGGATTTTGTGGGGAAACTGTGGAATTACTTAGAGCGAGTTGTAATCATAGTTTTAATGCATCATTGTGAGAACTATCCGCAGCTTCAGTCTTCTACTAGAAGAGCAGCCCAAAACTTGATTGCCAAGAAAAAGAATGAATCAGTTGATTGGGTAAGGGAAATCATCGGGATGGAAAAGCTGACTGATTACACTTGTAATCCTGACTATTTAACTACTTATAGTAAGTTCATGGCTCAACAAAACACGTTCATGGAGATTATGAATGATCATGGGAAGTACTCCATGATAAACCTTGAAGGGGTAGGAGTAATCGACGTTGGTCATTTGAGGAAGCATCTAGATGTGGTGCAACAGGCTTTCGATTTGAAGATGAGAATGATGGCCTACTGGAAAATTGTGCTAATGAGGCTGGTGGATTCTATGGCCTTACACATAATGTTCAGCATACGAAACATGATTAACAAGGAGATGGAAAACGAGATCATACAGGATCTGATGGCACCACATGGTGGTGGAATTGAAAGAATGCTTGACGAGTCACCTTTGGTTGCTGAGAAACGCAATAGGCTCAAAAAGAGTGTCAAGCTTCTCAAGGAGTCCAAAGAGGTGGTGGCCAATATCATGGACAGGATTTCACTTCACGATGATAATGAAAGGGACTAAGGTTAATATGTGATACTAATGAGCAGGGCACTCTATTTCCATTCAGCCAATGTTCCTAATATCCTGTTTATCTCCTAATATCAAACTACCAAGTACTATGTTTTGGTTTTACAATATATCTTTGCCCCTGCTTGTATGTAATTTTCGTATTTCTTGCTATTAGCTAAATGCAAATCAAGTTTATTTGTACGAACTTAATACTTTTTTGTTTCTGTTTTCTGAAGGGTTCTTTTACATATTTACCAATATCCACCCCTTTCACCCTTTCCTATAGAAAATGGAGCTATTTTTTGTGAAAGTTTTTAACGAGGACAATAAACCGAAGTTCTAAGAACAATGAAACTTAGTCACTAGTGTTGTTATTGAAGGAAAAGCAACAAGAAAAACAAAAAGAATCCAGAAGTCCAAAAATTTTGGTTGTTTCAGAAGCACCAGGAAGATCAAATCAAACAGAATGTACCGATGGAATGGAAGACATTTGCAAAAGGGATTACATAAAAAAATGATGAAGAATTACTCAGTAAACTACCCAAAGATCCCTTGAGCAAAATTCTAGGCAAATAAAACATCTCAATGAAAAGTAAGAATAATGATCATAATTACTACTTCTAATGCATAAAAGGATGTATGAAGTAAAATATATATGAAACTCCAAAGCAAATATTGACCAAAAATCATTGACAAAAGAAAACCAAGACTGTCCAAAACACCCAACTTCACTAAAATTTCAAGAATTCTAATTTATACAACTTTTTCAAGAATACTATAACTAAGCAGTAATGCTTCTTAGACAATCAAAGTCAATATTGATAATCAAAATCAAAGACAGGAGCTGATAATGGCTCAAGCAAGTTGCTCGTCCCCTCGTGCATGTCAATATTCTGCAACTCTAGTTCCCCTGCATCCACTTGTAATCCCTCACATGAGCTTTGGTCTTGTTCACCAACAATATTCAATTTCCCTTTAGGGCGACTTTTCTTCTTCTTAATAGCACATAGAACAAAATCTCTGCAATCCTTGTCAAATTTGTCAAGTATATGCGGAGAGAGGTCGTACTCCTTCATCAACCAGTGACCATGTTCCTGTTTATACCCTTTCTTCTTATAACACATGCTCTTCTTGGATCCAATCACTGCTCTTTCGAACAGGTTTGCTTTTGTCTTCCTGTTTCCAACTGCCACCCTTATTTCCCACATTACGACTTGCTTTTCTTCTTGAGATTTGTAATGAAGAAGCGATACTGACTACAATCATCCTCATTACAAGAGGATACTCCTTGGTTCTTGTTCACCGTAAGTATCCACATGAAAAGTGATGAATCCATCAATTTTCCACCAATGAATCTCAATAAGAAAGTGAGAGCTTCTTCATCAGTAGGACTGAATCGGAAACCCTCTTCCAAATTCTCCATTATACACTAATCTCAAATTCTCTTTCTGTTTTTTTTTTCTTTCTCAAATTGTAGAAAAGAAGAAAACAGAGTTGGGATTTTATACAGAGAAGCGAAGTTGTAAGTAAAATTTTTATGGAAACTTTCTACACGTTTTCTATTAACAGAAAAAACATATTTGGAAACTTTTGTTGTAATATTTTATGGAAATTTTTATACCAAAAAAAAGTGAAAGAATTTGGAAAGTTTTTTTTTTCTTTTTTTTGGAAGGTTGAGAACTCCAGTTTTAAGTTTATTATTTTGAAAATAATAATTTTTAGTATATGGTGTTAGTGACAAAAAAATAATGAAATATCATTTAGAAAACAAAACATAGTTAATCATAGTTTTGTTCAATGTGATTCTTTCAAAATTCATGCTTTTCAAAATTAAAATTGTTTATAATCATTGTGTACTTTTTTTTTAATTGATACTACTGTCTAAGCTATCTGTCATATGTTTTAATTATTTTAATTTCAGATTTTGAGTAATAAAATTACTGATACAATAACTTATCAAATGTAATTCACACCTTATGAGGGTGATGCGTACATAGTTTTATCCTAATCTTGTAAAGGTAGATATGTTGTTACCAATAGATCGCCGGCTCAAGTAAAACATGTCGAAATCAGTGAATAAAAGGAAATACCATAGTGACAGAACTCATTAGGACAGTGGAGAAAAGAACAGTAGCAATAACAAATAATACAATAGTCAAAACAATGAAAACACAAAGTAATAGTATGATTGAAGAATAAAAGAATGCATGAACATCAATGATGATACTAATATCGAAAACTAGACCATGATCAACTATTTACTAACCTTCTATTCTAATCCACAATTTCTATATTCTCCTATACATTGTCATGTCCTCGATTCGTAAGTTGCATGTCATATCATGTTTAATTACGTCTCCTCAATACTTCTCCTAAGATACACTACAACCAACTTTTGTCACTCATCACCATCCTTAATTGTGCATTTCCTCTTCACATATACAAACCATCTCAATCTCATCTTGTTCTCCACAGAGGTTACTCACACCTTGTCTCCAATATCTATGTTGCTAATCTTCTCTCTTGGTATTTTCACACATCTATCTCAACATTTTCAATCTATGTTACTTGCATCTTTTGTTTGAATGTGAGAGTTCTTGACCATCAACACTCCACTCTATACAACACATCTAAGTTTTTGTAACACATTTTTATCATACAATACATTAGACGTGAGCATTCATTTTATCCGCTCTGCTCCCACACAATGTACAATATCATCATCGTTAATGCTTAAATACTTTTACCGTGGTAGAATTCTATTTTGTACATATTTTTCTTGTTTTTATGGATACCATACGATCAATAATAACAAAATATTATTTCCCTACAAAATAATTATCACATTTCTTTTACAGAGACATGTACATTAGAAGTTTATTATTTAACACAACTTATTACAAAGATATAAATGATGAAAGAGTCCAATTATGAAATCAAAACCAAATCAACCACAAAGCTTCTTCCTCAATTGACCCTCTCCGATGCTCTCTGTTCGAGACGTTACTTCATACCCTTTTTCTGCCCTAATAAAAAGTCACAAAAATTAAACATTGTAATGTGTACAGAATTGTTAAGAAGCAATGAAAACTTGAAATTAGTAAAATTCCATGAACAAAAGACGGATACAATCACTCGCACAAATGAAAGGAAATTCCAAATCTTGTTCAACTTTAAACTAGAACAAGGATGTATATTTGTCGTACTACAAATTGTTGCTGTCGCTGCAGAGCTAACAGGAAGTAATATCTTCTTCATTTGATTGTTCACAAGGACAAACAAACAAAATCTATGTCATAACGAGGAGAACACACTTAAACAGATGGGGCACAAACTTGCCTGTTGCGGCTGCTGAAAAGAACAAGGTAGACGGGATCTTGAGATGAAAGATTGAAAAGCTGAAGAGCTATATAGGCACATGTGCTGATGCTGAGGAAATCAACACAAAGCACGAATTAGATATAATTATGGTCCAAAAACAAATTGTTGTAACATATCATATAAATATAGCCGGAAAAAGTGCCATCAGTTTTTGAGGGACCAGAAAATTGCCGGCATGAGAAAAAGAAACACAATAGAAAATAATGAAGTCGTCCTTTACAGACATATAGTTGAAGGAATATAAAGTCTAGGAAATACTAACTAGATTGAACTATGGTTATTCATGATGGAATATTAACTCATGTTTAGGAGAACTCTAAAAACTTAAAGCTTAATGCATGGAAGAAGGTAATAATGCAGATTAGTTATTAATGAAGTTGTTGCCATAGGCAAAGGCTGAAATATTAATTGACTTCTTGCCAAACAAGCAAGATCTTTTAAGTTATTTCGACAAATTCACAGAACCTCTTCTCATTCAGAATCACATTAAGGCATGCAAACACATATATATATGAACTCCTCCTCATTCCATTACATATGAATGAGAGTTCATATTTTGCTTTCACCTACATAGAGCAACAAATAAGACGATGTACTGATGAAGCTAACTTCAAACTGATACTCCCTCTGCTCCAATGTATATGACACATTTTTCTTTCTAGTTTGCCCAAAAAGAATTGACATATTTCCTTAATTGGCAAATATTTAATGACACTATCTACATTTTACCCATGTTGGATCCTGTTTATTTGACAAAAATTCCAATAGGTGTACACGACTTCTATTTAAAAAATTATTTCTTTTAGAGAGTAGTTTTGAAAGATTGCAAAATATTTCCATATTTCTAAAACTCCATGTCCAGTCAAACTACATCGTATAAAATGGAATGGAGGAGTACAATTTATGCATTATCCAAAAAAAACATGTACCTGCCAGAACAAATTATAAGTATTATCCATAAAGCTGCACTCAGCCAACTTGATTCCTTATAAGCAACCCAAACCTGAAAAAACAGTGCAACTCATCTAAGATAAATAATCACATGAAAAGTCCTAACTGATGATTTTGACACCTAATGCAGCAACTGGCTCTAGCCATATATCGAATTTTACAAACTTTGGACTTCCTAAAGCAAAGGTAGATAAATAGAGGGGAATTTCCCAAAAAAAAATTATTTTAAAAAAAGGCAGATGAACAGTGAAAAGCTTACCGAGAGAGCCACAACACCAACATAGAAATCAATCACTGTTGCTATCACCCACCTGCACATAAATTGACTTCTTAAATTGCATGTCAAAGTAAGACTTATACCAAGCAGAAAATTATAATCGGCTGATGTAAGAGGATGCATATGTATTACTTCTGCACAAACTCATGAAGTTTGTTTTCCAGAACAACTTCTAAACAAATTTGCAAATGATAGACCGCAGCCCCTTGGACAAAGAAGAAGACAATTTTCTAGGGTTGCACGACATCAACCAGAGTAGAGAGAGGAAATGCTGATAAGTTTCATGAATCTAGGCCCTAAGAATGACCTGTACATAGTGAATCCATTTAGAGGAAGAAAGAGCTTATTTTAGTTAGACTTTGCAAACCAAAGAAGAGGATAATTAATACAAAAATTCCGATTGAAATTTAGCATCAGAGAAATAGAGTTCGAAATACCATAGATACCATATTATCCGACATATGTCACACTGAAGGTAGTATCATGTTACATAGGGAAAAGTTATAAAGCTCACCATAGATCAGTCTAATCATATGTTATAATATTTAAAGTTAACACGGTAAGAAACAAATAAGGATTAAACGATTAACATGAGGTAAGAAATCATCAATAGTCCTTGTTCATGAAAAATGAGAGAGGCAATATTATTAATAGAAATTTTATACATTCTGAGAGCACAAGTCATTTTCAGTAACCTCATCCCAACCTTCGAATCACTGTAGTGCAGATATTCTCTCATTTAGGAACTCATTCCAGGAAGACATATATACTTCCTTAAATAAATAAAATGCTGATATGACATTGAATAAATGAAAAGGGAGTTTTCCTCCACAATAGCACAAAAACTTCCAGTTACGAGAGGTTTATGCTACTTCCCCATAAAGTGCATCAATTTAGAAAGCAGCAGAGCGGAGATCTAATTATAGTTCAAACAAGAAAACAAACAAAACTTTCAAGCACCGACAAAGTTCTCCGCCAATGCTGCTATCCTCAAAATCGGTAGCAAAGTCTCCATTTAACCAGAAAAAAACAAGGTTGATGGTATCTGTTTTAAATAGGAATAAATAAACAAACAAATAACTTACGGAGTAAAAACATCTCTGCGAAATGGAGAACCATCAGTTACAATGGTGTAAATCAATGTCCCTAGCATCAGACAGCCCAAAGCAGGAAATAGAATTCTTGCAGTTAAAAGAGAACATTTCTTCTGTTGTTCTGTTTCAGTCCTAAATCACAACATCTCATCAGATCATTATAAGTTAAGGTCATTTTCACAAAGAAAACTAACAAAATATAGGTGCCACTAATACAACATTGATGAGGAAAGCTTCAAACTCCATGAACACTTGCATATTATATTTTTTAAAGGAACACTCTATCAGTTACAGCTTTGTATAATTATTTTCGGCAAAGAGTAGGTTATCAATACATGTCATGACTATATGACCTGATAACGTAGTACACAGCAGGGCTTGTACAAAAGAAACAACCACAACAAGGGTAACTAGAAAACACAGTATGAAATGAATGATCCAACTTGCAGTTAGAAGCACCATTGTAATTCCACTAAAAGATCTTGGATGACTGATATATAAAAGAAGCCAATATTCTTAAGAAGTGGTATACATAATAGTACTTTGATTTCGGAAACTACATATGACATACTAAGTACTGAGAAAGACAACACTCGTCACTAAATAACAAAACGAATCACAAATTTTTCATCTCTTTAGTATATTGCTGATAAGATACTTGTATTTTTTATTGTTGAGAATACTTGATTTTAGTTTCTTTTCCCAATATGTGAATAATTAAACGACTCAAATAACATTAAAGTCACAGTTACCTTTTATCTAACTCTACTAACAAAATGGAAGATGTATCTAACAAATAAACCAGGCACATATTTAAAGTATTCAACTGGCAATTCCTCCTGCACAAATGGAGGATGCAACATTTCGTTGACTAATCTGTTTTCTCCCTATGATTGAAAACTTCATTTTTCCAAGATGGGGATGAGGCATTTGAACACTATTCTTGTCCAAGACAAATGCCAAAGTTTGATAAACCCAAGTGTGATATTTACATTCTTTGACTTTACCTCTATAAGTATATGATCAATAAAGAGTAAAACAATGAACAATGAACATAAATATGCCAGACCCAGTACAAGCTATGTTTCCACCATTGTCTTGACCTGTGAAGAGATGTAATTTCATTTCTTTTATTCTGAGAACCACATTTTTCTAGATATTTTCACTACATGTCTACTCTGAACAAAACAACAGGCATGATACGCAACTGAAGCAAAAACAACAAGAGTAGCTCTTGTTAACAACAGTTATATATTACATTTGCAAATATATTCTCCAACCAAACACCAAACTTGTGCATGATATTTCAGTTTCACGAGTATCCTCAAACAGTTGGACATGCATACATGAAAATATATGAACTAAATATCATTTCCAATTGAACTCTCTTTTTCTTTTTCTGGTCTCCAAAGAGAAATAAAAACAGAAACTATGAAGGAAAAAAGAACTTTGTGCAAATATCTACTCACTTTTCCTGACGTCGTAATAGGACAAAGTAAATTGGATCCTGTAAAGATTCCTGAGTTGAAAGCTTAAGAAATTGCAACACGATGTAGCCACATGTAGCAATGCTGTAAAGGGAGTAGAGAGAATGTTATCACCATCCCTGAATATATAATCACAAACTGGCAATTTATGCATGATATTGATTGAACTTTGTAGGGGCAATGACAACATGGCCTTCTGATGACATGCAAGGATAATACAAACTGAAAAGGAAGACAGTCATCAACACTGGAATGCAAGAAAATTTGTATCCTATGCAATACAAGTTGCCAAAAGACATCAAGGTAAATGTGCAGTCATACAAAATTGAATATATGTTGAAACAAAGGGTGCAGTTGCACACATAGAGGATATAGTAAGAGAAAGTCATCTTTGATAGACCTAAAATACATCAAATATACACCAGTTAACTGGCGTAACATGGTGATTGAAGGTGCTGAAGGGGATGAGAAAGGCCTAAATCACATGGAGGAGGTTGTCTGAAAAGACCTAAAAAATCTAGGAATCATTGCAAATCTGAAAAAGTAACATGGAAGAAAAGATCCAAATCAATAAGACCAACTAGTGTGCATTGACGCTTAATTTATGCTTTTGCACAAATATTAGATTCATAAGTGTGACATTTAGAGATTTTCTTGAACTTTGCCTTACAAGACAAACTTCTAGATAGTATTGGAATGATGTGGGCCCAAATAGCAAGAAATATGTAGAGAATTCAAATCGCGGACCTAGTTCTGCTTGATGTATAGTTGATTGATTGACTGGGTATATCATCAAGGAAGTTATCTATATACGAAGGGAATTCATAGCAGCGAACACAAGATATAAATAATTGGGAACATCAATCCTAAGACTGTAATGCCCATGGGTGAAGACAAAAAACAGTGTATGTCAACAGATAGAGACCTATTCAACCTGAGAATTTAGTCATATAAGAGATGCTAAGAGAAAGCTTAAAGAACAGTCATCATCTGAAACTAAAAGTACATCAAAGTTGTTCTATATACAGGAATAGGGGTGGCATACCTTCCCAAACATACTAGCAAGACCACCCAAAGTATTGCAGTAATCCAGTTTGATTCCTTGTAGACAACCCAAGACTGAAAACACCACACCAAAACATGAGAGCATTGCTTTTGCGGTTCTGCTCTTAGATGTTAAGAGCAGAGAAACATAGTAACATGTGATGCATTCTGGCCAATGTCTTGGAATAAAAATATTGTTTACAATGCAGTTAAAACCCTTGCACAAATGTCTGAGAATCTTAACCTTTATAACATTTATAGCTCTAACTCCTATACCATTTATATCTCTGACATCTAACATAGTAGGTGCGCCAAATTAAACATGTTCTCCTCATTATTTAATGCTAGTGAAACTGTAGAAAAATAAAATGCAATTGACTTTAGAATAAAGGTTCACATATGAAACATTTTGAAGCATTAAATTAATCATGGCATACCCATATAACAAATATGTGGATGTAGAAATCTATCAGGGTAGCTGCCATCCACCTGCAAGATTCATCCCACTCATTTCAGATTGTCTGGAAAGCAGATGGAACTGAACTATTTATTTTTTTGACAAGGTAAGTGGTATTAATAACAACATCAAGAATACAGATGGGACTAAACTGTTTTTCAAATCAAAATCTCAATTTCAAGTTAGTTCCTTTTTCTTAACCGTTTTCAAAAGAAATATTACTCCTCTGTCGGAGTACAAGGGTCAGAAATCTTATTTTGAGTATGAATTTGGGTATAGATTCTTCATTTTTTTAAAAATAGAACTGTTCTATTCGTAAACTACATGAAAAGCAGTGCAAATCAACATAGCTAATGATTCAAAATATTCAAACGAAGTTTGAGAAAGTTGAAATAAAAAAAGTGTTGGACTCTCCAAACAGTAACAACTTCACAATAAAATGAGAATGAGGGACTACTATAAGATAACTAAACACATAATTAATTAAAAAAAGTCACTCCCTCGGTTTCAATTTGCTTGTCCTGTTTTAACTTGGTACCAAGTTGAAGGAAGGAAAAGGAACTTCTGAACTAAAGATTTGTCAAATAAATCAAAATACATTTTAATCTTGCGGTCTTAAAGAAGTCTCGTGCAAAGTTAGAATTAAAGAATTGCTAAAAAGGAAAAGGAGCATTCCTGTATAAACGAACGAAAAGAGAAAGTATGACAAATAAATTGAAATCCAGAGAGTGTCTTATTTCTAGCAGCTTGAACTTTTACACCTTGTTTGGATGGTTGTTACCCATCGTATTATATTGTTAATTTAAATACAATGTTCATTTTGATCGTTACTTAAATTCTATTGTATGATATTGTAACAATTAAAAATCTCATTTTATGTAACCACTAATTTGGTGTGATCGTGTCATCCCTTTAATATTTTCTTCTCTTTTTGTCTTTATATGTTATTTAATAATCTTATTCTACATTTTTCATATTAGCACACTTTTCTTGTAAGTTTATAACTCAAATTCCTGAAGTGTGACATTAGAACAATACAATCTATCCAAACATTATATTCATTAAAAAGATACAGTATAACACGAAACAATGCTTAAAATCATCCAAACAGTCTTAGTAAAGGTGAGGAGAAAGAAATCCAGGTTTAGGCGTTCAAAATATAAAAATGTAACTAAAAGTGATCCTTTTTTGAATAATTTAAGCATTTAGATAGGGCTTTTGACTTTCTATATCCATAATTCAACAAATTTTGGTACTGATAAAGATTCAAACCCCAATTCATCCAAACAGGAGCATTAATAATCCAAAAAAAAATGAAATTCAAGGTAGGATTAGTATGACAGAGAGAGAGAGAGAAAAGGATAATACGGGGTAAGGAGTTCTATGCGGAAAGGAAGGCCATCAGTGGCGACGGTGTATATTACGGTGGCTGTAATCAAACATCCCAACACAGAGAAGAGACTCTTCAATGCAATTGCTAAAGTTGCTGCCATTTTTGAGTATTCGGTCTTCGTCTTCGAGTGTTGCAGAAGAGAGAAAGGAAGCGTACTGAAAAGGGGAGAAAATGTGAGAAGGCCATTGCTCCACGTCCACTGAATTTTTGTGTCACTTTCTCAAACTTCAAAATCTCTTGTAATTGTAATTCTAATGAAATCCAAACAAAACATAATATGCGGGGCGGGAGATGAATTTTTTCGGGTTAATTTTCAACCCGATCCGATCCATTATCAGCCTTAAATGGGTGGGGAAATTTAAAGGGAAACTTTCATAAATATACTATAATAAAAAAAATATTTACTATTTATAACAATAACATTTTTTTTTTACTTGATCACGTTTGATTTATTTATAATATAAGTTTAATACATATAACAAAAGATAATTTATTATTCACATATAGTACAAATTTTAATGATGGATAATATATTTATCACACATTTTAATACACCTATAATACAATGTGACAATCTTTTACCAAACAAACATAATATGTTTCAAAAACAATTATAATTCAAATATATTGAATACATAATTCACTTTTAATACATATTACAGATGTATTACAATATTGCTATAAATGGTAATAAACAAAAAGTATCGCTAAAATTAGTAATTATTTTTAAAATGTATTAATTTATGTAATTTTTCTAAAGGTTCGGTCGGATTTGATATGTTATTAACGAGTTAGTTATTGTTAACGTTATTCTTTCATAAAAAATATTTTTGATAATGTAAATACATTGATCTTTGTAGCGAATAAAATATAAAAATGAGATTGATTCGAGTATATGAAAAGAAGATTGTTAGAAAATATGAAAAGCTTACTAGGATAGTAAATTAATGAATCAAAATTAGTATAAACTGTGTAAGTAGGCATCAAGTGGAGACTAATTTTCTTCAAGATTATAGGGTGATTATTTAATATAAAATTATATGTTATTCTAATTTTTTATATAACACAAATTGCAACAAATATATATAATGCATATTAACGAATAATTTAAATAAAAGTAAAATCATTGATAAATACAATTACATAAGGGTAAAACTTTCGTACCTAGTGTTTACATAAATATTTAATTTTCGAAATTATTGCGCAAACTCCTATAAATGTTCTATTAATGATTATGACATTCAAAATGAGCAACATTTTGTCCTTTTTTTTTTTTATGTATAGCTAAAAATTGTTTAAATGAACAATTTCATCTTGTATTCAATTATTTTGTATACTAATTTAATTTGAATGAAAATAGTAACTTAATAATACTAAATTTTTAGATGTTATATTATATTAGAAAATAATACACATAATAAAGACTTAATTTATGATATAAATAAAAATAATTTTAAATTAATCAAAAAGTGAAGAGATACGTGAACAGTAATTCTCGAAATTATTCAGCTCTCTACAAATGAAAGAATAAAAAGTATTATAAAGATGGATTGGAGAAGACATTCTTTATTTCGCCCTCTAAATAATACACACTATTTCTGTGCATGTAGAAAGCAAAACAATTTTTGAGGGGCATGCAACTAATAGTTACTACTTACCAAGTATTTTAGAATTTATTTCATTTCAATTTTCTTCAACAAAGAAAATGAATAAATCTCTGAAACTATAAAAAATAAATTCATTTCGAAAATTTATGGCAATGAAGCACAGTAGCAGTTACGAGTCCAACACATTATTTATACGTAGATGTAGAAAAATACAGCTCTTTCAGATTATACAATAAAACCAACCACCCAATGGAGAAAATAAAAAAAGATGCACAGTTATAATCTCTGTCAAAGCCAACTGCAATACTAAGTGAAATCCTTCTGAGTTTCTCTACCTTCCAGTAACTGAAATGTAACAAAAGATGCTTCTCTTCCCAAAACAACACTGAAGAAATCAAATAGTAGTATATAATAGTGGGTACAAAAGAATGGCTATGGCCGGAGAGTTATGATACGGTTGCAGAAATAATACACAACAACATGGATCAAGTATGGCACTCGATGGAATTACTATATCCGCCTTAGCATGCACAGCCACCTCTTTGTTCAGTCTCTGAAACTGCCTCTGGAATGCCTTGGAAGTATCTGCAAAACAGAACAAAGATGCTGTTCAGTATATACGGTTCATACGTCAGAGTTACTTAAGATTTGAGCTCCCACAGAATACCACAAAGGCTAAACATAAACAAAACATTAAGATGTACTATTATCTATGAAAAAATTGATGCTGCTCCCTCACTTCTTTCTAATCCGTTGAGCCAGCATAATCAACTCTTGAGATATCACGTGATCGTCTCTATTAGACAGTATCAGATTTTTAGGCAGGTAAATTAGTGACACCAAACAAAGTCACTACTAAGTTAGACCTCCCAAACCAACATAAGGTCACACACAAAATCGGTTGAGCATATCTAGTTGTCAACCCTACTTTTTGAGTCAATCATCAAAAGTCAACCTGTCACCCCAAGATCAAAATCTAGACAACAAGTTCTCAAAATTTACCAAAATGCATGATAAAATAAGATTCAAAAAAGCTAACAAACTTCAAATTGAATAGGGCTAAAAGTGTTTCACTTCATCTAGTAGAATAAGGTTCATATGCCTGTCTAAGATCAAGAAAAAGACAGAAATAATGTAAGATCATTACAGATAAAAAACGGATAAATGGATTTATATCCCCGTTGCTTTCATCAGCATTAACTCAAGGACTGTAGCATTCAACTAGAAATAAAGCTTGAAAACATCAAAAAACATTTATGAGACTATTGTTTTGCAACCGGCACCTCCTTTGCAAAAGCATTCTACCCTAACTAGTAGGTCCTGAAATATATCACTCGATCAATCAACATAACCCTTATCCCAAATTAGTAGGCATTGCTGATGTGTATCTTCTACATTCATTCCACTTGTTAGCCCTATTTCATTCTTGGGGAAATGGTCAAAAATACCCCTCTACTTTCATTTATTAGTTAAGTTTTTCACTAGTTACACTATAGGGACAAATATGTCTCTGCCGTTACCGAAGTATGAAAAAATATCCCTCTTTTTAATGGTTGTCCACATGGCCTGACATTTGAGTGAGGTGGATGCCACCTCACCACCAGATTTTAATTGTTTTTCCTTTTCTTCTTTTTCTTTTTTCCTTCTCTTTCTTCTTCACAAACTTTTTTTCTTCTCTTTTTCCAATTGCATCCATCACTTTCCTATAGCTATATCTCAATGGCATCTTTCCCAGTAACGCGTGAAACTCATCATTTCCTCGGTGCTCTATTTCTTCTCCCTGGAGCTCCGATTTTATCTCTGTTCCCTAAAGGCTAAAACACCACAGCCCTTCTTCAATACTTCACCAAATTTCCATATCCAATAACAGTAAAAGCACCATTACCATTTCCCCCGAATAGTCATTACTTTTGCTCATAAATGAAAGGAAAATTTCTTTCTGTAGCGTCTATAAGGATGGCCATCTGTGTGTTCATTTTATTTTTCTTTGATATCTATTTTTCAGAGAATTGAACTTCATACTTCCATTGCCATATACACGAGTTTTGGAGTTTTAGAAATATTCCTATCCTGAAGATACCATTTTTAGATTTTATTTTATTATTTTCTTGATAAATGAGAAATCCATCTGTGACCCGCCCTTTGGACCACTTACCGCCTTCTAAACTCAGTGGGCAATGGGCCCGCCACTTTACCCTTCTCCACTTAAATACCGGGCTTCACTTTGCATGATGTAGGGCTTGAACCTGTGACCCAAGCTACAAATCCTCCACCTTTTGCCACTCGAGCTAGGCCCTGGGGGCTGTACCATTTTTAGATTTTATTTCATAATAGTTGTGTTTGATGCATATGTATCTATCAATGAACCTTCCTTTTCTTTTTTTTCCTGATTTTTAATTTATTGGGTTAATGGATTTTTGTTTACAGAGAGAACGAGGTTCTTATGAATGAGGAAAAAGGGAATTGGTGAGTTTTATGGGTTATTGGGGAAGATGCTATTGAGGTATAGCTAAGGGAATTTGCTGGAAGCCATTGGAAAAAAGAGGGGAAAAAAGTTTGTGAAGAAGAAAAGTAAGAAAGAGAAAAGGAATAGGAAAAGAAAAGGAAAAAGAATGAAAATTTGGCGGTGAGGTGGCATGCCATGCGGCGTTGAGGTATGTGGACAACCGTTAAAAAGAGGGGTATTTTTGCATACTTCGGTGGAAATATTTGGCCCTACAGTATAACCAAGAACAAACTTATAGATGAAAGAAGAGGGGCAAAATTGTCTTTTAGGTAAATTAGGAACTTCCTAAAATTAGAGATTCATCAAATTCTCACACTTATACCTATCGAAGCCTAATGTATATTTTATCAAAAAGAAAGAGTATTTATCAAAAAACAATTTGGAGAATACACTTGACCTTCAATCTCATCGTCGTCGATTGTACAAGGGTTTCCAAAGAGGTTTATGATACTTTGAACTCGGTGTTTTTAAAAGCAAAAAATTCAATCATATGAAAGATTCATTGAACTTGAACTGAAAAGTGAGAAGTGAAACGCATCACCAAAATGTAATCAAGAAAACTAACTTTAGCATCTCGTATACAATAATGTGGATATAATCCAACTATCCAAAATTGAGACTCAAGGATCATGTCACTTCTCAAAATTGAGACTCAAGGAGCATGTCACTTCTCATTTGGATAACTTTGTGCATCATAAATTTAAGCACACACTTCTCTGAAGTGCATTGTTTTACTTGTGAAACAATAAACAGTTGCTTCGCATCGTCTCATTGCTTTAAGTGACAAAAGCAGGGGCTTTACTGACAGCCTAAGTATTTAATTCAGCGACTAAGCTTTTGGTTTGGAAGCTCAGATCCTTTCCCATGGAACCCATACATTGGTCAGTCCTTTTGCACAATTATCTTCTCTCTACTTACTGTAATGCTCTGAGCTTCTCTTTACTCGTCCCATTGAGCCACTTTAAGCTTTTTTTCTCTCAACCCAGCCCACGAAGTTGCTCTATGCTTCTCTTTCACAAATTCAGCCCATAGAATCACTAACATTGCTCCAACCCAATGTTAGCTTGTTGAACCTGTTAGACTAAGTGAGAGTCCAACATTGGTTGGGAATGGGCTAGTGGTCTTCTTATATAGACTCGGCTAATTCTCCTCTAAAGAGCTATATTCAAAGGTTGAGTTAGGCCAGAGGGTCATATCTCCACATGGTACTAGAGCCAAGCCCATCTATACTAGAGCCCCCAATATTATTTTCAACATTCTCCAATTGGCGGTTTGGGAGTGCAGGGGTATACAAGAGTGGTTTGAAGTTTCACATTATTTGGAAAATGGGCTAGTGGTCTCCATATATGGACTTGGTCAATCCTCACTTCAACCAGTCTTTAGGCCGAATTAGACCTGTGAAATTAGGTCTTGGTCCTAACTCACACCTCAAAAGTTATAGCTCTAGAGGTGTGATTTAGGCCTAAGACCTGATTTCACATGGTATTAGAGTAAGGCTCATCTCTCCCGATGTTGACGCCCACAAAATCAAAAATTGTCCACGCATCAAATGCTAAGCATTGGCGTAAGATGGGTTTTTTTTTAATGTCAAGTAAACCCACAGTCGCTACCCTTTGGGTGCGCACAGGTAAAACCCCCGCTACGATGCAATAGCTCGCAAACTACATAGGAGAGGTAACCCGCACTAGGCAAACCTGGTGCACGAGCTCGACCCAAAAGGCAAACCCCTTGTTTTCGCTAGCAAGGAGTTTTGAACTTAAGACCTCTAACATGAAAGTCCCAAGCTCAAACCATTGGCCACCTTGAAGGGTCGTAAGGTTGGGTGTTAAAGAATGACAAAAGTCCCACACATTGGTGGTTAATGAGATGGGTGGATCCTCATAAGGCTTGATAATCCTCCTCCCTTTGAGCAAGCTTTTGGGGTGTGAGTTAGGCCTAAAACCTAATTTCACATTATATCAGAGCCAGGTGCAACGGTTGTTGATGGAACCAAATTAAAAATTGGATGTTCATCTTGGCAGGTGTAGTACTAACCGCATAACCTTTTTGATAGTAATGAAGATCTATGTTGGAGAAATTATTTCAAATAGGTTCTCTGTGTCGAGACATAGATTTGATGGAAGAGATTATGGAGAAAAGATGCAAGATCCTGAAGATCATGTGAAGAAGGTGGACAAAATAATTTTGTCAGAAATTCAGGCCAAATTGGAGATTATTGGGGTTTATATAAATAAGTATTCCTTTTAGAAAAAAGTTTTAATATTTTGAGTAGTCTTTTTGTGGTAGGAAAAGGTTTTAGCACTCTATGAATATATAGGTTTGTTCTTTCTAACTCAATTAGCATTCACAATGTAGTCATAGGATTTTGAGAGTTGTTACATGGGAAGAATTTTGAGCCCTCTTTGTATTTTGAGGAAATTGGTTAAGGTTGTTTTTCTCTATATTTTGTACTCTCATATTTATAGTGGATTGCTCAGTTCTTTTGTAGACATAGGTCGATTAACCGAACCACATTAAATTTCTATCTCTTTTGGTGTATTTCTCATTTGTCTTCTTAGTTCTTACTCAAGTCATTCGAGGTTTGCTTTGCTAGCTTTCGCATTTACACCTGCTTATTTCGGTCCTATCAGAGTAGGGCCCGTCTCACTCGATGTTGGGTCCCAAAAATCGAAATTATTCACGCACCAGATGCTAAGCATTGGGCGTGAGGTTGGGTGTTAAAGAATGACAAAAGTCCCACATCGGTGGTTAATGAGATGGGTGGAATTCTTATAAGGCTTGGACAATCCTTCTCCCTTTGAGCTAGCTTTTGGGATGTGAATTAGGCATAAGACCTAATTTCACAAGACCCAAAGTCGTATCTTCACACTACTCTCCCTACTTGACCTACTCATGTTGAGCCTCCTCTCTCTCTCCCTAAAAATAACAACATACCTAGTATAGTTCCACGAGTGAGGTCTGTGGAGGGTGGGTTGTAAGCAAACCTCATCCTAAAGACTAAATATACCCAAATTGAAAGAAACAAAACAAGAATTTTCAGTCCATGCGTGTAAACCGTAGAACCAGGTTACACATCTAAGGCGGTATTAAGAGGACACTTTTTCCTCATTGATTGTACAAGTGTACCCAAGGGCTTCAGAGTTTCCTAGGTCACTCCATTGTTGCCTTAAGGTTTTGGCATCCTCATAATTCTTCAACAAACATTTAACATTAATTTTAACTAGCTAGTACCTGTATGGATCTTTTGCTTGTCTAACTTAAAAACTCAGCTCTTGTAAATATTCCACAAACATTCTAACAACGAGACTTGCTTTTTGTTCTTCAACTACAGCAACACTTGTTATTTCTTCAAAGATCTACTAAGTACTATACACAAAGTCACCATTTGATGTGAATAGTTCCTGCAAGCATAGTGGAGGATGCCTTTCTCTCATATCAACAACTTGCTATCACAACATTTACCTCAGATACAAGAACCAATAGAAAGTACCTTCTAAACAGGTAATACTTGAATATTCCTTGCACCATAACATCAACTAAGTTTTTCTACATCCTACATCATTTATGTAAAGAACTCAAATAGGAATGAATCCATCATGTTGTTTCCGCTGAATAATCAGCAATATTTCTTCTATTATCAATAACCGTGGTGTCCAGGTCAACTTGCCTGCACCTTGACTAATTCCGTGGGGTACCTGCTACATCCCACCAGCACGGATACAAGGTAACTCTATTCACCAATGCTTGCACATATCTGTTGCGATTTGAGCTAAGCTTATATGGTTCTACCACTTCATTGACCACTTTGCCACACCTTTTGATGCATAATTAGGAATATGTCTTCTTTCACACCCATCTTACATTCAGTAGCCCGTTAAAGGAACTCATTTTCTATAGTGTTCATTCTATCAAAGTTCACCAAATTTTGTGCCAAATGCACCAAATGATCTATGAGTAAACAGCAGGCAGTTTTGTCCCTACTCAAGAAGGCGTCTTTCACTCTGTAACAGGTGTTTCTTTGCAATAGTTCCCTAGATAGCAGCAGCCATATATTTCTGTTCTGTAGCTTTACCTGACACATTTGGCCTTTGTTCACAAACCTGTTTCGAGTAAAGCAGGCCACGGATGTTAGGAAGACCCTAATATGCTGGCAAGAGCAGAAGGACGACAAAAGATACATAGAGGCTTGGAAGACTATTCCTATGTGCATAATTTTGGAAAACTAGACCGTGTGGCTGAAAAAAAAGTAGAGGCTTGGAAGGAAGAATAAACATATTTCCTTTGTATAGTTTACTGTCTACAAAATCTATATTTTTGATGTATAAGCTACATTCTAGAGAAGATGTCACAATTTTTGGGCTCGTTGAGTCAATAAGGAAATCATAAATTCTGACCTCTTGTACTTCCCCTGGAACCCTCTTGGTACGGTTTAAATAATAGTACCTTTACCTAATCAAAATAAAAAGGAGTCACAGAGACAAAGACGCAAAGAGCCGGAACTATTTCAGATTCACCACCTAAGTAGGATTTATTCATCTCCCTAGCATGATAGGTCGGAACCTTCACAAGAGCTATGGTACAGTCTTGCTCTTCGTCTATAAGTGCAATAGATCAGAATGTCTGCAAAACATATCGCTAAAAAAAGCCCAAGAAACACACTTCTCTGATAAGTATTATCCTGCCTAGTTATCCCTCCCAAGGCAATGTTTATGCTATAAACACCTTATGCTGTTTTTCCATGATTTGAAGTCCTAATCATCAATTGGGTCTACTGGAAAAGACTTTCTTGCAGACCATTGCTATGCTGTGGTGAAGATTCATTTCATGTTATCCCTGATTTAATGTCTTCACAAAAAGAAAAACTGAGATGGGCCACAAAATGGTTCTGAAAATAAATCACCTGATATTGGCGTATATTTTCATACGTAATTTGTTTCTATAACACCAGCACCAAGAAGGTGATAAGGGTTAACTATAAAATACTATACTGCTTATCTAATGGACTAAGGTTATTCATGACAACTTACATATTACATACAGCAGTGCAGCATCCCAAAAACTACTCCTAACTATGCTAAAATACTATATTACTACTACTCTATCTTTCTTTATGGTAAGTCAAACACTGATTTCACAGTCTTCTTATCACATTTTCTGCCACTAATGGATTTTAGACTTCAAAATCTAGCCTTACAAGAAATATTCTAATGTCTACTTATCTAGTCTTCAATATAACTCTCTCCTGCATAATTTCCATGTGATAGTTATCATAAACTAGATATGAAAGTAAGGAGAATCTCTATGATTAAAGAGATATCTTATGCATGCAACAAGAAGAGAGTTTCTTAGATGAACCTTGGGCAGTTTTTCTTGGAATGGTTTTTAGAGAACCTCCCCCAAAATGTTATATGGAATTAAAGAAAAACAAAACGTGCAAGAATAGTTATTTCAAAGTTACAATGGTTTGTTTGAATTTTGAACCTAAAATAGTTCTTAGCCTGTTGTTTGGTTTATGATTTAATATGTTTTGCCTTTTTTCTTCTAAAAACTTTTTGAGAAAACAAAACCAAACAATCTTCTTGTCCAAAATAATCAAATGTTTCAAGTGTGTTTAAAATGACACAGGTCATTTTCCAAGGAAAATCTTAATCTTGAAAAATAAATTCTAGTGTTTGATTGATGAGTGAAAAGTATATTTTGAAAACAACATATTAAAGATTAATAATAATCTTAGTAAATTTGTAAGTGTTTTGATGAGATTTGAGTATTAAGATTAATAACAGTATCTAGGTATTAGCTAAAGCAAGTGATATGAAGTTTAAAGTCCAGATAGTTTGAGTGTAGATCACTTCCCACCGTAGGGAGGTCATTTTTCGCCCATTATATGTTTCTGTCAACTGAATATCAGAAAATGACTCTCTCATGAAAAATATTATCCTGACAAGTGACTTCTGTCACACACCGTTCCAGAAAAATTTTTGAACTCCCGAGTATCCCCTTAATGTTAGTTTCATCGTACTCCACTAGCAAACATTCTTGTACATTCGAGGGGTGGTCACATGTTAGAATAAATTCACTTAACACCTTCAAGCCCATCCCTTGAGTTAGCTCATATTATTATTAATGCAAAGCTCCAAGGTATGTAAGCACCATATCACATAATAATAAAAGCAACAAACAACAGTGAGTTGTTTATATTCATGAAAATTCACAAAAACTCACATATCCTGCTCGTGCTCATTGGCCAAGGCAGTTTTTGCAATAGACAAGAATGCAGCATCAACATTTATATCCTCTTTTGCTGATGTCTCAAAGTAAGGTATCCCTTTAGAAGTACACCACTCCTTTGCTTTCTTCTCAGAAACCTGTTCAGCATGCAAAAGACAAATCAGTCACAATTATTGCAGAGAGAGAACTGAAGAAAAGGAAACTTCCATAGAGGATCAATCAAGAGCAAGAGTTACACACAATCCAGAGACCATAATTTGAAAAGTCTACCGCTATCATTGCCTTACCACTCGGCTATTTCCACCATCTATATCAATCTTGTTCCCCAGTAATATGAAAGGAAATGTTTTAGGGTCTGGCGGATTAGCCTGCATATCAATAAATTATGTTGGTTAAAATGGATCACAACTTATCTTAATACACCAATAAGTCAATATTTGCATGAGGAAATGATGTACATTCCAAAGTTATAACAGAAGTAGTCCAATTAAGATTTGAATGCATAATTTACACGTGAAACTCTATAAATGCACAACGTAATCCCAAATCTTTTACCTTTAAACAGGAAAACAATGAAGGAATTAATTAGTCTCAAAGGCGTTTAACTAAGTGTCTCAGAGGCATTTGCTAATTTGTTGATAACACGACTCATAGCAATGTATAAACACTAAGCAATCAGGATACCCTAAGCAACTTAATAAAAAAATTTACTGAACCAAACGAATCCCAGAGAATAATCACCCAACCTGTTTGAGAAATTCTTCATGCCAATTGTCAAGGTTATCAAAGGATCGCATTACATTAACATCATAGACCAAAACACAGCAATCTGCACCTCTATAAAATGCAACTCCAAGACTCTGGAATCTCTCTTGACCGGCCGTATCCCATATCTACCAAACCAGAACACAAACACATTCGCGTAAACGCATAATTCCATAAAACATTTTTCACAATATCAATAGCCAAGAAACCCACTTGGAGTGTAACAAGCCTGTCATCAATTTGAAGCTCCTTTGTCACGAAATCAGCTCCAATTGTAGCTTTATATTGCTGACTGAACTTCTTGTGTACATATCTTTGCTAACCGTCAAAGACCCACATTTCCAACTACTTCAATTATAAATTTTTTTAAAAAAAAAACAATGCGGTCTTAAACTGTAATAATCCATAACAAATACACAGAACCCAAAACAAAAAAATCAAAATAGATACTCATAAGTTAACTAAATTCTGAAAACTACCAACACGAAACTGAAATACTCATAAAACCCAATTCATATTTTCAACAAAAAATTAAACTTGACCTCAAACAATTAGCAATGTCGTAGAAAAGGATACTGATTCATTAATGACGTTTTACCAACCCTGTAAACCAAAAAAAAAAAAAGGAGAAATTATATTAGCACTATATACTCCAATTAATTTCCTAATGACTAGCCGGAGATCAGAAATTTGTAAAAATAAAAAATAAAAAAATCGGAAATGAGGATTGAGAAGAGGAAAAGGGATCGTACCCACTATCGCCAAGGACGATAACTTTAAGCAAGGTTCTTCTACGAATAGACATGGCGAAAGAGAAATCAAAAGTGAACCCTGTATATGGAATTTGGGAATTTCAAATCTGGGTTGACAATTTTCAGAAGAGAGAAGAAAGGGGATTGTAGAGAGAGAAAGAGAAACCAGAGAAAAGCGGCGCCAATTTCGATATTTTTCAGACACCGTCTGTTGTTGGAGGTGTATGCACATCATTATGTAAATTACTGTAATTAATTTTTATTTTTTTTTGTAATTACGGGGAAAAATTCAATTTACACACACAAAAAAAATGATTTACTTACAAATTCATTGATATTAACGAATTAGTGAAATTGTTATATAGGTGTAAATTTGAAAAAATAGATAGGTAAACCGCTAGGAGCAATATATTAAATTCTATATATAAAAAAGTTTTTCTTATTTTACATGAGGTAAGGTAGAATATAACATATTTATTTCTTCCTCCTTATTTTATGTAAAAATATTTGATCAAATATGAAATTTAAATATTATCTTTAATATTAAATGGAACCAACAAAGATAAAAGATGAATTGTATCTTTAAATACATACCATATAAGAAAATGTAACATTCTTTTTTAGATTTACCAAAAAGGAAATTGTGCTACACAAAATGGAACGGAGAGAATAAAAATAATAGGAACAGTTTGATATTAAAAATTATAAAAGTGGATACGTAAATGGAGAAAACTTACCCGCATCGGATGTTTACACCAATAAATACATGCACGCCACATGTTCAAATTTACCGTTCATTTACTCAATTTTAATTAATTAACATGTGTTTTACTTCATTAAATCACATAATATTGAATTTTGATATAAACACGCGGTGCGAATTAGTTTTTCTCATATATAAACGGTTAAGCGCAATATATTGAATTTTATATTTTTTACAAAATTTCTTATTTTAGATGAGGTAGAATATGAAATAAGAACATGTATATCAAGAATAGTTTTTAAAAATCTGATATTAAGAATAATAAAACATGTCTATTAAGAATCATAGAAAAAGTTTAATAAAAATGTTAGATAAATTTATTTACACTTATATATGTATTGTTACGTAGGTGTAAAATTAAAAAGAAAATGGATATGTAAGGCGCAAGGTGTTGAATTATATATTTTTGAAATTTTTTTTTATTTTACGTGGAATAGAATATGAAATAAAAATATGTGTATTAAGAATAATAGAAAAAGTCTGTTTAAAAATTTTAAAAATCCTTTGAGTAAGAAGCTACTGTGTGACAATTATAACTTCACTATAATAATCGGATAACAATTATTTTTTATTAATCATCATAAAATAATCTTTATATTATTAATTATCATTTAAATATTTTTATTTTATTTTATTAATCTCTATATAACTTGACGGCAAACCAAGTGACCCGTTAATGTCACTGTGGTCCTTTGTGGAGCCCACAGTGATTGGGCCTTGAGTTGGATCTTATTATTTAGTTAAAGTTGAGAGTTTTGATTAATCGAATTTATAAAATAATAGTAAATTATGATACAATAATTTTCATCATAACAATCAATTATCACTTATGAATTATGATAAATTTAAACAAAAACTAACATTATCTTCTACTTTGATGAAGAGAATATATGAAGGTCATTGGGGTATGTGTGATGATGGAGGTTTTTGGTATTGTAGTGACTGGCGCGATTATGATAGTTAATTGTAATGATAGAGTTGATTAAAAATAATAGTTAACAACAACTTAAAAATGTGATGGTGTTGGTGTTGGTTGGCAATGGTGCACACTAATTATGATGGTGGAGGTAGTTAGTAATAGGAATTGCCGCAATGGTAACAGTGGTTGAAGGTGATGACGGCTTCAATAACTGTGAATATAATTATAATGATGGATCTGATAAATTAATAATGATTAACAGTAATGATTATAATAACAAATGTAATTAATTGTTAGCAACAAGATTATAATGATAGTCGACGATTAATGGTTATGAATAAAATAATAATGAAATTAAGATTTAATTCGAGACCTTAATAATAATCTTAATATAAATAAATATACTTAATGACTTTAAATCCAAACCCCAATTAAATACAAAGATACAAAGCCTAATTAATATGTAACCTTTAAAATAATTGACAAATTTGCCATCGCTAATAAATTTACATAAATAGTATTTCTTTATACTATCAATATATACAACTTATAAGTTATTAAACAATAGATATTTTGCAAGTGTAAATTAAATAACAACTAACAACATAATATATATCCATATATATAACACATGATTATGTACCACAAGTGAGTGACTGAAAAATACTTATATTCTCTTCCTATAAATATAAATAATTGTACATAAATAGAACAACATACAATATTTCTTATAAAATTAATAAAAGTCTTGATTATTCTTCTCAATATGAAGAAGATGATTCATTTAAAAAGTTGTTTGCTTGATTTTTTTCATTCCAGTAAATGATAAAGGGACTTTCATGATTGTGTTTTCCTACATATGTAGTCATCAAATATCTTGAATCACTTCCATCTCTTTCCACCTTTTTCTTTACTTTGCAATCTCCACTTGAACACTTGTAGTAATTCCTATTTAATTACCCCAATTTGTAAACAAATCATTAGAATAGAATTTTTTTACCATTTTCTTCATCCCACACTTCAATTTCAAATAAGATTGTGATTCGGAACGACTATAAAACAATAATATATTCAGTATAATTCTGTTATAAGTGAGGTTTTGAAAAATATAGAAAATGTTGCGGGTTAGGTTTTCTTGGTTAACGTTCAACTCAAACAAAGTGTAATCAAAGCAAAACTGAAAGAAAAATAACGACAATAAAATGACAAGATAATCAAATGAAGCAAAAAACTATATAGATTCTTAATGTTTACGTCACATCACTTCAGTTAAGTCCATCTTGATGCACTATTATTCGATATATATATAGATTATACAAGTTCTCTATATTCTCTATTGAAGTACAAGTCTCAAAATTGAGTAAAAAAATACTCTTGATAAACCAAAAATCTACTAATAAAGCAACATGATTAAAACCTAATTATATTTAATTAATATCATCATTTGTATTTTATTTTTTAATCAGATTTTACATGAATTTCAAAAAATTGTAAGTCTTTCGATGCAATTTCATTTCGTGTGATTTTAGATAAATTACTAAATTAATAAAATGAATGGTTGTCAAAGTAGGTCAAAAGAATCTAAATTATATTGGAATAAAATTTGATAGGTAACTGACAAGAATAAATGCATCATATATCTATGTAAATTAATGGTGGACTTACTAGTCAAAGTCTACAAGATATCCATTGTAAATTAACAAGTAGATCGTCAAGAATATTTTCTCTATCTCAACTTTAAGAATTATTGTTTTATGCTTCATTTTCCGAGTTCATTTGAATTAGCTGATTATAAATAATTTATCAGTCGGTTAAATTAATATTCTTAAATACTATAAATTTGTTTAACACGAATATTACTTATGAAATCAACAATAGATTAATATTATCAATATAGAATATTATTCATGAAATTTATTTTCTCGATTTCTTAAAAAAAATATTTTCTTAAAAAAAATATTTTTCAAGAATTTTAACTCATTTATACATTAAAAAAAATAATTATAAACTCTCCCTTTTTATAAATAAACAACTCTTTGGATAATAAGCATATGTTTCAATTTTTTTGTGATGAAAAGAACATTTTCATAGTCATGTGACTCAATAGAGCAGTCTAATTAGACCATAATATATAGGACCACTATATATTAAATATATTTTCTCAATCTATACATTTTATGTCTCTAGCTAGTTCTCTCTCTAGCTAGGGCTACTAGAGTAAAAAGTTGAATTTCCATTAATTAGTTTGAGATTATGATTTTACTAATTGTATGTTTAATAAGTATAAACATATATCAAAGGCTTCTAGCTAGCACCCAATAATTAAACTTTTGTTATACTTAGTGTTTCTAAAATAATCCTAGAATATATATCTTTCTAAAGTAGTCCACCTTTAAAAGCAAAAAATAGTAAATAATAAAAAATACATAAATTAGAGAATAAAGAAATAAGACTTAATTTGAGCCAAAACATTATAATTTATTTAATTGATGTAAATGTAAGCATCTAAAATAGTGTTTACCTTAGATTTATGTTGGTTTTCACTTTCTTCTTCCCATATTTCCTCCATTTGTATCCATCATCCAAGGTCTCAAGTTGTGTTTTTGTTCTAAAAGCAATTGCATGTTTTTCACCTTTTTTTTCTTTCTCAATCCCTATGCTTGTATTTCTATTAAAATAAATCAAAACCAAACAAACAAGTAAATAATAAATAAATAAATAAATAAATAAATGAACCAACAAAATCATTGAATAATTATCAATACTTATTATAATTACTCTATCTACTTATTATAGAGATAGAACTACAACTTCGATTTAAGGTTCAATAACACTCAAAAGTTATAGCTAGATCCACTTTAAGCATGAATAATTTAGTCAGAATACATTATTTACTATTCAGAATGATGTTTTAAACTCAAAATCTTAACTCCAGCACTGTCTACATAGTGACTTACTCATTATTCATGTGAACATGTGTTGGTGTGGCATCAAATGAACTAGCTGATGATGAGTTTCCACTAGTACTATAGGTACTACTACTTATCTCTTGTTGCTTGAAGGGATTTTCTAAATAAATTGAAGCATTATTGTTTGTGTAATTGGAATAATATTCTTGATCACCATCAACAAACAAATCAAGAAATGAAGTGTCATAATCTTGATACTTATTATAATTATTATTGTGGACATGATCTTGATTCATGTTGATAAGAGGATCATGAAAAGCATAAAAATTAGGGTTTATGGTTTGATAATGTTGATGAGAAATGACATTTGTTGTTTCTTGGGAAGTGGAAGAGCCAAACATGGTCTCTAATACTATTATTTTTGAGAAGAAAGACTTTAAAAGAGTCTTTGATAGAATATGTGATATATGTGGTTTGTGTTGATTATAAATTGATATATACTATGGTTTTATATATATAATCTTTTAGATTGTGGTGAATCTTTGGCTTGTGTTTGATGAGCTTTCTTGCCACCTTCCTAGTAGTATCTATGGAGTTTCTCAAGTTACTTTTTTTTAGTGTCATTCATCTTATGTCATCATATGATGAAATAACTAAAATAGTAGTACAACTACTCCGTCCTAATTTATGTGATACAATTTAAGAAAAAAAGAAAGGTTATCAAAATTTATGATATGTAAAATAAATATTTTAAAATTAAATTTTTAGAGTATTAATTATAGAAATTTATTATTCTTTTGGAACTGACGAAAATGAAGAGTAAGTCATATAAATCGAAAGAAAAGAAAAATCAAATTTGGAAATTTTTTTTTGTCCTTATTGAGTAAAAAAGTATACTAAAATTATATTTGGACATACAAAAATCTACCCTTTTTTTTCAAAAGAACATTTTTATACCATATTTTGTTGGTTTTGGAAAATTATTAATTCAGGTGAAAAAATCCCCTCACTTATGAAACTTTGAATTTAATTAATAAATAAAAAATCCATGTCTTAACATAATTTTAATTTTAAGTATGTCTTAACATAATTTTAATTTTAAGTTTGAATATTTTTATCAAATATTACTCAATTCATATTTGCACGCTTGCTTACTTGTTCAAATATTTCTGAAAAGTTGAAGATTTTACTGAAATGAAACTAGTAATTAATTTGGTTGATGAAGATACACTTTCGTTAAGAAATTCAAAATATATCAGTTAGAAATTCATAATGAAAAATATTGTACTAATTATGAGCAAATTAACTAAGACTTGCTAAATATTAAAATATTATTTATGTCTATAAGGGATTTAAATTAGTAAAAAGGGATAGGAATATATACCATTAAATATTTGAATTTGATGCTTTATTCCGTTTACACGAATATAGGTTAGTCATCTAATAAGTTTCATTCTACTTGTGTCACCATATGATGAAATAATAAACAGGAGATGTTTGGAATATTTTTGTGTGTCCATAATTGATCATTTAAAAATTATTAGTGATTGACATAAATTTACTTGATAAACTATATTTTTTTGTCCATGATTGGTTTTAAAATTATTAATACTTGATAAATTACTATCGTCTTGTGATCGATATACAAGTAATAATATATTATTTGAAAAGTATTTGAATATAATAAATACGAGGAAAGGATCAAAATAGTCCATTTTCTTTGGGTTAAGGCTCAAAGTGATCCTTGAGTTTTCACATGGAACACTAATAGTTCCTTATATTAGCAATATTAGTGCACTTTTGGTCCTCCTTCAAAATTTTACCTATATTTTTTGCATTGATTTATCCATACCCTATGTATGGGATGTTCAATCGTCATTTTATATATTTAGTAGAAATAACAACTCCATATCAAAGAATGTGAGAAGAAAACACTTTGTTTTGTTTAGTAGAAATCGTATTGCAAGTAAAGTCGAGAGGTTCATCACGATAATTTTACAATAGCTGCAAAGTCATATGTTAAGATGTTCTTAGTTTAGCTGCAGTAATATTTCTAGTGAACAGAATAAGTGTTTTTCTTATCACCTTTTCTCAGATAGAGTTATTATTTTTATTAAATATATAAAAAGACGATGGGACATTCCTTATATGAAATTTTGGACAAAATTGATGATAAAAAAATAGGCAAAATTTTAGGGTAGGACCAAAAGTGCACCAACATTGCAAACATGAGGAACTATAACTGCTCCATGTGAAAATTCAAGGTTCACTTTGAACCTTAACCCAAGAATGAGGGATTATTTTGAGTCTTTCCTCTCTAAATACATACTCCCTCTGTTCGTTTTATTTGTCCACTTTTGAATTGGCACACCTATTAAGAAAATAATTAATGACGTAGTGAGTTTATCATTTACCCCTATTAATTATGAAATGAATGAAGAGTTCTATATTTTTAAAAGTAATTAGTCATTTAATTATGGTTATAATAGGTAAAAAAATTATTATTTATTAAAATAATTAAATAATTAGGGACAATTATAAAAAAAACGAACAAGTAATTAGAAATGGAGATAATATTATGCAAAGATATTGGAGCAGCGGTGTGTGGTGGTAGGTATAAAGGCACAAACTACTTTCTTCACATTTCATTTTTTTAAAAAAGATTATATAAATTTTATAGTGTCAAGAGTTAATTAAACATATTTCTATTCTTTTTTAAATTGTTAAAATCTCTTAAATTTATAGAATTTTGAATACATCAGAAAACATGAGATACATAGCTTGCAGATTCAAAAAAACACGTTTGCTAACGGGGATAAATTCAAAAGGGGAGAAATATATTCAATAGAAAATAAAATGGAAAAATTACTTGAATGAATACCTTTTAATAAATAATTGTTAATTTTAGCGATACTTTCCATTTATTATCATTCATAGCAATAAATAATAATACTATGATAATCTGTAATATGTATTAAAAGTAAATTATGTGTGCAATATATATATTTTAAACTTGTATTATATATATTTTATAAAATAGTCTCTGTAATATAAATTAAAATTATATTATAAATATATTAATTATAAATGATAAATATTTTTTTATATTATATATTTATATAAATTTTCCAAATAAATTTATATCTAAAAAGGAAATTGATGTATTCGAGAAAAAAGATTAGAGATGTCTGTAGTAGACAAATTTGGGCTCAAAATCACATGAGTGTCGACTGATCTGGTATGACTGGCTCAGCCCAACAATATTAATAAAAAAATATTGCTTTTACATATTATTTTATTCGTTTTTTTTAATTTTCATGTTAATTTTTAGAGACTCAATTTGAATAAATTTTAAATTTAAATTAGATTATATTAATTTTATATTTTAATATAAAAATTTAGATATGAAAAGTATTATAAATTTTAATTTTTTTCATATTATTATAATAAAAAAATATCTTTTTAAATGTTAATCAAAGTCCAGATTATTTGATTCTCAAAAAGGTAATTATAACTAAAAACAATGAAGGGAGTAGTACTTTCTCTCCGTCCATCCTCTTTTAGTTGTCATAATTTTTTTTTTTATATTTAAATTACAAGAACATTGACTCATATTTTACGATGTATTATTTCATTATATTGATTTGTAAAACAATCAATCTATAGCAATTTTCATCTAACTTTTGAGTATCTAAATTATTAAATTTAATATATTAAATTAATGCAATCTAATTAAAATTAAAAAATAATTAATTAAATTAACTTTTGAAAATATAATATGACAAGTAAAAATAGATAAATAGAATATAACTTTTAAATGGAAAAAAGAAAAGAAGAAGAGATAAATGACCTTCTGCTAGCTGTTCTAATCATTTCTTTGTCATAAGTTGACATTTAGTTAATGATAAAATAAACTGAGCTTATCTAGGTAACACACATTTTTGACTTTACTAATTAATTTGTTGAAAAAAAAAAAGAAAGAAAAATCAACTGTATTTACTTTCAATTGAAAAATTAAAGTCCAAAATGAGCCATGATATATGTCACTAACATGCCAAAATAATATTTTTTTATATAAAAAATAAATAAATAGAAAGAGTGTGTGATGACTTGCAAGAAAAATCAAATAGTTTCTTTTATAGATTTTTTAAATTTTCTGAAAAGACGTTATAATTTATAAATCTAATAAGCAAGGGCGGAGGTAAAGGAACAAATTGGTTCATTTGAATTTTTTTTCCAAAAAATTACAGTATTATATTATATACACATGATTGATCTTTTTTATTCATCATTGATTAAAGAGGAGAAATATATCTGACAAGTCAGAGTGTGTAAAAATTAAATTAATCAATAAGCTGAATCGAAAAATATTATTTAGTTATTATTTTTGGGTAAATGAGATTTGAATGATTTTTTAAAAAAAAATTATTTGATTATTATTTTGATATTAATTTTTTAATATTAAGGCATTGGGGAAATTATCAACAATAGTAATTTGCTATTTTACTCTATATAAATATCGAATATTAATATTAATATTTTTTCTGTCTTGAATTACTTGTCTACTTTTTAACTGTTATATTTATTGAATAAACAATTATTAACATAGTAAGTTTATTATTTTATTCCTATTAGTTATGAAGTTGATAAATTAAAAATTCAAGATTTTCAAAAAGTTCCATCTTTTTAAAAGTAATTAAATAGGATACATTAAGTAAAAAAAAATTATAATTTCTTGATTTATCAAAATAGAAAAATAATTAAAGACTACTAAAAAAGAGAAAAGTTAACAAATAATTAGGACAAAGACAATACTTTATTGGTTATTCCATTTGCCCTTTAGCGATCAATTTACATTATTGTCTTAGTTTTTTTTTTTTATTTGTGTTGCACTTGAATATTCTTGTCACGTTAATTACAATCTTTTTTTGAGCATTTTGTAGTGTTACATTATTTTCTTGTTGCATCAAATTATTGGAGATTGGAGAAGTTATATAATCATTTTTTGAATATTTTACTATTGTTTAAATAAAAAATTAATAAAAATATTTGGTCAAAAGGTTCTAGACATGATAATAGGATAATTGGATTGACTAATTTTGTGGAAATTAAGAAGATTTGCCACCTTTAAATAGGATATGATGATTTCAGTTTATGCACTGAAAATAGAAAAAATAAAGGAATTAACTAAGTTTTTATGGATAAATAAAGATCTCACATGTAAAAGCTACACTGTTTTCGTTGCTAAAAGTAGTGTGACAAATAAACAAAAAAAAAATACTCACTTTGTTCACTATTATTTGTCATAATTTTTATTTTTAGAGTTAAATTTTAAGAACTTTGAATAACATTTTAAAATGTATTTTTTTTTTATCATATTGATATGCGATTGCAATTTATAACACTCTTCATATAATTTAAAATATCTGAATTTTTTCATTTAAAATGTCAAATTAATATAATTTTAATTTTAATTTTAAAAATTAATTAAATTGACTTTCGAAAATTATAACGTGACAAAATAAAGTTGACGAAGGAAGTTCTAAAAAATATGAACACAAATTGGACTCGATATGTCATATAAATAATTAATTGTGAACTAAAGTATGAACTAGCGTGACACGTTGTAAATAAAAAGTGAAACACTTTTTTTTTAAGAAATACTTAAATGTTGAAAACCTATGAGATGGAAATGAAATAAGGCGTGTGGATTCGATCGTCTCGCTTAGATTCAAATCTTATAATCATCGAGGAAAAACTCAAGTTAATGTCATCAAATTTTACTAGTAAAATTCAAAAAATTCTATAATAATATTGATTGGGGTTCGATAATTGACTTTTAAAAATAATTTTAGAGTTAATTTCTTAAATGGTCACCAAAGTTTAGGAATTTGCCTTTATTTATGTTTTATTTAGTTACAAAATATTACTCAACTCACTATTTTCTTCCAAATATATTTAGCACTTCAAAAGTCTCACTCTTTCCTAGTTGATTTGTCATGTCATTGAAACCTTTTTTTCTTATAAAAAATGATAGACTTATTTAATTTATCATACTCACTTAACTAAAATAATGATCTTATTATTTTCTAAAAAAATATATATTAGTTTATTAAGAAGAAATTTTCATACTTAAGAATCTTTTATCATAATTAATTTTTTAACTTTTTTAAGCTATAAAGAATAGTTTTTTAAAATGCATAATACATATATTGGACCCTAAACTTGGCTTAAAAATTTAATTTTGACCTTCAACTTTCATAATGCACAAACATACACTTTAATTATCCAACTTTTAAATAAATAAACACATGAGTCTTACATTACAATACACGTAGGACACCACGTAGGACAAAAAATGACATGTAGGACATGTGTCTATTTGTTCAACTTTATACAAGTTTAAGTGTCTATTTATGCACATCCAAAGTTGAAGGATATAAATGTGATTTTAAGCCAAGTTAAATGACACATTTATGTATTATGCCTTCTTAAAAACTTACCATAGTATCATCAATTTTGAATAACACATATATTCAAAAATATTGATATATGAGTCACTTAGGAATGCCAATTTACATTAATTAATCATATATTATATAACGAATTAATAATATTAAAGATCAATTAATTATTAAAAATAATTAATTAGATGCTTTGAAGTTGTATATACTTACAATGTCTTTTTTTTAAGAAAAAAACAAAATAGAAAGTGAATAATAATTTATAGAAAATAAAATTTCATCTTGATTTATCAGTATATTAATCTCCTATAAAATGTATAGGCAATGCAATTAATTATTACTTGTATTTCATAATTTGGGATGAAACAAAAGTATATATCGGTGTTTGATTATATGAAAAGTTAAAATATAATATAGCATAAGAGAATAAAAATAAAAATTCAATTTAAAAAGTTAAATAATAATTTCTCTTACTTATCTACCTTTCTTTGTCAACATTACAAATTTAGTTGAATACTTTTATTACGTTAAATTTTTAAATAATTTACTTAAATTTTTTAAATATTACCAGGTATTAATTGCGCATAGAGATTTTTTCATTAAATTTTGTTTGGTAAAAATACATACAGGAATTAGATTTTTTTGATTTTTTTATAATCTTCATAAATTATCATGTAATTTATATATTTGTTTTGTATTAGAAACATAAGTTTGATGAATTAGGTCTATTGTTTTTAAAATGATAATTTAATGACATGAGATATTAACTAGAATAGGAAACTTTTGAGGTATTTAGTTTTTTTTTTCTTTTTGGATAAAGTTAATATTATTCACTTTCTATTTTTTCAAAAAAAAATAAAAATTTTAAGCATGAATTTCAAATACACAATTTATATTATTGTAATAGTTAATTGACCTTTAATTTTATTGATTCATTATACAATTTATGATTAATTAATGTGAACTAGCATTCATGAGTGATTTGTATATTAATTTTTTTTAAAAAATGTATGTGTTTATAAGTATTTAAAATTGATGATATTATAGTACGTTTTAAAAACTCATTCTTCATAACATAAAAAAATAAAAAGTTTAATTATGATAAAACAATTCTTAAGTATGAAAATTTATTCTAAATAAATTAATTTATTTTATTTTTAAAAATAATATGATCATTATTTTAGCTAAAGAGATTTAATGAATTAAATTAGTCTATTATTAAAAAAAGTTAATGATATGTCATACCAACTAAGAGAGAGTGAACATTCTGAAGTATCGAAATATTTGAGTAATATTTTAATCATAAATGAAACATAAATAATATTTCAAAACAATTTTCTTAAGTTATGTGACCATTTAGGAAATTGACTCAATGATTTTATACATGTTGCTTACCAAAGAAAATTTATGCAATTAATAGGCGTTAGTTGACCATTACAAAATGAATAACATTCCACAAAACCAAATTAAACACTACATACGACCTAGTGCGCGCACATTTACATCAAATGAAAATTCTTAGAAGAAAAAAATAATATTAATATCATCAACTGAGATAACACATGAGAATTGAGCGGTTGAATTTTAAGTATTTTTTTAACAGGTCAATAATTCGTTTATTTATCAATATACTACAATGATGATTGGATGAAACTTTCTAAATGGAGTTAGAATCTTTTTTTATTTTTATTTTTAAAATTTGATGATACGTCTCTAAATGGTTATTGATATTGAAAATAATAATAAGTTATTGTAGTTTACTTTATTTGTGTTTTATTAAAATGCTTTGAATAATTTTTATTAATAATAATACTGTTATATTAATTATTTATTTTAAAATATTAATGTCGCTTATAATAAATTTTGTGTTTGCTACCATATATATATATATATATATATATATATATGGTAGAGTATATGATATAAGAGTATTTTGACGCACATTTTGACTTTAATAATCAACTACTCCATTTTACTTTCGACTTAAAGTGAACTTAGTTGACATTTCAATGAAGAAAAATCAAAGTCTCATGAGTGTAAATATACTTGTATGACATTTTTTTAAAATCAAGAATTATTTTCTTTTATGTATATTTTCAATTTTAGATAGATTACACATACACTTCTAGAAATGGTGTATTTCATTCGACCACAAATAAATAAAAAAATTGTTTATAAAGTACTATAACATTTTCATGCATTACACATCATGAAAGACACACTAAAATAATGGAAAGTTTCTAATTATTGTTTTCAAGGTGATAATATTGTTTTTTTTTCTCTCTCATTGATTCGATTTGGTTAAAATATCTATGAAAAATAGTTACCGAACATTTTTAGTAGGAAATTTCAATGAAAAAATAGATTTTTTTTTATTATAATAGTAGCAATCCCAATAAGTAGGGCTAGAGCTAGAGGAGTCGAATTTCTATCGTCCAAACATTATATCAAAAATAATTATTAGCGATAATTAATTCATAATTATTACTGATTAATTATCGTTAAATATGTATTTTTAGCTGCAATTAACACTCTTTGTATATGTCCCTAAAGCCTTTAGCGATATTGGTTCTAAAGATACTTAACTAATGCCGATAAAGACTTATGCACTTTTTATTAATGTCAATATTTAATGTTGCTAAAATTTATTTTTGTTATAAGTAAAATTTATATATAAATTATAAAAAAAAAACTATATTTTTAAATATATAATATAAAAATATAGTAGATGTCCTTGATGCATGTTTGGTCAAGAGGTTCTAGACCTAAGATATTTATTATAATTAGATGGACTAGTTTTGTGGAAAATTAAGAGGCCGTCACTTAGAAAATTAAAAGAGAGATTGGTGGGAAAAGGAAAAAAATGTATGGTCAACTACCCTTAAATAGGATGATCTTGATCCACTCAAATTAGAAAAAAATTAAGGAATATAATTTACACAAGTTTATGGATGAATAAAGATCTCATTTGTCTATCGGTACATAATCGAGTTGACTGAACATGTAATCTTTTAAATAAAAATTTTAAGTTTGATTATTTTTTGCATATTTACTCGGTTAAACTTGATGCACAGAGTTTACCTAATATAATTTATTTCTATCATGCGATTCACGAATTACTAAATTGAAATGAAATTTATCATTTAATATGTGAATACTCAAAAGATAGTGATTATGGATTTCATCGTCAAACAACCAGAAGAAGCCCCTCATGTGTGAAGACTACACTGTTAGGAGCCGTTAGGTTATTGTATAAGAAACATCTTATACATGTATTAAAAGTTATATTAGTTTTAATATGTTTGGTAAAAAAAAATTATTAGGTATAAAGGTTAACATAACTTGTACCATGTTTGGTTAGTAAGAATTTAAATGTTGTATAAAAATTGAATATGTATTAATTTATATGGTGTTTGGTTACATTTTTTGTAGTCCTACATAATTAATATCAACATAACTTATGGGTATTAGTTATACATGTATTATGCAGGGTAGAAGATGAAATAAGTTATATGAGTATTAGTTATACATGTATTAAAATGATAAATTACATATTTACCCTATATATTTATTTTATTTTTTAATTGGCAACTTTACTGTTTTCTATTATGTTTGTTTTTATTTCTTTTTATATATAGACCATTGTCATATCTTTTATTTTTTTTTAATTGAAAACTTTACTAATTTCCTATTATATAATATAAACTATTATTATATACTTACCATTTTTATTTATTATGCAAATATAAATATTTTTTAATATTAAAAATTTAATTGTATATTTTTTGATAGTACATATGCTAATCAAATATTAACATTATATACTATTCAATATAATCCATATTTTATTAGCATGTATTATTATTTTGTAAATAATATATATTAATAATTTACAATAAGTTTTATATTCAATAGTTAATAATTCATGTATTATAATCTTTACATAACAAAATAATACCTACATAACTGATATTCGCATAGCTAATACCCGCATAATTAAACCCTGCATAATTAATCCCTGCATAACTAATACATTGATACCTACATAACTAAACTCTGCATAACTTAACCTTGCATAATTAATATCTGTATAACTTAACCCTACATAATTAATACCTGTATAATTCTAACCAGTAACCAAACGGCGTCTTACTTGCTAAATAGTAGTATGCACATGACCAAAAACTTGGCAAAAATATCGATACTATTATCATATATTTATTTTTAAAATGATGATTTTCAAAGAAAAAAACATAATTTTTTTATTTAAAAAATTACATATTGATAACATGATATTCTTTTCCTTTCGAAATTCGAAGTAAGTGTTATTATAGCCAAAATTCTTTGTCCCAACTCCCAAAGTGTTTGTCATCTTAGAAACTAAAAGACAAAAATCAATATGTTTCAATTATATCGTCATACTCCATCTGTTTAATAGTGTTTATTTTTTTAAAAAATAAAATATAGGTTAAATCTCATATTATATTTATTAATTTTTTAGTTAACTGTTTTTTATTAAAATGATACTTATATATTAATTTTTTAATTAACTGATTTTTATTAAAATGACACTTATTTTGAAATAGAGAATGTAATTTGTTATGCTTTTGACCTTAAGTTGCCACTAATTTTAAGCCTTTGGCAAATGGAGATGTTATTCATTACTACCATTATCTTAGTAATAATACTAATGTCTTGGTTCTTAGCTTTATCAATATTTTGATTTAACTAGTAAATTAAATAATTTTATAAGTTTCAAACTTAAAACAGATGAATTAATTACACAGTTTTACCAAAAGGTAAGAAAATTCTTAGAAATATCCACACAAGAAATTAATAAGACAACATGCCTTAAATTACTAAAACTTCATTCTTTGAGAGTGAAAGTAGAAGGTCCAAGGAAACAAAGGACACTTGACTTGTAAACTTGTTTCCTATTAGTGTGAACATGGCAAAAATGTGCCTAACTCTATCGCTATGATTAGCGTGTTTGATCAAACTTTTAAAAATTAATTTATTTTAAAATAATTTGAATTTTATCAAATTCTTAAAAAGTGTTTCTAATTGTATTTTTCTCAAAAATACTTTTCAAATAGTTGCTTTGAGGGACAAATTTATTTTTTTTAGCTTCTAAAAAACAATTTTTGAAGATTAAACGAAGCTCAAAAGCTTGATCCAACATAGAATTAGAGTTATTTTGGTGTGAAGTGTGAACATAATTGCCAAAACATGCTGCAGATATATTAAAATAGAATATACGTAGATTTTATTACTATATCATAAAAAAAATAATATTTTTGATTAATCATATTTACTTGGAATTAATGAACATAATATATATATATATATATATATATATATATATATATAAAAGATTATTTTTTTAATCACTCAATGGTTGTTTATAAGTGATAAAATAATGTCTATTCTCAATTTAATTTGCGTCTTCCAAGTATTTTCCAAAAGGAGGGACAATAAATTGTAACTTGTCACACATGAGCCACACAGTTTGTACCAAACAACCATATATTAAATATATATATATATATATATATATATCTTGCATATAAACTTTTTGTATTTAGTCGTATGATTAAGTGATATGCCTTTTTGATTTTGGTATAATCTAAAATAAAATGAATGTAGAAAAAATTTACACGACACAACAAATATAGTTTCGATATTTACTCAGAGGTATATTCAAAGTTTTAAAATGATAATTTCAATATTACGAAAAGATTGATCTAAGATATAACTTTTATCAATTTGACATATGGGTTTTTATCACAAAAAATTATTAAATTTTAGGTCCAGAATTAAGTATAATCTATTCAAATATTGTGCATATATACATAAAGTGCTACCCAAAGACGTGTCACGTAATTTTAGAAAGAAAAATAAAATAAAATTCTAACTTCACTTGGAGAGGTTCATCCAATCATCATTGCACTATATGATTATTCGTGTGAATTCACACATCATGATTTTTAGAGGAGATCGAAGCATGAGTTTATGTGAATTCAGTGACCACTGTATGTGCCTCTGTATTTACTCGAAATAATAAAATGTTTACTTTAAAAAAAAATATAAATATTATAATGAGAGTTTGAATTTAATAGAAAATACACATAATATACATATCTTCTTATTTCATGTTTGAAATACTAATATATCTCATAAAATATAATAATATACAAGTGATTTTTTATAGTGGGTGGGGCGTCATAAAATATATATATATATATATATATATATCCTACCTTTTCGTATTAGCTCTACCTCGTACTCAACAATTTTTTGTAGTGTGTACCATTCAAATTATGAAGGTATAACATTATGTAACGATGAGGAACGATACAATCTATTCAAATATTGTATCATTAAAACAATATAAATGCTACGATACATTATAAAATAATACATAACAATCATCTAAACAAAATTTTGAGTTACTAGTATCAAAGAAATTCACAAGTTGATTGTGTCTACTTCATGATTATGATGTATAACCCCTTTAAATCACTCAATACTTTTAAATTTTCAATTAGAATTTGGGTTACTTTCTCTTAGAACAGAAAGAAAACAATTTTTTTTTAATAGAGACAATATAAATTAGGTAACTTCAATGAATTTAAGTGGCGGAACATATCATTATAATAACAACAGGAGAATTATTTTATGTTTTCTCTTGAGTTTTTTTAAATTTATTTCAAAATCAGTAATTTTAGTTATAAAATTTTTGAAATTAGAAAAGTGATTTAAACCTATTTTCCAACTTTATTTTCAATTCAACTTCAAAAATTTCCCTAAAAGTAAAATATATTGAGAATCTTTGAAATAAACATAAACATCAAATTGTTGGCACTTGGCAAAAATCAATTGAAGACTTAGTTGAGAGTTTGAGACTGAACAGTCGAAACAATTAGACAAGTAATGGGCCATGTGAAAATCTATATCTATATATACAAATAGACAAAGTCCAAAACTCAAATGTAACAAATTGCAAAAATGATTTATTACGACACTTTACGATTTGAATAATGTATTGCTACTACGTTATTATTTATTGGGATAATGCATAAGTATCTATTCAATTTATGTCCAAAATCTCAGAGACACTCTTATACTATACTAAGGTCCTATTACCTCCTTGAACTTATTTTATTAATAACTTTTTACCCCTTTTCGGCATACGTGGCACTATCTTGTCGATCCAAAATGATTGACTTTTTTTTATCAAGCTAGTGTCACGTAGGCCGAAAAGGAATTAAAAAAACTGTATAAAATAAGTTCAGGGAGGTAATAAGACCTTAGTATAAAATAAGTGTGTCTCTGAAATTTCGGGCATAGATTCAGGGACACTTGTGGATTTTCCCTTATTTATTTGATTATGACTAGGGTGGATTTTTTTTTTTTGTATTATTTTCCGTTGAAAAAGTTATGAGTAATTAAAGACGATTTCATCGTATAAGGGATTTTATTTCTCGATTATAGATTTTTAGGTTCATTTATTTTACATAAGGCCTTGGTCAAAAGAAAAAAATCCAAATCACTTTTAATTTAAAAAAAAAAAAATTAAATTATTGAATGATTGATTGTAACTAATGGACGTGCAAGAAAATCAGTAAGCAAAATTAATTACGCGGTTTGAAAGTTTTAAAGAAAATTGATGAGATGTTTTGATAAATATATGATATATGAGAATAGAAAAAATATATATTGGTGTGTTTGGTTTGATAAAAATTTAGAAAATATTTCTCTAATGTTATATTGATATTGTTCTCCCCATCTTTCAATAACATGTATGTTCGATATGAAGAAAAGTAAAAAAAATATTTTTTTTAGAAAAATAAATGTATCTTTCACTTAGTATCGATACCAAATACACCCAATCTTCAACCACCTAACATCTCCTACCCTCCACTTCTCGAAATATTTATTTAAATTATGTGCCAATGCTTTTAGAACAATTTTATTATTTTACATTGCTTATCAAATACAAAAAGATAATGTAAGAAATTAATTCACTTTTTCTTGTAAAATATATTTTCCATCGAACACATCCATAGTGTTGGCTATACAAATTCAGCAAGAAATTCAATCAGCAGACTAGTCAAACTTTGAGATTGTGAATCGAGTTGATATTCATATTTGACCCAAAAAATACAGGTAAAATATGAATTAGTCAAATGAGTTGACCTTTTAACTTTTATTCACTCAAATTCATTATATCACTAGAGATAGTGTAATTTTTCTTCCTTTTTATGTTATTCTACGGAACTAATTATTATTCTCTATAATCAAAAAGCAAAATCTTTGACCTCCAAAAATATATAATTCAAATGTACATTTCTTTTGTTAATTATAATTACATTTTATTTATTTATTTAATTTTATATTGAATAATCAATAATAGTGTGAAATAAACAAATTATGTATTAGTATTGACATTGCTTAAAGTGCATTAAACATGTTTTAACCTATAATGCGAAATTTATTTATTTTGAAATTAAAAATATTTTCATCTTGTTATTACATAAATATATTTTATATTGAATAGTATAGGATTTTTTTTAATGATATAATAAACTAAATGAAGCATGTTCAACATTTTTCATCTAAAAAAAGAGTAAAATATCTTCTACATATTGAATTCTTAATTAAAGTACTATTTATTCATGAAAATATGGGTAAAATACTAATAGCATTTTATCCAACCCATTTGTTACCCAATCAATTTTTACCGATATCGAATATGGGCAAGTTGAATTATTATTTCACATATAGTTACTTAAAAATAATTTAATTACTTTTCATAGCTATAGTTAATAATTACAATTCATAGCTACATGTTATATGGAGGAGAGAGGTGAGTGAGACTGGGAGAGAGAGGAGAGAGTGGGAAAAGAGTGGGAGGAAGATGAATTGTATATGTATATCAATTAGGTAATTGTATATTATACATATGTATTTGTTATTATGGTGAATTATACATATACAAACGTGACTAATTATACAAACTCTCGAAGTCATCCATGTAATTAATGTATAATGTTGGTCGCGAGTGATAATTATAGCAAGCTATAGCTATGCCGAGTAATTAAGTAGTATAAGTTTGCTTAACCGCGTAATTTTCTCTTTTATGTTTACCCATTTTCAACCCACCCACATTTGATCCAACACATTCATTCGCCTTCAAAAATGTCCGAGTATTCGTTGAATTCTTCAAAAAATAATATATTTTGAAAAATCCGTCACGAAAGCAACATCAAAAGTGAAATTTCCTCACGGAATACTATTCTTTCAGCAGTAGAAAATCAAAATAGGATGCTTGAATACTATTATTGTTTCTTTAGGAAACACATATCTAATAGTTTCATATCTTATGTGAGTATTGTACTAATTTCACATAGATAATGAGTTTATTTTACATTTTTCTCAAACAAATATATATAACACGTATATCATTATTTAAATACCGTCTCACTTATATTGTAAATATATATTGACATATTCTCTAAGCACTTAGATTTAGATCGTGTGAGTACATCAAATAATTACTTACGAGATCTTATACATTTTTTCACATTTAAAAACGAGTTTGGTTAAAAGGAAAAAAAAACCACTCTTAAGCTAAAATTGGAATTAAGTATTGAGAAAATTAGGCGGGTAAACAAATTTATATTAGTTAATTAGTTAACAAGCTACAATTTAAATAAATTATAGTTCACAACTAACTTACAATCATAACTACGCATTCTACGTCTAGAATTTGTATGTCATGATCCAAATCCGGTCGCGACTGGCACCCACACTTTCCCTCCTATGTGAGCGAACCAACCAATCCAAACCTTAACATTTCAATATAATATCAACAGAAAGTAATGCGGAAGACTTAAACTCATTAAATAAAATCAATTCATTAACTTCTAAAATTCAACATCTATTATTCCCTCAAAATCTGGAAGTCATCATCACAAGAACATCTATAATCAAATTACTAAACTAAGAGTATTCTAAAGACTAAAACAAGTAAAAGCTAGTCCATGCCGGAACTTCAAGGCATCAAGACATGAGGAAGAAGATCCAGTCCAAGCTAGAAGCATTAGCTCACCCTGAAGATCCGATGTGACGAAGACTAGCTAGAGTTACGGTTGAGTTGAAGATGACGGCACGTTTGCTGCACTCCACAAATAAACAAGAAGAAAACATAAAAGTAGGGGGTCAGTACAAACACGGGTACTGAGTAGATATCATCGGTCAACTCAAAATAGAATCAATATATATCAAGTAATATCATAAAATCAACGATGATACTCAACATGTAGCATTTACAATTACCATAACCCTTGGTTACAACACCAAGCTCATCAATGAGGACTCACGCCTCCTCATCATACTCATTTGGGATTTAGGTTCATTAGATTAAGTATATTAACATCTTTCAAGATTCATTATCTTTATTCCTCTCGTGTCGGTACGTGACACTCCGCTCCTCATATACTATCCTGATGTCGGAACGTGACACTCCGATCCTCATATACTATCCTGGTACCGGAACGTGGCACCCGATCCATATTCTATCCTGGTGTCGGAACGTGACACTCCGATCCTCATATACTATCCTGGTACCGGAACGTGGCACCCGATCCATATTCTATCCTGGTGTCGGAACGTGGCACTCCGATCCTCATATACTATCCTGGTACCGGAACGTGGCACCCAATCCATATTCTATCCTGGTGTCGGAACGTGGCACTCCGATCCTCATATACTATCCTGGTACCGGAACGTGGCACCCGATCCCCTAATCTCCTTCTATCAATTCATCAAGCCTTCTTTCTTACCAAGGCATCGTCAATCTCATTATTTTAGTTCATCACGCTTTCTTTTATACCAAGGCCTCATCATTAACAAAGAGATTAGGATTTTTCAAGATTTGGGATTCAATAACTTCATCATGCTTATATAATCACAATTATATAATTACATTCATGCAAGCATACAATTAATCACATAGCAGGGTTTACAATATTATCAATACATATCATTCACTATTAAGAGTTTACTACGAATATCGTAAGAGAAACCATAACCTACCTCCACCGAAGGCTAGTGATCAAGCAAGAATTTCCCAAAGCCTTGTGTTTTCCTCTTCTCGTTCGATTCTCTCTCTATCGATTCTCCTTCTCTCTCTTTCTGTTCTTTTCTTTTTCTTATTCAAACCCACTTTCTTTTACCCTAATTAGCATCTAATTAAGAGTAAAAGATGACAATAATAACCCACAATTTAACTCAAGGTTACCTCTTTTATCCCCCAAGAAATTGAGTTATTAATATAAACCCACGAAATATATAATTATAGCAGGAATAGTCCAAAACGCCCCTTTAAAACTTAACCAGAAATCCGACTCCGACTGGGATTACGCAGCCTGTGACGGCCCGTCGCGCCTGCGACGGTCCGTCATGCAGGTTCGTTAGAGACTCGCTTTCCTTAAGGAGTCTGTGACGGCCCGTCGTACCTACGACGGTCCGTCCTGCACTTCCGTCACGACGTTCAGAGAATCGTTCCCTGTACCAAATTCTCAAGAGTTGAAGTGTTTTGAAACGGTGGATCACGACGGTTCGTCGTGCCTGTGACGGTCCGTCACAGAGTTCAGAGAGTCGATTTCAGCACCCAAATTTCAGAATTTCTAAGTGTTTTGGAACGAGACACCCTCGACGGTCCGTCGTGCCCATGACGGTCCGTCGTGGGTTCCGTCGTCTCAGCCTGTTTTTCCAGAAATAAAACCTGCTGCTCAAAACGACTAAACAGGTCGTTACATTGTATAACTCGGTTTCTAATTGTATAAATCCAACGTTGTATAATTCATAATTGTATAAATTCAAAATTTTCCAAATTTATAGATCCAAAATTTGTATATCCTTAACCTAACTTGTATATAGTTATCATATTGATACATTTATTTGTATAAATTCCAAAAAAAAAATTGAAATATATAAATACAAAATTTTGTATATATTTGTTCTGTTTCTACATTGGCAAACCAAACGGAAATACTACTAACAAATGAAATAATAACTATGAAATATAATTAAGCAAATAAATAGCAAAGACATTAAACTTAACAATTACAAAGAGATATTTATTTATATTCATATCCTAATAAACAATTACATTATAATCTCTAACTAATTTTGCTGAATGATACATACAAATATGATATTGATTTAGTATCAGTTAAGCGAAATTATCAATCTTAATGATACTAATACAATATATGATATTGATTTAGTATCAGTTAAACGAAAATTATCAACCTTAATAAATGTGGTATGAGTTGTAATATTTTTTTGTTGCTGATAAAATGAGTATTTTTTGAATTACTTTGGATTGAGGTGTGAACATGTAATTATTTTAGATTTTATGACACATTTATATAAAAAAAATTTGGCAAATGACATCAATCACATACTTTTAAGGTAAAATTATTATTTGTCACTTATAATTTTATATTACAGAATTTCCCTTAAACCGATTTAATAATATAAGCACTGATGCATTAATTTGATGCGCGAGATACATTAATTGTTAAATAAGATACATTACATTTTATACATGATATACACTAATATGATGTACATTTTATACACGACACATTAATCTGATGCGCAAGATACATTAATTTGATGCGTGAAAATGAAAGAATTTTGAAAATTTGTTACACTAATAGGGGAAAATAGTAATAAGAGAACTTAAAAGTGAAATTTCTGTCATTTTTTCTAGTTCTTTTTTACATGTATTAATAGCTAAACGTGGTGTTAATATCTATGTATTAGTTATACGTCTCAACAAGATGTATAACTAAATTTAATTTGACTACCAAACCCTCTGGCCGAACAACGAACAAAGGCACTTTTGAAAGACTACCTTTGTTGCAAATATCATTTTAAAACCTTTACTGTACACTCAGGGGCGTAGACATCACGTGTTCAATTTGACACCCTTCGTCGAAAAAATTTATTAGCTACGGTTGTGAGTGTATTAGAATGTCTGAGAAAGTGGAGAAAACAGGGGAAAGGACTCTGGCTGTTGTGACAAAAGCTGATAAAGCCCCTGAAGGGCTACTTGAGAAGGTAACCGCAGACGAAGTGATTATAGGGCTTGGCAATGTTTGTGTGAGGAAGATCAATGATAGACTTGCGGCCAATATTGCTGAACTCAACATCTGACTTCTGTGGCAGAAGCTCTGACGGCATTTATGCGCATTCTGAGTTCATCAAGTGGGGAGTTTGATGAAAAAGAAATGCACTCTGCAGCTAGAATTGTTGAAACCAATACTCTAATGAGCTGCATACCAAGAATTTTGATGAATTCTTGATGGAAGAGGTGATGGTTTTACAGGAATCAAAAGGGATTGGATTGCCAAACTTCCTTCCTCGAGGTGTTTTCCTCAATGTTTTGCAGAGAAATTGCTGCCTCTCCAGAGGATTTTGTAGGGAATTACTTAGAGTGAGTTGTTATCATAGTTTGAATGCATCATTGTGAGAACTATCCACAGCTTCACTCTCCTACTAGAAGAGCAGCCCAAAACTTGATTGCCAAGAAAAAGAAGTGAATCAGTCGACAGGGTAAGGGAAATTATCGGGATGGAAAAGCTCACTGATTACACCTGTAATCCAGACTATTTAACGACTTATAGTAAGTTCATGGAGATTATGAATGATCATGGGAATTGTTCCATGATAAACCTTGAAGGGGTAGGAGTAATCGACGTTGGTGCAGCAGGCTTTTGATTTGAAGATGATAGATAATGATGGCCTATTGGAAAATTGTGCTAATGGATTCTATGGCCTTACTCAGCATTCGAAACATGATTAACAAAGGAGATGGAAAACGAGATCATACAGGATGTGATGGCACTACATGGTGGTGGAATTGAAAGAATGCTTAATGAGTCGCCTGAGAAACGCAATAGGCTCAAAAAGAGTGTCAAGGAATCCAAAGATGGGCCAAGGATAATAATATTATACATGCAACAGGACAACAGAAATCCCTATTTGTCCCACACCGTTTGTGGAGGTTCTCTAATCTTTGTTTTAATTTTATTGTCTGCTGTTTTTGTGCATCTGGACTGCAAGACGACGTGAATGGGTCAAGGTTCACTCATTGGGTGGGCCAGGACCCAGGAAAGTCCCCGGGCCATCTCTGCAGAGATGCAGGTTCGGTAACGAACGAGCTTCACGGGCTCTAGGAGTTTAAGCCCATTGGGCTTGGGCTGAGACAAGGTGGAGCCTACAACTCCTGCTCGGGAGCGATATTGGCCAGTTCGACAGTGATTCACGTGGCCCACTGGGCTTAACTGAACGGGGCTTATGATCTTGCAGTCTTCTCCTTTTTTTGGCGCCTGCCTAGTGCATCACAAAAATGCTCTACTTTTCTAAAATTAATTTAATGATCAACAAGGCTAAAATATTTTGCAGTTGGATCAAAATATAAAACTATGATGAAAATTGGATTAAATTTTCTTCAACAATGATATAGATGATATTAATCCAGTAAGTCATAAACCGATGTTTTCAATCTCATTGGCTATCCATGCCATCCACATTCCTATCAAAATGTTTGAAATTGAATCTATTTGCTCTTTTTGTGTTCCTTAGCATAATCGTTAACTAAGGCTTCAACATCTTTCCAGAATAGGCCCTCAACTAGAACTCCATCTTCGGCAAACCTGCAAAAACATATCTCTCTCGTCAGAAGCAAGTCATTCAGTTTATGAAATCCCACATGTACTATATATTTTCCTCTTTCAAAAGGATGAGAGGGAGAAAGAGACCATTTTGTGACGCTCTTGGTAAATTCAACTTTTGGCCTCGCGGAAATGGACTTGGGATCAGCACTTTCTACTGTAAGTGTGTACATGTCGGAGAATCTAGGCAGCTTTGATGAGACAACCAAGCCAGTGCTGTTAAAAGATCCCTGTCATAAACAAACCAAAGCTCATTAAGTCTTATGTGAATCTGGAGCAATAAGACGGTACTCCCTTCATCACACTTCTAATTAGTGCTTGAAGAAAGGAATAAAGTACTCAAGTAACCATCCAACCCGTCCAAGTAAATATGAGTTGGATAATGATTTATTAAAAACGGGTCAAATATTGATCATGTCCATATAACGGCTGAAAATGGGTATTTAATGGGTTGGGTTTAGATTCACCCATTTACATGTGTGTTACTTGGCACTCCTGTCATTAGTTGTTGAGTCTAAAACAACACCACAATAAACCACCTTCTAACAAATAAACATATTTTTTATAGTATTGGAGACTTGTTCATACCCCATCACAAGGTAAAGAGACTCCTATTTGTAACACTTGTTCATACACCAACACAGGGCAAACGGACTCCTATTTATAGGTGCAAGTATTCTTCCATAGAATAAATAAATAAATACGCAATGATGTAATAAAGTTGTGAGAGGATGATATCTGAGTTGTTGGATAGACATTTGCTCTTTAGAGGGGTAAAGGTGGGTTGATCATGGAATAGCAATTTTTATAGAAGCTGTGGCCACATTACCATCATATGCAATTACTATTAACATTTTTTATATTAAAATGCATATTCTCCACCCCACACTAATTTTATATTAAAAATAAGTTCACCCATTGAAGGAGATTTTATGCATAATAAGTTCACTCATGGTGGAGAATGCACATTTCATAGTATAACATCATCAAGAAAGCAATCTAGAATCCAGTCATTGCCAGACAATTCACAGTGATCATGAAAAATTCTCCAACAAGAAAAAAAAAAAGGAGGAAGAAAGGCATGCACACGACTGAATTATAAGATTAGATTAGCTTATATATATATAACATGTGAATCCAAAAACTATAGTATAAAGCACAAACAAAGCATGCAAAAATTTCGAAAAAATTTAGTTGCCTGTGGTTAAGCAGCAGTTCATCACGGGCGTTTTCCAAAGAAATCCTTGGTCCTCTTCCTTATGCGCGTGAACAGAATAACCGCAGCAGCCAGGACCCATGGTGGGATATTACCACCAGTGATGTTCAACTTTTTGGCCCATTCTGGAGACTCTTTCATCACCATTACTATCAATAGGGTGATCACTGCAACACCAACCAATATCCTGGTAATAGGTTGGATCAACGAGTCCTATAAACAAAGACGAAAAACTATTAGAATCCATCTATGCATATAACAACCTATTTTGTGAAGAACCATGTAAAATATGGTCATTTTAGTGACAAGAACGCCTTGGTAAAGTCATTTTAGTGACAAGAATGCCTTGGTAAAGTCATTTTATGACATTTTCACATCTAGTTCAGCTTTCTTGGACTGAGAAATACAACTTGCTTATATAGAAAGGACAATTTGATCTCATTCACCATGAGTAGTTCCCTTCAGTTACCTTTCATGCTCTCATTGTTAGGGCCTCCCAATGTGGACCTTATTTATCTTAACATGGATACTAATATAAAGATAGGATTCATAGAAGAATTTATTTATCTTACGATAAGCTCTCCCTGTTTGCCAATTTTTGTTTTCAAATGAAAGCGCTCAGGAGAACCAGCAGTAACATAATTTGATATCCTTTCAACAGTTTCAGGGAAGTATTCAACAAGGTTCAAAGTTCACACTGCATTTCAAGAAAACCTCTTGCAAACAATTCAAGATATAACAGGGTAACTGCAGATCATGTTTCTACTGATGTTTACAGAACGATCAAATCGACACAAAGAGCACGGCTATTTTGATATTCCAATTTTCGACATTGAAATGCCAAACTGCAAAACTCAGCACATTAACCTTCCTCAACTAGGCAGTTTCTGCTTCCTTTCAGAGATACTCAGTGTCAGTTCTGATGTTAAAATTAAGTATTGTGAAGGCTCTGATCACAAAAAGCTCACCAAAAAAAAATGGAAATTGCCTGAGGAAGAGCTCTTTAAAAGAGAGAAAGAACTAGATGAAACCTTGAAAATATAAGCTTATCCATTCAAACGACCAATCAATGAACAACAATTGAGCCTTCTTTTCACACCGTTAATTCAAGTTTCAATCCTCAACTAATAACTCTTATCCAAAATTTACCAGTTGGAAAAAACGAAGTGCAAAATACAGGTAACTCCTACACCTGCTGCCAAATCCACTTCCTCCAAGAGACTCAAGATCTATCATCTGTATTTGTCTCCAAACTTAAATCGCCAAGAAACTGATGATACAATCTTTAGAGTTTAGTGTCAATCCCAAATGTTTTGCCCAAAAGTACATCATGTTTTTCCAAATTTCATCTTCTCCGTGTCGTTCATGCAATATTACCATATGTCTCAAAAGAGATAAGTTTTCCTAATTCATAGATCTTCAAAATTGGCCAAACTCTATCCTAGTTCACAGAGAGTTAAAGAGACACTTATGGTTTGGTAGGCTGCATAAGCGGAAAACGATACCAACATAAAATTCAGAAATCATAGAACCCTCGGTACATATTGCTTATTAAATATTTATTGCATGACAAATTATGGATTATAATCCTATATTCCTAGATAACTATCACGCTAACAAAATTATTACTAAGTGAATAAAAAACCTATCTGAATTGTATTATCAAGGGTGCGACTACTAGTCGTGGAATGATAACCAGGAGGTCAAAAAATACTAGTATGTGATTTCTTTCAGTCTATGGAAGACTTGATGCATAGAGTTACCCAGTATCTGTATTGGTGGGAGGCAGCAAGAACCAGGTGCGGGCAAGCTGTCCCTGACACCACTGCTAAAGAAATGTAGCTGAATTTCATCACATCCAACTCAAAGAATGGTGCAATAAAGTCCAAAAAGAAACAAATTATGGGACAACAGATACGGAGCACAAATAATAACAGTCCATATACTTAATTGGGAATTGTGTGAGATGATTGTACCTTAGGTTCTCCATCAATATGGATCTCCGATCCATCTCTATAGGTTAGAATCGATCGTCCGTTACGGGGATTGAATCTGATAGGAACACCTCGGCCAGTCTCCGGTTTGAATGCATAGACCGATTTGAACCCGTATTTGTCTAGAATATCACGAACCTCTAGCTGGTCTTGCTCAAATCCACCTAAGGACGACGTGAATTCGTCGATCGGACCCTTCCCTTGCTTATACAGATGGACCTTGATCTCCGGGACCTTGGTCTTAACAGACTTAGTCCGGGTTGACGGGATCGGGTCGGTTTTCGGGTTCGATAACAGTGGAGACATCTCATCGGCGCCGGTGGATGCTTCTTCGATCTCTACCATGATTGAGATCGTCGTTGAGTGGCCGGCGATGACAGAGAGGAAAAAGAAGGGAGAGAAGAGCCGCGGGGGGATGGGTGGGTGGGGGTGGAGGCGTCAATCTAAAAGCCTTTCTGAACCATCATATCGTTGCACATGCATTTATTTAATCATAGGTTCGGATTTGAGCTCGGGTTAGAAAAAAACTATGTTTCGAAAGTAGGAGGATATAATATAATATATATATAAAATTATCATATTATATAAAAAAAATTTAATATCATAATTTTGATATTATGAGATTTTTAATTTTTATTGATATTTGATATGATATTTAGAAATAATGTGCCAATATATCGAATTGCATACTAAAGTATATAGTTACGTAAATATCAAATATATATTATTAAAATATTAAAAACATACAACCTAGTATTCATATAAAGATTATTGAAATTTGACTACTTCATTTGATTGAAAAATCAATGTATTTGAATTGTAATTGCTTAGTAAAAGATGTTATTTGTATATTATTTTAGCACATATATTTCTATATATGTAATGTGTTAGTATGATACTACAATTGAGACTTTTTTTTAATTGTTGAAGTCATATCAAATCATACAGAATTAAATTGGTATGGTAATGCTATAATGTTTTAAAATCCAAATATCAAAATTACTCTATTAAAATTTTCAAATATCATACCATACCATATAATGTTTTAAAATCCAAATATCAAAATTACTCTATTACAATTTTCAAATACCATACCATGTCGAACCCTAGTTGAGAGTGTCACTCTCTAAATGGTCCCTAGAGCATGCGATTTGATTTAGTCGAGATCCAATACAGATTCATTTCACGAGAAAAATAAAATAAAATTACAGTTTAATAAGTGGTAATAAAATGTAAAAATTATACAAATTTCATATTGTTAAGAACTAATTACATCATAATCCTATCAAATTACAAAAATTCTATAAAATTTAAAATTTTTGGATACATCATTCAATGTTTTGATACAATACGTCTCGATATTGATACATCTCCCTCAATCTCGATTTTCAAACAACATCCAACAAATATAAAGGAATGGTACGAGTTTGACATCAAAAGACGTTGTCCAATTAAATCTCTTTCAACTCAAGTTTTCAAAAATCATCATCCATCAAATAAAAATAAATTGTGCAAGTTTGATATCAAACTACGTGTTCCTAAATGTTCAGATCCAATTAGGTCTCCCCCAACTCTAGTGTTCAAAAATCATCCATCGAATATAGAGAAGTTTTGTGGGTTTGATATTAAGAGACGTGTTCTTAAAGGTTCAAATCCAATTTGATCTCCCACAACTCTGATTTTCAAACAACATTCATCAAATATGAAAAAATCGTACAAATTCAACATAAAGAAATGTGTTTTTACTTAAGGTTCAGACCCAGTCACATTTCCTTCAAATCGTATTTCAACATAAATTATCATTTTGTCTAAAGTTAAAATATAATATTTAGTTATAAACTATGATGTTTTAAGCTCATGGATGTTGTTCATTGTTATTTTTTAAAAATAAAATCAAGCGTCTATATGAAATAAATGTACTAGTGGCAAGTAGCATTTTCCTTTTATTATTAATTTCTTCAAAAATAAAAATGAGCATTTACATTAAAGGTTGGATATATTAAATAATTTATACGTAAAAAATGCGTGAGTGATAAGAATTGTATAATTATTTCCACGTGCCGTACCTCATGGGTCAAGTACGCAAAAAAAATAATAGTATATGGTTAATAAAAAACTGAACTTATTTTTATCTATTCAAGTTTATTTATATTCGGACATTTAAATTAAAAAGGAAAAAAAGAAATGGTATGTACAGACTTATAGTAGATTGTTTACGAAGAATTCTCTGTTTGATTATAATATATAAGAATAATAAAAAAGAAAAAAAAATAGTGGAGGACAACACAACTAATAAAGAAAGTAAGAAACAATAACTAATACGGAAAATAAGAAATAATGTGATAATCTAAATATAGTCATCAATAAGTGATGGTGAAATAAAAAGACAACACTAAAAAGAGGATAAACCCCTCAAAAATCAAGATAATATTCTATACCTACTAAAATTTTATCCTGATATACGATCTTCACACCCTTTTATCTAATGTCATATCTTCGATAATCAGGAACAATTTCATGTCCTGCCTAATCACATCTTCCAATACTTTTTGGCTCTACCTCTACGTACCTCTCCTCGTACCCGCTATATCCAGCCCCTCACACCTCCTCACTTTTGCATCTGCACATCATATAGTTAATCTTATCTCATTTGGATACAAGAGGAAAAAATGACGGTATATTTGGCTTAATGGTAACAAAAAGGGTAAAACGTTATACTATGATTCAATAGTACATGTAACAATTCAATCTCACTACAAAACAATTTATTAGTCTCAACACAAAAATCAATGACAACAACAATATATTCAGTGTAGTCTCATAAGTGGAGTCTGAGTAGAAAAAAAATGGACATGAACATGTATATATAATATATAATTATATCAAGATGATGCAACATCTCTTCTGCTGAGCACTTTTTGTGGACTTTCATCTCTGCAATTCCTCAATTTTAATTAATTTAGAACATACTCATGGTGGCCTCCTCCTTTGTAATCCCTCTATTGTCCATGCAAAGAAATCCATTTTGCTACAACAATTTGGATGATGTTGCTACACAATATATGGTCCTGGAAAGAAAACCTAAAATTTGAGTTAGTGAAATATATGAACTACTTGAAGTTTAATATATAGACGCACTGTAACAAAAATAATTTTTAACAGTAATAAATATGTACACTAACAAAAAGTACTAAAACCTTTAGTGACAATTGTTCATTAAATTCACTGTCGTTATAGGCTTTAGGGAAATCCACTAAGAGTGTCACTAGTATAATTGCTTATAAAAAGATACATTTAGAGGTAATTAAGCTATTGTTGTTACTTAATTAATTGTTGCTAAAGATTATTTTTGGTGTAATGACGAGTGCATGTCCAATCCTCGTACTCTTAAAAATGTTGATGAGGGCGTGTTAGATCCTCCGAATACAGTGCAATTTCTTTGGGAGACTCTGACACGAAAGTTGCAGCATCTTTGAAAAGTACATGCACACTAAAGAATAGAAGAATGTACCTTAGAAATGATTCAACAAAATCCATTTTCCATGGAATTATGTCCAAGTCTGTTGAAACTAAAAGTGGAATCTAACCATCCTTCAGCCTCAGCTCTTTCAACATAAACTTTAAATTGTTTTTCAGCATCTGGTACATCTAAAGCCAAATCATCAAGTGATTCTGCAACTCTAGCAAAACCTTTTGTCATTTGATACATAGTTATAAGTCCCATACTAAAACATTCTTTGAGAAAACCCCACAACCTCTCACTTTTCTTCTCAATTATAATCACCAATGATTTCTTCACAACTTCATGATGAAAAAATGGCATGCCTAACTCCTTTATGCATCTATATGCTTCTTTTGCATCTCCTCCAGATTCAAATTCCTCCAATAATTTTCGTATTTTATCCTTAACATCTTCAATCGCCCATCCGTTTGTACTACTTCCACCACCACCCCAACACCTTAGTATTCTTTCACCAGATAATCTACCTTTTAGCAAAGATTTTGCCATTAGTACAACTTTGTTACCTATTGAATTCGGTTCGAAAAATTGACTACCAATCTCTTCCATGTGTTGTGGAGTTAAAACTTCATCTACTTCTGCTCTAGCCAAAAACATCGCTAAGTCCTCAACGACAATTGGAATGTCTAAAGCTGTATCGTCTGCTGCTTCTATTAGCATTACAAAGCCATTTACCACATCATCTGCCGGAAAACAAACAGATGATAACAGAACAGAAGCCATTTCTTTTTCTCTGTTTTTCCTGTCCATTGCTAAAGTGATTAACTTCTTAACGAATATGGCGTTTAGTTCTGCCAAACACGAACTGTTCTCCGACTCTAGAATCCTACTTACTTCTTCAATATCACCTGACAAAAAGTACTCCTGGATCATGGATTGAGCTTTCAGTTTGAACTCCTTCACTAGTTTTTCATCAATTTCTTGTTTTTCTAGTTGTGTCGAAAAAGACTTCAAAGATGAAATACACAACCAACCCTCTGACGCTCCCTTAGAAATTATTGACTGAAAAATCATCCTTGCATTTGGTATATCAAGTGACAAGTCGTCGATATTGTCAATAATCCTATTGAACCCTTTTGATAATTGACTTGAATTTATCAAGCCTTCTTCTGTAGTCTTCTTTAGTAAGTCCAAAAGTCGACTTTCGGCTTGTTGCTTTTCCATTGCCATGATAATAGCCCTCTTAACAATTTCATGATGGAAAAAACGCATATTCAAATCGTTAATGCACCTACACGCCTCATTCTTCTCTCCACTTACAACATACTCAATAAGCAAGTTGTTGATCTTGTCCTTCACACCTTCAACTGTCTTATTCTTACTTCCACCCCATCTACGCTCGATGATTTCAGCATGTAAAGGAGCTGAAAGGTAACTCTTTTCAGCTCTTTTTATAACCTCAATTCCCTTCGAATCTTTAGGTAGAGTAGAATTTGCTTTTGCTAAAAATGCAGGAGGAAGTATATCATCAACTACTGCTCTTGCAATGAACAACGCGAGAATGTCGATTGCATCTGGTATGTCTACAATGAAATCATCAGCAGATTCCAAGAGTTTGCTGAAACCTTTGTAGACTTGCTGTGGTTTAATAACTTCAGCATAAAGAGCAGATAACAAAACAGCCGCCATTTCTTTTTCTTTGTCATGTCTGTCCATAGCCATCGATACTAACTTTTTAATGAAGTAGAAATCATAACAAGACATCCCAAGTTCTCTTAATTCATTTGCTGTGGATGTTATATCATCATTCTGAAAATACTCTTCGACTAATATTATAGCCTTCTTTTTGTATTCCTCAAATGCTGCAACCATGTCTTTCGTACTTGTTCTCTCTGTATCCTGGAAAAAAGAAGGGTTAACTCAATTTGACGTGTCACTAAGCTTGAACCAAAAAGGTCTATTGTACGCAACCTTACCCTGCATTTCTGCAGGAGGCTGTTTCGACCTTTCAAATCCGTGACCTCCTAGTCACATGACAACAACTTTATCAGTTACGTCAAGGTTCATTTTCCTTCATGGAAAAAGTTGAAAAATGATAGCTAAAGTACCTCACTACTAGTGTAGTTTGGATCATTGGGGTCAATAGCATGGACATCATCGGTATCCATTAATCCGCCCCAAGTGCCTTTTCCCCCACAACCACCTGTATAATCATAAATATTATCCGAAGAGTCAGTTGAAAAAATTGATCAAAATACCATTAGTGAAAATCTACATATGTTCAGTTTCAGTGACATGACAAAGGAGCAAGAGAGTTCTATAATAAGAACAACAGCGGACGTGTTCAATCTTTATGTTCCTACGACTAAACTCATTGTACTTTGGAAATTATGCGTTCAGAGTCTAATATTTACTGGATTACAAGGTTTTAAATAGAAGTCCATGACGAGAAGTATAACTCAAGCCAATGTTACTTGTTTGTTTGTTATCCAATTTGTATTACTAAAATACTTAGAACAATAACTTTGCAGAAATAATAACCAACAAAGTTTAAAACATGTTCAAAATCAGAAATCAAAGCTAGTAAAGAACACATAATCTGCAACAAAAACATAAACAATATTGATAACAAGAAAATCGAGCTCAATGCATGCACAGATTGTTCTTAATGAAATTATTCCCTTCAAGTACAGTGAAGTACTTAATGTTAAAGGAATATATCCTTCCAGGATAGAATATTTTTATTCACCAGTGTATCGGTACCGAAAACAATGTTGTTAGCAAACCACTCAATAGAAGCAACGTACACTAGAAGTCTAGAAAGACTAGATTTATCGAAAATGTTACAAACTTTTGAAAAAGTCATAATCCTTAGGAGAAGTCGCAATCTTTTGGAAAAAATCATAACTCTTCAGAAAAGTCTTTTTAATTTACACCTTTCAAAACCTAGCATTTGATTACCATAGTTTAAACGCATTCATTTTCTATTCACACCTTTCAAAACCTAACATTCGTCTACCATAGTTTAAACGCGATGATCTGAATATTCCTTTCACAGGAAAATTCTCAAGCATGTAATACGGAATTCTGAAATTATCAACTAACCTTTCTTTGGACGACCATCTCGCGGAGAATGTGAGTTTTTCTTATGTTTAAGTGGACTTCCCCTATCTGAGCCATGTTTGCTGTGACGATCACCGGGAGACCTTGGAGACTTAGGGGATTTCGGTGATTTTGGAGATCGCGGTGATTTTGGTGATATCTGTAATGCAGATACTGTCAATGGATCTGCACTTTCTGAAGCTGATCGAAATTGTTCTTTATGTTCATTTGATAACTTTCCTGCTGTAATATCCATCTTCAAAAACAATAACGAAATATACTAATCCTGTTTGTTGGATATAGAAAATATCATATCATGAAACTTATATTCCCACACACACGTAGTTTGTGAATAAGTGATTGTCTGATAAACGAGACAGGAATATCCGTCTTTCTGCTTAATCAACTCCAATCAGCAGAAAGTTATGCAATGTTCCTCTTGATTCGATCAGTTGATTATAATTAGTGCTTCAAAGATCCTATAAAAAAAATTGATCGATAATTTGAACATAGTGTTACAAATTGTAGTACGATTGGCTATTTTCACTTCAGGACGTGACGTTATAGATAAGATCAAAATTATTTTTCGTAGAAAATAGTAAATGTACCTGAAACTGCAACAAAATAGATGTGCAATAGACAAAATTAGCTCAATTGAAGTATTAATTAAATCTACTATTTCAACTTTTTGATTAGAATAATTGTGTGTTTAGCTTAGAAATAGTCATTATGGGAACAGTTAGATAACAAATTAAGGAGATCTGATGAACACTTAATGGAGCGGAAATAGACAGAGATTACTAAGGTTGCGCCTTTTGAAACGGGAATTTATGGTTTACTAACTGTCATTATAACAGGAAAAAAAAAACATTATATTAATTTATTTATTTTTCGTTTTCAATTTAATCATTTAATATTTGATGTCTATGACCTAATTGAGGGGCAAGTAAAGCTGATAAAATGGTAAATAACCACTTTTAATATGACAATTTCAAAAGTATTTAACATTTAAGTACGTTATGATAAGTTAAACAAAATATACCTCTAGATTAAATACGAAAAAAACTACACTATTCTTCTTGTTTGACGATTCTTTCGGTTCCTCTTTGAAACCCTTGAATTGTTTCTAGTGTTTGAACCTATGAAGGTTCGAACTCCATAAATTTATGGGATTTGACATTCTAACAAATTCTCGTATTTTGAAAAATTTCAATCATATTCTAACAAATTCGAAAACTTAAATTTGTAGTTTAATGTATAGCTAAGAGAACTCGATGTTTTTTTCCATGAATAGGCTAATGAGAGTGAGTATAGAAACATTGACATACTTTTAGGCTGACAAGCTTCTGAAGATGAGGTATACATGATATCTTAGGCGAATCTCACATTAAAATGAAAAGTTCTATAACACATTACTCAAATCCACATGAAATGTATGCATTGTGGTTCAATATTGTAGTACAACCCGAAAGACAAATTTGTGTGGGACGTTGCCTAAATGCAAAATGAATAATATGTTTCATAAACTTGAATCGTGATAACTTGTTAAAGTGAGAATTCGAATAAAGAAATAAACTCTTAGAGTTTATGATTTTAAGGTGACAACTTAAGGGGAAAAACTATCAAAATTTTGATCTCCTTCCTAACTTCTTTCAGCTTATTATAGTGTTAGCTTTGAACTCTCCTAGTCATTTGTACACACTTAATAATAATAAAGTTATTAACTTTATATTAATGGCTTAAGACATATTTCTAAATATTATTAAATAAAATTGTTAAGAAAATTCGTCAAGTAATATGATAATGTAGTATTAATGGATATACTCAATTATAAACGCAATTGATTCTTTTCCAAATACTTACCTAACTTATACAATAATAATGTTACAGTTGCCTTGCTTCAATTGAAGATTTTTTTTTGAAAAATAAAAAATAAAAATTAACAAAATCTTATATATAATCAATAGTATAAGAAAGAGTACATGAATTAGCTCTATTATTAATTAAAAACAATATTCGGAAAATTAATCATAATCTTTGTATACTTTAATTTTGCTTTGATCGACATCCAAGCACTTAATTAACATAAATATCGGTTAGTATCAAATTAAAGATACTATGCCATTGCATCGTTAAAATATGTTTGAATTGACCTAATTTAAATATTTTTAACCTAATATAATAATTAAATATTATTAAAATGTTAGTAAATTTTAAAAAAAATATTTATGAGCACTTCAATTTAAGATAAATTTATTAAAAATAAGCCAAAGTACTTTTAAACTATAAGTCAAAAATCAAAAACTATTTAGAAAGAAAAAATATGAATAAAATGTTGATTAGCTAATTTATAAATTTGTATGTAGAAAATCAAGCTAAGCGTTTACTCAAACTCCATATAAATAGTCGGAACTCCGAATCTGAAGTGTGGAGGAGCTCCACGAAAAATCCGGCGCCGGAGATGGACCTCGTAGCAACACTTCAGTCGGAACTGGAGACTCTTCGAAGCAGGATGAAGGTAACTTTTGATAATTTTTAAAAAAATCAACTTCTAACAATAATTAATATTCCATTATCGATGTTTATTGTGCTGAAATCTTCTACTGGAAAAATAGGTTTTGGAATCTGAAAATGCTAAATTATCTGCTCAACTTTCGAATTGCAGTTGCCAAGAGGTTATTGCTACTTCAACATAATATCCAGATTTTTTTGATAAAGTAAAGTATTCAGATATATTTATATTTTTCTATGTAGATTTTAATGTGCTGTTATTGCTATGTAGTCAAAGGAGAAAGGTAATGACTCTGTTCTGAAAAACGGAGTTTTGGAAGGTCACGGAAAGAAGAAAAATAAGCTCAGAGATTTAGGTTTGTATAGATTTTTCTTTTTGGTGATTGGAATGTATTGCTGTAGTTTTATATGCAGCGTGAAAGCCGAAAGGGTGTCTTACATTATTTGAAGTGTTAAAATTAGTGAAGAGAGTGGATTAGCTGAGTTCCATTTTATAATCATTTTGTCCGGGCCAGCTTGTGCACACCTGCCACCTTCCACTAGATATAGGAAACACCCTTGGTTTAGCTATGGGTTTTTTTATGTACTGAATGACCTATCGCTTTATTTTAAGGTGTAATATGTCAGCTATCTTTACAAGTTGATATTGTAATTTGATTTGGAAACCTGCTGAAATGTTCCTCTTTCATTTTTTGATACTGTAATTCGAAATGGAGATTGCTTGAACGTTCCTGTTTTGTTTGTAGGTTATGGCGCAATGATGCATCACTCGAAAAGATATGTTGCTTTGAAAGTCATGTATTTTGGTTTGAGGTACACATCTTGCTAGTAGTTTAGTAGGATTGTATTGTCAATGTGGCCACTGAAAAGAGAGGAAGGAAGTTGTTAGTTGAGAACATGCAGAAGACTTTCATTCTATTTGTGTAGGATTGGCTCTTCATCAGTAGTTACTTAAGTGTGAACTGAAAGTAGAGCAAAAAAGTGTAAGCAAAAAGGCTAAAAGTGGTTTAAAATATTTTGGGCAAGATAATTGTCAGCTTGCTGATAAAAAAATTATTTTGGACAAGATAAAATTGGGCTTCTTACTTGTTCTTAAATTTATTTTAGCCCTGTAAAACCATCTCGTTAGTCTTAAGCACAAGAATGTAAGGTCTCAAGAGGGACCAAAAGAAGAGAATAAGCGGTAACAAAGAGATCACACAAATTTCAGTGGATTACTAAAGAATAAAATAAGAGGTAACAAAGAGATCACACAATTTCAGTGGATTACTAAATGTTAAGTTCATAAACTCTTTAGGCCATTGCTTTTTCATCAGACCATAGATGTGAATGTAATATATAGCATAAGATTAGGCTATAAAGGAGGTGTTGACATTGGAAACAGTTGAAAAGCTAAATGCACCTGGAAGAAAAAGGGGAAAGGATACTTGATTTCCTGTAAAGCTTATCTTGCAACCTCGACAAGATTTCTCGTACAGGAGAGTTTATTTCAGTTTTAAAAGAGCCTCAAACAAGGCAATACTTAAAACACAGCCCTCTTTAGGTAGCATGTAATCTTTAAGTTGGGTTTAACTGCTGAATACTTTATATTTAAGCAACAAAGTTGGTACTTATTGTTATTTTTGTCTTAGTTCCCAACAATAAGAATATTACAAAAGATATCTTACCCATTAACCGAACATCATCTTGTCTGATCATATTTTGTTATTTGACATTTGACTTCAGCCAAAAGTGAGCCACTTATCAGAAGGCATTTATAATAATTTCATGAAGGAGTTCCAATCATACTTAGAAAAAAATTCCAATTTGAGATTGGGAAAATAAAGAATAAGAATGCATGGTTCTAATTCATCAGATAGAATATTAAAAGAAGTGGATTAATTCATGGAATACATTTTTGATATTTTAATCTGGCGTTACTTCACTTTTGTTATAGTAATTTCTTCTACAACATTTCATCTAGAAGCAGAGATGAAGACATCTAATGTCACCTGGAAAAGGGGTTATGTACAACCAACTTAAGCTGCATCCTGATCCTAACTCCAAATGGCCCTGTTAATAACTCCACATAGATTGTCTAGTGGTTCTATGAAGTTAAGGACGGAGCTCCTTATTTCATTCTGGAATGCTAATGGTTGGCGGTGGATCTGTCACCTTTTTTTACCTTATGCAGATTAAGTGTGATTTAAGTATTAACTAAGCTGAAGGTGCATGTACATTGTGTTTCTACCATCCTATTTTAGTTGGAGTCTGCATTTTTTTACTTTATGCAAATATTAGCGAGTCCTTGTTTATGCGGTAACAGTGTTCTCATGCTGCATTACAGGTTTTATGGTTTTGCTTCGGAGGCTCAAATGGATCCCACTGTTGAGGTCTTATGTTCTCCTCTGAGATGATTATTCTTTAAGAATTGGACCAGCATTTAATGTGACAGACATAGACTAACCAAGTACATGCAACAATATGTTCTACATGTTTGGTCTTACTCCTTGTTTAAATCATAGTCCACGTTTCCCGTCCTTTAAATTGAGAGATTTAAAGGACTGAAAGACTTAAGCTACTGAAAGAGTTAATCTGGTGTTTTTCTGGGAGAATCTTGTTTCCTTGCATGTATTGCACAGTTTGAACTATTTAATCTTTGCACAAGTTGTTTTGGACTTTTGGTGCCTCTTCACTCCAGTGGTAGCGCTTGGGTGGCTCTATTGTTCGCATTTTAGTATCTCAATAGAGTATTTTGTTTGCACATGCTGATGGTTTCTTCATGCAGGGTGAACTTTTCAAAGCTCTAGAGAGGACAAGACTCATATTTGGAGACAAGAAGGAATTGCAATACTCACGATGTGGTAGAACCGATAAGGGAGTTTCCTCTGTTGGCCAAGTAAGTGGAAGAGCAATTAATTTCTTGTATGTTTGTTCACTAAAAGGTAACCTATATTTTGACAATGTTTTTTTTTTTGATAATTTGACACATATCCCAAGAGAGAAAATATAAAGTTTGATTCTTTTATCCATATAATTGTTATTTATGATTATAATTATTATTCTTTAATTCCTTTTCATTTCTTTTTCTTCGTTTGCGCCTTCCTTTATTAAATCCAGAACTTTATTTGTGCTTTGGCTTAAAACTTTAATCTAACTTATCCCTTTTTTGCATTTCTCATCTTTGATAACACTCTCTTTTATATGTCTTTTAAAACATATAAATTACTTGTTGCAGGTGATTGCTCTGTTCTTAAGGTCAAACCATAGGGAATCAAGAGGGGACAATAAGTATCCTGGGGAAAATTCTATTGAAGAATCATGTGGTCTGCTGATATCTCCTTTCAATGTACTACTATGTTTAGCCTTTCTGATTGTCATCTGCCATGTATTTACTGAAATGCGATTTGGCACACATCAGTTGCCTTCCGTTTTCCTGACATTGCCTCTTATCTTCTTTCTATGCATGTTCTGGTAGTGTAGTTTTATGGCTGTTAGGTGGCCATCTTTAGAGATTGATTTGTGTTGGAGTACTTGGATTGCACTTCGATAAATGACCTTGTATGTTTCACCAAAACCAAGACACAGATATTTCTAATTCACATTGATTATTAAAGATGTGCAAAAAGAGATTGAAGCTTCAAATCTTCCTAATTCTTTTAGTTATGGCTTCCCTAATTTCAATTTGTTGCTTTCATTTTTCAGTTATTACTAACCTTTTGACACAATTTTTTTACATTTTCTTCACCTAGGAGAAATAGACTATGTAAGAGTACTAAACCGAGTTCTGCCAAATGACATTCGCATTATGGGTTGGTCTCCTATTCCAGTTGGTTTCAGTGCAAGGTTTGTACTGCTTTGTGTAACTTATGCTCCCAGACCCAGTAATCGTTTATAGTTAGTGTTTGTTTGTGAAAAGCATTTAAAAAATACCCAACTCTTTTCTAAAATGTCATGCTTTTGTACATTATGTGTACTGGACTTCACAGTATCATCCTTTTGATAATACCTAAGACAGAAATATTTTGCATTTAGCAAGGTGTGGCCTAGTGGTTTCTGAAGTGAGTGCAAACCTTGGAGACCAAGATCCAATAGTTGAGATGATGCACAAGATTGTCCGGGCATCACCATTACCCAAAAAAAAAGAAGAAACATTCAAGTAGTTTATGAGGTTTTGAATACAATCCACAAGGTAGGGGTAAGGTTTGCGTACACTTTACCCTCCTCTGACCCCACCTGTGGGATCACACTGGGTTTGTTGTTGTTGTAGAAACAGGTCAAATTTAGAATAAGGGGGAACTCTTAAACCTTCATACAAGATCTTATTAGAGATCTCAGCTTCTTGTGAAAATGAGCAATGCTAAACTCTATTCGGTAACTTATCATAGGCAGAATTTATCAAGTTGATGTTGTCTCGAGGTATATTAGGTGCGCTCATGACTAAACCTGAAAAGAGTATGTTCGTGGATCCCCTTGAAGTCAACTTTGGCATCCTTATCTCCTAAAAGTTGAGAAGCTATACCATATTTTTTTCAGTTCTTCATTATAGTTTTACAGCCTTTTTGCCTTTCAATAATGCAGGTTCAGTTGTTTGAGCAGGGTGTACAAGTACTTCTTTTGGCAGGGAAACTTGAATTTAACAGTGTGTACTTTTCCTTCTGAAATCAGTTGACCTGGTTATGCTGATTTACTCCAATTTTCAGCTAAACACTCTTGAATTCTCAACAGGCCATGCAAACTGCTGCGAAGAAATTCTTAGGGGAACATGATTTCAGAAATTTTTGCAAAATGGATGCAGACAATGTGCACAACTACCGGCGGCACATAATATCGTTTGAAATTGTCCCCTTCAATGAAAGGTTTTCTACTATTAGCTTGACACTCTGCTTTTTCTACTTTGTGTCCCTTTTTCTACTTATTCTCTACTTGTAGAGAGAGGGTTATAAATTGACCCGTGTGATCTTTTTGAAGTTTTATGACGCTTTGACTATTTCCTCTCCTGATTTGGTCGTGATTATGTAATTGTTTTCTTTGAATCGTGGTACTCTTGTTTCAAAAAGTCAAAGAAAGTTGCTACTTTAGGTAGATAACCGATGTTAGGAAATACTATATCTGTTCCCATGAAAGTTGATATTAAGGAGTATTAAGCTATATTTGAGATGGTGTGCGATGTGAAGTTTGAGAAATCCTAGATACTGCTTTCCCCTGATGGAGTTGTCACCTGACATACATTATGCAGAAGTATTTGCAAATACTTGTAAATATGCAATTGGATAGTTGGTTGGTGATTATTTTATTTTTTATTTTCCTTCTTTTGGATAATGTTGGTAACATTTTATGAATATCTAGGGATCTTAAAACTAGCTGAAATCTGTGTCCTTTTATCTTCTTTTTGCATGTGCCTTTGAGTTTTTGGGTATTTTTCCTTAATTTTGTATCATTTGTCTAGTTATTTTCATGTTTGTGTAGTTTTAAGTTTGTTGATATGGTCAGTACTAATTAGGACAAGAACTCTATCTAATTTTTTATTAGCAATTTAGAGCTGCTTCTACATGATGTACTCTTCTGCTCATCATCTATAATTTCTTACTGAAACCGGCTATTTGCTTTTTTAATACTATCCATATACTGATATACATATTGAAATGCTTTTCACTCCTCCATGTATATTTTAATTGTAGAGACAATGATGATCAACTCATGATAATGAAAATCAAAGGCAGTGCTTTCCTTTGGCATCAAGTCCGGTGCATGGTTGCCGTATTATTTCTGATTGGCCAGGGTCTTGAGTCCCCTAATGTATGAAATTCATGTCCTAACAATATTTTCTCTGAAACCTGTTGCTGAAACATTTCATTTGATGTGATCCATTTTCTGGAGAACTTAAGATTTTTCCTTTTGCTTCTTTTAGAACAATAACTGAAGTTTTGTCAATCTTGTGATGAGCAGCTTGTGGAGTTTGACATGATTATATATAATACCAGATCACTGGTCAACCAAGTCTACTCAACCTTGTTATATAATGCTTTTTGTGTCCTCACCACCGTGTGAGTAGAATCGGGGTAGTTCTTGTATGCTTCTTTAATCTGATAGACCTTTTTAGTTTGTTCTCAGTCAATTGATGCCATTAAGGTTTGGGCAGGTTGGGCTTTCTGCTCTGTGAAAAGTCTCTTTGATGACTCAATCTTAAAATTAATGAATAAACAAGTCGATAATTTGCTTAATCGTGATTCTATGATATATGTACAAATGCACACAACCCATTTTCTAAACACTGCTCGTGTTTCTATAATTTTCCTCAACTTCCTAATTGGACATAGCTTTCGGGGTTGTCTATGTAAAGCCTTTGTGTTGAATGGATCTTATGGTGATTTATTCTAATTCATGTATCTTACCATAAGGCATATTTCAATTATGAAATCGTAGGTAATTGATTTGCTACTGGATATAGAAAGAACACCACGGAAACCTCAGTTCCCAATGGCTCCAGAAATACCTCTAGTTCTTCAATCCTGTGAATTCGAAGGCCTCAAATTTATTTGTTCATCAGGTACTTTAATGGTATTTATATCCAGAATTCTTTAGTCTATATCAGTTCCATTTTTTTAGGATCTGTGAAAACAAAATTTTCTCTGTTTTTATTTTACGTGATGTTAGGTAAGGGTAATCATGTTCTAATTTTATTGTTTCTTATGGTTCATTCTCTTTTCCTGGATCTTGTCAGCATATCTGTATGGGTTATCAATTTACCCATTTTTCCTTAACCTAACCCAGTATAAACTCAATGAATTGCTATTAGCAGCACTCTAATCTCATTGAGGAGCTTTGGCACTATTGCATTTGTTGATTTGTATTCACTGTAGACTGATGATATTGTCAATTTGATTGTGAGCTTTCTTTTGTTTTCCTTTGTTTAATAAAGGAACTTGATTACGAGTCTGTTATATTGAAGTAGTAGTACCAAATAATAAACAATTTCTTTGAATGGTATTCATCAATAATTCATTCTTTTCTGGACTTGTTCCGTTCACCCAATATATATACATTCTTTTCTTTTCTTTTAGTGGGTGTAACAACATAGTGGCCTCTCTTCAAAAAATTACTTTTTGTGATTATATATAATGTTAAAAAAGAATGCTTTTGTGATTAAGATTCCATTTTACTCAAGTCCCTCATCTCCTTTCTTTGTGACTGTTTTTTGGGGGAAAATAGACGTAAATATTTGATATTTGTTCTTGGTTGTGTTTTTAGATATGTGTGTTCTTTTTGTTAGACAACTTTTATTGCACTAATTGGGTAACGTACAAACACTTTTGTGGACAATTTTCCCAGATACAAAGCAGGCTTTGAATGAACATTTGGAGCGGGAATGCCGAAGTTATAAACTTCAATCCGCAATTTATCATGAAGCTTTGCTAAACTCATCATGTATTGAAATTGGTAGGTCATTCAGTACTTGTACTTGAATTTTTTTGACGTTTTCCACCTACAGCATATTTCTAAGCTATAGAACTTGTTTTTTCTTAGTGAGTAAATTAATCCAGATTGAATTTTCAATTTCAGACAACAATATATCAAGTGACCATACTAAGAAGAAACGAGCTTCCCACATTCCTCTATTGTCTCGACCAACTGAGCGTGAGTTCTTCTGGATCTTTTATCTCTTATCATTCATTTGATAAAACTTGCTTGAATTTGGGACTTTCGACTGTGCTATAAACATCAATATTAACATGTTCTTGAAAAAGAGTTAATGGTCAAAAACACCTCAACTATCAGTTCTATGCGAGTTTCATATCCCAACTATCAAATGTGAGATTATACATATACATGCTCTGAAAATGGGTCAAAAGGTGTATTTATTGTGATTGCAAATGGTTTCGTGGAGTAATAGGAACTCCGCAAATTTTAGGTATCTACTTTTAAGAGGTGACCTTATGTCTTTTGCTTATTTTCCAGCATCATATGAAGAGCGGCGTAAAAAGTTGGATGCATGAGCTGGAATGGAATGCCAAGATAGGAAGTGTATTAGGGGAGATGAAATGAATGAGTGTTTTCTTTTTTTTTTTCTAATTTTATCTTGTTGTAACATTAATTTGTACATCGTGATATGATTTATTCTAATACTAATGAGTATTTTCTGTTGCACTTCACTTTATATCTGCAACTGGGTTTGTGCATAAATCGTATCATTATTGGTGCTAATTACTCGCTGAAACAACGAATTTACATTTTTTCGCCAGTTAACTGTTTCGGATATCAAATATGCTTTGATACATTCAGCAATTGCCTTTAGTGCAATTAGTACTGAGTACCGAGTAAAAGAGGGGAGAGACGCGAGCAAGAGAAAAGAAGGAAATTGGCCGGAAATTATTAAGTGATAAGTGATTATTTAATTATTTTAAAGGAAAATTGTATATAATAGCAAACTATTAATTCAAATTTAATGCTATAAATATACTTTAATTTAGTTATACCCTATAGCAAACTTTAGCTATTTTCGTCACTCACTCTCCTTAGTGGAATCTCGCTCATCACTCTCGTTTGGTGACAGTCTCGCTCGCCTTTCTCGCTTTTTATATAAACACAAATGTATAAAATGCGTTTGTGTTTGTATAAAGCGGGAGGAAATTGTATAAATATCTATATTTTCGCTCCTCGCTCTCCCTTCTCCCAGATCTCGCTCTCCTCTCTCGCTTATACAAACAGATTTGAAACATAAATTGTGTTTTTGTTTGTATAAAGCGAGAGAAGATTGTATATACACATGCAAATACATATATTTTCGTCTTATACACTTATAATTATATAATAAAAATAATCCCCTGCCCAGTTTCTTTTGTCGTTCTCTCTTTCTCGTTTTATACAAATTCAAATTGTATATAATTTCTCTCTTTCTCGCTTTATACAATTCGATTCAATTGTATATTCCCTGCCCAAGTCTCTTTTGCCTTTCTCTCTTTCTCATTTTATACAAATTCAAACGGTACATAGTCGTCCTATACACTTATGATTATACAATACACATATTTTCCTACCCAAGTCTCTTTTTCCTTCCTCTCTTTCTTATTTTATACAGTTCACTGTATATAATTTCTTTTTTTCTCGTTTTATACAATTCATTTTATACAATTCGCTTCAATTGTATATGTATAGCGAGTTATACATATATATATATACATGTGTTATGGAGCACAATTATGCACGCATTGCTATAGTATACAAATATAAATTTTGTGTTTACTAAACATCCCTAAGTAATTAGTTAATAAGGATATAATGCAATTTATTTACTCTCAATAATTATAGTTTCATTTTTTTGCTATAATTAATGGGACTCATTTTTTATAAACCCAACTATAAAATACTTTTTTATGCTTTTATATAATTTTATATAAAATTAATTTTTTCTCTGCAATCCCTTTTTCATATCTTTTTCCTAAAATTACTCTTATACTCTTATTTTGAATTTCTAATTTGGATAAGTTACCACCGGCATGACCGCTTTGAAAGTGTAAATAACATGAAACCTTTATCCATAGACTTGGACTGGCGGTGTAATGTGGCCAATAGTAAACTAAATCGTATACATGTCTTGCAAACTTCCCTTGAAGGATTACCTTGTTTAAGAATCCATCTGGATTGTTTGGACATGTCACAAACTCAATGAAATTTGTACTAGTACTATCCTTGGTTTTGTTTTTCCACTAAACTCATACTTCTTCGAATTCAGTAGCTTTGTTTTTTATTTGTAAACATTGATTCAGAGGAGATTGAATATGCGTCATCAGAATTGGACAAATCTGAAGAACATCAGGTAATGTAATTTATATATAAATTACAAAAAAAATTATGTACATAGTGGGTTGTATATTAAGGTAATATATACGAACTAAAGTTATTTGTATATATATTCTATTGTACAAGTATTGTTTGAAGGAGTAATAATGCAGCCCATTTTGTAAGGCCCAAAAACATTTGGTTTGAAGATTAGAAGAACGTGGAAACGGCTAAACTTTTGGCCGGAAATGGCAATTTGTGCTTCTGGTCCGTCCGGCAAAATAGATAAAACACTACCGGAGATCAATTTCCGAACAGCCGTTGTTCCTCCGGCCAACCTCCGCTCGTACTTGAGTTGTAAGTTTCTTCGTTGTACTCTCTTTTCTGTATTACACTAATCCTATAATTTGCTGCAATGCATTCTGTAATTGTTAACTTTGTGTTTTTTCATGATTATTCGCTTCTCATATTAGTCAATTTTATGAAAAACTCCTCTTATAGCATTGTCAGCACTTGTAAAATCGTCCAAAAAAAGCATTTTTAGTGCTTGTTATATAGTTTTAAGCTATGTTACTCAGGCTCGCAAAAGAATCATATGTTCCAAAAATGCTCTACTTTTGGAGGATCCGATACGCACTTACCAACATTTCTGAAGAGTATGAAGAACATAAGTTGTTATGATATTATTCCAGGGAATGAGACTTGAATGCGACACCGACTTAATTGGGAGCTGATGTGGGGCTTATATTACCTTGGACTCTCCCACTTCAGTAGCTTCAATTTTCAACCATCTCAAATCAGTTAATATTAAATATTTCAAAAATTTAATAAAGTTCGTATAACTCAGGATCCTAATTTGTTTGTTCAGGTATTAATATCACTTTAGTAAGAATAGGTGTGTAACAGGTCGTCATTCTAGTGTGAGCGTGAGGTCGACTTTTTGGGAAAAGTTTAGGGCGGAATCTATGTCTTTTTCCTATTTCTAATATCCAATTTAGTCCATGTCTCCATCAATACATCCATTTGAGTTAAAAACTACTATGTAAGGGAACATGATCTTTTTTGGTTGACTGGTAGTTTAATAAACAATCTTTGTCTGTCAAGATCTTGAGTTACATCATGAAACGGTTGCAGTACTTACAAATAAAGTTGTTAGTGCCTTAGTATGTAATAATGTTTCTTTTTTCGTCAGACATGCTTCCAAATTTGTAAGGTCGACAGAATCAGCTTGTTAAAAATTTTACATCAGCTGCAAGCAATGCTACTTTGAGAACAATTTGTCTGTGTATCTTTTGATTGGATCATGTAACTGCAATGGTTTCTGATTTGTCATATATTTTAGTGGCAAATTTTGTTTTGAGGCTATTACACTATTTTCCTTCCTCATTCTTTGGTATTTCTGGGTTTGTTTGTGCAGATTCTAGTATAATGTTCTATTATTTCCAGGATACAATGTCATAATACTTTATTACTCGTTGTTTTCTGGGTAGTGTTATCTTTATGGCACGCTCCTTACGAAAAGCTATCACAGTTTGCTCTGTCTTCCGAAAAAGCTACTCTTCCATTCTTGCTGTCGCTTCAAATGCCATCAGATTGACCTACAATAGCACATATGTTCCGCTATATTTGGGAATGGAGTCCTCAATTTCATATGAAAACTATAAACCAGGGGGTGTGATGTTTTCTCGACAGTTCAGTTCCAGGAGAGAGTCAGAGACATTATCTTGGGGAGTATCATCTGACGTTGTTTTGCTGGGAAAGCTTGAAAGTGCATTGAGGAATCACAACTTGGAAGAGGCTTGGGAAACCTACAAGGATTTCAAACGTCTTTACGGTTTCCCTGACCCCTTTCTTGTAGATAAGCTTCTCACTAAGTTGTCGTACTCATCTGATTCTAGATGGCTTAAAAAGGCATGCAATATAGTCGGATCTATTTTGAAAGAGAAAAGGGAGATGCTACGCACAGAGTTAATGACCAAGCTCTGCCTATCGTTGGCTAGAACTCAAATGCCCATTCAAGCATCATCAATTCTCAGACTGATGTTGGAGAAAGGAAATCTCCCACCTATTGACATGCTAGGGATGATAATATTTCACATGGTGAAGTCTGATACTGGAATGATTGTGTCATCAAACATTTTGATTGAGATATATGGTAGCTCTCATCAATTAACTACAAAGAAATCCACTGAGTTAAATAAACATAATACACTTCTTTTTAATCTTGTTCTTGATGCTTGTGCAAGATTTGGATCATCCAGTAAAGGCCATCAGATTATTGAGTTAATGGCCCAAGTTGGAGTGACAGCTGATGCTCATACTATTTCAATTATTTCCTTGATCCATGAGATGAATGGTATGCGGGATGAATTAAAGAAATTTAAGAAGCATATAGATCAGGTTTCAGTTCCATTATTTTCCTGCTATCAGCAATTCTATGAAAGTCTCTTGTGTTTACATTTCAAGTTTAACGATATTGATGCTGCTTCTAATCTTGTACAAGATATTTATGGATTTCAAGTGTCGCATCATCAGCAGGGAAATGAAACACAACCACCTAAACCGTGCCTTGTTTCAATTGGCTCTGATAATCTGAGAACGGGATTGAAATTACGAATTTTTCCCCATTCATTGTCAAGGGATTCTGTTTTCAATGTGGGACGTAATCAGGTGCTTGTTATGTATAAGAATGGGAAACTAGCCCTTAGCAACAGAGCATTGGCCAAACTTATTATACAGTACAAGAGGTGTGGGAGAATTAATGATCTGTCAAAGCTTCTCTGTAGTATCCAGAAGAAGGGCTCAGTTGAATCTAGCAGAATGTGCTCTGATGTGGTTTCTGCCTGCATTTGCATGGGTTGGCTTGAAATTGCTCATGATATTTTGGATGATTTGGATTCTGAAGGAAATCCGCTGGACGCTAGTTCATACATGTCTCTGTTGACTGCATATTGCAACAGAAATAAGCTAAGGGAGGCAGAGGCACTACTAAAGCAATTAAAAAGATCAGGTGTCATATTAGCATCTGATCCATTGTTAGCTCCTGCATCTATGTGTGAACTGGAAAGCAAGAATAAGCTGAAAGAATTAGACACTTCGGCGAAAGGGGAGCTGGCTTACCATATTGTTGAAGAAATGAGAGCTGAAGAAAATGAAGCTTCTTTTATGATGCATGATTTAAATTTTTCAATCTACTTTTTTATGAAGGCTCACATGGTTGAAGATGCCGTAAGGGCTTACCGAAAAATGCAGGCAATGAAGATCCATCCGACGGTGTCAACTTTCATGAATCTGCTTAATGGGTATTCTTCTTTAGGGATGTATCGTGAAATTACAATCTTGTGGGGAGATATTAAAAGGAACATGGAAAGTCGTAAGAACTTGAATACCAGGGATTTATACGAGTTCTTGCTGTTGAATTTTCTTCGAGGCGGTTATTTTCATAGGGTGATGGAGGTTATTGGTTTAATGAAAGAAAATGGCATGTATTTGGACAAGTGGATGTATAGACGTGAGTTCTTGAAATATCACAAGGGTCTTTACCTAAGAATAAAAGTATCTGATGCTAAAAATGACGTACAAACTCAGAGGATTGAGCATGTGAGGCACTTTAGGAAGTGGGTTGGCCTGGATTAATTCTTATAGGTATCAAGAATATTCTTCTTGCATGCTGGGAAAGAGTCAAGACAATATTGAGCCATCCTTTGCCAAATTTTGACAGGCTTCTCTCCATCTTTATCTACCTGAGATGTGCTGTACCTCTGGGGTAGGGGTCATTGTTTCATTGTAAATTATATATTTCACTCGAAGACAAAAAGTTGCAGGAAAGGACGTCTTTCTCTTCAGTTGTTCCATTGGGTATTGTATCTAATAGGTCAGTGCTCTTTAGCTTTTGTGGCAGATTGTTGAATTTGCAACTTTTGCATCCACTCTGTGTTTGATTTGTCAAGAATATTGAAGTTGGAAATTGTAAGTATGAAAAGGTCCATTGTTGTAAATATGGGAAGGTTTGGAATCCCTTTGATTGGAGGAATGACCATGCAATTTATTTCCATATCCTCCTTCCTTCATTTACGTGCCTAACTTAACCCTGTTGCCATGCAGATAAAATTTAAAGGATCAGGAAACTGTGTTCTGATTGGCACTCCAGATGTGATTTTATGCTCCTTGTCAGTCTTGAGTATCTCTTCGAGTCGGAATTGATACTCTGACATGCGTGGATATTGAAAATTATTCATGGCTCCAGTGTCTACTCCAAGCCTGTAGCTTTCTGTCATGGAGCTGAAAAAAGTTGCTAAGGAGATGTTGGACCACTGGGTATGTTTAGCCAGAACTGGCTCTATAAAATATTTTTTAGCTAATATTCAGTTCTCCTAGTTCTTTATTTCCAAAGAAGGTCTCCGTATAGTTTCAGGAAAAGAAGGTTTTCGTATAACAGTCCTTGTTTTTGGTTTTGATATCCTTGACCTTTGACCATCTTGCGGATCATAAATACTAATAGAACATCGAAGAGCACTCTGTGGGAATACATCATCATTTATCGGTGATGGAAAAAGGGATCTTGTTGCACTTGGACTTTACTTGTAGGTTTCTTTCTAGGTTTTAGTAAACTGCACGTAATATTTCTTATTGTCAAGTATTTTAGAATGGAAATGGCTGAAAGTTGGGATCTCTTATAGACCAACTATTATTTAGACCAACTAGTGGGATAACCTATGATCTACCCGTGTTCCATGGTGGTTATCAGAAGCCATTGGCTAATGATGTTTGTACTCGTATGTTTGTTCTCTTACCTTTTCTCACTATTCCCCATCACTTCCAATTTGGAGACAGAACACTGAAAAGATAAGAGCCTCCCACATTCTTCCCTTGTTGCAACCAAGTCATTGTGAATTATCTTGAAAGAGCTTAATTTTATGTTGAGATGTTTTTTCCGGCTTATCCATCAACTTTGATTCACTCCGGGGAAGTACATGCAGAAAAATTGGTAAAACTCTGTACTTCTGAACCGATTTTGCTCTTCTGATAGACAAACAGATCTTATTGTCCTCACCTGCAAATTGCTACAGTACCTTGTGTGAGGTCATTGCCTGTTTCAAGAATAGAGATGCTTGATTAGACCCTGAAAGTGAAAACACTGGCATCATTACATGTGCACTTGTATTGTTCAATGAGTTGTTGGAGGATTTCTCTTAAGAAGACTCTTTATCTAGGCAAAGTTATCGTTATGTTTCCTGTTCATCAGCTGGGCATTATACACATGAAACCAACCCCGATTTTTCTGTAGCACTAGGTTCAAAAACGCCTATCTACCTTTCTCTGCTTACTCTGTGACTAGGTTCAAACACTTGACTTGTGTTTCTGGGGAAAAGGACACAAGGCAACTATCTATGATTTACTGTAAAGATTTAAGGAAGGACAAGGGAGCAAAAGAAGGGAACAGCTTCATCAGAAAAGAAGTGAACAGTCATTGTTTAGTTGAAGGACTTGTAATGCTAGTGTTGTTGTACTGTAAAAAAAAAATGTGAAGACGCAGACTTCAGTAGGATATACGATTATACAACATCAATCTTATAAGGATAACATGGATTTCCACATGTTATTGTGCAAACTGAACGTTGCACTGCACTAGCCAGTATTACATAGTTTTTATATATGTTTGAGAAATCATATGTAATGTGCAGTACATGATAACAAAGTTCAATGAGGACACCAGCCCTTTCAGATCCTTCAAATATATCATGAACTGATCATCAAACATTTCCTGCACTACAGCTCTAACCATTGCTAGAAGAATGTACCACACTCAAACTCAAGCAAGCAGTTAAAAAGTTTTCAATGTTACAAACACTGGAATGCGTCAAGCTTTCACTCCGGGTTCGGTGCTTGGAGGCACTGCTGCCTTGGGTTCAGAGTTCTCTTCTTCCTCAATTTCTTCAGTGTCACTGTCATCATCGCCTATTGCACAAACATTGTCAATTTATATATTAGATGAGGATGGAAATAACAAATTTCCAATCCAAGCAATCGATTTGAAGCTAAGAATATCAGTAATTGCTCAGAACCAAATCAGACTTACCCTCAGGCACATCAACATCAAAATTGCTAGGACCTTCTCCCATATTGAGTTTCTGAGAGAATAATACAAGGGAGAATGTTAAGATATCAGCATCAATATAGACTCGAATTAACACTATCGCTTATTAATATCTTTAGAGCTGCTTACCGAGAAGTCCATGTCACCAAAATCCATATCTGGCTCAGCTGAAATTAGTTCATAGTTAGCAAATATACCAAGTGGCTAATATCAACAGTGAAGATATCCCTAGTGACTTCATACTTACGTTTACTGTCTTCTTCATCTTCATCAACCCATTTGTCCCAATCAACTTTCAAAAACACCGGACGTAATCCCTCCTGCTTTACCAGTCTGCTCCACCACTTGTCTTCCGCCTTCTTCACTAGATACACGATACTTCTAGAGGTAGTACTACTTTTGCTCTCCTGAATGATCATTTTACAGTAAAATTAACATGGGTTCTTCTATCTCGCACAAAAATTTGCAGATGATGCAAACTGATGGAAATTCACTTACATCAACATTAATTTTATCAAACAGATCAAGATCCACTTCATAAGGTACATTATCAGCTCCTGCAGTTGCAGAGAATAAGAATTTTCCTTCTGGTTCCAGTTTCAGCTTCACATTCTTGGCATCTGGTAACTCCACCGTAATAAACAACTTGTCAGACCTCTGAGCCCACTTGATAGTAGGATGTCGGCTGAGATAGAGAAGCAGAAAACAAATTGATACCAATTAAATCATAAAAATCACAACCACTATTCAAGGCAAAACGAGGAAGAGACAATTAGCAGGATGTGGATAGACACTCCAGAATCCTAAGTTGCGCCGACTCTACACTTTCAATCCTACGCTTGTGTCGGCCTCCAAAACTACTCTACACTTGTGTCGAATTCTCCAAAAATACACTACTTTTGGAGAATCCGACCCATTAATATTTTTAAAGAGTCGGAGCAACACAGCCAAAAAGGCACAGCCAGTCCAAGAAATCACAAAATGTATTTCAAATCAAGAAATTTTGAGGAGATGAGCAAACAAAGTATCATTATTTTCTTCAGTGTAATTCATCATATGTTAACAATGTCCTTTCACATAATTGTCTGTGGTAAATTATCCCACAATATTCATGACGCAAGTAATTGAAAGATGACCCGTTCCAGCCGGTCCCAATTGCTATATAGTTAAATACAGAAGAAAAAATTTATTTGTTCTGAATCAAGAACCACATCAAACCAATTACAACACGCTAAGATGGAGTTTCAAAATATAAAAAAGTAAACACATGAAAAGTTCAAAAAAGTTCAACATATGAAGAAAAGCTTAACCATGTACAACCCATATAATTTTCCATCAATGATTTTGTTTTGGTTTCAGATGAACCCTCTTGGCCCTACCTAGCTCAGTCCCTAGATCAAGGGGCTGGCACACTAAATACTACTAAAACTTCAAACACTAAACCCCTGGGCCCTACCTGGCTCCGCCCCGGGCTCAAGGGACGAGCACACTAACGGGTTCTAGAACGTTCTAAAATATGAAGATTGAAGAGCATGGACGGATCTAGAAGGTACCAACGGAGTTCACATTTTTATATAAAATTCACCTCGAGTTACCAAGTTCAAATCTTATTCTTAATACACCACTGATGAAGAATCCATAAGGATTCAACATCCACATTATATGCGTAAAAAATAAATTAACTAAAATCATGTATAATTTTCTGTTTACGCGAGGTTCAAAACTCTAAAATCCTAGGGTTCAATTCAAACATTTCAACAATAAAATCAAGAACTTCACAAACAGTAACAACTACAAGTTTTCTACTCATAACGCAATAGATAAAATATACACAAGCTATAAAGAAGAAAATAAGCATAGATTATTCCGCCAACAGAAGATTGAAGAACATACCTCATTATTTTATAATACACAGACGGGAAAATTGAGAGATAACAACTGCGTTAAGAAAGTTATACAAACGGCAGTTGCTTTATATATCAGTGTAGAGGTGGGGCCTGCTAGAAATGTCTAGATGCTTCTGGTTCCTTCTTTATATTTCATGTATACATGTCTTCTTCTTTTTTATTTTAGAAAAAGTCTTTATTTGTAGAGCCGTTAATATGAGTTAGGTCTTTTAATATGAGTTAAGTTTGTTGGACGGTCCTCATTTAAGATTTTTTTTTTTACTTGACCTGAATAAAAATATGGATAGAATCGATATGTGGATCAAATAAATATTAATTAAAAATAAAAAATAAAATAAAATATTAAAAATAACAAGAGTCTAAATTCAAATTCTATTTAAAGTTGAAAATATTACAACTTCAATATAAATTATGTTTATAAAATATGTAGTACACAAACTACAAACTCCCTAAAATTTCTAGGAGATCATTACATAGGCCGTAGTCCGTAGCCTATGAAATATTGTCATATTTTTTGTGTTTTATTATTCTGAAAACAGTGAAGTTAATATTTTTATTTAGTTATTTATGCTTTTACTTAAAATCAACTTGATAACTATTATAAAAATAATTTTATTTGTGAATTTAATTAGCAAGCAGTATCACTAACATCGTGATAATATTTTTGAATTATAATTTAATTTAGAAAATTATATAAAAAAAATATGCCTTTAAGAAAAGAGGGCTGCCGGTAATCCCATAGCCCACATACTTATGAGTTGGACCGATCATTTTTCAACTCACATAAAAAATGGACTAGTCCAAATTGATCCGTAAAAATTCAAAGTCATACGGATTTGTGCAGAAAATAGTTCAGTCCATATTGACAGCTTTACTTATTTGTGTTGAAGTTACTAGTTTTAATTATTCCGATTTTAAATTTCTTATTGAATTTGATTATAAGATTATAAAGATGGTAGTTTATAATTAGATTATCCTTTCTTCACTAGCGCAAAGTATCGTCGTTGTCATTAACCATTTGTTCTATTACCTCAATCATTATTCTCACAACAAACATTGTTTATAAGTACGATAATTAAAATATAATCATTAGTTATTAATAATATTCTCTCTGTTTCTATTTATTTGTCCATATTTTTTATATATTCGTATTTACTTGTCCATTTTAACAAATCAAGAAAAGATTTAAAAAAAAATCTTATTATACCCTCATTTAAACTTCTTGAAAAAATTTATAACTTTTAATTTATCATTTTTGAAACCATATTTAATAAGGGTAAAATTATAACTTCACTATATTAATTATTGTTATCTTAATATGTGTACCTTTTTCTAAAATGGACTAACTAAATAAAAAAGTAATTATTATCACTATTCATAATAATCATTACTACAATGACAACAATTATTGACATTAGTTAGCACTAATCATCATCTTAATTTATCTATCACTTTTGATTAATTAATATCATCAATTATTATCAGTTACTATCAGCGACTAAACACATGCATTTACCATGATTAGTCATCTATATCAATATTTGGTAATGTCAATTTTTACATGATTTTCTTTAAAATATCCCCTACAAATTGAATATTAATCTGATAGTTAAATAGCAACAGCAAAAGAGAAGATCAAGTATAGAATGAAGGCAAAGAAAGAATAATATTTGGTTTAATTATGATTTTTAAAGATATGCTAATATGCTGGACAAGTTATATTTAAATTAATAATTAATATTATGATAAGTTATTCTTACAAGAGGATAATATTGAGATTAGTAATTTCGATATGAAATAATGAAGATGACAAAAAATATTTTTGAGGTCCCTCAAAAAAAAAATTTGTACAGTGAACAAGTATTGATGGACATTTTAAAATTATATAGTGGACAATTATGATTAGACAGACAGAGTACATAGTATTAACTAGGGGTGTGCATGGTTTGGATTAAAACCGATCCAAATTGAACCAAACCGATTTAATTTGGATTTTGATTAGATTTTAGATTAGTAAGAATCGATAGTATTTGGTTTGATTATGGTTTTGTTCGGAAAAAATCGAAGAAATAATCGAACCGAACCAAACCAATAAGTTAATATAAATAAATTTTATTATCATACATATATAATAATTATATTCATAAACAATTTTAAAGATTTTATATATATAAAAAATTATTTATAATTTACTTATGGAAAAAAAAGGTTCAAGGTGAGAATATTTTTCTTATTGGTTTAATGTTTATATATGAGTGTCTATCGAAATTCTTTGTGAGACTGAAAATATCATTGTTTCTCCTTATAATGCCAAAATAGTGAATTTTGAAGTTTTACTCAATAAATTAATTCAATGATTAAAATATCTGTAATATCATTCATTCTAACTATTTTTTCGTTTGAATGGATTGTTGTCACTTTTTTCACATTTTAAATGAATTGTTTCTTTTATCTTTACGTATGGTTAATAACCGAATAACTGAACCAAATTAAATCAAAACGAAAACAATCAAACCGATAAATGTACATTATATTTGGTTTGGTTTGATTTTGATAATCTTAAAATCGATTAAATTGTTTTGATTTTGATTAATAATGGACCTAAACCAACTCATGAAAACCCCTAGTATTATCTTATATTTCCGCAAAAAAATTTATTTTCATGACTCAAATTCGTAACCTCCTCGTAACTTTACCAATTACACCGAGGCAACTCGAAGTGTTCCCATATAAAAGTGCCCCAAGCAACATTAGTGTGGTATGGCGTACGTTGATTCGTTATTGTCAAAATGTACTTGTTTTTCCAAACTCAAACAACTCCAAGCCCATCTTATTATCACCGGCAATTTTCAATTCTACACTTGCCGCGCCAAATTCTTGGATTTCTGCGCCGTCTCTTCCGCCGGAAACCTCCCTTACGCCACCCATATCTTCCGCCACATTACTTCCCCATTCAAGAATGAATGGAACGCCATTATTCGCGGCCTTGCTCAAAGCCACAAGCCCATTGATGCTCTCACTTTTTATGTCTCAATGTCTCGTTCCCTTTGTAAGCCTGATGCTCTCACCTGCTCCTTCACTCTCAAAGCATGTGCTCGTGCATTGGCCCGTTCCGAAACCCCACAACTTCATACCCATGTGATTCGATTTGGGTTTGATGCAGATGTGTTGTTGCGGACTACTTTACTGGATGCGTACTCGAAATCTGGTGATTTGGATTATGCATACAAGGTGTTTGATGAAATGGGTGTTAGAGATATTGCGAGTTGGAATGCATTAATTGCTGGGTTAGCTCAAGGGAATCGACCCACGGAAGCTTTGTTGCTTTTTAAGAAAATGAGAGAGGAGGATATGGAACCAAATGAGGTTACTGTGCTTGGTGCTCTCTCTGCTTGTTCGCAGTTGGGGGCGAATAAAGAAGGGGAACTTGTTCACGAGTATATCAAAAGTAAGAATCTTGATTGCAAAGTGATTGTCTGTAATGCGGTTATTGATATGTATGCGAAATGTGGTGTTGTTGGAAGAGCTTATGAAGTTTTCAGTGAAATGAAATGCTTGAGGACTCGTGTCACGTGGAATACCATGATTATGGCTCTTGCGATATATGGAGATGGAGAGCAAGCACTTGAGCTTTTCGAGAGGATGGGCCAAGCTGGGATCGACCCAGATAGTGTGAGTTACTTAGCTGCAATCTGTGCTTGTAACCATGCAGGAATGGTGGAAGAGGGAATGAAATTGTTTGATGACATGGACAGATGTGGAGTGAGTAAGAATGTGAAGCACTATGGTAGTATGGTGGACTTGTTGGGAAGAGCTGGGCGGTTGGAGGCAGCTTATAAAATTGTACAGTCAATGCCTACATTTCCTGATGTAGTTTTATGGCAAACTCTCTTAGGGGCTTCCAAGACTTATGGTAATGTGGAAATGGCAGAGATAGCATCCAAGAAGCTCGTTGAAATGGGATCAAATCATTGTGGGGATTTCGTGTTGCTATCCAATCTTTATGCAGCACAAGGGAGGTGGCATGATGTGAGAAGAGTAAGGGAAGCCATGAAAGGTCAGGATGTAAAGAAGGTACCAGGCTTTAGCTACATTGAAGTTGGTGGAACGATATACAAATTTATGAATGGTGATAAAAACCATCCAAAGTGGAATGAGATTTACTGGAAGCTTGATGAGGTTTCGTTGAGAATTAGGGAATACGGGTATGTGGCAGAAACTAATTATGTGTTTCATGATATTGGACCGGAGGAGAAGGAGAATGCACTGTTTTATCATAGTGAGAAACTGGCAGTAGCTTTTGGTTTGATTAGTACACCTGATAGGACTTGTATAAGTGTGAATAAGAATCTTAGAATATGTGGGGATTGTCATGTTGTCATTAAGCTCATATCAAAGATATACGAGCGAGAGATTATTGTGAGGGACAGGACTCGTTTTCACAGATTCAAAGATGGGGCTTGTTCTTGTAAAGAATACTGGTGAGGTTGATCTAAATATGTGTGTAAAGCACATTAGTTTGACATGGCACAGAAAACCATATGAATGTATGCCTACAAAGACTCACCTTGTACAAAGTGCTCCCCGAGTTTGATAGATGAGGGAGATTGGACGTATATTGTATGCAACATACTTGGCATTTCAGCTTTAGAGACTGTAGAAGTCGCGACCTACAGGTATCCAAAGGAGAAACTCCACCATTATACCAGAACTTGCTTTCAGAAGAGGTACGACTCATTTTCAGAAGTCCGAAGCAAGGAGCTTCTTCCTCTTGCAGAAAGTTGTGATGAGGAATCTGTTATGTATAATGTCATGAAAAGAGGAGCTTTAGAGAAAAATTAACTTTGACATTTGTTTGGCTGTTGATTCAATGTACTTTTGGCTCTACATGTATGCAGTAGTTGAATCATTTTCTTAAGCAATTGTTATGTTGTGTCCACTGTCAAGTAGCAATATTTTGAATGTTTGATTGGTGCTAAGGCAGGCTCCTCAAGTAGTAGAAGAAATGAGATTTTATCAAAGAAGAACTAAAGAGAAAACTTCACAAGTCTTTATAAAGTGTATGATGTATCACAAAGGCTTCAAACAAAATAGCACAAGGGTGATTGAAATAACTTCAATGACCATGAAATTTTACACTACATAGTTTGAACAATTGTAATTACATGATCTTGATTTCTCTCGACTCACAACTCTTGAAAGGCAATACAAAATCAACCTGCTAAAGTCTGAGCAAGTTGCAATAGTTGAAAATGTATACTGCACAAAGTAAGAACTCAGAAACAATAGGCTTACAAATCGTCAAGAGGTTAGACAAAAATTACGAATAAACAGGGTCAACTGAAAAGAAAAGAATGAACATTTCTAATTCTGCAGCACACTTTCAAGTCTTGATGAATGTGGACCTTCCAAGGCAACTGCTAGAGTGAACAACCTCAACTTGGTAGCTATCCCTACAAAAGACATGTTGATTTCATACAGAGACTAATGATCAAAACCAACTAATCTTTCATCAGTTGTGCCTCGAAACCACCCTCAGGCCTTTTTACAAGTCTGTATGGCCTGTATGTTCCAAGAAGTTTGTCCCAAATGGAAAAGAATGGCTGAGAATAATTGAACTTTGTGCCTTGAAGCTGATGGTGAATGTCATGGTAAGCAGTGTTATTATGGAAAAACAAATGGAAGATATTACCAGGCAGCCAAAGTCCACAATGATCATCAACTGTTTTGACCACAGCAAAACAGAAAAAGATTACAGCAGTACGTGCAGTCATTCCAGCAACAAGAAACGAAAGAGCACCACCGAAAGTATCCAGGAGGAGACCTTCAAGTGGGTGGTTATAAAGGGCACCAATTGCGTAAGGCACGACCAACCGATGATGCTGGGAGTGAATATGGCGGTATAAGAACTTGTTCTGATGCATGTAGCGATGCACAAAGTACTGCCATGTGTCCATGACCAGCATCGCAATAATGATCTGCACAATCTGAACAGGAATTGAGGGCTGGACTACAGTTCCTGATGTAGTTACCTTACAAGTTAACTGCAATAGGAAACCAGAAACTAGTGTTAGTTATGTAGAATTTGCAAAAGCTAATCAATATCATAAAGAAACAGGATTACCAATCTTCATTCCCGACCTTTTAGAAAAATACTCCTAAATATCGTATCTGATTTTGCAGAAACTAGAAGAATCTATACTCCCAATTCTAACAATCACTAGTTATTCTACTGTAGACATATTGTTGCTGGTACAGGAAACTGATACTTCCTCTTCAATTGAATAGCTTTTAAGCGCCAAAATCTTTACTCGAAGTGAAATTAAACTTCAGATGACCTTATTACACAACCTCATGATTTTCTTTCAATCAGCACTAAGAACCCATGCAACATTATTTCACGCTAGCAAGCAGATTCAACCTTCTAAGTTCTAAGTTAATGCAGAATGGGGCTAGCCTCAGAGTAAACTAGCTTAGTACAAGCATTAAAACAACATTATACACCCTTGTTTCTTAAGAAGAGAGAATCATTTTCAACAATGAAAGAAATCTAACTACGCAATAATTTTTTGACCACTAGAGGGATAAGATTATGAAAATTGCAGACGAATTACAGCTCTAACAATCAACTAGAAGTGTCGTACAATTAGGTGCACTAGGAAGTAGGAACCATTACTTCTAATAAAATCAACCAGAATTATTACAAGTAATGGTACCTAGTGCACTTTGTGTTAGTTAAGGTAAAATGCTTTATTGGATTGGTGGTTAAAAGAACATGCCTGACACAAGAAGTTCCGAAGAAAAAGGGGGCCATCATAGTTTCCAAGTGCTTCTTACAGCACCACTTTGGTCTCTTATTTCTCAACATAATAAAGACAAGTTGGACCATGCTGGAGCATACTGCAAATTTGCTTAGCTGCTGAATGAAAAGAAGAGGTAGCAAAAGCCAAAAGAAGTGGTGGAGGAGGATCATACCACAATGCATCTGGTGGACAGTTGTAGAGAGAAAAATGGGAGGTGCTGTGAAGATAGATCCAATTCCATTCAGAAAGTTAAATCGAATTGTATAATATCATTCTACTTTTGTTGTAAAGAAGTAGGTTTAGAGAATATTGATCATTTTGTAGATCTATTAAGATCTAAGTATCTTCTTTTGTATTTTTTATTTTTTTTTAACTTTCAACACTTTTTGATGGTCTGCAGCATGTCCTCAATGTTGAGTAATACACATTGACCAGTTTCCAAAAAAAAAAGTGAAGTACTCTGTCAAAATCCAACCTCAGCTACCACCCTGATTGACCAGTTTGTAATTTCACATTCTGACCTCAACTCACACCTGTGGTCCCCTTACTCCCCTTTGCCCTACCAATTTTCCCATCTACTTGTCTCCCAATTTCCTGTTGCTACTACCACACCTACCTTCCCCATCTATTAATTTCCCAATCTGTAGCCTATTAAACTATAAAAAGCCACAATCTCTACTCCACTTACTCCTTTCTGAATAGCCCCTGTTGATCAATGCCAGTTGCACTAGGGAAACTTGACAAGATGAATAGTGATAACAGAACAGTTCGGCCTAGTGATTGCCTACCTGAAATTAGCCTTAAAGTTAACGACATTAGTTTCCAGCATTTGTTGCTTGATCACTGTTCTGATTGAGCTAACTGCAGTGGTTCTAAAACATCTATACAAATTTCCACACTAAGGAATATTGTTGGAGAAACCAGACAGGCACTTTTGCCTTCAGGTCATGGATTTAGGCAAACAAGTATATTAGAGACAAGATGTTGGTCTTGATGTTCTGATGTTATATCAATTAAGTTTTACAAATTGGTCATTTGACTCAGAAATTCACAACATGTTTGGTGGTAGAAAAGTGGTAGGAATTGTCACTGGACCAAAAGATGTGTTAGCTGATGGATTTGAAGCAAGGGTGAGACTTGTGGTTGTTTGGACTGTATCCACATTAAATATTGTGTCCCTGGAGATCAACAGTGAAAGAGGATAAGATGAATGAGGTAATTTGACCTGAGGTCAACCTAAACATGGTAAAAGATGTGATGATCGCAAACAGTCCAATAGCCTCAATAGCTTGGGAGGTAACCTCCTAGTCTTAAAGTCACCAGGTATCATTTGAATTTCAATTCTTACTACCCAATACATAAACAAAAAAGAATGAAAAAGGTAAAAAGAAGAGAAGCGAACACAACTCATCAAACTCGCAATATCAGATTATGAGACAAAAATTTGTTTCCCTGACAGTCGATGAGCAAAATAAGCATTTGTAGAAATCTCTAAACTCCAATATGTAAGTATGAATGTCAAGACCTACTCCGTTTATTAGTTCCAGTTAGATCATTAACCATTTGCAACAGAATTCCCTCTTGATCTATCCATGATAATTGCTCATAGAGACCCAAGTAATATAGATGGCATCTTCGAAACTATCTGTAGGTCAGAACAAATACAACTGTACCAGAAAAAATTTCATGTTGCATTAACAACCCAAAACCCTACATTGGAGGCATAGATCATTCCACGTGTCTCAACCATAAAAAGTTTAGGTTAATACATTTTTACTGATAGGTCGTGGGTGAAGAGATTTGACAGCTGCAAAACTTCACTAGAAGGCAAAAGATCACCTTTATCATGTGACCCTAGCAGCTAATGGAACCCCAGAGCAAAAAAATTCGATAAACATATTAAAACGATTAATTCGGATAAAAAGAAGGCAGGAGGATTTGTAGGTTTCTGGATGTATAATATAAAGAAGAGAGATGACCACACATATTGTTTGATCTGTTCCGAAATGTGTTCAAGGTATATTATCCAAATTCAAGAAATACTCAAGCAAACTGTAAGCATGGGGAATTCTAAAGCTGAAGAAACAAAAAGGAAAAAATACATATTAAAGACAGTCCCATAAATGTGCAAGCCATCTTTGAAGGGGGAGAAAATAATTTTTACTAGATTTACTAAATGATAATTGTGGTGCTCGAGCCAGCTTGCACCATTTGACTATTTCACCAGGTATCAACCGCCTCTCACCAACAAAGGCACCTAGTAATTGTGTCCAACAGGCTTAGACAAATGAAAAGAAACCATCTAGAGTTTTTTTGCCTGAGTTAGGATTTTGAACCCTGGTCTCTCGTGATTTTCACCCACTTCATTGACCGCTAAACCAGAGACTCGGGTAATTTTAGTTAGTTGATAAACCCATCAGGATGACTCTAAAGTTCATTCTTCCTTTGGCTCATTTATGGGTCTATGTTGCTTAGCATATATATGACCTATGGATAGAATCCGCTGGTATAGACTAGCGCTCACACTGATACATGTCTGTGGGAAGAAGTGGTCACAGGTTCTTCATTCATTATCCCAACACAATTACAAGAGCAAACAGCAATTTCACCATAGATAAGATATCACTTTTTTGGAGCAAAAAACTTCCGAAACATGTGTTCTCTTCAGTACCATAGGTCTGCAGATGCTATAAGACCAATATGAAAGTTGTGGCCTAACAGAGGGAGAGGGTATGGAAGAGTTCGTCCACATGGCTAAATTATATTGGTGTTATCCAATGGTTACGTCGAGGAAATCCAGGTGAGTAGCTACCCATTGGATAAGCATGTAGTTATAATAGTCGTCCGGGAAACAGTATTGGTACCACGTTTATTTTTAGGTTGATCAGCTCAATGGTGACTAAAATATAGCAAGACTTGAACTATCTACATCATAGGAAGTGTCCCCAAAGCCTTTTGAAATTACAAATTCTGCAAGTTTATTCTAGAAGTTCAAGTTCAACAAACATAGCAATGTATAAAAGAAAAAAGAAGCAACATGCAAGGTCCAGGTTGTACAAGTAAATCTGGCATGGCCACTAATACAACACCCTGATTTGGAAGATACAACAGAATGGTAGTTTTTTTTTTTAAATAACTAGGGGAACCAACATCCACTACCCTTAGAGTGCGCACAAGGAGAAACCCCCGCTCCTATGCAAGAGCTTGCAAACCACGTAGGAGAGTTAACCTGCACTGGCAAGCCCGGTACGACGAGCGCGACCCAGAAGGAAAACCCCTTGCTTTCGCTTGCAAGGGGTTTCGATATGGAGACCTCCAACATGGAAGTCCCAAGCCCAAACCACTGGGTCACCCCGAAGGGTAGAATGCTAGTTATCCAAATAGCATATTTCCTACTTTGACCATAATGGGAGAAACTGATCTTTCAGATAGTTTCCTTCAAAATTCCAATATGTGATGCGAGATGAGAAGTCACCATTTGGTGTCTCCTTGAAGCTCTTTCATTTCTGATGTGTCCCTAAATTGGCGTACTTGAAGTGAAAATGGGGAACATATGAAGCATGCTTTTCAGTAAGACTAGAAAAGCTGCTTAGATCTTCATTTCACTTCCTCGTGCTTATAGGTTAGGTCAAATACACAAATTGATTCAACGGCATCTACAAAATGCATATAATCTAATTTAACATTTTTTATTAACCTTCTTATGCTTCTTGCAACACACAAAAAATTGAAACTTGTCCAACCCTTCGTTCATCTACTTGTTAAAAAGATACTACATTTACCTGGGAGAATATAACATGATGATCAATTTTGCCATGCTTCAGATATTATATTCTAGACTTCTTCCCTCTCTCTGTCCACTTCTATCAATTTCATGAAGAAAATGTTCTTAAAAGGACAAAATAAAATATGGCAATGTAGTCAATCCATTGAACGATCAAAGACTTATACTGTTATGTGTATTGGAGGGGGGAGCACATTTGAGGATGTCCGCTATTGGACCGTCTGTATAGAACGAACTTATGAATGCTTCTAAAGAAAAAGGTTGAAAGGCACCATTCCTGCATTCATTAACTTGTTCAGAAAATACTTTCATCATCTTAAGTGCTTCATTCTCTCACGAGTATATGACATAATGGTTACTAAGCTATAGATGAATTTTTCTGTACTTCCTTTCTGCCGCTCTGACTCCTTTTCTATCAACTTCATGAGGAACAATATTCGATGAAGGACAACGCCAAACACAGAGATGTGATTAGCATTTCAACGCTATATATTATATATGAAGGGGAGAGGGGAGAACGTTTGTCGCTGGTCAATGTTGTCGATAAAAGTAATCACTGCATAAGCTAAGGCTGATTGGCACATTAAATAGAAGAGTATTGAATCAAAATCAAATAACCAGTGCACTAATTAGAGCACACTACATGAGAAGTCATGCAATAGTTCATTACCCTCTTAAGTAAGTAACTGCAAACAACAAGCTGGTCATAATTGGAAGTCTGACAGCAATATAATCTGACCACTTTGTTATAAATCAGTTTAGCCAATGCATTAAGTGCTCCCAACTAGTGTTCGTAGGAGGAAGGTGTATGTCGTACACAGCCCTCTCTTTGCATTTCTACTAAAGGTTTGTATCGATGCCTCAAACGTGTGACCTACATGCCATCAAAGGAGCAACTCTACTTATCCATTTCTACAGGCCTTATCCACCCAGTCACACAGTTAACTAATCAATCCAAAGAACTCCAACCAAGACAGACAGACACAGTTTATGGAACCAGAACCAAAAATAGCTGAGGAATTACCAAAAAGAGCAAGTGGGCAACAGTTGCCTGAAAAAACTGCTGAAGAAGAACCCCTTTAACAACAGAAGCCAGTGGAACTAAGTTCTTGGCATTTTCCTCTTTCCTAGTATGAAGACGATATTTATCCATGGGAGGCAATAGCTGATAGAACCCTGCATACAACCAATACACCACTATTGGGGCAAATGTCCCCATCACTTCATCACTCACATAACCCTCCCAAAACACCATTTTTAAGCCCCCTTTTCAAAAAAAAAAAAAAAGTTACCCCCTTTCCCTTATCCCTTTTCCCTCAATCCAACACTCTAAATTATGAAATTCCCAGCTCAAGATCTACATACAACAAGCACATTACAACATTGAAACAAGAATCCAAGAAAATGAAAACCCAAATAAGTTCTTGAACAAAAGATCAAATCTTTAGCCCCAACAAAGCATTGAAATTACTGGTGGTGATTTTGGCAAATCTTAGAGAAACAATTATTGGAAATATGAGAACAGATCTGGGGCATATGTATGTAAATGTATGTATTAACATGAGAGTTGAGCTGGGGTTAATACAATGATAGTGCTGACAGTTGTGAGATTCGGCCTAACTTTTTTTTTTTTTTTTGAATTTGTGATTCTGAGAGATTCGTTGGAAAAGGAAAAGGGATGACAAGAAAAGGGGCAAACAACAAAAATGGCTTATTCTGCTTTTGTTTCTTTCTTTCTTTTCTTCTTCATTTTTTATTATTTTTTCTTTGAAAAAAATAGAAAAAATGTTAATTTCACTTGAGATTATTTTAATGGTAAATTGTTACATTTGACTTTTTTAAGAGGTGATTGGTTTGTTTCTTTTATTAGAAAAACTAGACACATGTGGTCGTACTAGCACGGATTCAATATTTGTTATTTTTTGTCTCACTTTATGTTATATAGATAAAATGTAAAGAGTTAATTAATTTTTAATATGATTTTTAAATACTTTAAATTATTAAGTATCATAATTTATAGTATCTTTACGTAATTTTTGAATAATATATGTTAGTTTTCCTGTCCCAAATATATTGTGGCACAAAATAGAATTTCAAGAGTCAATATGTTGTTAATTATTGCGTAAAACCACACATGTGAGGTTATCTCATGTGTTATAAAAATGGAATAACTAAAATATGAATAAGAAATATATTTACGTATACGAAATGTCAAAAGCCTCAAATCAATAAATAAGCTGAAATTAATTAAAGACCTCTACTAATTAAAACATAAATTTTCAAGGTGAAAATCTCGTAAATCAATTAGTAGATGAAGAGGTCTTTAATTGTCAAAAAATAATACTCCAAATCCGTCCACTATTCATTGTCATACTTTCTATTTTTAACGTCAAGTTATAAAAAAACTTTGACTAACATTTTGCAATATATTTTTTTATCATGTTGATATGCAAAAAATTGCAATATAATTTTTGAGTATCTAAATTTTTTGTTTAAAATATCAAATTAATGTAATCTAAATTAATAAAAATTAGTCAAATTGACTTTCGAAAAGTGTAACATAACAAATAAAAATAGATAAAGAAAGTAATTAATTTACGAAAAAAAACTAAAATAAAAATAATGTTAGACAAGGTTTGAACCCCAAGACATTAGAATTGAAATGTCAAGCCTGATTCATTAGGCCAAATAGCAATATATGTAAATAAGCACACAACTAAAACACACATATTTATTTTTAATTACGTGTTATCTGCTTCAATTGTGTGCTTATTGCCATTTATATATAAATAGGAGATATATAAATAGTAAAATTATAGAATTGTAGAAGTGAATGTGCCATAGACCATAGTGCTGTACTGCAAAATGATATTATGAAATATCTTGTTTATGCCTATATCAATAAATAATTGCTTCGTTGATTGTCTAATATATAATTATTTTTTATTTTCTCTTCTCGAATCCTAATTAAATAATCACAATAACAATAATACATATATGTTTAATATTTACAAACAATTTTTTTATTAATGTCACTATTAGAATAAAGTTTTAATAACGTTTTTTTATTTTCTCCATCTTTCTTTGTTCTTCGTTTTAACTTGATAGTTCAAGTAGTTCAATTTATTTCATAATTTGTATCGTCATCAAAGAAAGTTGCTTTGACAAAAAAGTTCAATTTTAATTTGATATTTTTAACTTAGTTTAAAAGTTAAACTACTTGTAATACATGGATAATTTGTCTTTCTAATTTAATAATTGAAAGATGAAGTTCACTAATTAAAATAAATTATCATGTAAACTAGGTCAATAATATGAGAACATGTATGCACATGGTTACAAGATTTAAAAAAAAAACATTTCACCTTGAAACTTGAAAATAATGTTTGTTTAAAAGTAGGAAAATGAAACAAGTGGAGAAAGCAAAAGAAAATCGTTATTTATGTGCTATTTTTATTTAAGAGTTTCGAATTTAAATTCTATAAATGAAATAATAATATAGGGAGAGAGTTTTTTCAAATGATATCACCAATAAAGTATATAAACTTTTACACATTGTTTATTATTTGACATGAAGAAAAAATAAGTACACATTGTTCTTATACAATAGAGTTTATTATGTCATTTTGATATTTTATCGACATGACATAATTAGTGTGAGAGCGTTATAATTATCTGTAAGAGTCTTATTTGACTTCTTCTTCTATATAAAAAAAATTATTCTTTTTTTTTTCCAAACTTAAACTTTTTTTATGATAGAAATAGATTTAATGATATATCCAATAAAAAATGAATTTAGTGCACAAGATTCTTTAAAAGTTTAAATTTTAGCGACAAGAAATAAAGACGTATTTTTTTAATGTATGTGAATCCTTTGCACGTGTGAGAATTGCAAAAATGATATTAAAAAACTTCCATTGTTAATTAATAACTGATTTTTGAAAAGTAAAGAAAAAATTATATTTTTTTAAAAGTTAATTAAACTCTTTCAGAAAAGTGTTGGGTGGAAAAAGTGTTAGAGGTTGGGTGGAGAAATGGTGGGGGGTGGAGGTGAAGAGGACGATCAGGTGGCCAGTTGAGAAGCGGTTGGGTTGGGGTGGGTGGTGAGGAAGATTTGGTGAGATAGAACGATTGGGGTTGGGGTGGGTGGAGGTGAAGATGACGAGTGAATGGATTGAAAAAGACGATTAAGCATGATTGAATTGGTAATGAATTTATTTTTAAGAAAAATTTATTATTTTGAGTTTAAAATGTCAAACGTCATCAAATTAGTGGGTTTTTTCTAATCAAAAGTGTTTTCATTTAAATCGTCACTTTGATACATACATCATCAGGGAATGTATTACACACATTTTGTATATTTGGGTTATTATAAAAAAAAAGGTGTCAAAACGGTACAATGAAACCCTACATAAGCTGTCTAAAATGAACAAAGCTCAATTAAAGTGTCTAAATAAAACTTGATTTCGATTTTAGAAAACCACCGATATTCATCTTTTTTTAAACTATTCATAGCAAAATAAAATTTTATGTATATGTAATTATAAAAAAATATGTATATGATTTATCGGTTCAATATTAGGTTACTTCTTTCAAGTCTTCTTCCGATTTCATCGATTTCTTACTAGAGCACCTCTATTGTGAAAAATTAAAAAGACTTTACATGTCGTTAGAGAAAAACTAGAAGAAGTTGAAGAATACCCTCAAGCTATTAAATATTGTTTAAATACTCTCTTCTCACCTTTCGAATAAAAAATGTCTTTAAAGTTATTTTAAAATTACAAATATCCTTCTTTAATAAAATTATGACATGACATAATGTGTTTTTAAATTAAATACATAACTTTAAAATATTGATCCACATGAGTTTTTTATACAACTCAAAAGGTCCGATCCATGAATAAATAAAAGAAATTCACATTCTTAAAGCTATTTTATAACTCAAAAACATGAATTTTCCTACGAACTTTAAAAATGTGGACAAATTAAAGATGCCGTTAGTGTCTTCAAAATAGTTAGGGTTATATTAAAAATGATTGAGTTTATTTATTCATGGATTGAATCCTTTGAGTTAGGTTTAAATATTTGTGTGGATTGTGGATCCATATTTTAAAGTCATGTGTTTAATTTAAAATTTTATTTATACTATGTCATCATTCTATTAAATAGGGTATTTTTAATTTAATAAAAAAATAATTTTAAAGATATTTTTTATCGATAAATAAAAAAAAAAGGACATTTTTGAGAAATTTTCACTACGTTAGGGTTATTTTTAGCTTCTTTTTTGTTTAAGTTTTTCCAATAATTAAAAGACTGATTTTGTTATTTACTCTCTTCTTCTTTATGGTCAATTTTCCTCGTTTCCCCCCATTTCTACTCCGATGAATAAGATGAAAAAAACAACGGATTCCGCCGGTGTTATGCCACGGCCAGATTCAACATTGAACACCGGAGTAGTCCGAACAGAATCTCAACAGCCGGAATCGCAACCAAGATATTCCCCGGAATTGATCATTGCCAATCTCAGCAAACTCTCGGATGGTCTCTTTGCGTTCCAGCGATGCTTGACTGACCTAGAACAACACATTGAATCTGCACGGACCTCAATTGACTCCGCTATGCTACTACTGTTCACTCCGCCACCAGTGACACTCCCAACCCCAGTGCCAGAGCCAAAACCAGATCCAAAGCCAAAACCAGAGATAGAGCCAGAACAATCTTTCGAGTCTGACCCCTCTGAATATGAGGAGGAGGAGGAGGAGGAGGAGGTGGTGGAGAAGGATGAGGTAGAGAAGGAGGAGGAGGAGGAGGAGGAAGAAGAAGAAGAAGATGATGATGATGATGAGGAGGAGGAGGAGGAGGAGGAGAAGGGGAAGGAGAAGGAGGAGGAATTGAAATCGTCTTCTCGTTCAGAGCTGGAAATCCTGTGCAAAACGATGGACTTTGTTGGTCTGAAGAGGTACATCGTGAGGCATATGCCAGATAAAGATGGATTGCTTAAACAACTTCCTAAGGCATTGAAACTGTCGCGCAATCCAGCAAGGCTTGTTGTGCAGTGTATCAACAAAGGGAGCAAGAGGCATGTCAATAGCTCAAGGGGACGGGCTTCTTTATTGGCTATGGAATGCCTCTTGTTGATGATGGGAGAAAGGAGAGTAGTTGCGATTGATAAACGGACGAAAAATGAGGCAGAGCGGGCAGCTTTAGCATGGCGGGCGAGGCTGATAGCCGAAGGAGGTATAGGAAAGGCTAATGAAAGGGATGCCCAGGGTTTGCTGTTGCTCATCGGGTGTTTTGGGATTCCACAAGGATTTATGGATCGGGATATCAGATTTTTGTTCAAGGCAGGTGGCGCCATGGGGATTTTTGGTGCCCTTAGGAGATCAAGAGTTCTCATGGAAAAGATTCCACAAATAATACAGTGGATGTTGAATAACTCTTTAGTTGTTGGGGCCATTGACATTGCCTATACTTTTGGAATGGGGGATAGATATAACCCTCGTAAAATCTTGACATCATTTTTACATAACTCTGAAGTGTTATATTTGAACAATACTAAGGGACTTGAACATCAAAGTATTGCTATGCGTGCAGGTAAAAAGAAGCACTTGTCTGATCTGGAATCTGTCGGGGAATGTTTGGAACGTCACAAGATTGATCCTTCGAAACTCCTTCCTGGTTGGCAAATCGATGTGAGAATAATGAACTTGGAGAAAGATATTGCTGATTTGAATATGCATATAGGTGAGGAAGAAGTTGCCGAATTGACTAGGCATATAGGTGATCAAAAGATTACACAAAAGAGAAAACTTGGTGAGACTGAGTCCTCTGGTAGTTTCAGCAACAAAGAAATGAAACCCTCGCTTTTTCCAAATCCAAATCCATGGCCTCCACAACAACATAGAGTTGTTAATCATGTTGATGACAGCAACAGCACCTTGTTAGAACGCAGTGGAACTGCCAGCCAAATTTATGGTTATTCTCTGGCCCCGTCGGTATTGCATCAAACTGTTGCAGGCTCAATACATCAAAATGCTGTTGGCTCACTGGCAGGACCTGTGGGAGGTGTTGTGGCCATGGATGGAGCTGGAGCAGGTAATTTAGTGAAAGGAGGTTCATGTGTTGGAGTTCATGGAGGGACTCTAGTTGATCATACACCTAGTCAAATAGGAAGTCATACTGGTCAGTTATATGGACCCCCTGGTGATGCACACACCTATGCTTATAGGTCGCCATCCTACTTTGAAGCATCGGGCTCTATGGGGTTGCCAAACACCATGCCTGGTGATGCTTATAGGCCTCCACCATATTTGGAAGGCTCTATGGGGTTGCCAAACAACATACCGGGTGATGCTTATAGGCCAAACCAATACATGAAATGCTCCAACGGCTTGCAAAAAAACATATCTGGTGATGCTAATCAGCCTCCACCATACATGGAAGGCTCTGCACGGTTGCCAAACACCATACCTGCACCATATCAGTTTGCTGATTCTGTTCCATCTGCTGCCCTTGCTCATCCTTCACCCTCCTTGTACTGGAAGAGATAGTTTTGCATTGGGCAGGCATTATTTCTAACGTAGTTTCCCTTTTGTAGTATACCCAATCTAGAATTGATCTCGCACGCATGGTCTTGGAGAAGGTTGTAGTTCATTAGCTACTATAAAGCTCTGGTGAATGTTCGGCCTAGCATAGTGATGTCTAAATTCTACCTGGAAAACTTTCATTTGTTTGGAAAGATTTCAAAAATTACAATAATTTTTTAAAGAGGTAAAAGAGATAAATAACTTATCGACTTCCCTTTGGTTTCTCCTCCCTTCCAACAAACATGATCTTCTAACAATCTTGTTTTCCCTTTTCCTCATCCAGTCCAGCAGGTCACAATGGTTCCTTGGAAAACCCAAGGTCGTAGGTTCAATTCCTCAAACACGCATCTTCCTTTTTTCCTAGTGTGACATTCTTGTAAATTTTCGCCTGAGATGAGATTAAATGAAGAAACAAGAATCGTGAGGATACATATGATGTTTGTTGTTTTGATGGTCTGTTCAATTGTTGACTGTGGGCATGTGCACTTGTATATGTTGTTTGTCTCTCTCTCCATTCTTACGAGTAAGTGTTGGACCTGCATCTTTTTATTTGCTCCGTTGATGTTATGAAATGATATAGTTCTTGCATTTAGCTTAAATGTGTCAAAATTTTAGATTTTAGTCTACCCAAGGTTGTAGTTTATTGCTTGGTGTGAATTGTTTGATCTTTGGCCATCAGCCTTTGAGTCTGACATGATTTGCATATCTATTGTCTAGAAGATATATTCTGAAGTTGACCTTCGACTTATGAATCAATCCTTTTGATTTGGGATTTGGGGGATCAATTTTAATGTTTGTTTCTATGTTGCTTAGGTAGGTGGTCGAATGTGTTATGTTTCAATTGCTGTGATGTAGAACAGCTGAAGGTGGTTGAGTATGTTATATTCAATTTCTTTTATTCCTAACTTCGCATTTTAGTTTATGGGCTTGCAGATATGCATCATATGGAAACCACATTTACTTGATTTGTTTTATTTCTGTGTTGAAGTTTGACTTCATTTAAGTGTCACCAAATGTCTGTTTTTATATGCAGTTCAGCTGTTACAATATTTTTGTTGCTCCTGAAGTCAAATTTTTTGCTTGTTCATAAATGCACCTTTACATTTCCTTCTGGTTACAGGGGGAGTCTCTGCCTTTGTGAGCTTGCTCACATTGTAGGTCCTAAGTAGACAACCAACAGTCATTATAATACAAGATAAGATGGGCTAAGATGCATTGACACAGACGGTGAGAATTTACTCAAACAGATCTCAACTTGCTCAGATTGAAGTTTAGTTGTTTTTTTTTGTTACGGGGGGAGAGATTGATGGGCAAACCTTGGCCTGAACACTGATTGTGAGAATTTGCATCTGTTTCCACTGTTTTTTACACAGCATTTGTGACTTTTGGCTTGAATGAGATGTATAAGAGAGACAACAGATCAACTATTATGTATGAATTGAAATTGGGATATCAGCAATGCCCCAGATATAGTCATATGAGAATTTGTAGCATATTTCTTTCTTGTAACATTTATGTAAAATCTTACAGCTTCCTATTGATCTCCACAATGCATTTTGTACTTTTACAATTGCTTGAATGGCCATATGAGGTATAAAATCTTCATAATGTTTAACGTGCTAGCTCGACTCTCTTATCATACTGTTGCTGTATTTAGTGTGGTGAAATATGTGAGCAATTCTTTCAATGTAATGGAATGATGATGGAATATTGAGAAAAGCTTGCGCAGTTACATATCAATGTTGCAAATTGGATTTTGCTACCTAGCAAATGTTATTAGTTGATTTTCTCCAATTTATAACTTTACAGACTGAGACTTGTGAAAGCATTAGAAATGATTTGGATTCTGAAACAACAAATATCATGTACAAAATACAAGATTATACTTCAAATGAAACACACTATAATGCAAAATGGCAATGATATCTAGTATGATTAGATTAAAAATCTGATCAGCAAAGGCAATAAGGTACTCTTAACAATGCAAGTCATAACTAAGCCTGAGCAATGCTGCTTCTTACAAATTAATCATCTTCCAGATGTTGTTACAAGTGTCAAAGGCAGTTTGATTTGATGAATCAAACTCGAAATTTTCAACCACCTTCTTATCTCTCTCCACAATATCTAGAATAGGTCAAGGTGAACTAAATTGCTGCACAATCTCGAAAAAACAGACACAAGGTGAATTTAGAAAAGGATAAGAAATGTTAGCTTAGCAAACAAAGTAATTAGGATACGGCCTGATATTTTGGATTGATCATCCAAGTCCGGGATGATACTTGTGACAGAAGCATACAGTGATAGCTTCATCCTACAAAATAAGATGAGAAAATTGCTCAAAATTAAACAATATACGTGAAACAGCCCTTAAAGAAGATGCATTACAAACAATAGTAGCTAGAGAGAGACAAGGAAAGATCACACTAAATATTAACACAAATTACCAAACATCAATCGCACACTGGGAATAAAACTTTCATACTAAGCATTTTAAAGAGAAAGAAAGAGGAAAAGGAACTTTCTGGATAAAAACACTGGTATCCCTGCAACAGGATATTCTGCGAGCGGCTGTGTGTCTACAGAGTGTAAGCTTCTAAAGAAAAAAAGTAAAACGTCTAATAAATTTCAATCCTCGCATGATGTTCATGTAAAACTGCAGCAGAGGTAAACCTTAAAAAATTACTACTCCTTCAGTTCCAAAATTAGGTGATATAGTTTGAATAGTCATAGAGTTTAAAAGAGAAATCAAGACTTCCTAAACTTGTGGTCTTAAACATGTCATAACATTTGTGTCTATAGAACTTTTGAAACTTGTGGTCTTAAAAATGCCATAAAATCTGGATGGTCATAAAAGCTTTTCATTAAGGGTCAAATGGGAAGTGTAAAGTTAATTGTTTACAAATTTAGAAATGTGTTATTCTTTTCGGAACGGGCTAAAAAGAAAAGTGTATCCCATAAAGTGGGAAGGAGGGGTATGTTTGGTTGCGTCCAGACAAAGTCAAATCAGGTGTATATTCAATTTGTAGAAATACTTAGTTGGGCGATAGTTACACCTAGACATCCAAAGATGTAATGTGGTAGAACTTGGTCGCACCAGATGGGATGTTAATGGACTATCTTAACAGTGATTGGCATATGGCAGATACATTCAAATATGTGTACCATGTTGCAATATGGAACTGAGTAGGCAAATTATCCACAGAATATGATGAAAACATGTCAGACCCTCCCAACCTCTTGAGATACTTTGACAGCATAAAGTTGCAAAAGCTTAACGAGTCAACATATCAATATCTTTTTCTTTTTTGATGACCGAGAAACCTCAAGGGCCAGCAGGCACGGTTTGAACTTAGAGGATGAGGAGGAGTCAACAAATGCCACGATGGGATTGTTTCAACGAAATTTGTAGAAGTATGTTGGAAGCAAATGCCTGACATAATCATAAACATATTAAAGTACAAGAGGTTATGATTACTTACTCAGCTCGAAGATGATCTTGCTCAATTTTCTTGAGCAATTTCCTGTGCTCCTCAATAGAGTCTCTTTGGCGATCTAAATCATTGATCTCATCGGTTATAACTGTGTTTAAAAAAGGTGTCAATCAGTAAGCATAACACTAAATTATCTGAGAAATACAAATTCATGCATCTAACGTTGTTTAATATACTTATCTAAGTTCTTCTCTAAGCAGTTGTTCTCTCTGGATCTCCTGTTCTAACTCTTTCTGCAGCTTATCTATTTCAGCCTCTGCAGCAGCTTCAGATTGTGCTTCTGTTGTTCTCTGCTTACATGCATTTATCTTTCCTTGATAATCTGAGTGTATGCAATGACTTGAAATTAGTCATTTAATACTTTCAAATTCACAAATCCGAACATCTCCCAGTACAATCATAAATTAATGCTTGAACAAAGACACTTAATACCAACATAATTCCAATTTCCAACTTATTTAATAAGAAAAACAACATGTATGTCTGAGGCCAGAGAGAAATCATAGGAGCAGGGTTGGGCCCTCGAAAGGAACCAAAGTAGTGGTCTGTTGAGCTAATCATTAAACTAGACACACGTACTGGGCCTCTACATATTTTTGCATTATAATTGGCTAAAAGGACTTCAACTCGGAAACAAACTGCACCAAAAGTAGAAATATCACCAAAACTATCAGGAATAAGTAGGTAATAGCACCAATTTTTACACTATATATAGTACATTCCAAAAAAATCTCATGAGGGTTGGCGTGAGAGGATCCAGATTCCAGCAGTAGTACTCATGAAGGTATAAAAGACAGAGACAGAGACTCCACACTCCCCAAAATGTTACTAATAAAAGAAACATCCAGAAATGACGATATTTTGCAAGAAGAAATTTTGACCTGACACTCCAGTAAGCTAGCAAACAGAAAATGGTGTTTCAGGTCAACGTTAAGAGACTTATCCACTAATAATTGGTACTAAGAAAAAGAATCATCCAGATGCAAGAACATTGTAAAGTTTGTCTACATTGATTCAAAATTCCAATCTTACGCCGAGTTTTTTTTTCACTACATAGTTTTTAAGGATCCAGGAAGATCCTATTGCGTCGTGGTGACCCTGAGGTTTGAACTATGCACTGTGGTTCAACTTACAGCCTCAAGGCAGATGTCCCTTGGGTTCAATCTTTAAACTAATTAAACTAATAAGAAGTTGATTCAACCCCCATTTTTCTCTTTCATTAAAGGAATGTTACTGAATGAAACATCCAAAAAAGATATCACTAAAAAGCAAGGTTTCAAGTGTAAAGAAGTATCTATAAAGCAGAAGTGCTACGAGGAGTAAAGAAACTGCATTAAACAGCAAAGCACATTGTAAACTCAGTCTATATCAGATTAAAAGTTGCAATCTTTAAGCCAATGTTTTTTCTCTCTCACATTGTTCATAGGAAGTAGGGAAGGTCCAGTCAGGCACTACTAAGCTAGTATGAGTGACACCACCGAGATCTGCAGCTTAAATTGTAACCTCCTGACCAGTAGGTTGTCTCTTGGGATAATCCATTAGCTAAGGGAGCATTTGGCCATAAAATTCAACTTGCATTTTCAAGAATTTGAAAAACACCAAAAACTTTCTTCACTCCAAATCAATCATAAAAATTCAGAAACAACCCAGAATTTGTATTCATGGCCAAACCCAACTCCAATTTTCAAATACTCACAATTTTCATGGCCAAATGCTTCAAGTAAACACAGAAAGAGGTTCACTTAGTAACCATCCTACCATTTCCAAAACAAAAATATCAAAATTCAACAGTAAGAACATTATACACACAATTCCAAAGGTTCAATCTTGAAGCTAACTTATTCTTTATCACATAGTCTTATGACTCTGAGGATTGGGGAGATCTCCAACTGAGAAAGATTCAAACTTTAAGCCACTAAGAAATTCAACAAACCCTCAATTTTACAAAATTAAAAACGAAATACAAGAACCCCACCTTGAATGGAATTCTGAAGAGCCTGGTACTCAGATTGGCAGTGTGATTGAAGGGCATTAAATTGCTCTTTACACTGATTCAAGAAGCTGACATCTTTATCTTCTTTCAAAAACTGAACAAGATCCTTACTGAAGGAGATCAGCTTCTCTACATCCACGTTATTCGACCCATCCACCATTTTCGACCTCTCCAGACCAAAGTTTAGGGCTTTTTTCTCCCTCCGAATGTAGTAATTTGAAAAGAAGAATGATTAGCGGAGTTCACAGAAAAATAGAACTCCTCCCTCCCGTTAAATTATACTATGTACTTTGTTACGTTTATTATTTTATTAAATTATTTTAAAAAATAATTTGATAAATAATATTATCATATTTAATTTGACTAATTTTTAAAATGAAATGAAATTATATTGATTTAATAATTAAATAAATATTAAAAGTATTATAAATTGCAATATCTTACCTATCTGATGAAAAATCAGTGAAATGTGAGTTAAACATACATCTTCGTTACATTTTTAAGTCGAATTAACCTTTTAGCATAAATTTATGTTTGATTTTGATAATTTAAGTATATTTTTATTAAAATATTTTACTATACTAGATAATTGAAGGCCCGTTCACGTGCTTAATATAATTAATTATCTTTTCAATTTTAATTTAAAATTTTTATCTAAATTCATATCTTATTTTATTATATTTTTTAAAATTTTCTACCATTTAAAAAAATTACAAAAATTCTCTCAGCTACGTTCTTATCCTCTGTGTACATCAATATCTCCTCTCGGATACATCTATATTCTCTCTCGGCATCTTCATCCCCTCTTTAATATATCTCTATCCTCTCTTGGATACATCTCTCTCCTTTCAGATACACCTATATTCCCTCTCGAATACATTTCTTCTCTCTCTGATTCATCCACGAGATATGTTTCTGCAAGTTTTCTGAATAATATCGCGACCGATGTTTTTGCATTTCTGTTGATGAATATATGAACTTTTTGTAATTTAAAAAAGAGTGGAGATACAATGTAATTAACTTTTAACACTATGAAAATTTATGTGGTATATTTTTCTGTGCAGTCAATTTCAAAAGAATAACGTATCAATATATTTAATAACATTTTGACTTCAAAAATATTCATTTTATTCTTAGTAAGATGATTTAAAATCATATGAACATCTATGGCTAGTTTTAAACTACAACAAAAAGTGTTTTTTTTTAAAAAAAAGAAAATACTTCATGTTAAAGTCAAATAAACATTACATAAATCAAAATGAACTAACTGACTACAAACTTTAGATCAATTTTATATTTATGAAATTTAAGTTTTTGTAACTATTTTGCCTTTTAACAAAATTTAAAATGAAAATACTAAAGTTTTTTTCACAATTATTTTTATAGTAATTTTTTTTAACAATATTTTGTCGATAATATCAAAATTGTAATAAAACAAGATAATAAAATAACTTAACTTTTTTGAAATTCAAGTATTGATATCAATTGAGAAAACATTTATTTTAAAGTTATAAAGCATTTATAATCTAATATTTGATGCGCTCCTTGCCCTCGACGAATGACACTATCTTATCATAAGAAGTAAAATCAAAATTAAAAAGTGCAGCTCACTATTATATGAAAGTCATTATGAGTTAATTGCCACTCGTTAGAATATGTCATATGTTAATTGTCATAATGAAACAACATGAAAATTATAAGAGATAATTTATTTATAGTTGAAAATTATTTATAAAAAATGAATCACAAATTATATATCAAAATATGTTTATGTCATATACATATTAATGCAAAGAAATTTCATACTATAAATTAATTTACTTATTTTAATATGTAATTTATTTTATTATGAAAATTTACAAATTTGATGTTTTATGAATTGGTATGAAGATTTTTATATGTCTTCATGGAAAGTAGTTCTTTATTTTATAATATAGAGGAATATTACTTAAAATAAGTTATCACGTCAATTAACCATATTAGTTGTAATATATTAATATAATTTTTTTAGAAGAAAATCACGTAAATCAATTTTCTAGGTCTTGACAAATCAGTAATTTTGAATTACCTTTAGATTTATAAAAATCATTAGTATGTTGTAAAAACAAAAATTTATCCTACATTTGGTTAATAGATATTTTTGATTTAATGAAAATTTTATTACTATATAAAAAATAAATCTATAAGAAGTGTAACATTTCATTAAAATAGACTAATTATTAGTCTATATTCGAAAAAATTTAAGAAAAAGTGTAATTGAAAATGTGTGTTCATATTAGATGTCACGTCATTAAGATAAATATGACATTTAGAAAAACATATTTGATTGGTTGGTCATTACAAATCTATTATCACTTTTTTGATATCATAATACAGAAACCAACATTCTAGAATTTTTATAAATTGATAAATTTATCCTTAGTCGTCCTCAACTTAGCTCTTCTATATAATAGAAAAGAAACTGATATATTTTTAAATGAAATGTATCTCTCTCTCATTATATTGAAGCATGACTGACAAATTTGTTTACAAATTAAAAATTTACATAGTCTCGTAATTAGACTTTCTGTTATAAATTATAATCGTAAATATAAATTTATTGGATGCTAATTAATATTTTTATCTAAAAATTATATTAAAATTTAATAAGAAAAATATATTTAGTCCGAAAATATAATACTAACAGGTCGTACATTCTCTCCGTTAGGGCTTTGATTTTTTAATTTTTTTTTCTATTGTCAATTTTTCTCACTCTCCACTACTACAGTGAATACTATGGATAAACCGGCGATTTACAGCGACGGCGACGGGGCTACACCATCATTGACCGATCAATTGTTCGGAGCAGAACAGAAAGATGAAACAGGAAACTCTTCCCGGCAGCAGAAACAGTCGGAATTGCAACAATCTCCAACATATTCTTAGGAATTGATCAATGCCAATTTCTGCAAAATCTCCGACGGTCTCTCGGCATTCCAACGATGCTTTACACCAACATGAAATTAAGTCCTTTTGTGCTACACAATTATGGTAAAACTCTCACAACATCCTGCAGCAATATATCATAGTTGAGATCGAATCAGACAGAAGATTCACCCCTCACCCTGACGTTCGGGTATGGGGAGTTGAGAAGAAGGTGATTGAAGTCTTCCTTTTATCCGGATTAACTCTATTCTGACGCTAATTGTGATTTTGACTCTGCTGTGATACATTCCTCTATTGGATGGATGTGACTTGTGACTTTGCTACGTCCATTCTTCAATTTTGTTGGCTTGACTTTATACCATAAGATACTGAGAATAAACTTTTTATGAGATTAATTAAAACCTACTTAAGGATGAATGATTATAATTAGAGCTCATTTGGGTTTTGTTGTTCATCTTATACTTCTAAGATACTTAGAACAAAATTTTGAAAAATTTGGTAACAAACAACAATGTTTAAAGAGTAATAGAAAATTAAGACTAACAGAGCAAATAGAATGAGAAACTGATTAGGAACAATATAAAAATCTTTTTCTCAAAGAAAGAAAATCGAGTTCACTGAATGCACAATGTCCCCTTAAAGAAATTATTCCCCTCAAGTATTCGAGGTTAACGGAATATATTCTCCAAGGATAGATAGAACAATCTTACTCACCGGTGTATCGATATCTAAAATCACTATGTCAGCGAACCACGCAACGTCAATAAAGTACACTTTGAATACTAGATTTAGTAGTAGTACAACAAGTCTAGAAAAATTATGCTCATAAAATGTGAGGAAATTCCTCAATTTATAGAAAACAAAGAATAGTGTGAAAAAAGTTTTTATTGTGCCTTACCGAAAATATCACAAGCATTTGGAAAAGTCATAATCTTTCGAAAAGGTCACTATCCTTATTAATATGATTTCAAAAAGGATGAACTAAAACTTAGAAATTTTGAAGAAGTTTAAATGAGAGTATAATAGAATTTTTTTTTTTTGTCATTTCTTGATTTATCAAAATGGACAAGTAAATAGAGACATCTAAAAGAAGAAATATGGACAAGTAAATAGAGACAAAAACAGTATTTATTTATGCATAAAAAGAATAATTAGGAGTTAGTATGTTTTAGGAAGAGTATTTCAGAGATTAGAAAATATATTAAAGATAAAATTATAATTTATGACTTTTTGACTTATTTTGATTTATAAATATTTTAGATAGTGATAAAATGAATTAATAAATCAAAAAGTGGTCCAAGTATTTTTATTTATTTTTAATTTGGTAAGGATAAAGTGGTCCAACTTATATGCAGTAGTGCTGTTCTATATATATGATGGAATCTCTTATCTTCATATATTTTGATGTCTCTCATTTTCTTCCTTTAAATAAATATTAACGTTTGACTTGACTTTTATGTATTTATTATAAGAAAATAAAGTTAAGGTTCATTGTAACATGGTTGAAAATGGAAAAATTTATCCTCACCGGTTGTTTATATTAAGTTAATGTAAAATGTATATAAACTATAAATTTAAATACAGAGCATGTATATATTGACTTGATATATATATTATTTTTTTATTTGATAAAAAAATATTTAAAGTAATGAATACATGATATATATACATTATTTAGTATTTTATGTATTATGAGTGAAGTAATTGAGATATTTATATTATTCAAGAACAATAAAACAATTAAAGGTAAAATTAAAGAAAAAACAATTTTTATATTAAACTTTTAAAATGACACATTTTTAAAAAAGACGAAAAATATTTCGAGACGGAAAGAGCAATTAATTATGGCACATTCTAATCTTATTGCATTTGATTAAAATAAATATAGTATAATTTAATGTAAATATTGGATATAAGTAATCTTTCACCATTTTATTTTATGCATATATTGAATCTTTCACTTAATAGTAGGTAGTAATAAGTAACGATATCCATATATTTCGAAAGACAAACCATATCCATAAATTATCTACTACAATTTTTTAACAAGAAAGTGTCAAATGTATTTCATTAAATTAATAAAGTTTGACTTAATCGTGATTATAATTGGAGTAATGATGTGTTGTCAATTAAATTCTTATAAAAATATCTAATTTTCCTTATTTTCTCGATTAATTTGTAGATTGGAGTGATTCAAGACGAATTTTGTATAAGTTTAGTATTTTCGCATATTTTTTTTTTTATAAATTTGAAAAAGATATATAATCAGATGCAATATATATACACGATAACAAAGGAGATATTTTTGTTCAGTCATGACTAAACATCTTCATATTATTACATTAGTTTGAATTTTTTTTTGTTCTTATTTATGAAAGGAGAGTCCTGAAAAGTAATAAAATTGTCTTGGTGTGATCTATAGGTTACGAATTTAAATTATGAAAGCAATTTATTAATATTTGTATTAGAATAAACCGTTTATATACGACACATTCTTTTCTCAAATTTTTATAAATACAAAATATTTTGGGCATCTGGTGTTATTCTTATTTATATGTATTAGAATTGCTCAAGAATATTTATGGTCCAAGACTTAGCTTTTTGAGACATTTCATTAGATAATAATGTTGTCATATCTAGTCATTTTTCATTTTATTTTCCTCTCTTATGCACTCAATTTGCCTTATCAAATGAATAAAACGTTGATCATTAACTTTGATTTTATTAAAAATATATCTTATTGTTCATGATTAAATAATTATATTTCAATTTTTTTTATCTCTCTAATATTCCACGCAGTATAATTATTTTATTTCATAGACTTGGTCGATTACTTGTGAAGTTTAATGCATAGTAGCCATATTAAAATACAACGTTTTAAAATTAGACAATTCATTGGTATATTTTATTTGTAGATTTTGAGAATTTGTTTTAACTTTATAAAATAGAAATAGAAATAATTGAATATAGGAAATGCAAAGAACTATACCCAGTCAAATTTTCTAAAAATAAAATAAAATATAAATGGAACCGCAAGGGGTTGTAACGAGGTGTCGGTAAGAGATAGAATTTAATTTTTTTCGCCAAAAAATTATATTACGTATGTATAACAAAATTAATTTCTTTGTAGGTCGTTATGACTATATATATCTTTATATTTTGTGTTTTGAGTTTTTATTTGTAATTCAGTATTTTTGAGTTTAGAGTCAATAGAGCAAAACGATTGTCAATAATTTCAAAAGGGCAGATCAATTTTCTTTTTAACTGCAAGGGCAAAAACGCTTTGTCATGAGCGATTTTTTTATGAGAAAATTGACCCTGTTACTCTATTAAAAAACATAAAAGTCGCTGCCAAATTTCGTCCAAAGTCTTTTCTTTTATTAGAATCGCTACTGTGGCAGGATAATGATTAAAATTTTTGGAAAAATAAATGAATCTTTCGGTCTACCCCAAAGTGAAGAAAATGTACTAATTCTACTCAATTGCCTTTTACTTTAAAATAATAAAATTACTGATTTTTTTACAAAAAATGTTGCTTTCTTCGAGGCATCAATATGTTTAAAATTTTTTAAAACGAATTAATGTTATTGCTGCCTTGCAAGCGATTTAACAAATAAAGTTCAAACTTTTTAAAGAAAATCGTTGTTACAGTAACGATTTGAATTTTAAAAAGTATTTTTTTGGAGAAAAATGCTGCAGGGACAGCGATGTTTAAAAGAAAAAAAAGGATAAGATCGCTGCTTCAGTAGTGATTTTTATGTAATGACATCAATTTTGTGAGAAGAAAATTCCTCTGTCAAAAGCTATTTTATCATTTTGGTTAAAAAAATTGATGTTCCATTTTGAGATTTTGGACAATTTTTTTTACTTGTTTAACTTCGAACTCCAATATTTATATTAAAGTAAAACTAAAATTTAAATTCTTGCAAGATTTATTTTTTAAAGTAATGCAGATTATTTTCACTTGCCACTACTTTTGTGTTTATTTTAATTTCACCTCTTGTAATATAAAGAAACTATTTGCAAAATGTAATATATTTTCATATTATAATATATTATAGATTATGCATGCATAACTTTTTTCTTTGAACTTATGGTTTATTAAATATAAACGCCATTGCTAAAAAGAAAAAATAAAAACTAATTAGGCCACTCTCTTCAATACTCAAAGTCTCAAACTATTATTAGTGTTTTTTTTTTGTGAAGTGATCATAAAACCCCACTAAATTTAAATGTGCTTTTAGAAATTAAAATTAATGAAGAGAGTTTTTATGTATTCTTTCTTTCTCTCTCTCTATATATTAATTTTGTCCTTAATTATTTGTTCGCTTTTCATTTTTTGGTTATCTCTAATTATTTATTTATTTTTACAAATTAAGAAATGATAATTTTTCTTATCTATTATATCCTTAATTAATTACTTTGTAAATGATAAAATATTTTAAATATCTTATATTATTAATTTATTTACTACATAATTAATAGGAGTAAAATAATATATTCACTATGTCAATAGTTATTTTCTTAGTAGATGATGTGTGAATTCCAAAATCAACAAGTAATTACAGATAGAGATATTATAAAATAAAAGAGTAAATATTACTTAAATATTTTTTAATGATATAAATGAAAGTAAAAAAAGTAGTAGAAGTAATAAATAATCAAACTTCCTTTTAATGGAGTAATCATTTTAAGAAATGTGTAATAAAAGAAAACACAAAAATAATTTGAGATGGATAAAATATATACTTTTTTGGTTCGGTACTGTTTGTTATTGCGCTTTTCAAAAATTAATTTGATTAATATTTAAAGTTAAATTAAATCACATTAATTTGATATTTTAAACAAAAAAGATTAGATATTCTAAAATAATATGAAAAGTACTATAAATTGATTTTTTTTTGAATATCATTATGATGAAAAATACATCTTAAAATATGAATCAAATTTTTATAATTTGACTCTAAAATAGAAATCATGACAAATAATACCAGACGAAGGGAGTATGTAATAATAGTAAGTACTCCATTCTGAATTAAGAGGTTTTAAACTTGAGTTTTTTTAAAATAAAATTATTTTTATTAAAAATAATTTTTTTTGATGTAAATTCAAATTTATTACGTGGTGGGGTTAGCCAAAGTCGATAGGATGACACTAAATTAAGGGCATTTATCAACTTTAATAAATAAAGGGATAATGTCCAAGTACCCCTCAACCTATGACCGAAATTTCAGAGACACACTTATACTATACTAAGGTCCTATTACCCCTGAACTTATTTATTAATAATTTTTTACCCTTTTTAGTCTACGTGACACTATCTGGTGGGCCCAACGATGATTGACTTTTTGTTTCAAACTAGTGCCACGTAGGCTAAAAAAGGGTAGAAAATTACTTATAAAATAAGTTCACGGGGTAATAAGACCTTAGTATAGTATAAGTGTGTCTCTGAAATTTCGAGCATAAGTTGAGAAGATACTCGTACATTTTCCCTTAAATAAATAATGTTACCTTACGTGAAACAAAAAAAAAAGAAGCAAAAATTTGACTCTTATTTGGATACATGAATTTGCCCCAAAAGACAACCTTTTACTTTATTCTAGTTTTCAAAGTTCATAAGAGTTCACACCACAAGATGTCACAAATTTTCCAAATCAGTCTGCTCACCTGCTTTCTATTTCTCGTAGAATTTTCTCACGACTAAATATTTTTTAAAAAAACAATTCTCTAAAAATTTTGAAAGGAAAAGGTTCAAGTATTTCATTAAATTTTATGAAATGATTTTAATTTCATTGTTCGAAATAAAATATTATTGATATATAGTAAAAACTAATGAGAAATGGAGAGAAGTTGAAATGAGGAAATTTGAAGTGTTTTCTCGTGCTTTAGTAATAACAATTATTTTTTATTGGTGGTGAAAAGAAAAATTCGAGTGCTTTAATAAGAAAAAACACTTTTACTTATTGTTAAAAGGATAAAAAAGAGGAACCCCTCATGCTTATACACCTTTTGGAAGATTACAAACTTTCATAAACATATGCTCCCGTTGAGTAGCATAATTAAATATCCTTGCACGTATGTATCAATACGCTATTAGTAGTATTTGTTAGTATAGACATAACAAATATGTTCTTATCGCTATTAGTAGTATTTGTTAGTATAGACTACATAACAAATATGTTCTTTATCGTCAGTGTTTTAAAAAACATTTTTTGGGCGGGCATATCAAAAACGCTCTAGGGCTTAAATTAAAAAGTAAGTCCTTGAAGTAAAAACATACGCTCGGGTTCAGGTGTTTCTTTTTTAATTTTTTTACTTTAAATCATATTTTTATTATTGGTTTAATTATATTTCTCAAATAATAATTTTAAACTTTTTATTCATTATTGATTATTGATTTATCACAAATAAAAATCATAAATCATTAAAATATTTACTTTTACTTATTTTATTAATAATAAAACTATAAATTTGAATATACATGAGACTACGTCCCTGTGTATCGAAGCTTACGCCTCGCTCCTCACCGTACAAAACGTCTCGCCTCATGCTTTCGCCTTTTTAATTACTGTTTATCGCTATCGTATTAGTCTCTTTTTTACTAATAACATAAGCTTACTAAGTAATGACTCTTTTTTTCCAAGTTCAATTATAAATTTATATCATTTTGCAACCAAATTTGAACCCTTTCACAAAGGTTCAATAACAATATTTGAACCTTAACAATAATACCAATCCAAGAACCCCCACTCTTAACTCACTGAGCTTAACCACACCAGATTCTGATCCTTTACTCCACCCCCTACTCACCCCCCTACCCCACAAAACCGCGGGGGTATTTCTTCACTTTTTCTCTTGGCAATGTCTTATTTGACTCTTAAGGTCCTCCTCTATTTTCTCCCCAATTCTTAGAGTTGCCCCTTGTCAATTTTGTCTACTAGGGTTTCAATTTTTTCTATAATTACAGCTTCAGATTCATTGATTAAGGGGATATACTATTGATTTGTGAAGTGGGTGTTGAGATTATTTTGTGGATTTGAAGAAAAATGAAGGTTTTGATGGATTCAGTAGCAGCAGCTGCATCATCATCGCCTTGTAAAGAGGTGAAGGTATCGGAATGTTTTGGAGAAAATAGTGTTTTTCCACCTGGGTTTAGGTTTCATCCGACAGATGAGGAGCTTGTTCTGTACTACTTGAAGAGGAAGATCTGTAGGCGCCGGATTTTGCTTGATGCGATTGGAGAGACGGATGTGTACAAGTGGGAGCCAGAGGATTTGCCTGGTATGAATTCTTGGATTTTGTTGTGATCTTTTTTTTTAAAAAAAATGAGATTTTGATGTGGTTTTTGGGTCGTTGACTTGATTTGATCATATGGGTAGCTGGGTTTTTGGAGGGTTTTGGCGTGTGAAGTGTTTTTCTGGTAGTGTTTTTGAGTTATGTGATTTTACTTTTGAGGATTGTGATTTATCTGGTTGCTGTATTTTTTTTTTTCTGGAGTTTGTGTGTGTTGACTTTGTTGTTTGGGCTCTAAAGTTGTCATTTTGCTTTATTGGATTTTCTGTGTGGATGAAGGCGAGTACTAGTCGACGGATCATATGTGCTTTCTTAAATATTAGTATATTTTTAGAAGAAATGTTTGTGTCATGGCTCTAGGATGTGGAATAGAACTTGTTTTATAGTTGAGTTTTCTAGTTTCTTGTTAGGTTATTGTGTTATGTGTGTTTATTTGATAGATATTTTTTTGGGGAATAAGTAAAATCACAAAATGTGCTTTTGGCATAATTCTTGAGTTTCCAGGGCTTTTCTGCTACTATAGCTGAGTGTTTTTTGTTTGTTTTGGTGGGCGGGTGGGGTATCTAGGTTCTATTTTGAGTCTTGCATGTTTGTTGTGCATATTGTGGTTGAATTTTGTGTGGAGATCTCTAAGACATATTTAAGCTCTTGGTAGGTGGTTATTTATGAAAGATCAGAGAGGAATTATTATTGTCAGCACTTAACATGTATTTAAGTGTATTTATAATTCTTCAACAGAAATGATCATGTTCCATGTATAGCTTTTGCATTCTAAATTCCTCCTGTTTCTTTTTGTTTGATAGCCTTTTTCTCTTCTAGTCTCTGATGTTAATTGGTGCTGATTGATAGTCATAATTTGGGTTGATAGACTTGTGACAATGTTTGAATTTTTTATATTCTTAACTGACTGTTTCTTTTACGAATTGAAATTGCAGATTTATCTAATTCTTTAGCAAATTTGAATTGCAGATTTGTCCAAGTTAAAAACTGGGGACAGGCAGTGGTTCTTCTTTAGTCCCAGAGATCGAAAATATCCCAATGGAGCACGGTCAAACAGGGCATCAAAGCACGGGTATTGGAAAGCTACTGGAAAAGATCGTATTATTACATGCAACTCTCGTGCTGTTGGAGTCAAGAAGACGCTGGTCTTTTATAAAGGGCGAGCGCCAGTAGGTGAACGGACAGATTGGGTGATGCATGAGTACACCATGGATGAAGAAGAGCTGAAGAGATGCCAGAATGTGCAGGACTACTATGCACTTTACAAGGTCTTCAAGAAGAGTGGGCCTGGCCCCAAGAATGGTGAGCAATATGGTGCACCTTTTAGAGAAGAGGACTGGCTTGATGATGAGCGCCTAAATGCCAAAGTCTCTGTACAGCCGGAGAGCCCGAGAGATCAGGAGAATACTGCAAAGAACATTAATGTAGTTCCTGATCCTGATGATGCAATTGAGGAATTGCTGAAGCGTCCTTTTACTGTAGATAACAATTTTGCATTGGAGCAGTTTGTTCAAGAGGAAGATACTGAAAGCACCTTGCTAAATCAGTCTTCGAGGGATGTGAATTTATACAATCATTGTGCTGTCGCTGGGCCAAGCTGCCAGCAGTATAATGCGAGGGCGAGCTTTGATCTGACAGAGTCAGGCACATCACCATTACATTTGCATGAGGCACCAGAAGTCTCATCTGCTCCGGTGAATCCTGAAAAGCCCCCATACGCGGTGGAAGAGGATTTCTTGGAAGATTTTTTGGAGATGGATGACCTCCTTGTTGTCGATCCAAATGTTCAAAACTTTGATCACGGAACCCCAAATGGTCAAGTCTTTGACAAACCTGCTGGAAACCTGGAGACTCTGCAGTTTGATGACTTTGATGGCTTATCAGAGTTTGACCTGTATCATGATGCACCTTCACTTCTTGATAATGTGGGGACACCAGTAGTGGGGCAAATTGCTGAACCATACATGAACAACTTTGTGAACGGAATTACATATCCTGACTCAACTACATACATGAGCGCTTTCCAAAATGACATGATGAACAACCAGCAGATGCGCTTGAATCATGAAAATCAGATAAACAATCAATTTTGGATGCATGATGAAAGATTCGGCGTCTTCAACCCCATTGAAGGAGATCAATCAGTTGTTGATCAATCATCTTCAGGTATTCAAAGAACTCCATATAGCAATGCTGCTAGTTTTGCTTGGCTAATGCCATAATGTTATCATACTTCTCAGATTTGTATAAACACATTGTTTTATGTTATCTGACTTGCTTGAGCTCTTGAACAGATGGATGGTATTGAATAACCATGTCATCTTCAGTAAGGCAAGAACTCTTTTGCCCAAGTGGAAATGGGGGAGTTTGAGCCAAGCTTCAAGAGCTCGTCTGCTTTTAATATTGGTGTTAGATTTTTTTTTTCTAACTTTAGCAAGTTTTGGCAATGTTTAGGTGTGGTAAATGATAATAATATGGCAAATTATCCTATGGGCGCTAATCAAAATCTAGCCAAAAAGGATGATGGTACGCAGTCGTGGTTCTCCTCTAATTTGTGGGCTTTCGTGGATTCTATACCCACAACTCCTGCTTCAGCTGCTGAAAGTGCTCTTGTAGTTAACAGGGCCTTTGAGCGTATGTCTAGCTTTAGTAGAATGAAATTAAATGTCGGGAACATGAATGTTGCTGCAGGTAATGCCTCTGCAACTTCAAGTAGTTCTGGCAAAGGCAAATATGGATTATGTTGTATTTCTTTACTTGGAGTACTTTGTGCATTCTTGTGGGTGGTAATAGGAACTTCTGCTAAAATCGCGGGGACATAGATGATATTCTCATAAACATGTGCAGAGTTTTCTTTTGCTATTTATCATCTGGCTTTTTGCCAGAATCAATGGAAAGGTGAGCATATATCTTACAAATAATTGGAGATCATACTTGATATATGATTTATCTCAATTCTCCTCCCTTTATGCTCCCTCCAAATTGGACATCCTTTGTCGGAAAAAGGTATCAATTAAATGATACGTGGAGTGATGAAATAACCTACTTTGACAACCCTTAACCTAATAAGTTATAGCTTAGTGATTTCAGACTATCTCAAATGAGGTAGCTTCGAATCTCGTTAGTTGCATAATTCCTGGACCTCTTTCATTAAATTCCTGGCGATGTCATGGAGGCATATAGATTACATTTGGTTGGGTAAATGGACTTCATAACGCATTGCCCGAATAGTTTAGTTGTAGTTGGAATATTTCAGTCGCTGGGGTATCAAAGAATATGCAATGATTCTCCATCTTTATGTCTACGAAGATGTCATAAAAGACGCCCTTTCGGGTGGTTCAGCGGTCTGAACTTGGGACTTCGATGTTGAAGGTGTTAAGTTTAAAACGTTTTGCCAGTGAAAACAAGGGGTTTGCCTTCTGGGTCGAGCTCGTAGCACCGGGGTTGTGTAGTGCGGGTTACCTCTCCTATGTGGTTTGTGAGCTATTGCATAGGAACTGGGGTTTTACCTTGTGCGCACCAAAGATAGTGGCTGCGGATTTTTCTTGTCCTAAAAAAAGTCTTAAATGACGAATAAATTGCAGATAATTATGTAGTACTATCATGATTTTAATTTGTTTGTATTACTTTTCTTTGTAGTCTTGTTAAAAAAGAATCCATCTTTTCTTTTTTAGCCATTTTTTATTTTCAACTTTTCACGTAACACTTTTAAGATTACAAAAAATTAAATAACTTTTTGGTTTATGTGATGATGTATTTTTATTTAAAACTAGAAGATTTATTGCTAAGTCAAAATAGACGAGTAAAATAAATTGAAACAAATGGAGTACCACTTATTGATGTAAGTTGTATGAACATAACATGGACTAACAAGTTGCCGACCTTCAAACTACATTACTCTTTTATGTAATTTCTAGTTTCTCAAAGACATAATTTGACTGCACAAATATAAGTTTGATTTTTGACCTGTTTTTAATTCATTTTTTTTTTTGAAAGTTCAATAATTTGTGGTAAATTTTCTTGAATTAAGACTAGTACGACAAAATCCAATAGTGTCCAGTCAGACATTTGTGTTTCATGATATATTGCATGCTTTATGTAGATTTCTCTGGCGATGGACGAAATTGGCCTGTTGAGCACTACACAAATATATGATCGCGTTTGCTAATGGCAATTAACGTTGAATCTAGTCCGTTTATATCTTGGAAATAAAAAAGTCTTTCGAGTTGAGGGTCTATTGGAAATAACTATCTACCCTGCAAAGATAGAGTAAGGTCTGTTTACATTTTACCTCTTTCTCAGACTGCACCGATGGGATCATAATGTGTATGTATGGTTCTTGTGAATAAACTAAAAAGAAAGACAAATGCCATTTCTGTCAACATAAACACTCTGTAATAGAAGTCTGGCCAACGCCGTCGGTCTCAGTGTATGCATCATCGAGCAAAATAATCAGCCAGTCCAACGCTATATTCCTTGGGGAAGGCGGTCTCTTCCCTTCTCCAGCCAGGCACAAATGGCACATTTCAGCTAGTTCTAAAGTCTAATGGTACAAGAATTTTTTTTTTTAAGTAGTGTATTGTAATAGGAGAATTACAACATTTTGCCTTCATATATACTATATTTCGTACAACCTATATATATTTCTAGACTTCTGTATTTCTTGCAAATGCATAGTTTCAAGAACTGATCTTCTCTGCCTTTTAAGATAAAATCGACCAAGATCTCTTCATTTAGGAGTTAGGACTGGCAAGCTTGATTGATAATTGGAAAATCCACAAACCAAAATGTTCTGTGAGGAGTACCAATATAGAATATCTTGCTTTTTCCATGATAAGCTGAAATATTTCACAAGAATACCCTCTTTAACGTCCTTGCAGCGACTCGGGAAGCCAGCTTTCCAGCGAAATCAGCAGGCAAGCGAAGTAACTGTTGTTGCATCTCTTGTGGAAGCTGCAAAATATAAAGTCAGACTCTCAATGCTGGTTTAGTTTCCAAAGCCTATCTATATACCAATTGACCCGTATATACATTTGCTGATTAAGGCAGTAATGAGAAGACAAATTTGAAAATATAAGCCATCAAAATGGAATAATCACCGTTACAAAATTCTCTGTACACCTTTTCTCTGAGAGCAATCACACACTCAAAAATAGACTTGTACAGCTTCGTAAGTAACTGGTGGAAAATAATGTTTAGTGTAAGGGAGGTAAAAAAGGGGGTGCGCTGTGCGCTCAATTTTCTGAAGTTAAAGCCCATATGGCATTTTTTTTTTAACAATAAACACCATCCAAAGACTGGATTAAAATTCTATCATACAAATGCGACCAATCATAAAATTGGTTTTGTATCATGGAGATAATAAATCTCGTGAGCTTTACCTCAGGTAAAACTGAAAGGAGGGGTAGATATTCTTGGACAGCTTCAAATTGCTGAAGAGGTGCTCCGTTTAAAAATATCATCTGCTTGTTGGATGTTCTAACTCCATTAACCTTCTACAAAGAATAAATTAGGAGTCCACAATTTACTAACATATCAAGTAATCGTGCAATAACAATAAACATCAATTTGGCAATGAATGAATGATCAATAATGGGGTATCCGTAGTTAAACCAAGTATTACAGATGCACAGGACTTATGGATATTAGATAGCATAACAATTCAGTAGCTGGGAGATTATCCATTCACAGAATAAGTAACTAGCCTAGAAGCTTGGAGACCAGAATTGGTGATAATTTTAATTTTCTTTTATGACAAGGGAAATCCGCAGCCGCTACAAAGGTACGCACAGGGTTGAACCCCCGCTCTTATGCAATAACTTGCAAACCACATAGGAGAGGTAACCCCTCGACCCAGAAGGCGAACCCTTTGCTTTCGCTGGCTTCGAACTTGAGCCCTCCAATATGGAAGTCCCAAGCCCGAACTACTGGGCCACCCTGAAGGGTATTGGTGATAATGTGAAGTGACATTCTAAGCTGGCAAAGAAAATTTGTCCATATATATTCTAGCACGCATCAAGAAATAAATATGATGAGTGGTGTCATAATAGTAAGCAACGCAAGCAATTGGTATTTAAGGGGGGCCACATAAATATTTGCAAAGAAATTAAGGCATTCCGAAAGAAATGTAAGATATGTGATAACAAGCTAATGTAACTAAGTTACTGGATTCTAATCATTTAACTGATGCTTTCTCTGGTGTCTCTAAGCTCCAATATCTAGTTGTTCATGTATCTGAATGTTTTCCCTTTGAGAAGACATGCATGTTATGGGAGTAAAATGTGGATAGTCTCTCTCTAATATCAAAAGTGGAAAACAGGGTAATATTAACATGCATGCAAATCCATATCAACACTTTCTACAGATATTTTCCCATAATGGAGGAGCAATTAACATCATGAAGGTTTTATATGCATTCATTTTATTAGCAAGATTCTCTTACCATGCTGGGGTTCTCATTTTCTTGGAGTCCTGATATCAACAGTAATAGACGTTGCAAATTTCTAAGATTAGTAATATCTTCATCAGTCATTGAAGATGGTTGGGATGGAGAGAACGGTAATGTAGTTGCAACTGCATTTGTTACTGAATCGACAGTTGCAACACCAAGTGCAACCATACCCTGTAAATTGGGATAAATAGTAAATTCCAAATACAACCACCAGATGACTTGAATGACAGTACACCCTACTTTTGGAAATTTTGGATACACCAGCGGAAACTCAACAAACACAGAAAAGGAATTACGTTAGCTACTTCTCAAAACATCAAACATGAAGTGGCAATTCACCAATTTGAGTTTCCTATATTACTCGCATTAGCATTTAGGTACCACTTCAAACTGCTGAAGGCATACTCTCAACATCAAAAGCACCGATTTCTGGAACTACACTTGATATTTTTAGTTTCCATGTCATGTTCACTGGTTAAGCAGATTCTAACTTTCTAAAAGGTATTGGGTCTTGCATTTTCATCCACAAATCACCAGCATGATAGCAAAACCTCTCTTCAACTTTCCTTTTTCTATATTTTTTCTAGGTACTTCTCCTGGAACTATTTTTTTTTTTTTGGAAAAGAATAAAGATGAGAACGCTCAATTGTCAAAAATATCTGAATTAGAAACACCAACCAGATACGACTGCTACTAATTCAAACCAGTTAGTATTCATAATAATCCGATGACTTCAAAAAAATTGACTTAAACATAATGAAACTGAAACTTCCTAAAGAATTAAGCAATTATAGTATTCATCACCTGTTTGAATTTAGTAAAAATAAGGTGCTGAGCATTCCTAAGAAGTTTGCTTGCATCCTTGTAATATTAAAACACGAGTCCATACCTTAGAAAATTCCTCAAGTAGAATTTCCCTGATAAAGGCACCCTGAAGATAAAAAAATGAATTAATAAGTAGTGTGCGTATTTTTTTCTTCCCTTTTTCCTGGATGTATCCAGCCTCTGGTCTGTTTGAAAGTGCAATATTTTCTGAGATAGAATACCTTATCATCCAGTGTAAAAGAAAGAATTTGCTTGATAATGACCTTCGAATCAATCCCACCATTTTGATTCTCTATCAGGGTTCTTTCTGTCTTGGCACGGAGAGACTGTTACGAAGAGAGATTCAGGATCTACGCTTGTATATCAGAAACAAAAAGCTAATATGGTGAAACAATTTCCTCGTATATAACTCAAATATCAAGAAAAACAAGAATTCAGCTGTGGCTTCATTCACTCTGTAACTGTCAGGTATATGCTTACAAAATACAAAAGTGATGTGTACAAACATATCAAAAAGCTTACCTCTGATAAGAGAGACTCTAGTCGATCAATCCTGAACTGACCATCCTATAATCAAAATTCAAAGCATGGAGTTATAGTTTATCATGACTACATAAACAGTTGAACTTGAAATCATTAATTTTTAAGTAGAATAGCATCGGCAACCAGTAAAACTTCTGTATACTGTCTCAGGCTTCAAGTTTGATATTTCTCTACCTAACGGTGAATAAATTAGTCTTACAATTTCCTTTTCAGAAGAGAGGCCCTTCAAAGTATTCATAGTTAGTTGGAATCAAGCGTGTATCAAGTACTATGTTTAATAATGACAACAGCAAAGAACAGCATAGCAAAGAAAGTCATTGCCAGCATAGCTACATCCATACACGATGGGAACCTAGCTTGTTGCCCATCATTTTGAACATATAAAACAATCCATTGTTTCTGTAACATGCCGAAGAAGAAACAGTTCCGTTTTGTGGACAATGAACAGTGTGACATACTTGAATATTCATTTCCAATTAAATCATTTGAATTCATGAATACAACTAGTCGACTACTAAAGATTTATAACTTTTTCCTCCACTAGCAAGGATAATTGTTAGTGGTTTGGCTGTGGCACCAAAAATCAAAATGGAGGTCAGAAATCTGAACTAGTAAGAAGTCTGTCAAGTTGCTTCAGCAAGAGGAAGGCTGCAAGTAGGTGTTAAGAAAGAGAATGAGAGACCTCTTTTGCGTGTACCTTATAAAGAAGTGCTCTTAAAGAAGCTTTTAGTTTCGGTGAGCTATCAGTTAGTACTTTTCTAGCAATCCATGGGTATGTACTACCCAGGACTTTGTATTCTGGGTTGATGCCAATAGCAATGCCCTCCAACACAGCAAGGCTAGATGTCTCAAAATTACCAGTGAAAATCATCAGCCACCAACAAAATAAACGAGATCAAGCAAATACAAAACAAAAATTAATCTCTAATAATTCTTTTTGTTGAGAAACTTTTCACGCAAAATTACCTTCGGATGACAAGAGAGAAATAAGAAGGTATTTGAAACTTAAATTTGTACCTGTAATCAAAGAGTTCCGCAAAACTTATCAGAAAAATACAAATCATAATCATATAGAGTCATCATAAGAAAAATCATATATCTGCTAAAGCCTTATCGAGACAACAAAGACTCTCTAAACATAATCATCAGTGATTTCAACATGAATGCCAAGGTTCCCCAGATGTTAACGTGCAACATGCACACAACTCCCCATGGTAAAACTTTGGTTTCCAGAGATGATTGAAGAACCCCTTCATCTCGACACAGCAATGACCAAAACCTTTAGTACTACTGATGTGGAAAGTTGATCAATAGTGAGAACGAGAAGACTACTTCTATGACCTCAAACTCTTTGCATATCCATACATCATCCAAAAGAAGAAGATAATGAGACCAGAAAGATTCTAGATAAGCATCAGACTGAGACAAAATTAAATAAATCTGATTCTGCAATTGGAGGGATGATGCATGGCATAAGCAAAAGAAAGCAAAGTCCCCAGTTGAATGACCTTCTAGCAGTGGACCAAGCATTACTTCACCAAGAAGCTTTTTTCAACAGCGGGTATCCCAGCCTGCTTGTATTCACTCAATTAATCCACCAATACCTACTATGTCCCACCAGTTAAACCCTTCTCTCACAGTTTATGCAAATGAGAAGAACTCACTAATTTTGAGTCTGCTGAATTTCCTAAGGTTGTCACTCCAACTTTTCAAACTGATAACCCAACCCTTTGGTGGCATTTTAAGAAAATAATTCTTTTTCATTATCAAAGTAATTTATTCATCACATTATAAACTACCTACCCGAGATATTACTTCTTCTCTGGATGATTACTGAAAGCGGTGGTCATCTACCCGAGAGAGTGTCAGCATATGCTGTTAAAGCTTTGCATTCTTCAATAATCAAAAGAGCCATTAAGGTTAACTAGGATGGTTTCTTATTGTGGATATCATTTAGCAATGAAATAATAAAAAAATTAAAACCAAAAAATCTATTATGACATCATCACTCAACATAAATGAAACTTTTCTGATACCGTGTTCATACATTTAATGTAAGGAGTATAAGCATCAAATGGAATTCTAATTCTGTTTATCATTATTCACTAGTTCCTCCTTTTTCATTATGCATTCAGGCAAAGCCTATTCTCTCTTCAGATTTTGATGGTACAAGCACAAGGATTAGTATCTCAGTAATCTATCAGATCACCCAGATCAAGGTTGACCAATCAGATAATGTTCGGTGAATTAGACTAAGATCAATGCCTTAAGACACATCGTTCAAATAAGTTGCTTCCTTCTTGTGTTTTTATTTAAAGAAGTCCCCCCTCCTCTGGGCTTATCCTCATCATAGAAAACTCCATAAAATATACATCTTCTGTACCAACTTAGAAGATAGATGTGATTTAAGCATAAGTGAAATACCACCAAATTACATCACATAATAGAAGGTAATACAGAAAACAAAATACATTTTAATTTCTGTCGGAGAGAAGAAATCATGAAAAGAGCTTACATGGTGAATCCCAGATCTCCGAGAAGATCCCCAAAACTCACATTGCGGACTCCTTTGGCTACAGCATCCCGAAAAACACCTAAAGGGGAAATTCATATCAGTAAAGAAGAATACAACAACTAGATTACTTTCTAGGTCTAGAATTTAACTGTATATAGCTAATAATGTCAATATAAAGGAAAAAACCTGTTAGGGCTTCTGTAACGGCAACTTTGTCACTTGTGGGCGGAATGAGCCTGTCAATGATAATATATTGTATCAACACTAAATAATTCTAATATCAAGAAGTGACCTCTCATTCAGTAGTGAAGATATTAATAATACCCAAGAGTGACAAAATCCTTGGCCAATGCACTGTAATCACGATTCACTAGATGGAGACATGCTTCAATGAAACCATCACGATATTCTTGTTTGAATTCACCCATCATACCGAAATCTGGGATTAAGAGAAATTTTAGGTACAACAAATTGATGATAGGTAGCTATAAGGTACTCAACTAGGATAAAGTAATCAAATTTCCATGAGACTAATTGTTAAGAAAATGGACCTTGGGTCTAAGCTCAACCCAAAGCTAGATCAAGTGGTGAGCATTTATCAAGACCATATTACAGCCAACACAGTTAATCAATGTGAAATTCTACCCCCCTCTCCCTCAAACCGGACATCTGGCGCGTGGAGTATTATAACTTGGGTAGTTCAAAATTTGGATAACCCAACATCACCAATAGGGTTGGCCCTAATACTATGTTGAGAAAATAACCTTTAGTTTTTAACTTAAGCCTAAAAGCTAGCTTAAGTGATGAGGATTATCCAAAGATGATATAAGGAGACTAAATCCCGAACATGTAACCGATGTGAGATTATAGCACTAACAAATAAAATTACAAAGAACGTGAGGAACAACCAAAAGCAACCCAGAGAAGTTTGTTATTTAGCATCACTAACAACCAGTTTCATGTATTAACTACATAAGATATTCAATAAACTACTTTGCGTTTCCTGGAAGATAGCTACCACGAGTTCCCAGCAGCATTTTCCTTTTGAGCTATTAAACAGTATTGAAAACCAGCATTAGAGGATAGCTAATGGTAATAAACAAAGTAGATGTTTTAACCATCTCCTTAAGAAACAGGCAGCCAATGTTGGTGTGAGAGAGAAAAAAGGGAAAATAGAAAAACAAAAGGTTACCATCATATGTTGGAAAAATAGAAAGTCCATAAGGTAACAAGCATATATTCAGAGAAGTAGCATGTAAAAAAAGATTATTCAGTAAATAACCCATATCCTACATGCATAAGACTAGAAACTAAAATCAATGAAGTACCTAAGTAGGCTAGTTTCCCGTCATATGTACGAAGAAGGTTTCCAGGATGTGGATCTGCATGATAGAATCCATACTCTAGAAGTTGATTGAATGAGCAATAAACCCCTACCTGTGAACATCAATTTCACTTTAGAGCATGGTTCAAAGTGGAAAAACACACAAACATTGAGGAAAATGAGTTTCACGACTTAACCTCAACCAAATAAAGATCCTTGACCCCAGCCAGCTTTTGCCCCTAGCCAAGAGAAAGGTGTAGTAACATGAGCAAGATGTCTAAGCTTCATAACATTAGGAGACAACATACACCAGTTTATAAAATATTCCACCTCATTGGAACTAAAAAGAAAATTCTTGACACTCTCCACATTGCTGAGTTAATACATAAATCAGTGAGCCTAATGAGAACATGTTACTTCTAGGATCTACTGTATTTAAATCTGAAATGTCCCAATATAACGAAACCATTAATGACAAAGAGGAAATTCTTCAAGGAAAAGACAAGATTCTCAAACGTTTGATCAACGCAACATCAGTGTAATCTAAACCTCTTTGGATGTAACTATATAATCTTTCCTGGTTGCTTGTCTCCTCCTAGATGGTAGGTAATGTGCAACAATTAGTGAATATGTTAATCTAGAGAAACTCTCCATCAAGTAACCTTTTTCTACATACACAGGGAATGAATGTCAAGGACTGTCCGAAAGCCAACAGGAACCACAAAAAGACATGTTTTAATCGGAAGAGCAAGGATAAGAAAGAGACCAACTGTTCTCAAATTCATTGACCTTCAGTAAGAAAATCTCCAGATATCATTTTTGTTTTAATTCAGAATTTTAACTTATCCTGTCTTTATTGACTTAGATATCTATGTGGAAGAACACTAGCTGAAAGATAATAGAGCGTCTAACATTACTTGTCACAAACTAACCCAAAAGCTAACAGGATGTAGGTATCACTTGACTGAAGCTTTTAGCTCCTGATATGGCGTTTTTACCTCTAGCCACTGCATAATGAGCACTTTCCGGGTTGTCAGTGCCAAATTCATTTCAGGAACCACAACATCCTGTATTGAACCATACAATTGCCTGCCCATGTAATTATAAAAAGTTTAGCGCATATGCAAATATAATGCTAATATTTTTCCATATGATCTTAGTAGATGCATGAATGTGCAATCACAAATTAAAGAGTAGCATACAGTCTTAATATTTATGATGTTAAATGAAGCAAGCACTATCAGCTTAGCTGGAAATTACGAAATTCTTGTCATTGTTGGAAAGATGAGAATGCTACAAATTATGATAATCAACTAAAGTAACATTGTGCATGGGAACTTTCTACTGGCACAGGCTTTTGATAGTTGTTGAGCAGCTTACCGTATTGCTATATCCAATAAGTGGACATTCATGATGGACCTGATACTAATAATTGTGCAGGTTACATCAGATTGAGATCACATTCCTTTATATGTTCATTTCATTATATTTGTCATGTTTTCAAATACTTCACAGGAGTTTCCCTTTTTCTCATTTTTTTAACACATTGGTTCACCTTTTTACATCTTCTTATTAACCCCAAAGTAGCGCACACTGGCATTTGCAAGAAGAGTGAACGCGTTTACTCTTGGTCTTGATGCATCAGAAAACCAAACAAAGGAAATCAGTAAGCAAGCTTTGTCGATGGAGTTTCTTAAGTTCCTATGTATCTCTCTCCATTCTACAAAAGTTTCCCAGTTTGATATTGTTTTTTGGCTCATTAAGAACATAGGAAGAAATACTTCTATCCCTACGCGCTGCTTAATTATCTCATCAACCAAAAAAAAACTTTCTTTTCTTTTTGGCTTTTTCCCATCAACTTTGAAGAAGGGTAAGGGTCAAAATGCTAATCCATAATAATGAATAAGATGCATAAACAAAATGTCTATTACATCTTACTGTTGTAAGAAAGGTTTCTTTTTACATTAATTTAATAGAAGGCTTGAAATTGAAAATTATTAGACTAGTATTTCAGCAGAAGGGTCATAGACTACAAAGCTTTGACAAGAACGTATAAGATCAACAGAAGTAACTGCAACAGGTAATCCAGTACAGAATGCTACAAATTAGCCCCGGTTTCATAAGAAAGAAAAAAAGATTTTACACATTTAGGATATTTAACTCATGATAAAAACTAATTGAATTTCATAAAGTTCAAAACCCACTGGAAAATTCTGTAAAAGACCTTGGAGGTGAATCAATTATCTTGTGGTTAACCACAAAAATAGTGTGATTAATCTCTCATCAGTCAGATTCTTAAAGGTGCTAACTCACTCATCATGTTCTAAGTGAGATTGGATTAAAGGTATGCAGGTTTCAGATATCTTATAGAGGACACAGTCAAACAGGTAAATCATTTTACCGAAATTTGACTCCATTCCGTGCTTCTTGTTTGTAGTCCATCTCCTGCATTCAATTTGACCACCTGTATTCAATATAAAGTACTAAGAATATTCCTCCTTATTATTAGAAGTAGTTATTGCTAATTTTGATTTTATATATATATATATATATATATATATATATATATATGATATATGAGGATGTTCAGTTAAAATGAAAGATCAAGACAAAAAGAAAGGGTCAAACTACCAGACTAGTACTAATCAAAGATTTTCTGGTTTTCCATAGAGGTATCTGAAATGTTCATGTAGAAAAGGTAGTTTAATGTTGACATGTTATTCTTTGATACTATGATATGTTTCCTCTTGATTAAATGAATACAGAAATCCTAATTTTCTCCCTACAACTTTCCATTCATCTTCCAAAAGAAATATAGTCTCCAGTAATAAATCTACTATGTATAGACCGAAACTGTTCTTTTTCAAAATGCCCGAAGCTTATGCTGTCTGTCTTTCCCAAACCACAATAATGTGTACAACTTAATTATGGAATACTACAGGAAAAATTAATTCCTCTTGCAATGACAGAATATGAACCTAAAAAAGAATAAAAGTATTGATCAGTTGATCAAATTTTAAGTCTAGGCTTATCAAGTAATACTAAATGTTGAAACTCACAGATAGGAACTGAAGTAGAAGACATCAAATTAAATAGTTGACAACAACCAACAATCAATCAATTATGCCTTAATCTAAAGATGAAACTATACCAGTTAGTATATAACAGAAACAATGTCATTCACACCAAAGGGCTTCTTCCAATGGTTTTTTTATAACTTTGATGTCAATTATCAAATAGTAGGAGAGGAATTATGTGGACACACATAAACATATGAGATTTTACTAGGAAGATGAAGATACAAAATCATACCCGAAAAAGACTTGAGGCCCACTCATCAACAACTGCCTGTATATCGAGAAAAAATGTGCTCAGGACTAGTAATTGCAAAGAATACATATTGTCATTTTGGAAATAGATGCTTGTGCACACTAAATTTCAGATCAGCCTAAATCAATCACTGTTCCATGTCCCATCTCATTTTTCCTCTCTCAGCTAGGAATTTACTTTTATCATAATACCTGAAGGTCGGTATTAAGTTTTCCTGCCTTCTTTATTAAGCCTGCGAGATATCGTAAAATCAATATGTCCAAGGAGATTGCACTTTGAACTCCAGGTCTCTGCACCTTCACAGCAACAACTTCCCTGGTAGAACGAAGCCTAGCTTGATAGACCTTAAAGATGGAACTCAGATTTAGTTTCTTTCACCTTTGATTATACTAAGAGTGAGTACAAGTCCACCTAATTTTAAACTAAGAAACAGAAGTCCGCTGCTTCACAGACCTGTCCAAGTGATGCTGCTGCGACAGGCTCAGGTGAGATCTCAGAGAACATCACATCTATTGGCATGCCAAGCTCCTTTTCTATCATTTCAAAAGCTACTTCAGAGGAAAAAGGTGTTATCCGATCTTGCAACAGAGATAGCTCATCCAAATACGATGGTGGTATCAAATCCTAGAAGAAATTTAAATCTGATTAACATCACTAGATTAAGTGAAATATGGGATGCTACAATGGGTGTGCACTACAAACAATTAATTCTTGCATAGGCTGCTAGTAGTTCTTGTCCCACTATCTCACAAGAAGTATTAGTTAGTTGCACAAAATGAATCAGTTTATGGGAATGAGCATTTTGGATACATACTCAGAATTCTAGTTCAATTTTAATCATTGCAAATCTTGGAGAGTGAATAAATGAAAATTTTGGAACCACTATAACTTTCGAGCAGTTCCAATTAGCAGACACATTAATCGTAAACAATGCTCTTTATTTTTCTCTCTTTACATGTTCTAAAAGATGTTTTTAATTTCAGAAACCAACACACACATATCCAATCAAAAAGGAACTAAATACAAAATAAATCTATGATCCAGCATCTTTACTGTTTCTCATTTTCACACTTGTTGACAAATATTCACTAAAGGAAAAATAAAGGGGAGCTAATGCCAATTTTGTAAAGAGAAGTCAGTCAAAGAAAAAAAAATATAAAGCATGATGAGCGGAAGCTCCCAATTGTATGCTACATATTCAATACCAGAGACCTCTGCCAGATCAAGAAATCCGATGGGAACAGAATTCTCTCAGTTCCCCAGAAATTCACTTGATGTGTGGAAGTGAAACCACAAAATTGAATAGCTGAAAGAAGCTTTACTTACTGGTCGAGATGAGATAGCTTGTGCAATTTTAACATATGCCTGCAAAAAAGCATTTTAGAATTCATCACACTGGTAAAGGGATAATATTTTACAAGATAAAATATATAACATGACTTCCCACATCCAAACCTTCAATAAGACCAGATATCTCTCCTTCTAAGAAAAATCCAATCTATCCTATATAATTTATGTAAGAAAATTGTCTATCGAAGTCCAAATATTCTTATTTCAGATTGATTTTCATTTTAGCACATTTCAACATGACATCTCTCTCTCATATAGTACTAAAGTGTGATGCGATGTGTGCTTGTATTCAAAATGAAAAGGATGAGAAGCAAGATATAAGAGGGCATCCGTGCAAGTTTTGCTCGAGGATGAAGAATTAACATTTTTACGTTAGATAGAACTGAGCTGACTGATACCTCAGAACTTACAAGCCGTAAAAGTAGGACATCAACTCATTCATAAAACTGAGCTGACTGATAATTCAGAACTTACAAGTCATACAAGTAGGACATCGACTCATTCCTCCCAAGTCAAGAAAGGAGGGACCCAATAGGAAAAAGAAATAAAACTCATCTGCAATTGTCTATACAAAAACTTTCCCACCCTTTCTTTTGATAGAAATGTTTTGCACGCCCTTCAAGTAAGCCTGACTATGAATGACCCAAAGCACCTCCCACCCACCCCAAAAAAGAAGAAGGATAAAGCAACTAGCTAAACTAGTAGTCTATAAAATATTAAAAGATAACACAGAGAGAGTTGGAATTCTCTCAAGCACATCCATCTTTCAGAGATCAAGGCTCCAGACCTTAGCCATAAAATGTTTCAATGTGAAGGCTTGAACTTTGCGCAGAGCTTGTAAGCAGGTAGGAATTGACATCACGCAAGCCTCAGTATGGAAGGACAATATGTCTAGTAACCAAACATGACATAATATGGCAGTGCCACCAAAGAGACAGCATTGCTACTGAGATTATTCATATTGCTAAGTTCAGTTGAACCATGCTACATGTTCTTCTTGATGCCTTTGATCCTTTCTTATAAGTTACTTTTGTTGGAGTTGGTTACCCAGGAAGCTTATTGTGCAGTGTAGAAGTAGGAGTTTAATTTCAGCTATTGCTACTTGGGTTAGTTTAAAAGATTCTTTAAGTAGCACAAAGGACCTTAAGTTCATATGCATAGTTTAGTTGTTAGCATAGGTAGGTTCCTATTGGAAAGAATGACATGGTCTAGCCCATGGACTGGGCATGGTCCACAGGAATAATGTCATAGATGATTATTTGTTGGAATCACTAGCATGTAGGACCCCAAAGTTTGATGCCTGGTGTCGGTTTGAATTTGATTAGTTTGTTAGCAATAAGGACACTGCACTACTATCCACGACAAAACTTAGAACTTGACATATTGAGCATACTATTCCTAAAATTGTGCTGAAAAGAAGTTCAGCTGAAATTCAGACTTGAGCAAATAAAAATATGCCTAGTAAAATGCTTCTAGTTCTAGTAGCAGAAAAAAATTAGAAAACTGATAAAGAATAAAGGAGAAAAAAATAAAGGTTTGAGGCATATAAATACTTCTCAATAGAGTGAATGTGATTGCTTATGGGAGTAGATAAAAATGTTGTTTCTGGGGTGTAGCAAACCTGTTATCAGTCATCTGTATTGACTAATCTGCAAGTGGAAGAGCATTCGTTTGCAGGTCATTAACATTTAAAATATAGTTTCAAATCTTGTAAACTTTCAGAACCAGTTGTCCTTTTGCCAATTAACTGCTCAAAAGATCACCAACATAAAAAATTTAATGCAAGGAGTCTTCATATCTTTCAAGTACTGCACTTGAATCCCCAAGTCTAACTGTGAGACACACACTAATTTCCAATTATAGTATGTGATGGGAAGTACTTTAGTAGGAAATATGTGGAAACACACTTAGATGCATCTTTTCTCTTGCATTTTCATGGGATTTCCAAAGTCCACTAAACTGATAAATTCGTAAGTCAGTCTCTTTACTTAACAGTCTGGGCTTCTTACTAGTAGCAGTGAGCTACCTAATTATTGCCACTTCCACATTAAAAACTAAACTAAAATCGAGAGTTGTTTCAGTAAAAATTGCAAGTTCAATTAATAAGACATACTGGACCAAGCTGTAATAGTATCTTCCTCAATTCTGCAGCTCTAATCTGCAAGCAACCAGAAACAACACTAAATTAGTTCAAGTACACGTAACTATGATGCATTATTCCAAAAAAAATGTATCCAAAAATTACTAACTTTGAACATCTCATCGGCGCGTTCATTAACAGTATCCAGGTACCTGACGGCGAACCACTTGCCCAGAGTAGAACCGATTTGGACGAGCCTACGAAGTACAATCAACGGTTTCTTCTGATAAAACGCAGCAATTTTCGCGATATTATACTCCGTAAGAGAATCTTCCTCCGACGGATTCAGCTCGAAAACGTAGCCAGAGTACTTCGTGAAATCATCCACCTCACGCGCAACTGCCGCAACCGGCAGCGCTACGCGACTGGAGCTGGAATTGACCTTGCTACGCCGGAATAGACAGCGGAAGGATCCGTCGGAGAGTGAATTGGCGGCGAATAACGGCAGCGGTTGCGGCGGGACGACCAGCATTTTGTGGCGGAGCGATTGTAATTTTGCGTGCGTCTATTAGGACCGTTACGTATGGCTGGAAGTTGTACTCTTTTTATTATTAGCAATATAAACGACTAATAATATCTCAAGTATTTTTTTAAAAAAATGGTAAAATTGGTTCAAAGTTATGAATATAGTACATAGAAATGAACTTTAAAACTACATAATATATTATATAATATATTCTTGTGATTCAATAGGATCGTCTCAATATGTTAGGGGCTTAAAATTAAATTTCAAAGATATTACTTTTGTAGTTGTCATATATATATTGAATAACTATTACGTAAAGTGAAATTTTGATAAGATAGAATTTATACGAATTACGTAAAATTATAAATAACAATTTCTTTTAATGAAAAAAATATAATATAAAGTTAGAAAAATAAAATCTGACTAAAAAATTTAAAAAGTTTATATGATAATATTGAAATCGTTTTATCGAATATCATAAGTTAATATAATGATATTAAAATAGTATATTGATTTGTTGAAGATTTGTGGTGCCTGGAATTTAAAAACTACATAGAAAAACAAATTTGATATTTTTACAAGGACAAAATATAGAAATACACATCTTTTATTTTTACTTATTTTCATTATCCTTTGTTACTTTTAAAAATTTCCAAAATCCTTTATTTTTTTAATGTATTTGAGCTGCATATTAATGTATCTGAGCCAGTATTTAATATTTGAGCTAATTTTTAATGCATTCGAACTACATACTAATGTATCCGACTAAGCTGCATATTATGTATCCGAGCTAGTTTTTAATGTATCCAAGCTACATATTAATGTATCGGGGTTTCCATTATAGTATTAGATTTTTTTTCAATTCTTAAGGGATTAATGTAATTAAAAACTTATTAGGAATACATTATAATTTTATATCAAAATTATGGAATTTATGTAATTTACCTAATGCAAAAGGCTTTATCATTTGGTAGACTTTAAAAAATATTCAATAACCAGAGAATAAAGGAAAGATAAATATACGACTAATAATATAAGTTTGTGATAATCTTAAAGCCCCAACAATTATTTTAGTGATCTTATGATCAAGACGACCTGAACTTCTAGCTCTTTTTCAAAATTTTATACATAAAAAAAGCTTTGCTGCATGGACCGCTTTTCTAGAAAAGTTTTATCTTAAATTTTGATATTACTAATATTTTTCTTTTTTTATGGTTTTGGTTTTTAAAACGTTTTGAGATTTGATTATAGGAAAAATCCAAACAAGATATTAGGAAAACAAGAGGGGAAGAGAAGGACGGGATTGAATTTGTGGCTTTGTGGAACTCAGTGGATGCGTGTAGAAATAGGAACTGTTTGGCACTACACAATAGTATAGGATTATTACTTTTCCAACTCTCCAAAAAAAGTTGTATATAGACAATTAATTCAGTTTGATCCCTCTAATAGAAATTTAAAAAGATCAGCTTAGTCTTTTCAAATTGATAGATCAAATTATAATCATTCTTGTTCGAGAAATACGCCACTAACGATCCTCGAATCAATGGATAAATTCAGGTCAAATCTAAATCATCCCAGTTCGAGAAATATGTCACTAACGGTCCTCGAATTATGGATAAATCCGCCACTAACGGCCCTCAAATCATGGATAAATTCTAGTAGAATAGAATCAAGGGATCAACAGAATTGTACCCGCTATCTTAATCAATAAAATTATGTTTCTTCATATTTTATTTGTATGGTTTGTTTATTTTCTTTGTTGCAAACACAGTAATTTATAGAATTGTATATTTATAAAAAAAAAAAATTAAGCTTTGTATTTTTAGAGAAAAAAAATTGGTTATAATGATTATTTTTTTTAATGTTATTTTACTTTATTAATATTTTTATTCTTTTAATTTTAATATCTTTTAATTAACACATAGTTTTTTATTAAAAAAAAGTTTTTTAAATTTTCTGGCTAAATTCTGATCAAATTTTTGATCATTTAACACTTCTTTCCTGGTTATTATTTGACACTGAATTTAGCAAACCACAATCATTATTTTTTAGAGAAAAAGCTAGGGTTTGGAATTAAATTTTAAAAGATAATTGAATTATAAAAATTTTAGGAAGGAAAAGATTGCACACTTTAAAGCCCCAAACTGTTTTTTGTTTTTTTAAAGATGTTTGGGGATTTTTTAAATAAAAAAATCATGCATCATTCGAAGACAATGGGACACTTGCACTTCATCAGAAAATATTCAATAAATATAAATTAAACGAATGTGTAACATAATTTAATATGTGATTCGATAATTTTGACCTTATAAACTTTAAGGTTGATAATTCAAATTTAGCTTGAATTTTTATTTATATTCATTATTTAAAAAAAAAAACATACACACAATGGGACGTCATCAAATTTTATGATTAAAAATGAATAAGTAAATATTTTTGACGGATGTAGGTATAATACATATATATAATATACATGTAATTTTTGAAGTTAATGGGTGCACGTGCCTTTCATCTAAAATGATTCCGCCTTTCATTAAAAATATATGTTAGAAGTCGTAAATGAACTCTTTAATAATTTTTAAATAAGAGTTTAATTAAAAGTTCTAAAATATTGTTATTATTTTATATTAAATTAAATTTCATTTATTTTTATAGTAATTACCATATTTAGAAGCAAAAATAAGAGGTTTTTTTTAAATAATTGATAATTAATATAACTATGTAACTTTACATTTTAGGAAACTGAGGATACATATTTTCCAAATATATTAAAAAAGAAATAGAATCCTCCAAATCTTTGGTCACATTCTTTTCTAAAAGATCTTATCCGCATGTGCATCACTCTTATTTTTTCTGATTTTTTGTTTCTCATTTTTATTTTCCATTGAGAAATTTTAATCTTGTTTTTTCAATCATGTTCATTTTGATTTTGTGTTTTTTTTTTCTTTTAATGATTAATTATTTTTTTATGGATAGAATATAGGAAAAATTAAAAAGTTGCGAATCATTTAAGAAAACTATTTTCTTTTCCTTTCCTTTTTGATTGGAAAAAATTTATTATAATAATTCATCGTTTTTATAAGATGCGCTTTGTTAGGATCGAATCCACGCACACACTTGATGAATGAAGAACACAAGAACTTTAGAGAGAAAGGGATGAGAGATCTAGAGAGAGATAGAGAGAAATCAATATTTTGTGGTAACACCCCGTGAGTAAACTTCCACGGCGGTAGGTATATATATATATATATATTAATAATTCAGACTATTTTAGGTTACAGAGAATAAATGGAGAATAAAAATTGCAGCCTAAAATTTGAGTCGGGGGCTGCCCCGAACCTCTCCTTCGGGTGGGGGGCTCCCACCCCCCATAACCCCCTGGCAACCTCATCAACCTCACCGTGAAGGTTAAACCGCATAAACAGTAATATATGACAGTACATCAAATATTAATCAGGCTCCACAACCTAACAGACTTATCATAGTTTTATATTGGAAAAATTACATAAATTAGTACATTTTAATGAATAATTATTGATTTTTTATATTTTTTTATTTATTACCATTTACAACAATATTATATTAAATCTATAATATGATTTAAAAGTGAATCTTGTATGTAATATATATGAATTATAATTATTTTTTGAAATATATTACGTTTGTTTGGGAAAAATTTGACACACTATATTGTAAGTGTATTAAAATGTGTGATAAATGTATTATCAATAATTAAAATTTGTATTATATGTTAATAATAAATTGTTCTTTATGATATATATTATACTTGTATTATAAATGAATTAAAAGTGATCAAGTAAAACAAAATGTCATTACTATAAATGGTAAATATTTTTTTATTACGGTATATTTATTTTTAAGTTTCACTTTTATATTTATATTTGGATAATAGACCAACTACCTAGGATAAAAATTGAGGGATTGATATACAGTCCATTATAAAATATGTATATTTAGAAATGGTATTGTTAATTAATTGCGTTAGGAATAATTTCAAGTACTAATTTAGTTGATTTTTTATGTTTTTAATTCATTTACTATTTTGCTAGGTATTGTAAAAATCTAATGTTATGTATTGGAAACTAGATAATATGTTAGAATTACTAATATTTACTCTTAAATATGTTATTTGTATTTTTTCCCTCACTTTTGCATCGAGAAAAGTTAGGCATTTCATTTCGTCTAGCAAGAATTATTTTTCAATAACTAATACTCTCTCTGTTTCAAAAAGGTTGACCTAGTTTAACTTAGAATGAAGTTTAAGAAAAGAAAGAAAACTTTTTAGTCTTGTGGTTTTAAATTAAAGTTATGTCAAATGTAGCAAAATGCTTTTTGATCTTGTGGTCTTAAATATGTCATGTAGAAAGTTAAAGTTAAATTGTTGCCAAAAAAGGAAAGAGGTCATTCTTTTTTAAAGAGACTAAAAAAGAAATATGATCATTCTTTTTTAAACGGAGGGAGTAAGTCAACCTTAAATGAAACATCTAACTTTTTTTGATGCAAATGAGAAGGCTCTGAGAAAGTTGTGTAGATTCGAACTCACATCTTCGTGCGTGGAATGAAAAGACCCAAGTGTATATATATAGAGTACTTTCTTTGGTTTAATTAATGTATCATTACTCAAATTTTGAAAATCAAATAATACAATTTTAACAAACAATTTGAGCATGAAATTTACAAGTTCTTTGGAAAAATCATAAAAACCCTTGAGTTTGCCAGGACAAGTTACTTTAGCTCTTAAATTATACAGACGTTTAAATACTCCTTTAACATCTTTGAAGTGATTTTTTTCAATCCTTTCAACGCAGCCTAGTTGAGAATGTTAACTTATAACGTTTTACGTAATGGCAAGCTACCTTGAGTTGCAGGATAGTCAAGACTGGTGTAAAAACTAACGTATCTATGTTAGATACACAAAATCCTAAGATTGATGCATCAAGCATCAATAAGGACAAGATTGATTCACTCAAATAAATCTAACCAAAGATTGATTCATTTAAATTCAATCCGAACTGAAGGAATCAAATCTCGCAAGTCAACCACATCTTTCAAAAGAGATCTGTCATTGCTGGAACTCAATGAAAGAAGGTATACTAAATCAAACATAGAAATCAAAAAGTAACAACAATCCAATGTCTGACTAGGATGAAGTAATATGGAAGATAGACAATCAAATTGGCCAAGTATCAAGACTATAAGAAGACCATCAAGAGAAAACAGATTTTCAAGATCACAAGAAGATATCCAAGAAAAAGGAATGAATCGGTTTGCTTATGCACATATCTGATATGAACATGAATCAATTAACAAAAACCAAGGATTTACTCAAAATCATTGATTTTAAAATACCCTTGGGCTATTCCTTAAAAGAGCAGTCCTCAACACTATATAAATCAACTCATAGTCGTAGTTGTGTATTGTGCAACTTCAATTGAACTTATATTATAATCTTCTTTTATCATTCATAATGTTTTGTACACACTAAAGTAAACAATTGAAAAAGAAAAGAGAAAGAAAGATTTTGAGTGTAGGTTATACAGGTAAAGGTTGTGCCAAAATAGTAGATTTGATTTGCATATCAGATATGAGTCTAGGTTCAAAGCTCTATATCACCTAAGTTCTCCTTAAGCTCTAAAGGAAACCCTTGAAACCTAAAGGGACTGAACGTAGGCACCACACCAGTGTTCCAAACCAATATAAAAATATCTAATTTCCTTTTATATTCTATACTTTGCTTATTTATTCTCTGATAACTCTATCTACAGGAAGGACCGACTACTCGTAAACATCAGTCAACTATTGAAATTTAATTGCCCCCTCTTAACTTTCAGAGGCTGAATGTTGTTAAGCACGTTCATTTTCATCCATCCACATAACTAATGATTTTTAAAAATAACTTAATAAATTATATATAACCCACCCACCTGTTTCCAAATAAAAACCTAACTCATTTCTAAATAAATATCACCTGAATCTTCAATTCCGTCGTCATTCTAAACTAAACCTGATCTTAGTTTATTGTGAAGGGATCTTCAAGGCATATTGTGAAGGAATTTTGGAATTTGTGGTGTTTCTTGACGAAAATAAATTAAAGTTACCTAAGTTAGTAATTTTTCATTTGCATGGTTATATCATTTGAGTTTAGGATTTTGCCTTGATATTTTTTTTACATCTAAATTTAAGTTTGGCAATGGATGTGTACATCACGTTGAGGTTTCATCATGGTAAAAATTACAAGAAAAACCTCCTATTAAGTTTGAATTTTACCTTTTCTCGACGAATAATTACTCCTTCAAAGATTCAACTTTTGAAGAGCTATGATTTAAGATGAACCAAATAAAAAGATAAGAAATTAGGTCTCCATTTTCGGATGATTGAGGTGGTGAAGAAATGAGAAAATTAGGATTTAATATATACTTTTTATAAAAGTTTAAAAGGTAAATTAGATGATTAATGCGCTGAATAAAACTGATATTACCGTTAGAGGGAGGGGGGAGGGGTATAAAATGGATTTAATATATACTTTTTCAAAAAAAGTTAAATTAGATGATCAACACGCTGAACAAAACTTAAATTACATGCGCGTTGGTTTAGTGATGACAGTGTTGGAAATAAATCATTTCAAAAATGTTAAGAAGGTATATAAGCGCTCGTACAAAGTAAAGGAAAAAGGGACAAATATACCCCAAACAATCGTAAACGGTATGCAGATATCCTCCATCATACTTTTGGGATTAGTGCTCATGTCGTTCAAAAATTAGAGCATAAAGTATACCTCAGTTTGGTGTTGGGTCGGTGATAAGATTATGACATGTAACTCCATTATTATAGAGGATATATACCTCAGTTTTTAAACGACAGGAGTATCAATATCTCAAAAATATGACAAATAATATCTTCATACCATTTACGATAATTTAAAAATATATTTATCCTTTTTTCCTAACTTAAATGCTAAAGTAAATTGTCCACCCAAATTGAAGGATTTTCTTTTATGTGTTTTCTCTAAAATTCACATACTTGAAAATTTGATTCGAAACTATTACGAATAGCCGTACTTATTAATTTCTTTTTCATTATGTAAATCTCGAAATTGAAAAGATAGGAGGCATATCCCAATTAGTAGTAGTATTTATTATATTAGTCCATTGTCTTCCATTTTCCACTACCTCATCAGTGAGCTTTGTGCCTTGAGAGTTCCATTTTCAAGTTCCCAATCTAAGAAAAAACAATAATGGCAGAATCGTCGCCGGTACGTTTTGGTATTTTAGGTTGTGCTAACATTGCTCGTAAAGTATCACGCGCCATCGCACTTTCTCCAAACGCCACTATCTCCGCCGTCGGCAGCCGTTCGATCGAAAAAGCGACGGCGTACGCCAAGGAAAACGGTTATCCGTCAACGACGAAGATTTACGGCAGTTATGAGGCGGTTCTGGATGATCCGGAAGTGGATGCCGTTTATGTTCCTCTTCCGACGAGCCTGCATGTGAAGTGGGCCGTGTTGGCAGCCCAGAAGAAGAAACATGTTTTGCTGGAAAAGCCTGTTGCGTTAAACGTGAAGGAGCTGGATATGATACTGGAGGGGTGTGAATCGAATGGGGTGCAGTACATGGATGCTACTATGTGGATGCATCATCCGCGTACTGCTAAGATGAAAGAGTTCCTCTCTGATTCTCAGCGTTTTGGACAACTCAAATCGGTAATCTGCTGATTTTATTTTTGAACCTTTTGTTTTCTGCATTAAGTACTGATAAATGGATCTGAATCATTTGGAATATTGTTTTAATGTCATGATAAGTTGACTCATAAAAATGTAAGGTTTAAAAAGGAACAAATTGAAACTTAACCAAACGAGGGTTGTGCTGGAGGATAACTACTCGTTCATATTTAACTAGTGGTGAGTACTGTTCATACTTAATTAGATGTCTTGGCTTCGAGTCTCTTCGATACGGAGTGACCTTGTTAGGGAGTGCTTAGCTCAATGTGAAACTTCGATGCAGATTAGCCTTAGTTAGGGATGTTTTAGCTCAATGTGAGATGTTCTGGCACGAATTCGGATTTTAATTGACCTCTAATGTGGCTATCAAACACCGATTGGGAAAAAATAAATTGAAACAACCTTTGTTAGGGAGTGCTTTAGCTCAATGAGACTTCAATAGAGAGTCGGTCACCTTTGTTAGGGAGTGCTTTAGCTCAATGTGAGACTTTTTGGTGCGAATTCGGATTTTAATCAGACCTTCAATGTGGGCATCGAACATAGGGAAACAAAAAAAATTGAAACAGAAACTGAGGGTACAAATTTAGGAATTGATGCAAAAAATTTGGAACTTAAACAGTTGTGAGAACCCCAAATGAAGTCTTCCTCTAGGATCCTTGAAGATGGTCTTATTTTTTGTTGACAGATACATAGCACGTTTTCTTATCTTGGTGACGCGGAGTTTCTTGAGAATGACATTCGCGTGAAGTCCGATCTTGATGCTCTTGGTGCTCTAGGTGATGCTGGTTGGTATAGTATTCGGGCAATCTTGTGGACTAATGATTATGAATTGCCAAAAACAGTAACAGCTCTGGGTGATCCAGAATTTAATGAAGCTGGAGTTATCCTATCTTGTGGCGCTTCTTTGAGTTGGAAAGACGGAAGGGTAGCAACTTTTTATTGTTCATTTTTAGCTAATATGGCCATGGACATCGTTGCTATTGGATCCAAAGGAAATTTGCGGGTCCATGACTTTGTAATTCCATTTCAAGAAAATGTTGCTCCGTTTTACACTGTGGAAGGTTCGTGTTTTGGTGAACTTGCTAGATCAATTCATCCTGCACCTAGTGAGCATCAAGTCAATACAGATCTTCCTCAAGAGGCTCTGATGGTAACGGAGTTTTCAAACCTGGTTGGAAGTATCAAAGGGGAAGGTTCTAAACCTGAGAAGAAGTGGCCAACGATTAGTAGAAAGACACAACTTGTGGTGGATGCTGTCAAGGCATCAATTGAGAAAGGTTTCGAGCCCGTTGAGATCATCTATTAGTTGGTATTTAGCTATCTTTCTTGTGAAATCTGAACGCTATGTGTTGTTGTAACTGAATGTTGTATTTCTGAATAAGGCTTGTAAGCTTCTGTTTGTTGACAATGTGTATGTAATATAGGTGTTTGGAAATGAATTGGCCGAGCTAGTTTGAACAACCTGCATTTTCATGAAAAATAGCAGCCATCCCTTCCTCCCGGATCTCCACGTTAAGGAACCCGGGTATGTATGCTCACGCTCAACGGTCTTGTGATGCTTCAATGATGAGAATCTAGTGTTCTGATACCAAAATTTGTTGAATTTGCGTGATCAACATTTGACACACTATCCAATTCAATCAAACAAGCCCAAATGATCTCAAACTATATGGAGTAATTTAAAAACCATATACATTTTCGAATCTCAAAACCATATGTGAAGCCAATGAAATGAGTCCATGGATTGGTAAGTGGATATAGTTGCTAATGGATATTATCAATTTGCAGGTTGAGTTGATAAAATCCATTACGTTGTTGATTAGTTTTGCATCAAAATGATTAACTAATAAAGTATTTTTTATTAGATCACATCAAAATTATCTTTCCTATAATAAAGAATCAATAGAATTTTAGAATATATTTCATTCAAAAGCTTACCAACTCCTATAATTGTCCAATTTGAGTAAAGATGAATCAAAGTCGTATTTTGATTATGCCAACTTTTTACCACTCTTTTGTTTGCTTTCATATTCTACCAAGCATACATTAGTCCTTTGAACTGTATATATTTTTAATCAATTGTGTCAGCAAAATCGTCAAAGATCTTTTCAAATTTTAAAGAAGTAGTACTATATTTTAAATTCATTACATATTCCGCTAGATTATAAAAATAATTATGATGTTTTTTTCTCTTTCCAAATCCTGAGTTTGATATTGTTGTTCTTTTCTGCTTCACTATGATATTAATAGTAGGGTGTTTTAAAATTAGAATCAGTAAATTTACTCGTGCTTCGCGCGGAAACTTTATATAACAAAATTTATAAAATAATAATTTAGATCTATCAGTCATTAAAATTAAAATACTATATTATCTTATGTACAAGATTACGCGATAACAAATATTAATAATGTAAAGAAAAATGAAACTTAGTACATCTTATCTTTTTTTTTTGAGACAAGGGTAGGGAGTACATACCAAGATCTGTAACATAAGCAATGTTGTCAGTAATAGTGTCAGTGAGCCACTCATCACGAATCAAGTTCACAAATATTTAGTTGATAAATGTAACTTATCTTATCATTTATCCTTAATAACATAAGTAGAAACTAATGACTGTAAAAATACATACCAAGATCTGTAACATAACCAATGGTGTCGGTGAGTCACTCAATCGTAACCAAGTACACAATTATTTAGTTGTGAAGAAGAAGAAGAAAAGAAGAAGAAAGTTTTAGGATTTTCGTTGTTTTAAAATGAGAGGAAATCCCTCTATTTATAGACAACAAATGATAACCTCCACAAATGTTTATTGTGTCTTGTTGAAAAGGTTACAACTACTTGAAAAAGTCGCTTCCCTTCATAATGGTCACAACCTTTATATAAGTCACAAACTTTCACAAAAGTTTCATTAAAGTCGCAACTGTTCACGAAAGTCGTAACTCTTTGTAAAAGTTACAACTTCTTGCAAAAGTCATAATTTTACATAAAAGTCGCAACTCTTCGTAAAAGTCACAACTCTTCATAAAAGTCACAACTTTTCATGAAGGGGAAGACTAGTTTTGAAAATAAATAAATTTAAAACGAAATTCTTATTTGTGGGAGCGCCACGTAGACGGATCTGAGATTTTCTTTTTTATATATATACATATATGATTAGAAGTCAAGAAGAAGAAAAAAAGGCCAAAAATTTCAGAGGGACATATCAATTTTCTTTTAAACAAAAAGGGTAAAATCGCTCTTGACAGTCCAATTTCGTTTTGATAAAATTAATTCTGTTACATCACTGTCCTTGCAGCGTTTTTTTTAAAAAGTAAATTTAAAATTAAAATTGCTGCTAGCGAATTTTTTTAAAAAAAGTTAGAATTTTTGTTAAATCGCTTGCAAGGCAGCCAGCGATAACATTAATTTTTTTTGAACACGTTGCTGCATCAAAGAAAGCAGGTTTTTTTTATAAAAAAAAACAGTAATTTATTTTTAAAGTGAAAGGCAATTGAAAATTAGTACATTTTCTTTCACTTTGGCCGTAGATTGGAAGATTCTTATTTCCCCAAAAAATCTAATCATTATCGTTGCCACAACAGCGATTCTAAGAAAAAAAGAAAAAACAATTTGGATGAAATCGCTACTAGGGAACGGATTTTCATGTTTTTTAATTCAGTAATGGCGTCAATTTCATCTGAAAAAATCATTCGTGATGGAGCTTTTGCCCTTTTAGTTAAAAAGAAAATTGATGTGCCTTTTTAAAATTTTTGATTTTTTTTTTGCTTTTTTGATTCCGAACTCTTTTAAACCAAATCGATTAATGAATCATAATTAGCTAATTGGTTATTGATATTGAGTTATCGACAATGACGCATCTACCTTTACCAAAGCGGAGTAGACACCCCTCCGTCGAAAAATTACATTGTATCTATCTATTAAAATTTGGTTTAGTAAATACATATGTAAGCATTAACACATCTTGACACAAGTTAAATATTTAATTTGATAGTTAAATATTGTGAAAATCATTTCATGGGTTCTAGTCATACTATCCTCATAATTATATTTTTTTACTATAACTATTGACATCCTTTAATAACAATCTTGGATCCGCTACTGATTATCAAATAAATAGTTGAGGAACAAATTAGAATTTTATAGTTAATGGCTTACTGAGGTGAGAGTGGATTATCCAATTTTCTTATTGAATAAACTGTTAATCCATTAAAAGTTATCATACTTGTATTTTTATTTTAGATATATTAGCATCATATTTTACCACAGATATAAAAGAAATTATATATTTTTCCCTTTGTTTGTAACTCCTAAAGGCAAAAGTCATGAAGTTATGAAAACTTGTTTACATTTTTTTTAAAATAATTAACTATTTTTCTTTAAAAAAGAAAAAAACAAGTCAGCGAACTCAGAAAAAAAGTTAGGATTTATACATGAAAAATATGCAACAATATATCGCTTATTTACAATTTTTTTAATAATTAACTATTTTGCTTTAAAAAAAAGAAAACAAATCAGCAAAACTCAAAAAAAATTTGTCTGGATTTCATTCTAGTTTTTTATTCGTAACGAGAGAGATAGAATGAAATTTTTCATGAAATTCAAAAAAAAGGAATAAAAATATGCAACAATATATCGCGTCATTGATAAAAATGTTTTCACGTGACAATGAAAATATAAACAATCAGTTGAAAATCTAAATCAACTTATAATTTGTTGTCGTTTAAAAATCGTCCATTTTATAAGGTGCATTTATCGAAAATAAATACCATAAAACTTTAGAAATTAGTCAATAGATCACCACTTAACCATCGGATAATAAAAAAAAATATCATGTAGATTAGAAATTAGTCGATATACCATCTGTTATTCTGTCAGCAAATTAATCAATATCTTACATATTAGCTAGCAGATTATAAAAAATATAAAACTCAATATCCAATAAATCAAATAGTTAAAAGTAAAATTATCCCAATAAATGACCCTAATGGTACAAAAATTAATAATAATGAAAAATCTGACTCTCCATTTTTTGTATTTGCAAAATTATTTAATCTCAAGAGTTCAGGGCTTCAGGCTAAAGACTAAATAGGTTGACTGCTTTTAAGATCGATTTTAGTTTTTGGATTGCAGTTGTGTCGCTAAATATAATATTTTAACAGCAATTAATACTCTCTTAGCGAGTAATACTCTCTTTATACATGTTCCTAAAAGAACATTAGAGACATTAAATTTAAAATATTAGAGACATTAAATTTAATATATTTTAATAACTAATATTCTTTGTACATATCCCTAAAAGACTTTAAAAAAACATCTCGTACATCTTTCTAGACATTAAATCTAATACATTTTAAGACTTAAAAAACATCTTGTACATGTTTCTGGACATTAAATCTAATACATTTTAACGTATATTGATAAAAACTTCTAGGACAACCTTTGTTGATGTATAAAAATTCACAAAGTTGAAGAATTATTCTTCTAAAAAGTTAAGAGCTAAAATGAATTATGAATATTAGTAAGACCAGATGGACACAATTTTGTTGAGAAAAATTAAATCTAAATACACTAAACTGATAAAAAATTTTAACACCCAGATCATGAAATTCAAGAATTATTCTTTTAAAAGTAAATATTAGTAAAGACCATATGGACACAATTGGCCATTAAATAATCACACAAAATGTAAAAAATACTATTTGATATTTTTAATTTGTACATACAAGTGATCCACTTATTTAAAAGCCTTAATACACACATACTATATTCACAGGCGCAAAAACTAAGTTATGTTTATAGCCTTAACATTTTTTGGAACCTGCTGTGTTTCTTTTTTGGGTACATTCACTGTTAAAACTCCGTTTTCAAGCCCACAACTTATACCTTCCACGTTGGCATTTTCCGGTAGCCGGAATTTTCTGCAGAAACTGCCACGTTTACGCTCCACGCGGTGCCACTTGTCATCGCCTTTTTCTTCCTCTTTTACTCTTTCACCGCTAATCTCCAATATGTTATCTTCGAGCTGAACCTTTAAATCTTCCTTCTTCACACCTATGTACCATTTCAAAATCCAATCCACTTGTTATGGATCCGAAAATTTACACCAATCTAATACATGCAATCTAATTCAAATACACACATGTCGTATGTTTAAACGTTAATTAAAATGTATTTTATTTTATTAAAATTATATAATAATGAAAATTGAATTACTACAGTAATTTTTTTCTATTTATAATTTAAACTTTAATTAAAATGTGTTTTTACTTCATTAAAATTATATAATAATGAAAATTAAATTAATACACGTAAATTTTTTCTATATTCCTCTTAACTAAAAGTTTCTCAATTCTTGAGATTCTCAAGATTTGTATAAATATAAAATTTATATCATTCAAATCCTTATATAAATCCAAAATTTTTTGTAATTGTGTAATTCAAATCCTGATGATATAAAAATTCAAAAATTTTATATGAAATATTTGTATATGATTTATGGAAAATCATACTCCCTCTATTTTAAAAAAAAAATCATACTCCCTCTATTTTTTTAAAAAAATCCTAATTAAAAACGAAGTTAAAAAGAAAAATTAAAAGTATATTAAATATACCAAAATGTCCTTTAATGTTTTAAATATGTCAAATAAAAAATTAAAATTAAAATGTTTGTAAAAAAATCATTGTTTTGAAACAGAACTAGTTTTTTTTTAAATGAATGAACTACCTAATTTATCTATTGACAAAAACAGAAATATAACAAACGATAATTTGAAAAAATTCTAAATTTCTACGTGAAAAGTTACCAAAAAAGTCATTGTTTTGAAACAAAATCAGGCTTTTATTTTTTTTTAAATAAATGAACTACCTAATTTATATATTGACAAAAGAAATATACAAACGATAATTTAAAAATTTCTAAACAAAATAGAAATATATAAATCACAACCTATCGTAAGAAACAAAACTATTAACTATAAACACGATTATTAAAATTATAACTATAAAACGCAATTATATCATTAAAAAAAAAAAAAGTTATAGAAGGGATTAGATGGTTAACCAGGAATATCAACAAGAAAAACATGAGCTTGATCAGTTTCACGCCAGTCGACACTAGCATGGGCCAAAGCAGAAATTTCATCATTCCTAAAGCCCAATCCATTACCAAAGCCCAATTCACCACCAAAGCCCAGGCCCAATACATCAGATGAAAATGGGCTTACAAAATCCATATCTCTACTTCGTCCACCACCACCCAACCATGGTCCTATTGATGATGCCATATTAATATTTTTTTTCTTCAAATAACAAATTTTTCTTATTTTTCCACTTCAATTCATTTTATTTCTTGCTTCCAAGAAATAAATACAGCTATCTCTATCTATATATACTGATACAAAATTTATGTGTTTTGGTATCACTTGTATATTATGTGTGTGTTGTTTGATTTTGCCTTAGCCACGTATTTATTTATTTTTATGCCACTTAGCTATAGTGTTTTAATTTAATAGTTTGCTGAGTGACACGTAAATTGTTCAATGAACATGAATGAACACAGCTCTAAAACTCTGGAATGTTGCATTATTTTAACTTTCCAGAATAAGTTTTGAACATACTCGACACTTATTCTTAAAATATATTTTTATTTTTACTTGTTATTTTTTAAATATCAAAAAAAAAAACTCAAATATGTCATTAAATTTTCAAAAAAAATTTATGTCATTAGTTAAATGTTTGGCTCATTCATGTTATTATTTTAATAATGATTTTGCAAAATCATTTTAACATGCGACCAATTATAATTCTGCCATGTCACCAATTTATTAATTAAAAAAAAATTATTCAATTTTTATTCAAAATTTTATTTTTTTACTAAAATAATTGATGTATAATTCGGCCACGTCATCAATTTTTTAAATAAAAAAATTTAAAAAATTTAATTACAATATTTTATTTTTAAAAATGATGATGTGGCCAAATTACAATTGGTCACGTATCAAAAATGATTTTGTAAAATTACTGTTAAAAAATAACAGCATAAATGGGCACTTACTTTAACAGTATGATCGACATAAAATGAGCTCTTTCTAAAAATTCAATAACATATTTTAATCTTTATATATATATTTTTATATTTTACCCTAACATTAAATACTTATACTTCGGATTATTTTTAAAGGCCTAATACAAAATGTACTTACACCAAAATTCATAAATGCGAAGATATATATACTTTGTAGGTGGACGTGGGAATGAGGCAATGATCCTTTAGACAACTACTTTTATTATTCTATTTTATTTGAATAAATAATGATCGTTTAGTCTATGTTTCATTGGAATGGATTAAATGAAGAGCAAATTCAAAAAAACATATATTTATATAAAAAAAGAATCGTAGGCATTTTTATATGGCGTTATCGCAAGTAAGAATTTCTTTTAATTTTATTTATTTTTAAAACTAGACTTCCATTTTTATGAAAAGATGCGACTTTTATGAAAAATTATTACTCTAATGAAGAGTTGCGACTTCTTTCAAAAGTTGTGACTTTCATGAATTGTTGCGACTTCAATTAAGAGTTGTGACTTTATGAAAAGTTGTGACATTAATAAAGAGTTGCGAATTCTTTCAAAAGTTGTGACTTTTATGAAAAGTTACGACTTTAATAAAGAGTTGGTACTTTTATGAAAAGATTATGAACTTTCCGAAGGGTAGCAACTTTTTGAAATAGTTGTAACATTTCTGATAAGGCACAATAAACATTTGTTCACACTACACTTTGTTGTCTATAAATAGCGGAATTCTTTCTCATTTTAAAACAACAAAAAATTTGATATTCTTCTTCTACTTCCGTAAAATTAAATATTTGTGTGCTTAGCTCATGTTGGGTGACTTACTGACACCACTATTTTTATACCAATAAGTTGGTGAATAAAATTGTTCCATCTTGAGAAGATATAATTCTTTAAACCTATGATATTAGAGGGGATTAATTTTCTTAAATGGACATGATGCTTTTAGTGGACTCAATTTTTCCTTTCTATTTCATTCTATTTTTACATATCCTGATATGTCTTTTTACACTCATTTATTCATACATATGATTTTAATTGTTATTTTTGAATACATGTTTTTAACTCTGTTATTTATGTTTCTACAAAGTTATTGTCTTTAGTTATTTGAACACATACACATATAGTATGCATATTCATTGTGCAGAAAAATATATAAATATTGTTACTTGGTTTCAAGAATTCTTATTTTGAAATTCTATAACTTAAAAGTATTATATAAAATCTTACATACTATCTGTTTTAACATAGATGTGAAATTTCTCACTTATCAATTGAAGAAATTTATTAAGCAAGTTCCAAGTTATAATTGCTTTCATGTTCAAGTGTAATTTCATTTTTTAAATATGTTAACATATTTGTATATATATTCTTATTTTCTTCTTTATTTTTCTTGAAAAATGCATAAGTACCTCCAACTTATATCCGAAATCTCAGAGAAACATTTATACTATACTAAGATCCTATTATCCTTCATAACTTATTTTATAAATAATTTTCTTTTCTACCCCTTTTCGGCCTACGTGAGGTTCTTGGGTTATTGATAATGACAAATGATTGAATTTCTATTGAAATATTGCTAATGTTTCTTTAAGAACCAATTTCCCATTATTATTAATGTACTAGTTCTGAAAACGTGCCTTGCATGTTTTACCTCTGTTACTGTTATAATTTATATAGACCCAAGATATAAAATTGATCAACATTGTCTGATGTACTCCTATATGTGTTTTTTGTACATATAAAATAAACTCTTTTTAGTGTTTACTTTCTGCCTAAACTAAAATATCAACAATTTTATGAGGGAATGATGAGCAACTTGTAAGGCTAGAACTAAGACCCCAAGGCTGAAGTTTCTTGGGACATAAATACTCCAACAATCATTAAAATAAAAAAAATGAATGAAAAGCACAAACCAATAAGATAAATAGTGACCAATAAAAAATATTATAAGAACTATTAGATTATGTGTATCTCTAACAACCATGAAAATAAAAAATGAACGAAGGCACAAATCGACAAGAAAAATAGTGACCAGCAAAAAAATACTCCTTACGTAAGAAGTATTAGATGATGAAATACAAAGTGTGGTGGATTAATATTTTTTATCCAATTTATAAGGAAGAAATTAAGTACATGAAAGGTTTGTTCATGAATGTGATTAATGGTAGAAGCTAAAAAGTTTTAACAATCAAATTCATTAAGAAATGGAAAATGATAAGTTGTAACATCTAATAATGTATTTGATCTAGTTTAATTGTCATTATTGATTTTATTATAAAAATTAGTAAAAAAAAATTAATTTAAAAAATTGATGAAGGACATTTTTGTAATCCAACTTTGAACTTAAAATCTTCCTACTTATAATAATATATGATGTAATAATATTAATAAAAGAAATTTGCAAGTTCAACTCAATTATTATTTATGATCGCGTGAAGCACAGACAAATTACCTAGTTTGAAATATAATTATACTTTTTATAGCTATGATTTATAATTATGTGTCATGAGGAAAGAGGAGAGTAAAATTAAGAAAGGAGAAGGAGAGGCAAGTAAATAATCTATATATCTAATCTATAATTGTTTTATGAACACAATTGTATCAAAGGCTATTCTATTCGATTCGTTCATGCAAATCAGTTATATCAACTATATTAACAAATACAATTTCATTGTTTTGTTGAAATTCGTAACAATACATATTTCATTTATATTCATTTGCTCAATTGTTTTATGTATCATCATTTGTATCTGTATCATTGACACTGTTACCATTATCTCAACTGCAATTCACAGTTGTTTCCATTAAGTAACATGAGAAAGAACAGAGGTAAGACTGGATTGGATCTGGTCTAATCCAACGCTTATTTTCACCTTGTCAATGTTAAATCCCCTGTCACAAATATTAGCAAGAACATTTACATGGTTGAATTTGTTAAAATCTGGAATTCACCTGATTTTGTAAAATGCTATATCAGTAACAAAAGAAAAGAAGTGAAAAAAGCAACCACATTGGTTATCATTAAATTGCCAGCCCAGAAACTGATCAGAAGACTGAAGCTTGTATACTATTTTTACTTTGGCACTATTAAGGTAAGTTTTTCATAGTTACAACATGAAAAGAAGGTAGGAAGAGGCCATTTTGCCTATACAGAGCTATACAGAGCACCAGTTCAAACAGAAGCTCCCCCCACCCCTTCACCCCCTCCGAGAGGGGAAAACATAAAGCGAAAGCCAAGAAAAGCTTCACTGTGTGTTATCCGGTAAGGAGACAGATTGCGAGGATGTGATTTACTGAGCTTGTCCTAAATACATGTATCATATGTACACTTGATCTGAGCCAAAAGGCTGAGGAAGATATTATGTACATCTCTCTGAGTTTTGACATTGTGTAAAATTAGGCAAACCTATTCTCTTGAGTGTTGCATAAGCTCAAACCACTGCATGGAGGAAAACCAAGATCATGATTCAGTACTTGCGTTATCAACAATAACTCAGTTAAACAAATCTAGAATTGAAAGATAGTAATCGCTTGTTGAGATATATAGTCACCTGTCTTAATAAATCAGCAAGCGTCCTGGGAAGTGCTTCAATGTTTTTGAGCACAACATAGTAAGGGAAGGGGAATGAATCCAAATACTTCGAAAGCTTAACATCTCCGCCCTGAAAGGTGGCTTCCTGGAAAGGGGCGAGAAAATCAATCATGTTGGCAAATTTTCTTACTTCAAGAACTATGAAAAAGTACAAGATCAAGAACCTAATGCAAAAAAAAAAAAAAAAGTTCAGTGGTCACCTCAAGGTCCAATATGGATTTCTGTAGGCTATCCACCACAAGAAATGCGACCATCCGTTTTTTGCTCAAGAGATCTCTGACATAGCGTTTCATGTTCTCCTACAAAAAAAAGTAAAATAAAATGAGTAAATAGAAATGTGAAAGGTGGCAACTTCACCAACACTTCACCAAAGAAATTTACCTTCTCATGAAACCAGCCATCAGCTATTATCAAAACAAGCTGCTCTAGCGGATTGTGTCCAGATGGTAACCGGGCATTAGCAGCTGCGGCATCAAGCATGTTATTCAAGTACTTCAAAAGATCAACCATCGGTTCCTCTGCTATTGTATTTTCTTGCTTAAAAGTCAAACTAGAGATCATCTGTAGATACATAGAACAGCAACAATATGCCAGTCAACTTCTATCAAAATCACCAAACTAATAAATGCGACCCATTGGGAGAAGGATGTATGTGTGAACACAAACGAACCTTGATACCAGCCTCTCCAGTGAATGACTGATCAAAATCGTGCAATATGCGAATGTTCCCCTTCTTACCAAAGCTTGCAACTGATAGCTGTCCTATTTCTAACTGAGACATTGCACGGCAAACAGTCACCAATGCTTCAATGGCTAAACTTCCACAACCGCTCTCAGACATGCTGCGGGAATCGTCCACGGCAATTACCACTTGGTAATTCCGTTTATTTGGCCGAGTTCTCCTTAACCATATCTTATCTTTACGGTAATGACTTGCTATATATGGAATTACCTGGCAATAGATAGTAGAAGATTAGAATATTATTCTCTCCAATAAAAAGGAAATATGAGCCACTGAAGACTACCTTCTTCATGTTAATTCTTTTCCCGGTCTTGTAATCTCCCTGGAGCTTGCTAGCTAAAGTCGGCTCCATTACCAAACGCAACTGTTCAGCCAACTCCTGAGACAACCTCGTAGTTCGAAGCTCATAACTTCTCCAGAGTGTTTGGGCACTCTCTCTCATCTCATTGGACACCTCCTCAAGGTTACGGGCCTTGCCCAGGTTGTCATCATCTACCGAGAGCTCGCTAAGCCGATTTATGTCCTCAGACAAAAAGGACCTGTTCACAGACACCATACTCTGGGACAAACTAGGGACAGTGGTACCATCTCTAGTATCAACTTCAGATGGTGATTCCAGTTGCTCCTCAGTGTTCATCATCTCTGATCCCTTGCCCTTGTCATTGCTGAAACTTAAAGCAGAATTACTGATAGTGTGTGCTTCAGACAGATGCCTCTCAATCTCCATTTCAGAAATGTCATCTTTTCTCTCCATAGTTGCAGTTTCTCTTTCAAGATCGTTCCCATGTACATTTTTGTCTACTTGATCAGCTGTTGCTGGCCCAAGTGCTTGCGCTGTTCCCTTTTCAAATTCAGCAGTATATGAATATTCATTTGCATTTTCAGCAGCCAAATCATCTGGAGCTTCACTCTTCTGGAGGTCAAGGGAGACTTTGACTCTGTCTTTCCACCCCTCAAAGGCATCACCCACACTACGACAAGGGTTAGGTTGAATCCTTTGACGTGATGAATCAGCTGGAGGTAAAGGATTTTCAGGTTGATCACTGCCCAGCTTTTGTCCATTTGAAGAATCAGAAGCCATGATTTCAACCATAGAGGCATCAGGCAAACCTCTCATGGGAGCAAGGTCATGTTGAAGCCCACTAACATCAGATCCCTTCGCTTCAGGAGCAGCATCTTTTAAATTTGCTTGATTATATTCACCTCTAGGCTCAGATGCAGCAGTTGGGACATTATCACCCACAGATTGAGAAGTGTCCGATTGCAGCATCTCTCTATTTTCTGTTGTTGGTTCCTTTTTTGTGTCATTTGCAGGATCACCTTCTTCGCCAGCTCCTCCAGAACTTTCATCCAAATGCTCAGGGTCTGCCTCATCAAAAGTTGCATCTGAATCAGCTCTTTCATCTCCCTCATTTTCATCAGCAGGATTGCCTTGCTGGTCCAAATCATCTTCGATCATTGGTTCAGCAGTCCCAGGTTCATCCATATTACAATCATCTTCAGGACCTTGCTCATGTTCATCAAGCTTCAATCCAGTAGGATCTGCATATGCATCCTCTTTGTCCATATTTATGTCTTCCATTTCTTCGCAAGTTTCATCATTTCCATTTTCATCAGCTTGCTCCTCTGACTTGTCAAGATCAAGTCCTCCAGCTTCATCAGCAGCTTCAGAAGCATCATCTTTTGCTCGAAGCTCTCTGTCGATACCACTATCTCTTACTGATGGGCCATTTTCGTACTTCTCATCTGCAGTACTAGGATTATCCTCACCTTTGTCCCATAGTTTCTCATCAACTGCTTCACCCTGATCACCAGTTTCCCCCATAGCAGATTCCATTTCTTCATTTTCTTCATTGCCGTCTTCATCATCCCCAGAATCCTCACTAACACTAAAGGTATCAGCGACAAAATCTTGCTCCATCTCAATTCCTTTGTCAGTTTTACTTGGAGCGTCACCCAAAGTGTTCTCTTCATCTCTCTACAAAAACAGAACCGAGAAGGTGTGAGCCATACTATTACTCTTATTGTATAATAAAGAAAAACAGATTGGAAGAGAAGGGAGAAAAGTGAAAGCAAAAGATAACAGGTATGCTTGTCATATCCTTACATCAGCGGAAGTGCCAAGGAGCTGATCTTCATCATTTATCTGATCACTGACATCATTCATTCCGCTACCCTCACCCATACCTGTTCCACTTTGATCTTGAATTAAATCTTGGTTGGCATCATCTGTGTCCTCTTCTTTTGTACCAAAACCTTTGGCAAATAGTGAAGCAAAAATGTTTGCCAGCACATGGGTCATCATAGATAGCTGTCAAAATCATCGAGAAATGTTAATAAATAATGACTACGAAACAAAGTAGCTATAGAGAAAAAACTAGACCTTGGAGATAACAGTGTTCCTTAATGTCATCTAGTTCAGAAAGTGTCTGAACCAGTATGACTATACTGATTTTACTATTGAAATAGTCCAGGCTGCTTAATTAGATCTCTGGATGTGTGTGTGTGTTGATCTTGATAAATAAATCCAATAACTTGGTCAGACTCAACTTAGCTATCTTACATAACAGAGGAACTCCTCATTTCGAATGTCCTTTTTGCTTTTCACTTATATAAGAACAGAGGAACTCCCCATTCATACCTTCTTGTCTCTTTTATCATCTAGGGATCTATTTCTAGTTCAAGTTTACTGTTTTTCTTATTGTTAGTCACAAGTATTTCTTAGAGCAAGAAGAGAAGTTCATACACTCGGGTTGCAGTAGTTTAATGAATACCTATTTTTGACTACATCTTATCTAACGTAAACACTGATAGAATAACTAGGGTCCTATGTGAACTGGGCAATTTACCAAGGAAATTGAAATTCGACCAGGCTTCCAGACTATTTTTTCTTCTTTTATATGTTGGGTGTGGGGTGAAATATTTACCCTAGTAAAAGGAAGGTTTTGTCTGTGGGGGAAGGGCGGGGGCAAAGGAGGAAATTGATCGGAAGAAGCAGCCCATACAAAATCCTACGCATGACAAGCTATGTTGCTCGGACTCTTCGAAAATGCCAACGGTTGCGTGTCAGATTCGCCAAAAGTAGTGTATTTTTGAAGAAACCAATACGGCTGCGGCATCAAAAGTGAAGAGCCCGTGCAACTTAAATGACAAGAGCCATCACTTAAAGGCAATAACAACATTCTAGAATGAATACATAACTTATTTAGGAGGGAGGCAAAGGGAGGAAAATTGATCGGAAGAAGCATATAATATATTGACCTTAACCACACATCACACATAACCAGAAGTAATAGGGCAGTCAAGCAAAACTTACCATTCTATGCATGATAAGAAAATCATGCAGAAGACCATCGCCGAAGGCAATGATCACATCCAACAGTGAATACAGATTTTCTACATGTCCTCTTACATCTGAATAGGAATTTGCATTTCCGGCGCTGTAACGGTTCAACAACTCTCCCTGTATAAAAATGAAAGGAAATCAGAATTCAAAGCTGGTATTTGTACCTGACAGATATAATGAATAAGGTCACTTTTTTTTAAAATGATAAAGGTTAATGAATCATATATTACTTACTCCAAGATGAATACTATTCACTAATCGATCGCTAAGATCTGATTGTAGATGCCTTGTTGCTGATTCGAGGAGAATTTTCAAAGCATTGATATTCACACCATCAGAAGGAGCACGACCATTCTTCAATGTCACAAGACCTTTCAAAGTTTCTATGATAGCTCTATATGTTTTCACCAAGGAGTTGTCAAATTCAGCTTGAAGTGCAGTGGTATCGCCTGGATAGTGGATGAAATCTTGGGCCCTTTCTTCAGATGTGCTTCTTGATCTAAATTGATTATGCATGAAGTTGGACTGAAATGTTTAAAAGTACTGATTATTGGAATGCATTTTGTTGACAATAATATACGCAAACTTTAATCAAAATATCACAATTTAACACGTAAGTTCATTTGATGACTTGCAGCAAAATCAGTTTAAAGTTCTCCAACTACTTAAAAAGTTACTGTCAGTAAAGCATAGAGCATTGGTAGACCTTGTCAAATATTTCCTCAAAGTTTCCAAGCAGGATATCCTTAACGGAGTTTCCATGCACGATATCCTTAACGGGTTCTCCAACTCCATCTTGTCCGTGGAAAGCACGGAAGGCAACCTTAAAGTCGTTGACTAAATCAAAATTCTTATATACCAACTGCTTCATGTCCTTCGTGATGGCAATAGGATGTAATGGAGTTTCTTCCATTCTTCGAACTCCATGAATGCCAATAAGATAACTGTCCAACAAATCCTGCCATAATTCCCATAACTAGTAAGTGCAACTGAATTTTAATAGCATGCCTAAGTGTAAGAAGAACTAGAACGTACAAAAATCTGTTCGAAAAAAGTGACAACTAGAAGAGTATGTAAACCTTAGATTCCTGAACGATGGGCAAATATTTCTCAATGAAAAGGCGAATCTGCATTGCACTATCTTTAACACTTGGACAAGTATTCAAATGGAAACCTTCGATAGTTTGCACAAACAAGTGCTCTTCATACAACATGCCATACAAGTTATCAAAAAGTTGCTGCAAAATATGAATTGAACTTCCAATTACCCATTGAAACAAGCAGAAAGAGGGGGAATTTGAAATCAGACAAAGAAGTTAACGTACCTTTTGTTGCCAAAGACACTTGTATATGCAATACTGATTTTTGGCAAATGATTGATCACATGTCGCATTTGTGAAAGGGATATTACCAGAAGATAAGCTAGCCAAAGGCAACAACAATTCTTTCAAACATTTGAGTCGCTGAGAAAAAGCATATGCGACCTCCCGTTGCTCTTGTTGAATGCTAGTGAGGTGGTCAATGTAAGATCCAGACTTGTTAACCTGCATTAAAAGAAAGTGAAATTATAACCAAGAAAGAGGTACAAATGCAAAAACAAAAACAACTCAAAGCAAATAGATAATCGAACGAGCAAGTAAAACTAATATAAGACGTAATTGACTCAGTAAATGGGGTTTGTCAATCAAAATATCAACTATGGATCAGTCCAAATTAGTTGGAGTCGGCTTTTATGGAAACTCCTTATCCATTAGTCTATTTAGGTGCTTCAGCTGTAAGGATTATTAGATTATTCTGAATGTTATGTTGGCCATCAACCTGTCACAACCTCCTATGTTTGTTTATTGTTTTGACAAGAAAGCTATGCTGCTCGAACTCTGGTGCGAGTTTTTGATAGGTGCAGTCTAGAGGTCGGATCATACATGATCTAAAGTTTTAGATTCGGTAATATGGATCAAGGTATGGATACTAATGATTCAGCTAGAAGTAATTCAAATATCTAAAATTGGAGTTATATAACCAAAATTATGAGATATTACGTGGACAACTTAAGGAGAATAAAGGAAACGAAGTGCCGTAAAATTCTATATACAAGGTATTCCATTTTCTTCAATTTCATCTTAGCTCTTGATTTGATTACAATTTTCATTGAATCTGTCCGAAATACCTACATCGACTTTGCTCAAACTACCCATAACTGATTGACCAGTTCGGGTATGGATACCACACCTACACCCATTTTGTGTCGATACAGGTGCGGCACCGAAAATGAAGAGTCCGAGCTACTTAGTCAGCAAGAATTAAATTAAATCAGCCATGATGAGGTAGAATTGACATGATAATCTAATTTTAGTAACATCAGTTAACATATGTTACCTGCTCAAGAGTAAAATCCTTATGGAAATTTAGGCAAATTTGCTGCAAAACATGCACCGAGTTGATGCTCTTAAAATAGTACAGGTTAGCCGTTTTCCATTTGGTTTCCAAACTCTCATCTAGTGAACATTGGAGCTGCCCGCGACTAACTTCAGAATCTTTAGAGGCCAGTGGACCTTGTGTTAGGAGTAGATGTTGAATATCATAAGACGGCTGGAGGAACCAGCACATTAATATATTGACTCTCCATTGCTCCTGAAAACAATGAAAAGGACATGAGAGAAAGACCAAGAAGTTATCAGACGCTGGAAATGAAAAATTACAATAAACAAGAAGATTCAGATGAAATGAACACTTGGATGAAGATATGATGGGAAATAAGGTAAAGAACATATTATGGGAAGACCATGGACTAACTTATATGTACCTCCATAAACAAGGCTCTGTGCTTTGATAGACCACAGCTATCCAAGAGCTTTAGAAAATCAGAGAATACCCTTCTCTTTCCCATTTTCTTGCTTGCATCCACCCAAACATCAAGACAGTCTACAGCAGTACCACATACTTCCTCGATTGTTTGCCTGAGTTGCTTCCACTCATCCAGATATAACAGGCATGAAGACTTGAAGCCCTGACCATCTTTGATGACATTTGCAACCCCTGATTGATTTTGAAATATGCAACTTTCAGAATCTTCAACAATAGGAAATGTAGAATTATATGTTGCCTGAACACAGTCATAGGAACGAGGAAAACAAACCTTCTACGAGCCTAGAAAGATCCGTATCTGTTGATACATCGAGGTGCAAACCATGTACAGCATTCTCTACTTTCTTCCACCAATCGGAAAACCATGAAGGGCTGTGATTGAAAAGCAGCAAGTTGATAAGACTTCAAGGGAACTAATTAAAAGATAGCAAGCAGGAGACAAGATCACCTGTCCATTTTTGACTGCTTCTGATCTAGGACAATATTTAGAAGAGCTCTGCTCCTATCAAAAGAATCCAAGAGACTAGGTTCATCTGTACTTTGGGGATTTATCCCACTTCGTTTTGCTTCTTGGTTGATTAAAAGCATAACAGGTTGTTGCAGCAGGTCCTACATAAGTAAATCAAAATGCATGAGAAGAGCTAGAAGAAATATTTACATAAGATAAACTATTTCAATTGGCAAAGAGTGCAACACAGGTATAGATTTATAATGTTGAGATAAGTCTTAATTGACATTTTATGCCACATTCACACGCTCAAATAAAAATAACAAATATATACCAAGAAAAGCAAGAAATAATTAGAAAGTTAAGTTTGGTAGTATCAAACCGTAGCAGAACACTGACATCATAATCTACAAAAAGTAAATTTTAAAGAACAAGATGACAAAGTACAAACTCAGAGTGATGGATGATTAGTTGAATGTACAGGTAGAGAAATCACGGAGGAAATCATTAGGCAAAGCTACATAGACTCAAGCTATAAGGACACACCTAACATAAGTTCCACTTATTCCAGTCCCAGTTGTGCAGCAACAGATGATAGATGAAAAATCAACTTTAAGACGAGTCAATAAAAATAGCATGACTCACAGTGTATTTCTGCATGATCTTTCTGAGCTTCTGCCTGGTTCTCCTGGAACTTTCTATACTTAAGTAATCTTCGAAACGTTCCCATCTGCATAGCTTAACAAGCTCATTTACCTCTACCTCAATTTTCCTTCTATTAGTTCCAATGTGCTCCAGAATCCTTGCCCAAGAAAAAAGACAGAGAAAAGAAAATTTAGAAAAAATAAGAAATATCACTTTAAATAGACATGATGGAAAAGAGCTTGAAGTGTATTATCAACTTTTCTTAATGGCACAGTAGAGAACTCACATTGGCAAGAATTGTGCATAGAAGCCAAAGCTGTTGTAGAGGATTTTAACACTTCCCTCCAGACAAAGGCTGCACAGTTTTTCTCAAATCAGCATTTTGAATGGTTTATATACACTTCAGTACACAGTTCGTGCATGATGAACATGTTTCATTGTGCCATATATTTGCTTGAAGTTACAGAATCTAAGCACATTTACATGCATAAAAGAGATCTTTTCCTCTACCTTGAATAGGTTCCATTCCTTAAACCCGTACTAATATGCCCATGAAAAGCGACCAGGAGCTGAAGGCGCTTCTTAAACTCACCGATGCTGGACATCTCAATGAACTCCTTCAGGCTGAATGATTGATAAGCAAGCATTAGCGATGAAAATGTATTAAATTTTGAGAGAAAACCAAGAGTGTACATGCCTTCTAATTGTCGTTAGGTTGTATTCATCACTATCATTACACTGCTCACGTCGAAGAACTGAATATAGTGGCAACCACAACTGCAGTTTGAGGATAAAGTTAACAGATGATCCAAGGAAAAAGTAATCTGACAATATAAACTACAAATTGGGTAATTTGATAGAATCCAGAAGGCTCTGCAACTGTGGAAGAAAAGTGGATGTGAAAATAAAAGACCATTAGCCCACCCAGAGGTCTAATACAGATGAGCAAAACTACATTTGCTTATAAGCACTGTGACATGCTTCGAGCTAATGGTTATATCAAACTCAAATATGTTTAAACCGCCAAAATAAATTAACAAGAAGTTGTCATTCAGATAACGACGACACTACACAGACAAAAGAAATTCAAATCAAGAATACAGCTCATGCATCTAAGTTCCAACTGCTAGTTAAAAAACAATGCAGATCACAAGTAACATCAGTGCAAAAAACTAATCTACTGTTGCCACTTCTGTCACATTCATTGACAAGTGCTAGCAGATAACAGTCAATAGAGATTGAAACAAGTCCTAAAGAATTTCATTGATAACTTGTCATATGACTATATCATCAGGGTTCTTACTTCATTGATTGACTGTTACATCACCCATCCAAGAAAATAGTATTGGTCACTTCACTCTATATTAATCCTTATGGTAGAATTCACATTCAGGAGTGCCACAACCTTTCAATACCGTTACCTATAAGTCCATGCAAATTCTACCAGTTTATCAAATTATCACATGAATTTATTTTCATCAGAAGCGCATACTAATTTTTGAATGGCATCATACTGTATAAGTGACGTGTTTTTAGTTATATGCATTGATAGTTTGGTAGACCTGAGTTAAAAACAAAACATTGTGGAAATCACCAGACTTCTGATTGGCACACGATACATCTTTTTCATTGGATCTGCATAACATAATTTTCTCAGGACTCACAGCTCACATCATTACTATGACTTTTTCTGCATAGTTGTGACAACAAGCTTTTTGTTTACCAGCAACTGAAGTGCTGTGAAGTCTTGCAGAAAGAGAGAGACCCAAGAGAACATGCATGGAGGCGTGTTGAGTAAAAATCAAGCAAAAAACTGAAATAGAAGTTACCTTCTCTGCATTCTTCTCAAACTGATCTTCAACTTCATTAAGCAGAGCAGGACAGGATTCAAATTCCAACTTATACCATGAGCACACCAGAGCAAATATGGGGTCCAAAAAATCTATGGAAACAGAATTTTTAGAAATGCAGAAAAGATGACAGAGAGGGTTAAAACAAATGTATGATATAGCATTATCAGATGTTTATCAAAAAAGTATGGTAAATTACCAGATAATGGAAATTTCGCTACAGTTTCTTGTAACATCCGAACTCTGCTAAGCAGAAACTCTAAGCTGGAGAGCGCCTTCAAAGAAAGGAAAGAAAGAAACAATGAGAATTTGACCAACAATTTAAAAGATATCATTGAGCATACAAGTAACCAGAACGATGAACGTATCAATTTTTTCCTCCACCCTATTATGAAAAACAATTCTCCAAAGCAAAAATATAATACACTACCTTAGCCAATGGGGTGCTAAGAGGCATAGCCAAGATCATGTCAATTATATCCAAGATTCTCTGAAGAGCATATTCATTCTGTTCTTCCAAAAGTAGTGTAATTCGTTGTTTAAGAGATACTAATGGATCCACCATTTTAGCCAACATAGAGAAATTTGGTTCCTAATACATCATTGAGAAGAAATTTTTGAAGTGAATAAGGTGAACCAAAAGGTGGGGAAAGAAGCAAGAAAATTAAAAGGAAATACGATATTAACAATAAAAACCTTGTAAAAGTTGTATCCTAAGGTAGACTTATTTGATGAACAGAACTTTGATTCATGCTCTAAACATAGATGAAGCAAGTGTTCAGGTGCAATTTTCGCGTCCAAAGAGGAAGATGGTAAACCTTCTAGATCTGCAAGCATAATGATGCCAGAGAGCTTAGAGCCAATTTTCCCATAATAAGACTATCAAAGCATACACAAAAACTGATTCCCAAGTTTTACCTCTAATCATTTTTGCTCCCAGCAAGTAAGAGTCAGTAAAGGAAGACAATCTACTTGCATCAGATACATTTAAACATCCAGGCTGAATTCAAACACCATGATCAGTATTTAAATACATAAAGATAGATAGATAGATAGATATAGAGAGAACATACATTATGTGATCAAAATAATTTCCCAGTATATCATGTATACAGAGAAACAAAAACAAAAAGAACAACACATTACAAACACAAGTGTATGCAATTCCAAGGGTGTCCATTACTAAAGCACTTTTACATCCCTACACAACGGCAGATCCTACATGTGCCTAAAGGAGATTCAGATGCAAATGAAAATATCTAAATAATTTATTCCATACCCCGTAAGGAAGTTCAGAGACTATAACTTAGCACATAGTGATCTAGGCTGGATTAAGAAAAACAGAAATGAGTAGGTCTTCATTTTAACTTCCTCATAATAAATCAGGTCCATAAGAAGAGAACACACATTCGAAATGTTTTGGAGTACTGACAGAAACAAGCCAATTCTTTTTTCAAATAGGAAAAACGTTACAGAATGTTTCAGAACTCCCTGCACGAGCATTAGTTCCATGCCTGACAATAAACGTGAATTCAGTACCATTGCATACTAATCAGCAATGTACCAACCAGCTTTATATCTGAGAGTTTGATAGCTCTCATACAATGCAACACAGAAATGTGAGCAGGCAAATAGTGTCATCTTGGATGTATAAACTAATTCATCACATTGAGAGAGATAAGAACAGTGTAAAATGTTCACTCATACAAGCAGAATACACTTACCGACTACCCCATCATTAAACACATACCTTCAACTACCATATAACATACCACAAGGCAAGTGGGAAACAATTATATGAAATTGATGTGACGGTTCTCATCTTAAATACAGCTCATGCATCTATGATTGATATTAAGACTAATATGTAGGAGTGATGATAAATCAGAAGTTATGTAAAGTTGCACCTACACGCCTGAAGAGAGATCCCTCATCATAGAATCAGAACCTAACATGTCCCAGATAATGAAATGATTCCACCTCAACATAAAAAATGCACCAAATGAACTCTACCTCCTTAGCAAACTAATTATCTGTTTTGCTTAAAGCTTTCCCTCTCTAACACATCCTAAGAACCTCCATACAACTAGCATTGCATACTTACATATTGATATATATCAGTCGAGCCAAATAACTCATTGTGTACGTGGATCATGTTATTCAAACTGGAGCCTTCTATATAGTTCCAATCGTCCATGATTGCTTCTGGTTCTTCGTCAGAGTACTGCTACATGAGTAGAAATACATTTAGACTGATAATCAAATGGAAAGAGATACAGCAAAGCAAAGCTCCACACCTGGATGCACAAAAGAAAGAAACCAACAGTGTATGCTTACTTTCTCAGAAGATTCTTGTTTAGAGTGGAACTCCTTCCATTCTAAGAAACTTTCATCTGAAGCTGAATTACCAAGAGCTGATATGTCAATCTCAAGGATATTATCTATCTTGAATGCACGCGGTTTAAACCTAAATTGTTGAGCTTTATTCTCTTCTGTTGTTCTGACTTGTAGTTTCATTTGCATCCAGTTGCTTGCTAACTCATCAAATATCCTATCCGTTAGCTGAAACAGAAATCAGATTATGTCCATATGATATTGGGATGAATAATGCAAAGCACATACATCCGACAACAGCAACAATCATCCTCACCTTAAAGGACGGTGTATCCATGAAGTGGGCATCAACAACAGAATGCAACACGCGAACCAGAACATTCTGATACATTGCAATTCTCAGTTGCAAGGATGACACCTGTCAAAAGTGGAAGAGTAACACAATGAGCAAAAGCATGAGAAGCCGAAGGAGGAAGACATTACAATATTTTCCCCATTATTAGGATACACTTGAAGATATAAACGCAATCCTAAGAACAAAAGACAGTCACATACCTTGCTATCAGTACTGACTCTCCGTTTACAATTTAAAAGATTATCCAGCAAATTTATTTCCAGGGCTGAGATGCTTGTTGGAAATTCAATATCATAACGCCAAAGCTCAGTGCCGTTATTGACAGCATTAAACGAAACAGATTTTGATGCACACCCTCTTGGGAATCTCACGAAGGCATAAATTGCGTCCTGTCCACAATTGCAGAGAGAGTCAATATGTATATCGGAAAAGAATTGAAAGACAACTTACCAAAAATAAATAAAAGAATGAAAGACAATACCAGAACAGAATCTATATCAAACTTCCCTAGTTCCTCCAGATACATTTCACTCAGGGCACCAGAAAAAGCCAGAGACAATCCCAATTTTATTTCATATATAGCTGTCTGGACTGGCTGAATTACATCCATGTATGAAGAATATTCATTTGATAACTGCTTTATGGCTTTTGTAGCCGTTTCCTGCAATATGAATTAAGTGTATGACATTGTACAATAAATTGACATTCCAACACAGCTTCATCCAATCGTTTGAAATTTATTAGAGGTAAACTAGATTTTTTCAGTGAAAACATTTATGTTGGAATGCCAAAACTAATAGAGAATAGACAGTTATCTACTTGATTAATTACCTGCCAGTTGCGCACTTTGCCAGACATCTCTTCCACACTTACGCTTTTAAAATTCTGGGTCCAACCAACCGTAGTAGTAACAATTTTATCAACAGTCCCAAGGAAGTCATCGCATTCTGCCTTCATTCTCTTGAATTTCTCAGGTTCAGCGCGGAAAACAATCTAATAGGAGGCACACTAAATTTGTCAGGCATAAATAAATCTAGACCACATAAAATCATGTTTCCAAGAAATTATAAGGATTGATTAGAACTACTTGACATATAAATATAATACCAAACAACCAGCAGGTCAAGAATAAATGTAAAACTCAGTTAGAGTGTCCTGCATTGGTTAAAGAATAAATAATGAGGATTGATTAGAACCTCAGAAGCTAGCTATTAATGCTGAAACAGGCCACAGGATTCATTTCCTAAAGCTGGGACCAGAGGCAGACAAATTTTAGATTGTTCAAGTGATCACTCTACAGAATGTTCAGCTGGGAAGAAGTACGAGTGCAGGCCTAGAAGAGGAACAGATAGAGAATGGTCCCAGCAAGTATTTGGTGGACAATCAGGAAGGAGAGGAATCTTATATGCTATGAGAGTGCAGAAATAGAGTATGAAGCAAGTCAAATTGAATTGTATTTTGACTGTCTTTTTGGTGTAACCAGTTGTACTCATATGACTGTCACAATTTTTTATGTTTTAGATTCATTAGAAGCAGGACAGTAGATTATACGGTACCCTTGTAAATATGGTTTTAGTGCAACCTACAACTACTACAGAGCGCAGATCAAAAATCCACCACCAAGGATAAGAGCAAACTGAATTAATTAAGTTCCTGACCTTTCTTTCCAGTTTCTTCCGCTCAGCATGGAGATCTTCCAGCAACGTAGATCTATCTCTTTCTTGTTCCCTCAACTGAAAAGATCCAGCCAAACGGACACAGTCACTGCGTACCTGAAGTGTGGAAACAATAGAATAAAGACAGTGAATTAAAGCATACAACTGGGACACTAACTTTATAATGTAACTAATCCATATAATGAGGGATCAAAATAAACTTGCATTCTTGTTTACAAGAAATATTTATCATCTACATTTACCATTTCGAAAAACAAAAGAGGAATGATTAGCCTAACAATGATTAGGTCACATAGTCCAACCCAGCAAAAGGTGGCCTTTGGAAACACTATTCACAGATGAGATTAGCATGGGTAAGACTTGATTTGTTTCCATAAAAGAACGTAGGAAATACATATGCCAGACACAACTACATTATCTATACATGCAAACTAGGATTTTGGAACAGTGTGAATATTGTAGCCAACAGTATCTTTTTTTTTTGTGTGTGTGTGTGTTGCGAGTGGGGGGGGGGGGGGGGGGGGGAGTGTTTAAGGCGACAGGCAAATTCAAATATGTAAGCATCTACATTTATAGTTCTTCCAGTTCAATTGCTCAACTCTCCAAGTTCATATTGTGAAAACTCTAGCACATAGAAAATTATTGACATCAAGACATCAGAATTTTCCACACACATCGCCTAAAGGTTGACAGCTTCAACTCCAGAACAGAGATATAAGGATTGATCTCAAGATAGCATCCCACGTTACTTCCCATAAAGGTTGACAGGCTTCAGCGGGAAATCAAGAAGATTCTTATCGTGGAAGAAAAGCCCAAGAATGGGCCCATCCATCCTTCCAAAATTCCCTCCTCTGTCCAGCAATAACACACACTATTTTCAGGGTTCTCACAAATGAGGAACAGATCTGGGGAAAGATCCTTGAGAGAGGTTTGATTAACCCATCCATACTTCCAAAATTTTGTTTTGTTTCCATTCCCCACTTTGAGATATTAATTTAGCCCAAGAAGTTTGATTAACCCATCCCTCATATCTTTGGTTCTTAGTTCTTACTTGTACATCAAAGAGGTAATTGGATACTGGCTACTAGAAATAAAATTAGTTCTATGTTTAATTAGGTTTCTCGGCATTTGATTTCGAAATTTGGGGATTATATTCTCAAATTTCACCTATCTTTCATTTCATGTCTTCTATCGTTGTACTTTCTCTTCTGCATTATTTTCTTGTTTTCTGTTCAAGTAACCAATTCTTATCATATCCCTTACCTGAGCTTCGAGCTGAAGAGATGATATCTTTTCCACGACTCTAGAGTACTTTAAGTAGTATTTTGCAGTTGGATCCAGATCAGTGCAGCAAATCAGAAGCTGGTAGCGGAAGGCCCCAATGAGCAACCACACACTTCCTATCCTACTTGTAAAGGCTGCAAGAGAAACAGGAAAAAATAACAAAATAAAACAAATAGTTTAGACCCCCCAAAAAAAGACATGACCAACAAGTGTGGAACCCTGAGAAAAGACAATTCTAATGCACTCACCCTCAGGCGAGCATGGGAGATACAATCCTTGAAGCAAAGGCTCAACAAAAGGTTTCATATCATCTGATGAGATGATCTTGTGATTTGATGATGCAAGAAGGGAAAGCATGATCTCAATTTGGTCTTGCTATGACACACAAAAGAAAAGTGGTTATAAACAAACTTAAGATTCAAAAAAAAATAGTAAATGTCCCCAATTTGAGAAGTCCAATTGGAAACCAACATCCCATAATGGGTTACAAGGACGCTATTTTAAATAAGATAAATGATGTTTAGTTTCTCTGTCATAGAATAGCAGCTATGGAAGAAAATGTTGAAATGGGGCAAAGAACATATTATAGAGCTATCCTGCCTACAGAATACATTCAAATGGGCCATAAGGAGAATAATTACCGTGATGATCTCCTGCGTAGCAGATTGAAACAAAGCTTTAATTTTATCAAACTTCTCAGCTTCGAAAGACTTTCTGTGTGCAAAAATCATCTGAAAGCACATGCAGCAGAGAATATAGATCATAAAATATCACTTCAGCACTAATTTGGAAACTGAACACGTCAAAACTAAAGGAGACCATACCTTCTGGAAGAGGGACCGCGCAGTCGATAATAGAAAAGTTTTTGTGTCTACTTCCAGAGAACCTTGCCAAAGATAATGGGAAGCAGCTCTCATTTTGAGACTATGCACCGGGTAATCTCTGATGGCAAATGTACCAAATCTGTGCTTGAGGAAAAGTTTATTAGAAAAAAAAATTCAAAACTTCGGAAAAAAAATAGCTAAGTCTTTCAAACAAAAGGTACTCGCTATGTACACCCTTTCCTTTTTAGTTTGTTCCAAAAAGAATGACACCTGTCTATAACCAAAAAATTTAGAATTTGAACTTCTCATTCTATCCTTGAAAAAGATGTTTTTAGTCTGTTTAAGACCGCAAGCTCTAAGTGTACATTTGGTTGTGTCTAAAACTCTTTCTTTATTTCTTAAACTCCGTGGCTAGTCAAACATCAACATAGAAAATGAAAAAGAAGAACTTAAATTGCAAACAATCTTCAAAATGTACAAGATCTAATTAAATAATGTATCACCAACTTCACCAAGGACAAGCATGTTAATATGTAAAATGAGATTTCTTTATCAAATTGCTCTAAGAACCGGGTTCTGCGACAGAACAATTAAACTGCAGAATAGCGCAGTTGAGATCAACAAAAAACCTAGTGTAACTCCACGGGTGTGGGGAGGATAGAGTGTAGGCAGACCTTACCCCTACCTTGAGAAGGTAGGAAGTTTGTTTCTGATAGCACAGTTAAGATATCAGTGCTCAAAAAAGGCTCAGCTGAAGGTTTCTTTGCAACAAGGAGAGTTTTAAGACACGGGTGTCCGATACAGGTGCAAATCTAGAGGAAGAATCCTTCATAATCTAATTGAAAATTCAGTGTTTGTATACGAGCACGGAGATGCAGCTAAAAATAATACAAGTATCTAAAAATAGTATTATAAAAATAAGCCTAAACTATGGTGGACTATTTGGAAAGGAAGGAATTTGACTCTGTAATCATTATTAAGTACATATGCATCTCTTGACTGTTTCTTTAGTGTAACATGGCTATTGCAAATAACATAGTGGTCGTGACAGACTGCATGAGTTGATTGCGCATTCAACAGTCATGCTGACCTGTAAATATCTTTTACCGGTAAAAAGAATATAAGCCTATATTATGATTTCAGTGTGGCTTCTTTTTTTTCTTTTTTTTTGGAGGAGTGTAGCTTTTGTTTGGACTCCACCAATCATTGTATCTGTCTCTAATTTCTCTATCATTCGGGTCAAAGTACCCAAAATTGATCGACTAGATCTGGTAAGGATCCCACACCCACAAACACATCGTGTCAATACGGTGCAGCACCGAAACTGAAGAGTCCAGGCAACTTATATTCTAGTCATGAGGGCCTAAGTAAGATGCTCAAATTTTCTGTTCAGGGAGATGGATTAAGGATGTGGCAACCGAAGCAGCTTAAGTACCTTACACTTATATGCAGAAACAGACCAAATAAGGTATATGAGTTCATTAAATGTTTCAGGAATGGGAGACAAAAATTTACAAGTACAAAACAAGTCTTTAAATAAAATGGTTAGGGAGGTTTAACCAGGAAGAAAATGTTCGATATGCTTAGTGATGAAAGAGAAATTTGGTTTAATGAATGAGTGCCATACAAGGTTGGGCCATGGACCTAATGAAGTGTGATATTCAGGAACAGATCCCAATCACTGTGGCTACTTCTGTATAAAAAGATTGGCAATGGAAGGAAACATCTTCTCAGATGACAACAGGATACACAACTTACCATCAAAGATGCAATTCCCATTTGTGTTCAACATGGCACAAGAATCAAACTTCACTGTGGGAGACAGAAGAGAAGGTACAGGTGGAACATATGTTCCAGATGACATCTTAATGACCTGGAGATGGAAGTGTGGATCAACTTCTCTGGAACGCGAGTACTTCATGAGAAGGCACAGGTGGAACATATTTTCCAGATGACACCTTAATAACTGGAGGAGGTGCAGATTAACTTTTCTAAAGGCGAGTGACTTCATTATTATACCATGCAACAAGGCCATAAGCAGATTCCATCACGACCTTGGAAAAGGATTTGAAGATCAAGAGCTTCCTATAAAGGGGCATGTTTTCATGAAGATGCATTGTAAAGGAAGCATGCCTAACGCAAGACAACCTACAAAGAGCAATAATGCAACTTATATGGAGAGGGAAATGTAAGTATCGGCCACCAATATGTTTTGATAATCATGATGTCCTACACCCCGGCTCACAGGTTACTTGTTACCTCCCACCAGCACAGGTACTGGGTAAAATGCAAATCACTATGTTGTCTAGTTTTCAACATTCTGGGATTATCATGCCTACACTAAACTCGAGTTTATCTGCTGCAGGAACAGGAAGGGCCTAGGTAAGAAGATGTAGAATACCTGGTATACTATCCACCACAACTTGGTGGACTTCATGGAAGGAACAGAAAGGCATTTTAAGGCAAAAAGATACTGTCTTAAAATAAAAACTGACTGCCTACTACAGATCATTTAATGGTTTAATCTAGAACTGGTATATGGTATTGAACCTCCGTAAATTTTATTAGCTTCCTGCACACGTAGAAGGAAATTATCTTTTGGTTTCAGCTTATTTGGATGTAAGCTATAACACCAACTTAGTGCTGGTTTCATCAATAAAATTTCACTTCTGTTAAAAAAAAAATCTAGAATTCGGCAGTTTTGTGTTTGTGGTACCATGAGAAACTGTGGGGCACGGAAATAGAAATGCAAGATCCAAGATGCATGAAGCTTAGCCAAAATAGCACACTGGAAACTGAACAGCAATACGATCATCACCACCCCATCCTCTTCCTATAAACATATATATGCACATATATCTTTTCTCAACCCTCTCTATTTCTCCCCCTCCATATCTGTATCTTGCATGTATACAAACATTCATCACTAGTTGGAAATTGGTACCGAAAGAAGACCCACCCTAGCTGAATTGTCGCCCCTACAGCTACACACATCAAACGAATAAGGAACTTACAGGATTTTCTGAATTGCTGCCATTTTTGAAGGCTTAAACAGCTCATCAGGAAGGATATCGCCACATTTATGCCATGAGAGGTTCTGCAGGACCGTAACAACATAAATACAGATATTATACTGGAAGATGTAAAACAATTTGCAGTATATATGCATCATACGGTTTACCTCAGCAACAGTTGGCGTCCACAAAGATGAATGCCATATATACCACATTTCAAGAACAAAACTGGATATCTGTTCACTCACTGTTTGAACAGAGAAAAAGAATGATGTAGATATTATAATGAGGTAATGACCAATTTACAAAGATTTTACTGACCTCTATCCATAGATCTCCATGCATCGAGGGTCCACAAAATTTTTTGGTGAGGTGAAAAGTCAGTTGGAGACCTTGATGAGAAGTTCAAAGAAAAATCCATTGCTGACTTAATAAGACCAGCCAAGGCCTGTTTGATTGGACAAGACAATACCGTATTATTGGGTGCACCACATGAATGTCATCTTAGACTATTTAACGCATCATGATGAAAAATCGTACATGATATACAACACCCACAACAACATACCCAGTGTAATCCCAAAAGTGAGTTCTAGGGAGGGTAGGATGTACACATACCTTGCCCCTTGTGTGTGGCAGAGAGGTTGTTCCCCATAGACCCCAACAAAAGTACTTGATATAGTTAAGAAAAGAAAATCTTACTTGGCGTTGTTTATCCCCATCAGTTAAAGCAATTGGCGAAACATTCTGGCATTGTTCCTCATCATCAGTTAAAGCAATTGGCGAAAGATTCTGGCATTGTTCCTCCTCAACAGTTAAAGCAAATGTCGAAAGATTCTGAAGTAGTCTTGTATCAAGGAAAAAACTGGCATCATCAGCTATGGGTAAAGTCTCTAGCCAACAATCAAAGCTAGACCTTTGACAAAACATGTCAGGTAAGAAGACACAACAAGCAGGTAAAATGGATGTTCTTGGGGCTTGATTAATACTCCTGATATTCTCTTCCACCTTCTCTTTTTCAAAATCAAACCTTCTGGAAAGCATCTGCATAAGAAATGAATACACTTACCATAATTCTAAATAATCCACACAATGAAAAAGATAGGAGAAGGTAACAAGCAAACCTGGTACATCTCCTCCAACTGCTCAACAGGTCTGATACCGTTTTCATCAACTTTTGCCATGACAAAAGATGACATAGAGACACCTTACCAAGAATCATATTCAGTCAGATAAGATCCAAAACAAGTAAAGCATCCTATCACCAAGAGTATTGTATATTGTGATCTAAATTGCTAGGAGAGATTAGAACATTAGACTAACACCACTTTGATGACACACACCATCTATTTCAGAAGAGATGGTTGCATTATTTATCACGCAACACACCCGCTCACATGTGGGCTTGAAACATTTTTCTTACGACAAGCATTTGAAAATTCTTTTGTCACAGGTAGCAACGATTTTTGAACATATAAGATATCACCTATATGGACTTTCTACCATTGTACCCTACCTTTAGCTACTCTATCTTAAACTAACTCTACATTTATCACGCAACAGAGCCGCTCATATGCGGTAGGCTTGAATCATTTTTCTTGGACAAGCATGTGAAAATTCTTTTGTAACAGGTAGCAACGATATTTGAACCCAGAAGATATCACCTACATGGATTTTCTACCATTGTGCCCTATCTTTAGCTAACTCTACACTGATTCCAAGAATTTGTCCACCTGATATCATGTCATAGGTGTGTCATTTAAAAGACTAACTAAACAGAGAGAAAGAAATATTCATATAGTTAATTTATTTATTGTAGGTTTACAACAAAATAAATCAAAGCTACGAATACACAGCAGAATCCAAAAAAATTACAATTTAAAACCAAAACTACCTTTCTGCTAACTTTAAATCAAACCAAATAATTAACTGCTATGAGCCACAACTATACATAACTAAACGACCATCCAAACAACCAGTAGATCCTTATTTTGTTACTTCATGAATGTATTACCAAAAGAAAATAAGACTAGAAAGTTTGACAAGAACAATTAAATAGAATAGAGGAACCCACTTCTTGCCCTTGTACACAGTACCAAATGTAACGCAATGAAATGTGACCAGATCACACGAGATAGCAACAATACCAAATGATAAGATGTGTACCTTGCATGGCAAGGAGCCGTAGTTCTGGATTAGAATATAGAGCAGCTTCAGTTATTACATCATCCGTTGCTACAAAAATATTTGGGTCAGACCGAGAACTGAAAATTAGGAAAAAAATGGTAGCCAAAAGATCAAAGAAAAGCTACCTAGCTCCCTGATTTTTCTCTTCCCCGGCCAAAGTCGTTCACAAAAGTTTAGTAGCTGACACAATTTCTCATATAATTCAGCAGAAGGAGGCAGATAGGGATGCCCACCATGGACCCACAACAAGGACTTTTGCAACTGTGAAGGCCATTTTTTTGAGAACTTGTCCAAAATCTCCACATCTCTCTACATAAGTAGAAGTTGAAACAGAGTGAAAACTCATTGTCATAAAACAAAAGGAGAACAAAGAAACAAATCAATTAAGAATAAGGCATAGCGAAGACAGACAAAAGTGACGAGCTAAACCAAGACAACTTACCTGAAACGTCTCTACTTCTTTTGGGAAAAAATCCGACAGTCTTGAAACTTCCTTCATCAAAGATCTCCAAGAAATTAGCAAGCACTCATTTTGAGAAGTGACAATGCCTGTCCATAGTAAAGTGTGATGTTCTAGGAGATTACTGTACAACTGGAACAGCACATCAAAAGAAGGTGACTGGACAAACATTTCAAGTATGTTCTTCTCCAACTCTTGAAGAGATCTCAAAACAGGTTTAAAGAACTGTGTTTCACTACTGTATTTGTAACCTATCTCAGAGCTCCACTGCAGATGGCTACATCTCAGTAATCTAACACTCTTAATGGCGTTCACAAGAAAACTGCAGGATTTCAATACATTGTCAGCTGGCGCTAAATCAACCACTTCTACTGAAAGCAAAGGTATTGGACAAGTATCCAAATTAACAAAATAATGAGACACAATCTCGTGACGACAACTAAAAATCTGATTCCATATTGGATGTTCCAATTCCTTTGCCAGAATAGAGGAATAAAAACTAAAGAATGAAGAATATTGTTGTAACAGAGAACCAACATGGGAAAACCAAAGAAGATAAAGCTTGTAATCACTTTCAGTAGCCTGTTCAAATACCCAATTCGCAGCATACAACAACATTTCCCGGGCTAAATCCAAGTTAAGTTCTTTTGCCCCGCCACAAACATCAGCTTGACAGCTTGCATTTTTAGGAAACATCAGGGCATGCAAGAGCCGTGTATCCATCACGAGTGAGCTAACGACAGAAGTAGGAGCCAGTGCATTACGTAATGCAGCAGAAGTTGAATAACAGGCAGTCTGAGCTCCCAGGAACTCGAGGTACATGCAATTTTGCCTTATACAAGTTTCTTTAGAATATATAAGATAGTCCCTCAATTTCAGGGGTGCAGGCCATCCCCCTGGCAAAGATAACAAGCCAGCTTGAGAGGAGTTGAAGTCCTGAAACTTTGGTATTAGAGAAATGGGAAACCCCGCTTGATCAACAAGACTCTTGCCTCCATCAACACCAAATAAAGAAACATATGTATGCTGCCAACTCGTTTGCAAGCTCCATGAAAGCTGGTTACCGTTTGTAAGAAGTTGCTGAAACAACTGCACCCAGCGTGCAAGTTCAAGAAGTGTGATCCTAATTTTGAGCAGTGCACCTTCAACCTTTGCAGTCATGTGGGCATTGGCCATCAAATCAACTAACTTACCAGAAGGTACCCCAGAAAGAATGATGTATCTCTTTGCATTCTCGAGCTCGATTTCAATTTCAGTGCATTTGTCATCAAACAACCAATCAGGCTCCATCATAAAAATTTCAACCCCTCTATTTCTCATTGCACGTGAAACTTCACCATTTAGAGGGTTAACTGTTAAAAACATCCGAAACTTAGGGTGTGGATGAAGAATTACAGGCTTTCCTTCAACTGTTCCACATTCATTTATGGTGATGGATCCAGATTGTTCAACTAAAGAATTTATCCTGTCAAGAACCTGCACAAATCAAGAGGTACCAAATAACCATTGTAAACAAGACACAGCACCTTAAGATTAACATTTTACACACTATAGAGATTGCAAAAAAAAAAAATGAAAAGTTAAAAGACCATGCATGGAAGAGAGAGCATACAGACCGTTGGGTTACAGAGATTTGCATTATCCAATACTATCCACTCTCCATTTTCTATAGCCTTTACAAGCATGCCAGTTACCCACTCAAACTTCGAGGAATGTGTCCTTTTTGAGTGACCTTCTTCAAATTTCTTGATCATTGCAAGAGTTGAATCCAAATCCTTCATAGACCAAGACAAAGGCAATGATGTTTCCTCAACCACCAACTTTAGATGTTCAATAATGTTAACCAACGTAGAGGCAGACTCAAAGTACTTCGTCCTCCAAGTATCAACATACGAAGAGCAAGAACTTGTTGGAGGGTCGTGCTTGATGCTTGATAAGAAAGACAGCCACAGAATAAACAGCTCATTTCTCATCATAAATTCCTTGCATGAAGATTCAAGCTGCAGACCACAATATTCATTTATGAAGGATTCAATCCAAGTGATGGCAAGACGGTATTTTCGAACAGCATTGTGTTGCTCAAAGCTTCCAAGGAGCTCAGAAATATCAGTTGCAGAAGAAAGATTCAACTCATTAAGTACATTTCCTGTCAGCTGAGCAAGCAATCGTATCAATGAAGTTTTACCAGAGGATGCAGGTCCAACTAATATGCATAGCCACTGTTTTTTAACACATTGTGCTACAGCTTCCAAGCTATTCCGGAAGCCAGGCAAAATTTTAAGGTCGCTGTTGGACACTCCAGGTGACAGGTAAGGATTTCGTTCGATAGATACATTCCCAACAATCAAATACTTGGTATTCAGCTGAACCCGCGGATGAGGATTTATACTGGGCTTCATTTTGAATACCTGTTCATAAAGTTTTAAGACCTCCAATCTATCAACAGCTGTCCGCATTCTTTGAACATAAACAGGATTCAGAAAGCAATCAGATTCTGATATACTTGGGGCATCTGAAAAGCGAAATTCAAGTATTTGAGGTCAATCCTGTAAGACTGATATGAGAAAAGGCCGTCAAGAACAAAAGAACAGACCTTTTATGATTTCACAGGAACGAATTACATCTCGGAGATTGAACTCCCAAGGGGATCCTTCTTGAGCAAATTTGTGAAGCAACATTATTTCTTCATGTAATCTCTTATTAAATAAAACCAGATTAGAGAGAAGAGAACGTGAAATTGTTGGATACAGCGAACTAGAAATAGCAAGATAGTCATCCTCAACTAGCTCATCGACATAAACCTGAAACCAACAAGCATGAGATAATTCCTAGTAACTCTTTCATTCACTCATGTACTGCAATCAATTGTAAACAGTGGCAAGGCAGACCTTCATAAATCTGTTGAGGAAGGACTTTGGAAGACCTTTCCGTCCCCCACCTTGATTTGAAGGATTCTGACAAGCAAAAACTCTGAAAGAAGGTGGGCACTTGAAAGTACGACCTAACTCTGGAATGAATACCTCAGCCCGATGGTCCAAAATAGCATTTAACCCCTGTTTTCATAATAAAAATAAAAAACTGGTTAACTAAGTGAGGGAATTAAGAGAATAAGATAACTGCTGCATAGAAACAGAACACGTATGAAGGTAAAAGTGTAGATTTCGACCTCCAAGACAGACTGTGAAGCAAGATTGAGTTCATCCAAAAGCACCCATGATCCCTGCTTTAAAGCCTGGAAATACAGCAAATTAATGCAAATTATTTTGATTTACTGAAACAAGCCATTCTACTGAAGGAACATAAACACACCTGTAAAAGAATTCCATCAGACCACGCAAATTGCATCCCTTCATCACCCTCCACAGGTAAATCAGACCCAAACAAGTCCATGATGTCCGTCTGTGTATGTCAATGTCCACACCAGTAAGAATGTATAATTACAGAGATATTTCAACATCTATAAAAAATACTAAAAATCTGAGGTGGGAACCGAATAGATTTATTGACCTGCTCTGATAAATTTATCCGTACTACTGTGTGCCCAGAAAATTTGCCAAGGGCTACAATGAGACTTGTTTTTCCAACGCCCGGACTCCCTTCCAACAGAACTACAGATAGTGAAATTACAAAGTCAGGCAACTTCATAGACCAGTGGAATTCTTTGAGCGATTTTCAGCAAATATGGCATGTGTGTATTTATACATAGAACAAAATGGAACAACAATTCCCTTATAAAATGAAGTCTACCCGGTTTAGCAAGCTGCATGGCACGGAGCACTCTCAATGCATTCCTGCGGGTCGTTGGTGCTAGAAACTCAAATTTCTCACCAGCAAAACAATTCCCACCTAAGAAGATTTAAGCACAACATTGTAAAAAGAAAGCAACACAAGTATTTGACTCCACCTTTAACTGTTAACCCGGAAACATGCAAAGACAGTCTGTAAATAAATAAAAAATAAACAAATAATGAGGTACGAAGTTTTAACACTTATTTGAATGGGAAAACTTTGCAGGAACAAAAAATAGTCAAGAATTGACATCTCTTGATATCTAGATCACTACTTCAGCCCATTTTTTTCAGACTGTCCAGAATATAATTGGAGTGTCTTCAGACTAATTCTGGCCAAGACTTTGAAATCAATAAAGCGGTTGATCACAGAAGAAGCAAGTTCAAGTGGCTATAATAAGTTACAATCATTAGAATACAAACAAATTTATCTCTGAAATTAAGAGTCCGTTGTTCAATATTGCTAAATTCTCGTACAGTGCTTAGAAATTTACCGTCTCTACTCTTTATGAAGCTCAAAAGTTACCTCAACTTAAGAAAAACTTGTTTGCTTTACATCCGTAAGTTCTGACAGCTGAACAATTCAGACACTAAATATGACAATTTCGAAGGAAGATACTGTCCTCTGGTAGGACAGTGACCCATGTGGCAACCTGCTTTGATCTTCCAAAGGCAAAATTTTTAACGTGTTCAGGATGGGGATCCCTAAGAGTATAACGGGTATTAATGTACACTATGACCGGAAAAAGAAGTTACCACCAGTGACTTAGATGCATTTTTTAAGATGAAGTCAACTATGAATTAGATGCATTAAAATTGTTGAGACTCATTGTCAATAAAAGAAATCTTCCAATAACACAAATACATGTATTTGATTCAGGATCAACAAGTTCAAGATAATTGGGTTTCTTTCTTAAAGAACCAAATTTTGGCAAAGTTTCTCTGCTTTTGGTGTATGGCTTATATACGGGGTCTACCCCATCACTTAAAAGATTACTCATTTACCCCTACAAAGGGAATCGACAAGCCCCAACTGTTCATCTGACGAACAGTATGAACAACATCATTAACTCTTCAGCAACAGCGAGGTTCTACTTCCACCCAAATGACTTAAAAGCAGTAAAGCAGTAATTTCTTTTCACAATATTTTCCTATATGGTTATCAAATCTGCTAAGCAAATAAGCATTATCAGCAGCCAAATTTCTCATGATAAATTTTTAGATCATACCCAGTACATCATACCTTTCTCAATATAGAAAGGAGGAATCCCAAAGCGATTATCACATTGCATTGTATCACTGCACTCTACAACAGCAGATCTTCCCAGATCGGCCCAACCATAAGGCACCAGCATGGAAATATTAGAGCGATCAAAACTAAGATTGAGCTCCTACAATGGCGAACGGTGATACTTGTTATTATAGAAATGTTACAAGAAACAGTACAAGTACCTCAAACAAGCATGTGAAGACCAGGATGATCAAGTAGTAGTATTTCATTTCCCAAGAGACAGCAAATGTTGGAAAATTACAGGAATATGATAATATACGTTCCCCTCTACTTCTCTGTGACTTACGACAAAATAGCTTATTCCTTGCATTTCTATTGAAAATGTGGAGCCCAGCTAACTCTTCTGTGAGAGCAGAGCACGTCTAGACGGACCTATTCCATTTAACCTTTCTAGAGATGACAAAAATTTGAAAAGCCACCACTCAAGATTGAAAAATAATGTTTATTGTATCTACATTTTTTGCGTTTAAATCCGTAAAATCTTTCAAACAGATTGATCAAAAAAGAAATGATTTATTATGTGAAGAAGTATAAGATGAGACCTTTAGTCCATCTAAAAGAAATGAAAGGCATTTTTCTCGCAACCCTGCAGCATCTGTCCTTGAAATATTTGTACCTGAGTAAAATAAGTATTAACAGAATGAAGAAAAAAAAGAGAAACAAAATCCCCAGTGCAGAACAGACATTGTTGACCAGCAGGAACATATGAAGTCGTAAAATCTCATGGAAGCCTATACAAGAATAGCCATTTTTCTCAAGATACAAAGAAGAGATTCCTAGAAATTGAATTAGTAGTATAGCTGATATAATTGAGCAATAAGATAATAATAAGGTAAACTTGTGCAGAAGCCATGTATATAAGAATGGAAATAAGATAATAATAAGGTAAACTTGTGCAGAAGCCATGTATATAAGAATGGTATGAAACCCCAATCATGCATATGCAAGGCAAATAAAAAACCAGTGGAGAAGATACGAGTGCATCAACAGATGAGAAGTATTAGATGGTTGGTATCATGACCCTATATGAAAAACCTACATTTCAAATACTGTTAAACCAATAAAAACAGAAAGCTTTAGTAGTAAAATATTTGGAAAGTTCACAAACCCAAACTTAGACCGTCGAGCAGAACAAGAAACGCCCCGTGAAGGAACGCAGATTCTGGTTGAAGAATTCTCTCAGTCACATTAATAAAGGATACCCAGGATAGAAGATCTCTCACGGTAAGTGCCCTTCCTGTTTGTAAATTGTTGAACCACTGAATTAAAGAAAAAGTATGTCAAACATAATACCATGAAGATTTAAAGGTGTTAAAAAAGGATAAGAAGGACATACAGCATCTGTCACTTGATTTTCTTTTCAAGCATAGTCAAGTGAGTATCACCCAAAACAGAAATCAAGCTAACTTAACTAAAGCCAGTGACAGAGAATCATCAAAGCTACTACGACCACAACCAACGTATAGCTCTAGATATTTCGAGTGTTATAAGACCGACCAACGCGTGGATAAAAGTGGAACTGGCTGTGCATGCATGCAAGCCTTATGACAAACTAAGGTTATATAATACAAGGAAGCTGCATACCTCCCAAAATTTCATCATAAGATCTACCAGCACACTAAAGCTTGTGTTTGAAATGCTGCAAAACGAAGTTTGTCAAATCAAACAAGACCATTTATGACCCGAGCCAAGCAAGCCATCTTTAGGAATTGATGGAAAATAAAAACTTTAGCATTTACAAACCTCTCAAGAGCAATACTATTAAGCTCATCCAACTCAGTAATAGGTGGCACCCATATCTCCGTGAACCTATTGCGAAGGGCAGGAGACAATTCTTTTTTGCCGAAATCACCACCGGGATTCATTGTTGCGAGTAGGAAAAAGTTGGGATGAGCAGTTATTTTCTGGAGATCACACCCTCCTTTCTCAGCCAAAGACTGCAGAAATACCACATATAGAATAAATGAATAATTACCAATGTAAAGGAAAACAACGGACAATCAAAAGAAATTTGGCCAAGTTTTTAACAAGATAGATAAGAAAAGGTGGCATGTAATGAGGAAGCAGGAGAGTCAACCAGCGAACACCGCGCCCAAACAAACAAGAAGCATAACAAGCTCTCGTAAAAATCTAGGCATACATAAACAGCATGGGGTAGAAAAATTGCCCAAACAAACAAGAAGCATAAACAAGCTCTCGTAAAAATCTAGACATACATAAACAGCATGGGGTAGAAAAAATTGCATCAAAACAACAGCACCAGACCCTCCTAGGAGATTTACAGATGATGCAAGATTTGTGATACAAATACAGTATGAACTAATTTCAACCAATGAAGTAAAGACTTCATTTTGGCATTCTTATTTGAGATGGAAGGTGAATTAAAATGTAAATGATCTGTGTACTATCACTTTAAACCATATAAGTTACCCACCAGTTTCCTTTCTGGCTCCAATACACTGTTTAGTCTTTCAAGTACACTGTCATCAGCTAAAGAGATTTCATCCACAAGAAATAACTCTCCGTTCTTCATTGCTTCAACAAGAGGTCCATCTTGCCACATAAAAATGGTCTGCCATTTCTGGCACAGTTGAACCAAGTCCAAATTCAGTTGTCCAATGTAGTCGACATCCTGACTAGTTACATCAGGATGACAAACTAGACTCTGCCTGTAGCTACATAAGATAACAGACAGCTTATGAAGAGTGGAAGAAGCATGATTGATATCTGAAGAAATCACCTGCGGAGCATATATGTGACAAGAAACATCAGTGTCTAATTAATAAAGAAAAGAACATCTTTTCAACCAGAATATGGAATGAAAATAAACATACAGTATCTCCAGGATAGTTTACAATAGCCTTGGAATGCATCAACTTCTCGCAAAGGTGCTTGAAATCTGTACAAATTTTCGATCTTTCTCGTACAGGATAGAAACCCTGGTCAGGATATCAATAAACAACCATTTTTATAAGATATATATAGAAAGAAAGAAAGACATGAAATACATAAACAATGACAGTAAATCGGATGATAGAATCTACCATGACCAACAAACACAAGTATTGCAATCAAAAGAAAAAACAAAGAAACAGGGCAAAGTAAGCTAACCCCAAGAAAATCAGATGTTTCGGTATATTGATGGCAATTCAAAATGTGCAATTTTGAACCCAAAATGATACTAAGCAGCTGGCAAACAGTGGTTTTCCCTCCCCCCGTTTCACCAACAAGGAGAACAGGTTCACGCAGCTTGTAACAACGCTCAACAAGAAAGTATAACCTCCACATACTTCTAGTCCAAACAATTCTGCAAAAAAAAAAATTAAAAAAATGAAGCAAACCCCAGCCAAAAAAGAACTTGGGGGTCGTTTGGTTAGGAACAAGTTATCTTAGGATCAACTATCCTATGATTAATATCCTTGGATAATGTGGGATAACTTATCCCATCGCTATGGTATAAATTGTGGGACAAGTTATCCCAAACTTGGCAACAAACAAGACACCACGATTTTATCCCAGGACTATCTTCTTATCCCTCACACTGTACGAGTTAAAGATTAACTACTTTACAACACATACTTGTTCAGCTGTCCTGCAACTCCTGAATGCTTAATAACCTCCAAGATCTTATCTCTACCTCCTCCTTCCTGCACCCAAAAATCATAACTCAGTTTATTCAAGCAATTTGGTAGCACTATGTATTTACATACTACCATGAGCATATATAGAAGTAACAGAACCAAGTGAACTAGTAGGGTCTTTATCGTACCATATAAAAATCTTGCATTTAACACTAATCAGAAAAAAGAAATATCAAACAAGTACATAAGAGAGATGAAAGCAAATCTGACACACGACAATTATCCTATCCGAATCAAGGTGCTAGTTTTGTTCCAGACAGCATCAGGTTCAAATCAATATGTAGTATCAGGTTATACCGGAAGAAGGGGTGAACAACAATGAGAAGCTGGCAGCCCGGCAAGGGTGTTTAATTGCAACAAATTCCAATAATAAGATTTCAGTTAAGAACTTTTAGTTGGTGAAGCAATCCAGTCAAATTTTGAAATTCTCCAACCACCCGGTCTTGTAGATACCTCCTAAACCTCAAATCCCAAAGAACTTTTCCCCCTTACAGACTACATAACCAGTGGACGATTAACTGTGAACTTCACTATAATTAGTTAATCCACAAAAAGAAAAACTGAAAGGTCATCATGACATAACTTTGATTTGAAAAAAGTGACGGAACACAATGAAAAGAATATGACATCAATCTGATAAGGAACTCACAATGAAAAGAATATGACATCAATCTGATAAAGAACTCAGATCCGACAATTCAACTACATGCCAACTTCAGGAAAGGTCCCTTTGATCAGGGTCTAAGTAATTGATTAAAAAAACAAGAACATAAAGTTATCAAATGTCAACTAAAACAAGAAGACCCGTGTGCCTGTAATGCAATAGCTCCTCTAACTACAATTTCTGCCCTTCAAAAGTTGTCAGCTGCTTTTGAAAATAAAATTTAATCACCAGATGATGACTCAGCAATGACCCCACACCAATTTCCATCTAATTGAATACAATTTATACCCCCACCATAGATTATTGTCCAACTAGCAGCCTTATCTGCTCACTCGCCCTCTCTCAGTCACCCAAATAATTTCATATCGAGCATTGCTAGCAATTCAGGAAGAAAAGCCCCCCCCCCCCTCCAAAATAGAAAGAAATAGGAGAGCGTTTGATGGAATAGAGAAGGATTTTGTTCATTTGTAGAAAACCATATGATCCTGTAACGTTCTCTTTTCTTGTTATTTTATTCTTCTTCTCTTTTTTTTTTATTGTCCATAAAATCTTATTTACTTGATATAATAAAAAAGAGATGTAATTCCCTTCTGGGACTGCATCAATGCTCCACAAGGGTGTGCTGAGACTTGCTCTTTCATCATTTAAAGTCGGTATCAAGCAAAACAATAATTTCATTATGAGATTCCTTGCAATATCTTTTGAAAAGCCAAGGGAGGTAAAAGTGGTAACTCCATAAAATCAGAGAATCTCCCAGCATCAATAACAACCATAAGAGAAAAACTTATAACTATGTAATACGCAAGGTATGTTGTGAGGAAAAAGAGATAAACCTGCTTGTACATATCATCTTCAGCAAGTCTAACCCGCAACTGCTGTTCCAAAACTGCCTGGACAACTTTTTTCTCGTCATTATCTCGCAGTCTCTCAGCCATCAAATAATAACCATCACGAGCTAGGTCTTCGTAGGACTTCCCAAATTCCCTGAAACGATTAGCCCAACGAAACAGATCGCGTGGAGTAATGAAACCATGTTTTCCAGCAAAAATTTTAGTACTCTGCCTATGCAATTGCAGTTCCTTCATGACAGCAATCATTTTCCTAGAATAGCTTTCTGGAATTTCACACCTATTTGTCAATATTGTGCTCAACTCATCTTCTGGAATTTCATCGACATGGATCTCCACGAAACGGTTGCGAAATGCTCGTGAGAGAATTTTGCGTCCACCATATAAGGTAGGTGGATTTTGAGTGGCAAACAGCATGAAGTTTGGGTGTGCCCGAACAGTTTCACACAACTCAGGGACAAAAAGCTCTCTGTTATCATCTAGCAACCTGTTCAAAGCTTCTAACACATCCGATGGGGCAAGGTTCAGCTCATCTAGAACTATCCAATGACCGTTTCGAACTGCCTTAACAAGTGCACCCTCATGAAAGACAAGCTTCCCATTTGCATCAGTGACATAGGAACCCAGGTACTCCTGTAGATCAGTGTGTTCATGGTTATTGATCCTCACAAACTCATGACCGGTGATCGCAGCAAGATACTGGACAAGGCTCGTCTTTCCACTAGATGTTGGCCCCTGAAGCAGAACTGGGTATCTTCCAACAAATATGGCACGCGCCAAGTTTCTAATATGCTCCTTGACACTCTTGGTCAAAACATAGCTCTCTGTCAAATCATCAGACCCTGAGTTTCCTCTATCTAACAAGTAAGCATCAAAGGAAATCTGTGGAGGTATTTTGCCCTCTAACAAATATGTAGTAATCAATTGGTTCATTAATTTAGCACTTGGCTCATCTAATGCAATCAGAAAAAACATACAAAAACCATCATAAAGGGCTTTTGCAAGACCGAAAGTTCTCTTTGCTTTTTTTGTGTATTCTAGTGCACGGTAAAGAGACCTTAAACTATATTGGGGCTTCTGGTTAGCACCATCCTGTAATTTATCATCAGATTGCTTCTTGGCTGCTTTATAGAACTGCACAATTTTACTAACTAGTTCTCTATTTGAATGATCCTCATCAATAAACTGACTAATAAACAAAGAAAGGTCTTCATCATCCAACAAATCATCAACAAAATATTCTGTAAATCTACTCCTTAACGATACAGGCAAGTCTCTCTTCCCCGCATCAGTTGCAGGATTCATGCAGGCAAATATGCGGAAGTTCGGGTGTCTATTTACATAATCAACATCACCCCTTTCAGTCAAACAAAGAGATCCAGTCTCTTCTTCAAGTACACCGATAACTCGCTGCAAGGTCTCCGGAGGAGCCAAGTTCACCTCATCAAGCAGTATCCATTCACCATTCTTAAGTGCAGAAATAAAAGCTCCTTCAACAAAAGAAAATATCATTCCACCAGTTGCACCAATCTGCAAACGTGCTTTATCTAGTTTCAGGGAAAAGGTTTCCCAAGCCTTTATCAGTTCATCACCCAAAGGTCTCTTCCGTTTTGTACCGGACCCAGATCTTCCTATTTCAATTATCTTTCGGACACCTTTCTGAAATCCACCTAATAACATCTTCCAATTCCTTTCAGAAACAAATTTTCTTAAACGTACAAGAAAATCTCCATTCTCCTGAAACAATAGATTGTAATATTGTTTAAGCAGGACGAGAAAAACATTAAGAAAAGTAAAATCTCAAAAATAACCTTGGAAGAAAATGTAGTAGTAAATAGGTTCTCAAACTCCTTATAAAGGGGTATACAGATGAACTGAGCATCAATTGGTTTGAATCCACCCAACAAGTCAGTTATATCACTTTGCTGACTCAAATTCTGCAAAATAATATGTCGTTCAGTGAAGCTGTCAAATGCAAATTTAAATTTTATTGCTCATAGATCTTTATCTAACATACCAGGACTGTAAGTTTTTGACCAAGTCTCGATGCAAGACTCTGTACAAGAGTGGTTTTCCCTGTACCAGTTTCACCCACCAAAAGAACTGGCTCATTATACTTAACAGAGCAAGCTATTCTCTCAAGAACGTGGATTAAATTACGAATCTCAACGAACCGCTTCTTCTCTTCCCAGGTCTATAACAATCATAAATAAATTCAGAAAGGCGCAAAAGAAAAATATCAAGCTTTATCAAAAAAAACGAACAAAATAGTTCAGAAATTTTTCACTCACAACCCTGTGGCTGCGCTTAAGGACAACCCTCCCTATACGTAGCTCAGACGCCAGTTCCTGCAGAGCATTGCAAATAAGAAAACGAAGCTGATACAGCAATGAGAATATGACATTACAAAATACCAAATACCTGAACAACAGGCCTATTAATGGGATATAAAGTCTCCGCGGATCCTACTGACCACATTTTAGCTATCTCTTTCACTATAGCCAACCGTTTTTCAGCTGTTGAAAAGGCAGCAAAGATGTCTACAGCCTACAAAGTCAAATCATCAACCTTTTTAGCATAACTGAAATATTTAGCAAAGAAAAATGAAATGAGCATTAGTTATCATGTTAGACCTCCTTATATATGTTTTCACGTGCATAAACTGAAAGACCATCCCCGCCAAAATGAAAACCTAAACCTGCAATTCTCTTGCACCATTTGAGAAGATCTCTGCAATTCATACGCATGGTTAAAGCCGACAATATTCTACAGATTCAGATGAGGGTCATGACAGAGCTTACCTTAGTGAAAACCTTCCATGAGAACCTAGAAAGGCACCATTTCCAAAATGACATCCTACTAGCTCATTAACTCTATCAAATGTTCCTGCAAGATGCAACCACGGATTTAAATAGATATTGTAGAGGTAGACAACCTATCAAGAACAAATAGACATATCATACCAATAAGTTCTGCTGCCAGAGACTCCAATTCTGGATACCACTTGTTCACAATCTTCAGCAAGTCCTGATGACTTGAAGGTGCAATCATCACTCTCCGCCAAAGCGCACTAACAGAACTCTTACCTATTAAAGAATAATGCCACTTTCAACTAATAAGGGAAAGCAACCCAAAACAATGAGAAGGGTAAAATAGATAACAAGATCTACATTTTCCAATAAAGTGAAGTCCTATCGAAATCAGTAACATATACAGCAAAAAATAGTTTCAGTACCATGGCAAAGGGTCATTAGAGACACTACAAAAAAAATGGAACATTTAAAGGACAAGCTTGTAGTTGCCATACATCATAATCTTGTCAGTTCTAATTTGGAGCTTGCCTCCCTCAAAGTTTGATAATGCTGCCAACAACTCGTACTCACAATTGTTGGAGAAGACCAGACTGTCCAAAGACACAAGTGACTAACACAATAGTGAAGGTATCTTGGAAAGTACTTTGAGAACTTCGAAGACCCAAACCTACTTCTACTTAAATTTTATCAAAGTGCCAACATGTAGGAAGAAAGTCGACCAGTTTGAGAGACTCTCAAGCAGCAAAAGAAGTTACCTACCAAGTATCAGAAAAACTACAAAACAGAATCTAATTCTCACCAAGCATCGAAACCATGAGCGAGTGCTGATATTTACAAATAGGGTGGGGGGCACTAACAACAGATTCCAAATACTAGCAAGGAGGAAAATATCAGACACATATAAGCAGAATGTTAAAAAAAATTGTTAGGTACATACACAGTGGATAAGAAAACCAGAATTTATGAGTCATGATACCAACCTTCCATAGATATATCTAGCTTAGTGCTTGTCATCGTGGAAAATAACCGAAAACCTTCATGGACCCGGATTCCCTGCAGTGGTTCACACGTATTATTGTTCTTTCATCGTCAGAGTAATATGCACGAGAAGCAATATAGCATTTCACCAATCAACTTGTGATATATGCTAGGATGCAAGGAACAATCAGCACATGAAAGCCAACAAAGGGCCTAGCTTTGGAAACAATAATTTGCAGTGGCAAACAGCAATATCATCTATTTAACCAACTTAACAGCCAGGATACAGAAGAAAGAAATGCGCACAGAGTCTCTAAACATGGATTTGTCAAGAAATGCAATATGCATAATGATGGGTAAAACACTACTGAATATATTCCTTACAGGAAAGATATAGTTACCACAAGTCAGAAAATTACAAGTTGTCCATTCAATGGTAACTTAAAAGGAAAAAGAATTTCACTAATATTCAGATGTAAAGACTACAGAAAATTATTGACTTTTCAATCATCAACATGGTCACTCAAAATCACTATCAAATTGATTTAGATGCGCATTAATAAGCATAAGAAAAATGTTATTAAGAGATGTGCAATAGCACTCCATATAAATGGTTGAAATTTACAAAAAATCAAACAGCTAATTAACTTGAAATAAAATAGATGTTTCCAAGAAGCTAGTTGAAGAGCTATACAAAACTGCACAAAAAAAGCAGTAGGTCACCACTTACTTTCATATTATGTTTTTAACAGATTGTAAAGTCAGATTGAGTAAAGATATTACAACCATAAACGTATCAATCTAATTAGAAAATTCAGACAGAACAGCATGCAGACAAGCAACAAGGATAAAGCATGATAACAATAAATCTTCAAAAACAGGCAAATATAACATTGCAAAATACCTCTCCATGCCCAGTGAAGAATGAAGTTGCGCCTTCTAACAGAGGCAATAAGATGCATTGAACATCAGGAGGCGCTTTATCGACATCCTCAAAGACAACCCAGAACCCATTGGAAACAGCCTGCACATCATAATAATCATCACTCCATGACAAGGTAGGAATAACGAAGCACCTATTAATATCTCAAACGAGTAAGAAACCTGGGTAAGTGAACCAGGCTGCCATCTGAATTCACCAGGTTGCTCTGTACAGACGTAAGTTCCAACTAACATCTTGCCATCAACTTGTTCATCCATGTGAAGGAATAGAACTGTATTTTTGAAAATTTATTAACAAGAAAACAGCAGGCACAGACAGAACGGACCAAGGGCTTTTTCAAAGCACCATTAGCAAAAGCGTTGTTAACCGTCTATTGAAATGCATGGCTAGATAATCATACTCACATGTTGTACAAGTACACATTCAAACTTTGAAATCAAATGTCTATCCAACTTAAAATTTTGAAAATTTTATTACAGGATAAATGAATTCCAAATCTGAAATGTCAACTGAAACTTATATCGAGTGATGGTACCACGTTCAGATTGTGAAAGACATAACGAGTCTTTTGCAATATATATGTTCAAGAATGTGAAAACGACTGTGTTCCTCAAATTGTGCCATATCAACAGTGGACCAATAGTCCAATAAAAAGTTCGATAAACATAGAAGAGAAAATGAAGGACAAATTGAAGAAAATACATGGGGCATGTGTTACTAAATCTGGGGAAGGGAAATTTTGAAAATGTTAAGGTTCTTACCCTGCTGGTTATTGAAGACTTGGGACTTCACTTGGATTGAGGTATTTATGAATGTATGAGAAGCAAATTAGCTACCTTATCAGATGCCACTTCAGTACAGTTTTACTAATTTTGACTTCATGAGCAGAAGCTTAAACCACATTTAGCAACATTAAGACCGTGTTAGATTTTTTTAAAGATTAAGATGTTTGAATCTCAATATATATTATGAAAACAGATGCCATTTGCATATAATGTAATATTTTTTTTTTTGAGAAAGTTAACTGGTATTATAAACATAGAAGTACACCAATAGTGAACTCATGTAGTAATTACATCAAAAGTATAGAGGGTTTACCAAAAAGAATCTAAACACCTATCTCGCTCATAAACTATCTAAGAATAGGGTGATGTCCCCCCGGATCCTTGGGAATAGACTGGATACCCCAAAAGTAAAAGGTTACTAAGAAATTCATTTTGATGCTTTGGAAAGGGATGCTCTTGTTATCAAAACATCTCTGATTTCTCTCATTCCATATTGTCCACCAGATGCAGGCAAGGACAATATTTCATCTCTCCTTGTGTCCTGACTGATTTCCATCTCGATTCCAACATGCTAGGATTTCTGCAGTATTTCTAGGCATGGTCCATATGATACCTCTCCGGTTAACAAAATACTTCCATAGTTTCTTAGTCACATTATAATGCGAAAAAAGATGGCTTATTGTCTGTCTCAGATTCACAAAAAAAACATCTGGAGCTTAAGTCCTTTCCTCTTTTATTAAGTTATTCTGAGTCAGAACAGATTGTCTTGCAACAAGCCATGTGAAGTAAGCCACCTTATGTGGTATCTTCCCTTTACAGATCATCTTCCAAGGCCACAACTCCTTGGTTTCGGTTGAAATGTCTAGTAATTTGTAGGCTGATTTCACCTTGAACTTGCCATCTTCCTCCAGCTTCCATGTTAATTTGTCTTCCTCACAAGTGAGGTTCTTGGCTTGTTCCAAAAGAACTGAGTCATTCTCTCCACTTCCCAGTCATTGAGGAACCTTCTAAAAATCAGGTTGCATCCTTGTTCATTTCTGACTTCTAAAATTGTAGCCATTTTCTGCTGATTGAGAATGTAAATGTCTGGGAACTGTTGTCTCAAACGTGTTTGTCCCATCTATATATCATTCCAGAACAAGGTTTTCCTCCCATTTCCCACTTTAATCACCGAGTTGCTCCAAATTCTTGGCCACTGATTTCAAATAGTTCTCCATAGACCCACACCATAAGGAGTATTAACCTCCTTAGAAGTCCATGATCCTTCCTTTCCATATCTTGCAAAGACAGTGTCCTTCCATAAGCTTTGATCATCTGTTGCTAGTCTCCAGAGCCATTTTCGCAGAAGGCTCTTATTATGGGCTTTCAAATTATTAATTCCCAGACCTCCCTCTTTTTTGTTGGAAATAACAGCATCCCACTTAACCAATTAACCAAGTGGAATTTCTTAACCCCTTCCCCATTACCTTGCCAAAGAAAATTTCTTCAGATTGTGTACACCTGTGTCCAGCTTCTGAATGATCTTCCCGGGCATAGGAAAAGGGACAATCATATAGGTTGGCATGGCATCAAGAACACTGTTGATAAGTGTGACTCTACCAACCGAGGATAAGTATTAACTTTTCTAGTTAACCAACTTCCGTTCACATTTTTCTACCACATAGTTCCAGATGCTCAAACATTTACTCTTAGCTCCTAAAGGCATGCCAAGATAGGTGGTGGAAAGTTCCCCTATCTTGCCACCTAAAATGTTTGCCAGGAGGCTGATCTGTGGTACTTCATTCACCGGATAAATAAAGCTCTTTTCCCAATTGATATGGAGTCCAGATATTGCTTCAAACAAAACGAAAATAACCCTCAAGTGTTTCAGTTGTTCACTTTCTGCATCACATATTACTAACGTGTCATCAACATATTGTAGATGGGTGTAGATGGGAGAAAGACACTGCGAGTGAATCCCCCTCACTCACTTTGAAGCCCCTAATTTTGTTATTAATCTGAACAATCTTCAGCATATCACTTAGACCTCCCATAGCTAGGATGAAAGAAAAGGAGAACAGGTGTCGCCTTGTCTCAATCCTCTCTCAGAGGAAAAAAAGGCACATGTTGAGCTATTGATCAAAACAGAGAACTTCAATGTGGTCAGACAAAACCTCGTCCATTTTATCCAAGTGTTGCCAAACTCCATCCTCCTGAGTGTGCTCCACAAATATTCCAAGTTCAAGTGATCATAAGCTTTTTCTATGTCTAACTTGAAAAGAATTCCTGGGACTTTGGATATGGTTCTCACATCTACATTCATTAGCCACCAGAATGGCATCCATAATTTGTCTACCCTTTATGAAGGTCATTTGTTGATCATCTACTGACTTTGGCATAACCCTCTTGAGTCTTTCTGTTAGGATCTTTGAGATGATTTCGTAGAAGCTCCCAATTAGGCTAATTGGTCTGAAATCTTTCGATTCAGATGCTCCCACTTTCTTAGGAATCACTGAATCAGGGCTATAAAAGAGGCATATAATGTAATATTATTTGCAAATCAATGTTTGTTTTCAACTTTGTCCATCATTTCAACTTAAAAACTTGAAATACTGGCTCGAAAGAGTATTTCAAATGCTATTTTCTAACTTCAATCAAATACTCACTCTTTTCAACTTCACCCACATTTTGTCCAAATGGGTGAACTCCAAATCTGAACAATATAAACTAAAACTGCTTGTTTTTTATGATCCATCATTTAGTTAACTAAAAAGTTCAAATAATATGACAGTTAAATACCAAATCCAGATCGCAGAAACTATTCGCAAGCTTGCGCACACGTAAAAATATTCAAGAAAATCTTGACTTACATATTAAAAAATGTTTCTGCGATGAAGCAAAATGTTTCTGCAATGAAGCACACACTTAAAAGTTGATAGCAATGTTGGTTGTGAGTTGCAGGAGATCTATCTATCTATCAATATCTCTTCGTGTTCTATTATTTTGGTTTCTTCCTCTCAACCCAAACCATGGAACTGCTCTTCCTATATTGCTCGAGGCCCAGTAGTAGGCTAATGAGGCCTAATTTGTCTCCCTTTACTCTTGTTTCAATCATATTGACCTCACTTCAAAAAATACCAGAAAAAGGAGGTGAGGAAACATCAAATCCAAGTGCAAGTCCCAGAACCATGTTATACACACGGAAGGCCGATAGAGAATGCTGCACTTGTGTCAATTGTGCAAAGGGTATTCGAAGAAGTTTGAATAATCTTGGGCTACTCTGACATATCACCTTATGGTTTAGAATCAGATGCTTAAATTCGTTCACAGAGTTAATTGGTGCGGGTGGCCAGTGATGGAATGGATTGGTGAAGGTGGAATTGGTTGGTGGTGGATGTGTTGGGTGGTGGTGCTAGTATGATGGTGTTTGGTTGGTTGATAACGTCGATTGAATGGTCATCGTGATGGGGGTGGGGGTGGCTACAGTGATGCACAAATAAAGATGATTAACGGTGGTCGCGGACTGGTGGTTGCCAGTAGGATGTGTGGCAAAATCTGGAAGTAGAGTGGATAAAGCAGTGGTTAAAGGCTTAAAAGCACATCTTCACATGAATCATTGACTGAACGTCCTACTGAGACCGGATAATCAAACTAATTTAGAAAAAATGTGTGTAATTGTAAAAGGTAAAAAGGTAAATGCATTTACAAGACTGAGATCTGAATAATTCAATAAAGGAATATAATAAACTTAATTATTCAAATGGACGCTGACATATTTTAAAATACTTTACGTAGACTCAAATTAACCACATAAAATGATGGAAAAGAGCACACTAGACATTTTCCATTGATGTCAATGTCTTAAACAAACAATAACAGGTACTTTAACCTTTTTCAATATTAATGACTAGTTTATGTCTTTTTGACTTTTTTACATCCCTCTGGTCTAGGAAGCGAGATATACTAACTTCACAAGCTCAACCAGGCATCCACAGCCAACAATCAAGCAACAAAAAAAAACATATAAAAGATATACATATGTTATTGATGATTGATTTTCATAGGGAGCAAAAACAACATACCCCGACCCCCATGAAGTTCGGCTAACTTCGAAATCAATGCAGTTTTTCCAGCACCAGCAGGGCCATATAGAAGAACTGGCCACCTCTGACTAAAAGCAAGAAACACCATCTCATAACCCTTCTGCATAGCAGAAGTCAAGATGAAAGGTTTCCCACATTCCCTGCATGTTTTTTTAAAAATCAACATTAAATGCTATTAAGGTAACGAAGCAGCAGCATGGAGAAGAAATCCAGAAAGTGACGACATAAAGGATCTCAAAGACCGCGCTTTGTAACGACCCACTTCCCAACTACCCCCAATTGCTGAATCACCAATACAAATGCCGATTTTTAAACGCATCGACAAGCAAATTATCACAGAGATTGCTATTTTTAGGACTGCTCTTACCATGTCACCTTCTTGTCCCCCGACTTTAACAGTCCATTCTCCAAGGATGGAATTAAAGAATCAAAAGGTGAAGATTGTAATGAACGACATTGCTTGAATCCCATGCTTCCACCATTTAAGTCAAAATTATTTTCTCGCGAGGATTCTAGATACCAGGCTGCTTTCTCCAATGCTACATCCTGACAATATTCTTCCCAGCTGTGGATTTTGAAACACCAATTCAAACATGAGAAACATATGAGAAGATTCAGATCCAAGATTCAATAAAAGGATGAAATGCTCCATATCATAATTAAAATCTCAGCATGGAAGAATAGCACGAATCAAGTAAAAAGTAAAACATACGCTCTGAAGTCAAAATATTATTCATATCACGAATTAGAGCATAAACCAAGAAATTAGCAGAGCATCGGATATCAAATATCTAGCTTTGATTCCAATAGCCTTTTCAAACTAGGGATTTGCTGTGACTTAAATCAAGCAGTTGTTACGCTTGTCTCTTTAAAGAATGTAACGTTAACTCAATGAACAAGAAAGCAAAACTTACCGCAGTAAACAGGAATAAGCTTCTTGAGAACAGAGATTGAAGTTTGCTGTAGCTCGATCATTTAACTTCAAAAGCATTGACAGTATTCTTATCCCACACCATATTATGTCATGCGCGCTTCTTTTTGGTTCTTCATTTTTACCCAAATAGAAATCATGAAACTGACTTATATTGTCCAAAAGGCAAGACCAGTCCCACATTGTAGAAAAAACTTCAGGCTCTGCTAGAAGGAGACGATATGAAACTCGTATTGCATTCAGCAAACCACCCCCATCCTAATAAAAGAATAGTTAGGCAACTTATAAAATTTGCTATGCTAAATTGGGTTGAAATAATACTTTTACCGAAAAATAGAGAGAAGAAAACCGCAGAAAATAAGGAAATTTTGAATGGAATGGAGAACTCATTACCACATTGTTAGGACTAACAGAAACTTATTTGTCATAGACTTGCACAAGAAAACGTGTTCAGAATAATAATTAGGTACTTAATTTAACTCCCCAACTCAGAAAAATGTGGAAACAATCTATAGCTCGATAGACCACCAGCATCCATCCCTAGACTAGACTCTAGATATACAGAATCTCAAGTGCTTACTCTATAGACCATAAGTAAGTTATTGGCATGTATTGCCACACATATCTCATTACCAGCAAGGGTAGCAAAAAACATTCAACGGTGACCAAATTTGAAGCAAAAAATGACTATTAAAAGAAACAAACTCCAGGTCACGCCAATACTTGGATACGACAAATATTACTCATACCCAAGGTCACGCCACACTCCTATATCAATTCAAAATTGGCTTCATATTAAAATTGTGTAAAATCAAGAAAAAACAATATCCTCAAATTTTGGTCATTGTTCCAAGCTAGAATTCACCAATATCCTCAAAACTCAGGACCAATCTAACATCTACAATCTGGTAGATATATAGCACAACCAAACCGTTGCATTGGGGGAAGGATGGAGAGGAATGCATCAAAAATTACCTCTTAAGGACGAGACAGGAGGAAGACAAATTCAGAATGAGAATTACATAGAAAATTATGGAGCAAAAATTCAATATTAAGAAAGAAAATACCAGAACAACTGCTTCGATAACTGATTTTCTCTGTCTAATCCTTTCAAATGGAGGGGGAGCAAACTCAAAATAACCCAAGACAGACCTGTGCCAAGGAACACCTGTTAGCTGTTACTGTAACAATTGATACAGAAATGCATAAGCAATTCATAGGTATGCAATATTGTCCTTGATTACCGCAGAAAAGCTAAATAAAAAATACTCCGTACTTGATAAGTCAGCACACAAGGATGTGGATTACTGACTTATGGTTTAGCGCATCCACATTCCGTATGATACGTTCTTTACAAGAAATAACAACGTTCATTTGATTCCAGAATCAAACATAAGAAAATGTTTTACCTCAATAATGAACGAACCAAATCATAAGCTCTACAAAAAGCAAGACAAGCTAGCTCATGAAGTTTCAATCCCTTCCCTCTTTTAGCATAAACATCAATTATATGAATAGTTTCTTCAATATCTAAATCTTCAACTTCTCCACGATCATCTTCTTGGTCTACCTCCATCAAGTCCTCACCCTCATCATTGTTGCACCTCAAATTTGGTACCAAACTAAGCAACGAAACAGCTCTGTCCACAATTCTCCGAGCTAGCGGGCGAAAACATCCAATTAAAGGGATTGTATATTTCGGATGTATCACAATTTCTCCCACAGCATTCACCACTTCTTCCTCTGTAACTTTATCACCCTATGAACAATAAAAATTGAAACTTTCATACTCAAAAAAGATAGTTAACACAAAAAGCAGTCAAATTTATAAGATTTTCAGCACCTTGTTTAACAAGTAATCGAATTGGGATAACGAAGCAAGTTCAGGGCACCGAGTAAGGAACCTCTGCAGCTCATAATCCACACGAAAACTCCCATCAAATGACATTTTTTTCTGAATATGTATATGAATTGAAACTTAATTAGCCTCTTTTAAAATCAATTTTTGTATCTTCTGAGTTCTTCAAAGATGCTACAGGTGAAAGGAGAAGTGTGGAGGTGATAAAGCTTTAGCAGAGTAACTAGGGTTTAGGGTTTAACAATTCTTATTTTGCCGCTTCAATTTTAATTTATATGTTTCGAATCGGGTCGATTTAAGTATTAGGGCATTTGTAAAATCTATTTCTATATATATACACATACAACTATTATTATATACGCTGTATTTATTTTTAATTATTTTAATGTCATAAAACAGTTCAAATATTTATACATCTTTGTCCTTGAGTACTATTATGCTAAATTAATAAATATTTTGTTTTTTAAAAATATAATTTATAAATACTTTTGGATTTTTATCATTCTTAATAATTTAAACAATTATAAATAGGATAAAAGGGTAAAAAAAAACAAATTTATAAACTTTTAAAAATATCATAATGGTTGTTACATAAGTCTTAAATAAATTTTAAATATACCTAATTAAATAATTATATGTATTAGATAGAAGAAAAAAGTGATATGTGTAAATACCTAATTAAATAAATAATATTTTAATATTATAAGAATTAAATTGTATAATAATATTGTTTGAATAATTAAGTTAATTATTTGTATCATTATTTTTAAGCTACACATTACTAAATGCATAATAAATCTTAATAATTGTTAAAATATTATCATATTTTAAATTATTCGTGCAACACACGGATACGTGTACTAGTTATAAATTATATCACTGAAGATACATCTTTTATCAATTTCCACCCTAGATTTTATTTCCATTTACGAATAACATCTTTCTTATTTATTTGGAAGAAAATGTCATAAATAGTCAATTTTTTGTAGAAGTAAATCTAAAATGGTCTCTTAATTATATACTTACCGAATTTAATTCTTTAAGTATTCATAAAACTTATCAGGTTTGGTCCCTTAAAATACACTAATCGATTCTAGTGCTTTAAGTATGCAAAAACTTATTAAGATTGATCCTATAATATACATTTATCGGTTTTAGTCCATTAAATATATAAAATTAGCCAGATTTAAATCGTTGGTGTTAGGGTTCTTTTTATAAGAGTAATTTTTTAAAAAAAAGTAAGAGAAACAACCGTACAAATATGACTTAAAATTTTTATTTCATTTATCGATTTTAGTCCTTTAAATGTAGAAAAATTGTCAGATTTAAATCGTTGGTGTTAGGATTCTTTTTATAAGAGAAATTTAAAAAAAAGTAAGAGAAACAATCGTAAAAAGATGAGTTAAAATTTTTATTTCATGAGGTAAGAATTCCGTAAATATAAATCTAAGCAAATCTATATTAAAAAGGGAACATAGAACAGAATTGATTAGTTTTTGAATATTGAAAGAACAAAAAAATGATAAATGTATATATTAAAGGATTAAACCTAATAAGTTTTTAAATACGTAAAGAACTAAAATCTGTAATGATATTAAAAAGATCAAATTTAATAAATTTTAAATACTTATATAACTAAAATCGATAAGAATATAATTGAGGACTCATTTTAGACCTACTCAACCCCTTAATCATGATAATCTTCTTGCAAATAATGTCCAAAGGTATAGATTTAATGTTGTGGAGACTAGGAGTGTACATGATCGGGTTGGTTTGAATTTTTCAAATATCAAATCAGACCATTTGTGTCGAATTTTTAAATTTATAAACCAAATCAAACCAATAAAACTTGGATTTTTCATCTTCGGATTTTTTCGGATTTTCGGGTTTTTTCGATAAAGTTTTGATACAAACATATAATTTACTTGTACTTCAAATATTTATTTAGTCCTACCAAAATGCAACTATCCAAGTTATTTTTCAAGAAAATAACAAAAAGTATGATATGATTAATGACACCAAAATATCCAACAAAATATAATAATAAAATCACGTAAAAAAATATTGCAATTAATAAGTCATAATAAAATTGATCATTATTTAAAGTACTAAATCATGATAAAATAAGTTTACTAAGTATTAGTTACATGACTAAATATTAAAAGAAGTAAAACTAGATCATGTATTTTATTTGTCTAAATCTATGTAAAACTAAAAAATAAATATTCAATATTATTGATTTTCTTTTGCACTAGTACCAAATTGATTTTTATTTAAACTTTGTTATAGTTACCAACATGTATGGACTATAATCTTTATTAGATTATTAAGAATTCTAACTTTCAAACATGAAATAAATATATTAAAAGATAAAAACTATGAAAAAGTATAAGATATATTTAAAAATTGTATCAAAATAAGTATTTTTACATATAAAATAAAATTTTAAAATTATATATATAATATCAGGTTGGTTTGATCTCGGGTTGTTTTTTTTTTACGTGAAACCAAACCAACCCAAATATTATCGGGTTTTTTCCTAACACCAAACCAAGTTAAACCAAATCACCAGTCGATTTTTTTCCGATTTGACTCGATTTACGATTTAATTCGATTTTCGATTCGATTTTGTACACCCCTAGTGGAGACAATTATATTATACAACTATGCCAGAGGTCTTTATTAAAGATGTTTTTCTCCTTGAAATAGGACTAATGTGGATTCAAAAATGCTTTGGACTTTTTGAAAAAAGGATTATGCAAGCAGTTTTTGAACTAAGCTGACATAAAAAATTTAGTTCACGCGCACTTAAAACATAGGCAGGTTCTCAAACTATAAAAAACGTCACAGCAAGAACAAAGTTCTGATACTATATATTGAGAGAGCATTGAATCACAATCTCTTCTTATTAAATTCACGCATAAATTCACCGACACACTAAAACAAGTTCGAAAAATATTTTAATTTTGACCGAAATTGACGACACTAAACTTTCTGGAAGACCTTTTATCCAGAGCTATTTAATAGAGTATTTTAAAGGTATATGTGTGCCCACGTGGAAACATTACTGTTTATAATTGTACAAAAAAATTATGTCCACATGGGCACATATATACTTTTAAAATACACTATTAAATAGTGTAAATAGATAAAAGATCCTTTTCAAAATTTGATATGTTACAATAATTTCGACCAAAATATGACGGTGATGATGAGTGTTGCTATAATTGTTCATAGAGTTGAAGTCAATTCTTTTAGGATAGATCGAAAGTTCCATCGATTTAGGTGTAGGAGGAGTAATGGCTTTTAGCCTAGGAAGACGACGGTGCTAGAGAATCAGTGATTGGGGGAATAATGATTGTCGAAGGGAGGTAGCGGTCTAAGCCTCTTAGGCTTGGCACAGGAACTCTTCTCTCACCCGCTGGAAGGAAGTGATGTGACCCTGGTAGGATGAATTGAATTAGCTAACGAATCTTCCGTAATGCTTGCAAAGAAATCAGAAGAAAGGCTTCTGCCCCTTGGCGACTCAACTTCTCAGCTAGAGTTGGTGGTGGGACCTGTTGGCATAATGCACGCTGGAACGTGGGAATTCGAGGTCTCATGAACTAATAGCAAAAGCAGCCTATCTGGAATGGCCTACTCCTTACTCAAGCAAAGCTGTATGCAACCGCATAGAGGATGTTGACCAATTCCTCTACCCCGCTTCTTCCCCTTCTCTTTCGAACTCCGCTATTTGTTTACATCCATTAGTTTGCAAGGGATTCAATGCCGATTTTGATGGAGATCAAATGGCTGTTCATGTACCTTTATCCTTGGAGGCTCAAGTAGAGGCCTGATGTCAGCTTCTACGGCATAAGCTTTAGATCTATCAACGAATAATAAACATTTCATAAGAAAGGAATAATTTGGAGTTTCCGTATCTTTCATCCATTTTTTTCCTTGTATTTTCAAATTTGAGTGTTGCTTTGTAAATACTTGATGAGCAAATTTTGCCCTTGTTGTCTAAATGTTGGTAATAAGAAGGTGGTAATATTATCTCCACTGCCTATAACACATAATAGATAAAATATGTAATGTTAGTTCAAATACTTGTAGGATTCATACATATTTTTTCTCTTTTTAAATCAGGTGTTTATTAATGTGTTGAGAACCTAAATAAGCCATAAAAAAATAAAAAAGACCAAAATAAGTCATTATTTTAGGAAGTAACTAAAATAGGCATAGTGAAGAAAAAAATTACTTTATCCAATATTCTAAACGTTTTTCGTTAGTCCATAACGGGTATATTTTAATATATAATGGAACTATTTCTTACACTTCATAAAATGTAATTTTCTTACACTTTATTAAGGGAAAGAAAAACTTACATTTTACAAAGAGAAATACTTTTCAAGTTATGCTCTCCTTATGATGCTTTAATTTTGTAAGTCGTACAATTGAGATATTTCCTTATATATGTGAAAAATATATATAAATATAGATCACATGCAATTAAGTTACTTAAATAAAAAATCAAGTGTTGGACATACTGATAATACTTTGCATAAAAAATAGTCGAGACATGAAAGCTTGAGAATGTCCCAACATTTCTCATCATTTTAAACTGTGAGGACTAACCAAAATAAATATCTAGTCTATAACTTGAAGCAATATTACTATCTGCTGAAGTAAACCGCTACAAAATATATATATAATAATAATAATACTAATAATAATATAAATTAATAAATAATCGATAAAATGAACAGATAATAATCGAAATATAATTATTGAGCATTACTAGTCACTTTCTTTGATAGTTTCGTTCAAATCAAAATGGTATCGATTGGTAAGAATATTTTGATAATGATTCATGTTAGAATATTTGTAGATTGAGTTATCGGAAATTCATCAACGCTATTATGATTTTCTAATTGGGGATGAACATCATCCGATAAAGAAGAACATTGTTGGCTAGTCTTAGGCTCCTTTCTAACATAGATTTTAAGTATTGTTAACTTGATTTGATCTATGTAATTATTTGGAATCCTCAAAAAGTCGATCAACGATTCGTCATTGTAGATAATCATCTCCAAAATCTGCTTGTCCTTGTGATAAAAATGAAGTAGGTATTTTTCGACTATAATCATAATAGTACTATTTATACCCTATTCTTTAATAAATTGATGAAAGAAATATATGATATCGGTTATTAATTTTTTAATTTTTATGATATGTTAAATCAATATAATTGCATGACAAACACTACAAAAACATCATAAAGAGAGCAAAACTTGAAAAATATTCCTCTTTGTAAAATATAAGTTTTTCTTCCACTTTATAAAGTGTAAAAAGAAATTTCACTTTACAAAATGTAAGAAAAACTTATATTTTATTAAGTGTAAGAAATAATTCCGTTATAAATTAAAATATACCCGTTATGGACTAACGGTAACGTTTGAAATATTGGATAAAGTAGAATTTTTTCTTCCACTAAGCCTATTTTAGTTATTTTCTAAAATAGTGACTTATTTTGATCACTTTTATTTTTTTGTGTCTTAGTTCGGTTCAACACTCTTTACTAATAGGGTCGTCTTAACCCGTAGGCCATTAAACCCAACGCTTGGGGCCCTATATATTTTGGAGCCCCATTTTTTTAAAAAAGTAAAAAGACTCAAATATGTCATCGAATTTTCAGAAAAGGCTCATTTATGTCATCCATTAAAAGTTTGGCTCGTCTATGTCATTACCGTTCAAGAAAAGGCTCATTCATGCCATTAATTTTTAACAGTGGTTTTGCAAAACCATTTTTGACACGTGGCCAATTGTAATTCGGTCATGTCAACAATTTTTTTAATAAAAAATATAAAATTCTGAATAAAATTGATTTTTTTTTAAAAAAATTAATGACAAATGATTTTGCAAAATCATTGTTAAAAATAATGGCATGAATGAGTTTTTTTTCTTTAACAACAATAATATAAATAAGTCAAACTTTTAACTGATGACATAAATGAGCCCTTTCTAAAAGTTTGATGATATATTTAAATTTTTTCGCAAGGAAAATATATGGGGGGAAAAGGACAGATCATTAATGTTAGGAAAAAATGATGATCCTAAACGTTATATATGACAAACATTAGATATGCAATAATATACTATATATATACTTACTATGGTTAATAGGAATGTTAAGAACACTAACTCATTCAGAGAAAAAAAACACGGACATTAGATGGTATAGGACTTTTTTAAATTTTGTGTTTAATACTCATTTTAATGTCTCAATTAATTTAATTACAAATAAAAAAATCACAGTTTCTCTCTTTCAGAAATAATTACATTTAGAATCTTTAATGAAGAGCGAAGAGATCATATTTATTCAATCACAACAAGTCAATAATTGGTGAATATTTTTGTTTTAATATTCTTAGAGGGGTTTGTTTTTCCTTATAAAGGAAATAGAGGATTATAACCTTAATTGTCTTGACTTTTCTAAAGGTCCAAAATAAGAAAGTTGGTGTTCTATTTTTCTTCAAACAAAAAATATACTCTCTTTGTTCGGTATTATTTGTTATGGTTTCTATTTTTAGAGTCAAATTATAAAAAATTTGATTAATATTTTAAGATGTATTTTTTTTAATCATATTAATATGCAAAAAATTATAATTTATAGTACTTTTCATATAGTTTTAAAATATCTAAAAAAAATTAAAATATCAAATTAATGTGATCCAAAATATCTTCGAAAGTTAATCAAATTGACTTAATAAGCACAACATGACAAATAATTTCGGACGAAGGGAGTAATATTTAATATTCTTCCCTTGCACGGTACTACTACTACCCAATTGACATTTTTTCATCGACTTTTCCCTATTCGACCATTATGTAATTCCTACGTGGCATATATTATTGAACCAATTATATTTACCAAAAAATGTGAGAGATTGTCTTAAATTTACCACATTATTATTACTTTCATGGGTCAGATAAAAAATTATGTACATAGATCTTATTTTTCAATTCTTCAATATGATGGATATTTAATGTCTAAGGCTAAAAAACTGGAGCATGACGATTCTTATTCGGATTTCAACATCGAATAAGATGAGTGTTGCTTTGATATCATGTAAAAAAATAAATTTTGAATTTAACTTAATCTCCAAATTTCGATTATAAGAGGATCGAAAATCGCTCAATATTATATAAGGAGACCAATCAAGGGAAAAGGGATTGAAAGATACTCCAATTTCACGATGCCAAACTTTGTAGATGATCTTTTACTATTGCACTATTTAATATTGATTTTAAAGGTATATATGTGTCTACATGATCCAATATTTATGATGTCCACGTAGACACATATATACCTTTAAAATATAATATTATATAGTGTCCGGGGTAAAATGCCCTTTCCAAACTTCAGTATTGTTATAGTAGTTTCAATCAAAATTCAAATATTTTTCAGACTTTTTTTCCTTTTACTGGCGACTCGTATATGACTTTTTCACTCTTCTCAACATAAAATTGAATTATTAATTAAATCAATAAAAATTATAGTGGAATAGTACGTATTTTTTCATCCTTGATTAAAGATTTCATATTTAAATCGTGGGGAGGCATAGTTACTCAAAATTTATTTTCTTTATATTATTTATGATCAAAGGGAAAAGATCAACTGACATCATATTTGTTGTTAGGTTAATTATCATCATATATTTATATTGTTTACTATTTCATTAAGCAAAGAAATTAAAAGGGGCAAGTACTAGTTTTTTTTTTCTTATTCTTCTGATGATACAATATTTTCCAGTCAAATTAGGTGTAAAAGGAAACGAGTTAATTAATTATGCAGCCACAAACAATTTAGTTATTAATTTCAAGAGAAAAGTCAAAGCAGAAGAAAATTATATTGAAAGAACTACATAAAACATTTCACAATTGAAATTTACCTAATTCTAGAATCGACTTTTAGCGATTTAATAGATTAGTTTTAGTATAAATTAACCCTCTGATTAAAAAAAAATATATTTGACTAATGAAACATTTGGAAGAATAGAATTTCAACCTTTTTCTATATACGCGTATCTTGATTTATGACTTATGATTGAAATTATTGAATTTTCAAAACTGTAATTTTTTTTTAAAAACAATTTCAGATCTAAACAATGGGTAGCTAATGATATCTTCAAAAGTTGTAAATAAGTATACAAATATTATACGAGGAAGATATTTTTTATTTTTATTATATAGAAGAATGAAGTGAGAGGACGATCAAGACCAAAAATGCAATTTCACGCTAACAAAAATCTATTAAGAATATTATATAGAAGAGTGGCAAAAATGTAATTTCACGTTAACAAAAATCTATTAAGAAATATAATTAACAATTCTGGAAACATCTTTCTATATATGAATAGAATAATGATGAAGGGCAAAAATGTAATTTCAGGCTAACAAAAATCTATCAAGAATGATAACAAAAAAATTAAATAGTTCTAGAAACATATTAAGTTATTATTACTACCATTAACTTATTTTGTTATTACTTTACTTTTTTTTTCTTTTGCGATTTATTGTGATATCTATTTTATTATTACTTTATTTTACTATTACTTTAATTTGATTTAATTCTTAATATTTTTTTCTATTGATTATACTTATAAAAAATGTCTACTTTTTTATATAAAAATTTATCATGAATTAATTATTTTCATCTTTATTTTGGCTCTAATTAATATACTTGAAAATAAATAAGTGTAATAAAATTAATAATATATATTATATTGAAATTAAAGAAAAAGATGTTAAAAAGTAACTTTACGAATAAAAATGAATAGGATGATATATTTGTATTAAAGACAACTAAGAATAAAAATGTAAATTATTTCTAACAAAAATCTATCAAAAATAAATAATTCTAAAAACATCTTTCTATATATGAAGTGGGTGATGATCAAAGGTAAAAATGTAATTTCATGCAAGCAAAAATCTATCTGGAATTATAACAAGAAAATTAAATAATTCTAGAAACATCTTTAGTTATTATTATTAGTATTACCTCATTTTTGTTATTTCTTATGAGTTATTTTGATATCTATTTATTATATGAAAGTAAATAAATAATGATTACGCTTAGCTCTTAATGATTATATATCAAGTACAATATTAGGTGGAATCAATCAAAATTAAAATTAAAATTTAGGAAAAATGCACAAGTACCCCTTAACTAATGCCCGAAATTTCAGAGACACACTTATACTATATTAAGGTCCTATTATCTCACTGAACTTATTTTATAAGTAATTTTCTATCCCTTTTCGGCTTACGTGACACTAGCTTGAAAAAAAAGTCAACCAGTGTTGGACCTACAAGATAGTGCCACGTAGGCCGAAAAGGGATAGAAAATTACTTATAAAATAAGTTCAGTGAGGCAATATGACCTTAATATAGCATAAGTGTGTCTCTGAAATTTCGGGCATAAGTTGAGGGGTACTTGTGCATTAACCCTAAAATTTATATGCATATTAAATTTTGTGTATTGAAATATTTTTTAATTCTGTGATCTTAAATATGCTATATAAAAAAATTAAAACACAGAAGTTATTTTCTTTTTGAAATAAAATAAAAAAGTAAGTTCATATAAATCGAAAATGAGGGATTCATATATTAAAAATGAAATATATATGTGTTATTATTAAAATGAGCTTTCATATATTTTTTTTAAAAAATTGTTTATCTTCCTTCTATTAATTTGTGATATATATGGAGTTTTAAAGATTTGAACATTTTAATATAGGTATATAATGATTTTAAGACTTTAATTCTTCATTTTAATTTCTAATTTGTTACATAATTTTTTATGTTAACACCAAAGCAATGATGAAATATTCAGTGAATGTTAAATGATGGTATGATTATTGATGAAAATGACGAACAATCGACTAAGGATAAAAACATCATGTGCTTTGTCTACTTCACGATGTACGGAATGATATTTGTTGCATTCACTCTAAATTACCACCATTAACAAAAAAAAGTTGCATATATTGTTTGAAAATAACGTAGAAACTAAAAAGTACTATGAATCATAGTAAAATGACGACTAAAAATATGTGAGAATTATAATTTTGTTGACTTTCCTAAAATCACTTGTATCACATAAAATAAAACAAATGCATTAACATATATTATTCGAAAATGACATAAAAGGTACATAAATTAATAATTTAAATATTTTTTAGAAAAATACATATAAAAAATATAATTCATTTTTTCAAATTTCATTTGTATCACATAAGCCGAAATAAAAAAATTAACATATATTGGACACAAGCACCTGATATGTAGTATAGGTAATATTATTTAGTGACCGTGATACTCAGATCATTATAAAGTTAATTAAGTGATCATTTTCTTAATCCTAAAAGATAGCCAAGTAATCAACTTTGATAGAATAAGACAAAAGTTAGATGGCCATTCTTGAAATTATTCTTATATATATTATATAAAGGAAGGATTTATAGTTTAACTTAACCATATATAATAATTTAAGTGTAACTTTTGTAACAATCCAAAAAAACAATAATCTGAGTTTAAGTTATATACCTTCTTAATTTAAAATGTTTTCTTATAACTTAATAGGATATTTAAATGGACAACTTTTACATATAGCAAATAAAAAAGTTATATTTGTATGTTATAGCAAAGTTTGTATAATTGCGTTCCATAGCAAACATAGAAACTGTATAATTCGCTATACATATACAATTGAAGCAAATTTTGTAGAACGAAGTGTATAAAACAAGAAAGAGAAAGACATTTGGGCAGAGAACTGTATAAAAACGAACTGTATAAAACGAATTGTATTATTATAAGTGTATAGAACGATTACATACAATTTGAATTTGTATAAAATAAGAATGAGAGAAAGATAAAAGAGATTTGACAAGGAATATACAATTGAATCGAATTGTATAAAACGAGAAAGAGATAAATTAGATACAATTTGAAAATCGTATAAAACGAGAAAGAGAGAAAGACAAAAGAAACTGGGCAGGAGAGTATTTTTGTTGTATAATTATAAGTGTATAAGACAAAAATATATGTACTTGCATATGTATATACAATTTTCTCACGCTTTATACAAACGGAAATGCAATTTAGAGCGAGATCTGGAAGAGGGGAGAGAGAGGAACAAAAATATATGTATTCATACAATTTTCTCTGCTTTATACAATTAGAAACAGTTTTTATACACTTGTGTTTGTATAAAAAGTAAGGAAGCGAGTGAGAGATTGGAGGAGAGTGGCGAGCGAATATTTGGGAGAGAGGCGCCTGACAATTTTTTACAAACATTTGCTATGGAGTACAATTAAATCAAACCCTAACTACTCTATTTATTTTAGGTTATTAATTTTCAATTATATACGATTTCCCCTATTTAAATTATAGGTGGAACTATAATATTGCGGGCTTAACCCATTTGACCATACAATATAATGGGAGTGGGTTGACTTTATTTACAAAATTGACTTTATAATAAATAAAAAAAAATCAATTTTTTTGAAAAGTAAACAACCATACACATTATAATGAAAAACAACTTAACTATTTTTGTACGCTAATTAATGGTAATGATAGTTGTTTTGAAGTTTGCTACGACAATATTGTCATCTTTTTCTCATTTGATAACTTCATGGTCTCTATAAATACATTAACACCCTTTACACATTTTCATATCATATTATTTAGTATATAGTATTTGTTTGCACAAAAAGAAAAATCATGAGATTGAAAGTGAAGATTTTTATTCAACAAATTTTAGTATTTCTTTTTTTACTTGGTCTTTTACCTGCCCATGCCTTTGTTCATCGTCATCGATTTGTCGTAAGTAGCCTCTCTATCTTTAATATTAACATATAGTTTTGGTAAAGATTAATAAATTAACATATTTCTAATTTGTCATACCAATAATTTAATTTTGAGTATATGTTCATGCAGATTAAAGAAGCACCATACTCAAAACTTTGCAGCTCAAAGAACATTTTGACTGTGAATGGCCAATTTCCAGGTCCAGTTATATATGCCAATACTGGAGATACCCTCGTTGTCAATGTCCAAAATGATGGAACACAAAATATAACAATCCACTGGTAAATATCGAACTGTGTGACCATCTCATGTCATTTTTATAATTTATCATAGAAAAAAGGATAAATATATCTTCGAATTATCGTAAATGTTATGCAGATAACCTTCGCCATACCTTTGAGACATTAATGTTCCTCTTGTTTAAAAAATAGAGCATATATACCCTTTACACTAACGAGTATATACGTATCATAGTCTTATTTACTTACCCGACATTTATTATATATCAGATCGACCGATAAGATTGCACCACATGTCCTTATTTAGTCTTCCTTTAGAGTGAAGAACATATATGCTCTAATTTTTGGACCGTAAACAGAAGCGTATCCAGGAGGGGGTCACCGGGTTCGCGTGAACCCATGCTTACTCCTGAAATCATACATAATAGTGTTGTATTTTTTTTTAAATATTTATATATAGATATATGAACCCATAGTTGAAGTATCATACCGCGTGATTATAATGGGGTGCACCTCTCTAATCGAGGTTATAAATTTGAATCTTTTATTTATCTGAGTTTATTTTTCTTTCTAAAATTGGGATATACCCCTCGAGGTGGTTTGGATAGGTAAAAATAATTTTGGAGCTATAATTTTAAAATATTAATTATTTTAATGATAACAACCTAAATGTTAAACCGATCAAATTTATATCTTAGATTCACCTTTTCATAATAGTGCACCCATCACGTCAAAATTCTGGATACGCCTCTCACTTCAGGGGCATCAACTTCTATTTATTCTTTTTCCCTTTATTTCATTATACAATACGATCGAGTATACTAAAAAAATGAAAATTTCAGGCACGGAGTGAAACAACCGCGATATCCATGGTCAGATGGTCCTGAATTTATAACTCAATGTCCAATTCGACCAGGAACAAATTTTAGTCAAAGGATTAATCTTTCAGATGAAGAAGGAACTTTATGGTGGCATGCTCATAGTGATTGGTCAAGAGCTACTGTTAATGGTGCACTTATTATACGTCCAGCAAATAAAACTAATTATCCTTTTCCTAGACCTACTGCTGAAATTCCCATCATATTAGGTATGTATTATTAATATACTCGTTCCGTTTTAATTTGTTTTGATTGGTATCGAAATTTTTAAAATTATTATTAAATTGTAGGGGAGTGGTGGAAAAGTGATGTACAAGCAGTTGTGAATGAGTTTCTTACAAGTGGAGCAGATGCAAATAAATCTGATGCATTTCTTATAAATGGTCAACCAGGAGATTTATATCCTTGCTCAACAAATGGTAAAACAAATACTATTAATTAATTTTAATTACACTAATCTTTGTACAAATCTATATGTTATATTTCCTTTGGCAACGTTCAATTGTCATGTTGTGCTTTTCGAATTTGACTGTTACATTTACTGAATTACTTCTTTATAAAAATATAAAGTTTGAGCAAAAGCTACTGAGTTTACGTGAATCTATAACTAGAAGGCTAGATTTGTCTCTAAAATAATTTATAACCACTACTTATGCTAAAAATTTCAACTTTTTTTTTTTAACTTTCTTAAATTTTATATCAATTATAAATCTCGTCAGGTATATTGAGATAAAAGGGGTGTTACTTTTCAAAGCTTAACCGCGTTAGCATAATTCAAAAGGAGAAATGATAAAAGTCATAATAATATTCAAACATATGTACTTTATTGTAAAATTCAAACTAGTCAATGGATTATATATGATTTTATTTTTTCATTTTTCTCACGTAATATATAGTTTTGATGATGCAAATTATGTTGAAAAATCATTTATGAACATAACTAATTTTTTCTTTTTTTTCTTTTCAACAGACACATTCAAACTAACGGTGGAGAAAAATAAGACATATTTGCTCAGAATTGTTAACGCCGTAATGAATAATCTCATGTTTTTCTCCGTTGCAAATCACCAACTCACCGTCGTAGGAACTGACGGTGCGTACGTTAAACCGTTCAAGTCAAATTACATCACAATTTCCCCGGGTGAAACTATTGATGTTTTACTCGAAGCAAATCAAAACCCTAACCACTATTATATGGGCGCGAAAGCCTACAATAGCGTAGTCGGAGTTGATTTTAACAACATAACCACCACCGCCATCGTTCAGTATCGTGGAAATTACTCCACTTCATCACCACCCATCCTCCCCGATCTCCCGAATTTCGACGATACGAACGCATCGTTTAATTTCACTAGGTCATTAAAAAGCCTAGCCGATAAAGGACACCCTATTGACGTACCATTAAACGTTACAACCAATTTATTGTTCACATTTTCCGTAAATACCTTACCTTGCGAGGATGAATCGTGTAGTGGACCTAACGGGGATCGATTCGCGGCTAGCGTGAATAATATAAGCTTTGTGTTACCTCGTATCGATATATTAGAAGCTTATTATAAAAATATTCAAGGGGTTTATCGAGATGAATTTCCTAGTTTTCCGCCTTTAAATTTTAATTTTACGGGTGATTCTCTACCCGTGGAATTACAACGTCCCGATCGTAGAACGGAGGTTCATGTTCTTGAATATGGAACACATGTAGAGATTGTGTTACAAGGAACTAGTTTATTAGGTGGAGTTGATCATCCAATTCATTTACATGGATATAGTTTTTATGTTGTTGGATCTGGATTTGGAAATTTTGACAAAGATAAAGACCCTTTGAATTATAATCTTGTTGATCCACCTCTTCAGAATACTATTGCTGTTGTTAGAAATGGATGGGCTGCCATTAGGTTCAAAGCTGATAATCCAGGTATATTTTTTAATTGATCATGTATATTCTTTGTATGCATTGTTATATATATATGTTACTATACTTAAAAAGGTGTCAAAGTAGGTGTGCTTGACGAGATCTGACTAGTTAATTTGATACGAGTTAATAAATGAACAAATTATTAACTCGTACAGAAGTTAATTATGTGAGTTGAGATAGTTGGATTAAAACGGACTTCATAACGAGTCATTATCCAAATCGGTCTAACTTTTACCAAGTTTTAGTTTTGATTTATTTGTTCTTTAGTATGTATGTTTTTTAATTACCAAACAAAAACAATGATAAGGTCTCTCATTGGTTAAATAAAATAGACTAAGTTAATGATAGATACGTTGAACTCGTATCATCATATTTTTATGAGCTAATTTTAATAAGCAGGCACTTTATTTGTGCTTTAACATGTTGGTCTAGTCAAAACAAAGACATTTTATCAATGTGAAATTTGTTTTACAACTAAATCACAATTTTTTTTTTATACATAAATTGTTATTTTTAGAGGTTAAACTCAGCTTTATTTTATATTATATTATTATTAGATATAAATATATCATGCATGTATTCTTGTAAACCCTCAAAACATGGTAAATAACTTATTACAATATGATCAAGTAAAATAATTATATAATATTTACTGTATTAAATTAAATTAAATTATGTCATTAATATATATAGTTCGAATTCTTATTTAATAATATGTATTTTTTTTTAATATAACAGGAGTATGGTTTATGCATTGTCATTTAGAACGTCACGTAAGTTGGGGAATGGAAATGGCATTTATTGTGAAAGATGGAAAAGGCTCAGAAGAAAAATTGCTTCCTCCTCCTCCTGATATGCCTCAATGTTGAATTTAAATATACCTCACATTTAACTATAATTTATTTTTAATTTTTGGAACATACTCTAACGAGGGGAGAAAGAAAAAATGTATTTGCTTATTGATTTTATTAATTCATTACTATGATATATATAGCTTGGATATATATATTTGTATTTGCTCTTCTTTTTTTTTATGTAATAAAATTCATATTTTATATAGCTTATTGGAGCTATATTTAATCATGATAATAATAATGTAAATCTTGTTTTAAGTTAGTACTTGAGTCTCCATATTTCCGTTATTTACTTATATTACATGTTAGTTTATCGTTGTTATTTGATTGTGTATTATTTTGTTATTTAATATTATATTATTTACCTTGTTAGTATTTTTTTTTTAATTGAGAGATGGGGGCAAATAAAAATGGGCAACTTTCACATATAGCAAACAAAAAATTCATATTTGTATGTTATAGCAAACTTTGCATAATTGCGCTCCATAACAAACATAAAACTGTATAATTCGCTATATATATACAAGTGTATAATTCGCTGGCCTAAATTGTATAATTCGATGGCATATTTCGTTGCAATTGTATAATTCGCTAACCTATTTCACTGCAATTGTATAATGCATAATTGTATAATTCATTATCTATTTCGCTGCAATATTAAGTGTATAACAAGAAGATATATGTTTTTCTCTCGCTTTATACAAAAAGAGAAACACAATATATACACTTCTGTTGTATAAAGCTAGAAAAAATTGTATTTCACTGCAATTGTATAATTCGTTGACCTTTTTCTCTGCAATATTTGAAGTAAAATGTTCGTAAATTGAATAATTAAGTGTATAACACGAAGATATATATTTTTGCATGTATATATATACAATTTTCTCTCGTTTTATACAAAACAGAAACAGAATTATACACTTCTGTGTATAAAGCGGGAGAGGCGAGTGAGAATGGAGAGTGGTGAACGAGATTTCTGGGAGAGAGACGCTGGCAAATTTTAACTAACGTTTGCTATGGAGCACAATTAAATCAAACCCTAGCAAATTTTTTAGTGTTTTATTTTGTCTCAATTTATATGATTTAGTTTATTTTTAGTCTGTTTTCAAATAATTATCACATTTTTATATTTAATAACAATTTAACTTTAAAATCATATTTTATTTTCTGTGAAAAGAGTTATAGTCACATCAACATTTATGACTTATTTTTGATTAAGTTAAGTCAAACTGACTCACATAAATTAAGGTGGAGAAAGTGTTACTATAATATATAAATATTTTTAAAATAATATTTTTTTCATTATATACTAAACAAAAAAAAAATTAAAAGCAATTTATTTCTTTAAAAAGCATTTTATAAAAAAATGGGCCAATCCATTAGTGGCTTCCTAAAGTTGACATCAACTTTCACTTAGACACTCATTTTAGACACCTCATGTGAAGCCTGATGTGTCATTTTAACATTTTTTGTCGAGATATGACATAGTGAGTGTGACACACTCATTAACCGTGCATCAGACTCTTTTTTAGCCATTTTTTATTTCCTTTTTCATCCCTACTTTTTCAACCACCATTTTGTTCAAGCTTGAACTTCTTCCATGGTGAAATATATTCGATGATGCCATAAACGAGAAATCTGATTTCAAACGTCAGAGCTTTCCCCAAGATTTCCCAAGGATGATGCCTTCTTCCTCAATTTAATTGAGAAAAAAAATTGAAATTTGAAGAAAAAAATAAAAATTTTGGGGATGAATAAAAAGTCACTAAAAAATGAAATAATTTCTAACAATGTGTTATGAACATGTACACATTTGTATTTTAAAAAATTCATTATTGAATCTTAGATTATTTTTTTAAGCAATAAAATATGTAGAATTGAATCTTTTATCTTTAAAGGATTGAACAATATTTAAGTAAAAGAGATAGAAATATTTTTCGGCATGTGTGTGCAGTGAGAAAGATGATGAGTGGGGTGAGATATGCTTCTCCTAAAGATTTTTAAAGGTGATTTAATCCGTTTTTGTTATTATTTGGGAAGAAATGTCATGTGTCATCGATCTATTGACCATCATTTAGAAAAATAATTGATAGTTTATTATTTAAGAATCATTTTAAAAAAATTAGTATCGTCATTTAATTTGACACTTCATACATCATTCGCGAGTGAAAAACGCTCACCATCATATTTATGTTGAATGTAAAAAAGCTTCAAAATGACATATCAACACGTTACCTCAAGTATCTAAATTTAAATGTCTAAGTAAAAATTAATGCTAAATTTAGTGAATCACTGAAGGATTTAGCCCTGAAAAAAATAAATTAAATGTTTCGAAACTCATGTATATTTTACCTTTTACCAAACGTAATTGCAACATCTTTGAATAGTCCAAAATGTGAAACCCATTATAATGGAACCCGACCCGATTTGCAGAAACTCTTCCTTCTCCATTGAAAAATCGAGCTGGATTATGCACACTCTTTGAATCAACCCTTCGAAGGTCTTTTCCTTCGAGATCCCTATATACTCCATCTTCAATTTCAATTCAAACATTCAAAATTTTCTCAGTGAATTTAGCTGTGAGATTTGTAAATAGTTGCGAAAATGATGGCTGATGATCTCGGCGTTGAGGCGAAGGAAGCCTCCGTTCGTGAGGTCGCTAAGCTATTGCCTTTACCTGAGCTTTTACAGTCTATTTCCTCGATCAAAGCCGATTATATTGCTCGTCAACAGGTTTCATATAGATCCACTGCTTATTTTTTCCTTTTGTTTGTTTTACGGTGAAATTTTGAGTATGTTGTGAAGTTTTTTATTTGTTCTGTCTAGGGAAATTTATTGTCATTTGTAGTTCAATTGTGTAGAGGAACTGTTATGAGTTGTTGACAGTCTGTTTGAAGCAGATAGTGATTGAGCAATACGAATTTTGGAGATTGTTTCTTAATTCAAGTTTAAATTGAGGAAAAAATGTATTGTGATCAGGAAATTCTTTAAGAGCTACCTTATGCATCTGGTATCAGATGACTTGTCAATTTTTTTTCTTTTTTGGTTGCCACATAAATGTGTTGCTTTGAACGTTTAGGTTTGGTTACTAAGTCGCTGTTCCTGAATTTCAGTTGCTTCTTTATTGAAAATCTAAAAGTAATGTAGAAAATGTCATAAATACGATGAAATAAATTTCAGCTTTTGATATATTGTGGTAATCTGTTAAAGTGATCTAATTACCTGCTAAAAGCAATAGGATTTTTTCTCGTGATTATAAACGAGTTGTTGATGGATCTTAACTGGCTTTCTTAGCCTCACATAGTTTATCACACATTGTAATAACATGAAGGTCCAATTTTTGGCTGATGTTGTTGCACATGGTCATGTTTATTTGTGGCTTTGTTGTAGAGAGGCTTCTTGTTTCTTCATAGTTTCAACTTAGTGGTCTGAACTTTATTTGAACTGCACTACAATTACTTATGATCTGGTACTGTTTCATGATGGATCAGGCAAATGATGCACAACTTAGTACAATGGTCGCTGAACAGGTATGTGGATGCTTCGACTTAATGTTTAAACGACACATTCTGATATTTTGATAATGCTATTGCAATTTCTTCTGTTTTTTGCTGTATTTTTACTTGGAAAGCTTTTGAAGCTCTAATTTCCACCTTGTAATTTTTTCTTACATGGAGAGAAATGTGTGATATGAGAAACATTATCTGTATCCAGATACTAAACTCTAGCTGCTGCATAATTTTCTGGAATACAGGTTGAGCAAGCTCAAGGTGGTCTGCAATCACTTTCTTTATCTCAGAAGACTATAAATCAGCTCCGAGAAAACTTCCTTTCTATTGAAAAGTATAATAATGATTCACTTTTGTAGTTACATATGTCATTATTTATTGAGCTTGAGCTTAGTTCTTTCTTCTTGAACCAGGCTTTGTCAAGAGTGCCAAACTTTAATCGAAAATCATGACCAGATAAAAATTCTCAGTAACACCAGGAATAACTTGAACACTACTCTGAAGGTATGTCTTGCTCGTAGCTTTTTGTTCCTAGCTTTTAGGTAAAGCAGGTAAGTGAAATTTTATATGACCTTTTCCTTCAAGCTGATATCTTCTATCAAATTACGCTACACTGTTGCTGCACAGTCGACTGCACACTATCATATAGGTTGCTAGTACTTCTGCTATTATAAACTCTGCTTGTGCACCTAACATTATTTATTTCATAGGGCGTTGTGCCTATTTTTGTAACAGTGACTTAGGAGCCGTTTGTTTGTGGAACTTTTTTCTTTTCGTTTTTCTCCAAAGTAACGTTTGGTTATACATTGATGGTTGAACTGATTTTTTGAAAATGAATTTCAAGTTTGAAAAAGTGATTTTGACAAGTTTAAAGTGAATCTTTTCCCCTCACAAAAATTTCAACTTTTTTCAAGTCAACTTCATGTCCAAACACAGCTTCAATCTCCAAATACACTTTTTCAACTTAACTTCAAATAGTAGTTTTCAAATGTCACATTTTCATGTCCAAAAGCTTACTTAGTTTAGTCCAAAAGCTTGGTACTCTATGATGCTTCACTGATTCTCAATCCATATATAATCGCTTCGTCTCTGGTAGGATGTGGAGGGGATGATGTCAATTTCGGTAGAGGCGTCTGAAGCACGGGATTCTCTTAGAGATGATAAGGAACTAATTAACACCTATGAAGTAGGTTCTTCTCAGATTTATCACTTTCTTAATCATCAACTCTCTCCCTAGTCCTGCGCTGATAGTCCGGTGCATCCAATTTGAATTGGTTACAGAGGTTAACTGCTCTTGATGGAAAGCGAAGGTTCGCGCTAGCTGCTGCAGGGTCTCATAAAGAAGAGGTTGGTAGACTAAGGTCAGTATCTTCTTTTTACTTAACTGCATGTTCGTTTAGGTATGAATCATAGAATAAGGACCACTTTTCTGATCTGATAAATTTTAAGTTTGTTCGACTGTTCACATTTTCCCTGTGCTGCTTTTGGTTCTTGATATATCTATCCAGTGCAAGAAAATCTAATTGAACCATTCATGTTGGAATTTGGATAAACACACTCAGAATTGCTGCAGTCGAGGGCTTGCAGCTCTCTTTATGGAGAAAAGTAGTGACTGTCAACTTAGACGTGCTAGTTTCAATTTCTCAATAGCTGATGTAGTAAATTTTGATGATGACGGAACGTACCAACAACATACCATATCAAAAAACAGATAAAGGAAGAACATTGCAGTGACATCCGAACAATTATATGCTACTTAAACTGTGTGTGCAGTGAATTGCTAATTATTATAGTAAAACATATAAAAATGCTTTTAATCTACTGATTGCTAGAAAACCTCTTACTTGTTGGCATTGGAATCTGACCATCTTGATTTGGAACTTCTGAAATTTGTCAGAGAATATTTTGAAGATGTGGATAGAACATGGGAGACGTTTGAGAAGACACTGTGGGCCCATATTGCAAATTTCTCCAAACTGGCTAAGGATAGGTATTCTTTATTGTTTAAAGAATCATTTATCAAGCTTTCCAATCACGCTGCCTGCATTACGATAATCTTGTTCGTGGAAGTTAATATTTGTGATTCATGATTACTAAGTACATAATTCATGATTACAAAGAATGCATAGATGGATGAATGATCTAATGAATGAACAAATGATAATATATATGAAATATTGTAGTTGTTTCACTCATATCTTAATCTGTAGGAGACAAAGTGCTGCAAGATTAATAGTGCAACGAGGAATCTAGGCTAGACAACACCATGTAATATGTTTGCACTGTTACCTAGATCCTACATGTTTGTCCACATACAATCACTTAGCTCAAAAGCTACAGTATCACTTTAAGCTTCTCATTTTCTCCTTCATATTTTTATTCTTGGTTCTGTACTCTGAATCTTTGCTCTATAACCACTTTTACAGATCTAGTTTGCTTTCCATCTATCTTTATTGAAATATTATGATTTGTGTATGTCATTTATAATTTTTAGTGAACTAATTTCTTCATGTACCTTATAGGAAAAATGAGTAACTTATTCTTCACGTGTTAATTGGCATCTTCTAGTTTGTGCTGAATCTCTTAAATTTCATTTATTTATTTTTTGAATTCTGATTATGATATTTGTTTTGTTTGGCATAATTTGCAGCCCACAAACACTCGTCCGTGCTATAAGGTATGTTAGCTTAAATGGAAACTTTCATGGTCTATGCTGAGTTGATTAATAAGACATTTGTTTCCATTTCTAATTAACGTACTTGTACTGTGTCGGAGCTGCCCCTAATATGCCATTAATCTTGACGTATATTGCACATATACAGTGTATAGTACCTTCATGCTCATCAATACATGTTACATGTATCCACGATCTAGACTGATAATTTATTCACCCTTAATCAGGGTTGTTGAAATGCAAGAAATCCTAGATCAACAACTCGCAGAAGAAGCAGCTGAGGCTGAGGGAGGTGGTGCTATGGCTTCAGTCGCAAATCCTCGAAGAAATGCCAAGTAGGTGCTTTATCTTGCCTGATTTGTGCTTTGTTTAACGTCGTGCGTGCATCAGACATGTAAAAGTCATCAATTTGTATTCTGATTAATGTATTGGCTTGCAGAAAAACAACTTCTTCTAAAAATCTCACACAGCAGAAGTTGAAGGCTCAGGGAAAAGGCTACAAGGACAAATGTTATGAAAGTATAAGGAAGTCTGTTGAAGCACGTTTTGACAAATTGCTCGATGAGCAAGACCTTAAAACAGCTATAGAGGAAGCTAGAGTGGTTAGAATATCTGCTTTTACATGTGGTCGTCTTCAACTTGCCTGCATTTAGAAGTTAAAACTGTTTACTTCTCCAAAGACAGTTTTTATAATCGACAAATTGAAAGATAATGGTTCTAAAGTAGACTTTGATATGGTTAAAGAAAACATATGTTCATCTTTTATGAAGTCTTTCTATCAAAACTCTTGATGCTTATCAAGGACCTCGTTGCCTTTCATGTATAGTCATATATGTTGACACAAATTGTCCCCATTTTTCTTCATCTTTCTGACAAAATACCAAGCTTTCCAGAGCACGTGCCCCATTTTAGTTGCTGATATCACGCTTTCCTAACTAATGTCTTGTTAACGACTCAACTAGCTTTCTGATGGAGCAGACATTGAGTGATTTGACACATTTGGCACCTGTAGGTCTTAGACTATCATTTCTCCCCAATTTGGCACACCTTTGTTATCTTGTCTTTTTTGAGTTCAACTGCCATCATTGATCATGCGAAAGAACTGCTTGAATTGCAAGGCTGTTGTCTCACCCAATCAGTTATAGGAAATGGTCAGGAACACCTTAAAGGATTTACAAGGGATACAGCAATGAGAAGAAAACTAAGGAGAAATGGAACTCTGGGAGAAGACGCACAATTGACTACACTCCTTAAATAGTGAAATAGTAAACAATCAAAGACAAGGTGGATGTGATGATACAAATAAAACATATGTTGCGAGAATTGAGTTCTTATCTGAATAGTAAACAATTAGAACCCTTTCCATGGGGGTGCATGTCATGCTTTTCTTTTTAAAGCCTTTTGGTTTGAAAAAAATCAAGATACTTTTCTCCGTAAGACATGTCATGATGGGTTTTAACATATTATATCAACACATAAATTTGTTGAGAAGATGATTAGATAAGGCGTTCTTGGAATTGATCCCCATTAGTTTCTTTGCTTGATAAAGAAAGAACATCTGTAAACAGTAGGAGGAAGAAATCAAGGTGAGAGATACATCCTCCTGCCATAGATGAATGACAAAGTAGAGGAAAATTAAACTTTGCTGTGATATGAGTTTATTCTCATAATAATTGCAGTTATTCTTTCTTATTTTGGTTTTGACATGCAATCTCATCAATTTCAGATAGGAGAAGAGCTTGGAGAGATATATGACTATGTGGCTCCTTGTTTTCCTCCAAGGTTCGTCCTATGTCTTTACACATATGTAATGTCATTTTCTTTTCCATTTGTCGGGAACAACTAGATTAAAGAATAATCTCCTACACTACTCATACTCTTAAGATTGTCCTCAGGACATTCCCACTATCTCAAATTTGGGTCTGTTGTATTCATCAGAGACTATGTTGGAAGTTTCTTCTCAATTTTGGAGATTACTTGGCAAAATAACTCTTCTTTAATCAGGAGTCCCGGGGATAAGAAATGAAGTCAATTTTTGGCCCTGTTGTATCCATTATATTACTATTGTAGTAATATACAAAGTTAACCTGTTCAAAAAAAAAAAAAACTCTCATCTCTAACATTAGTCACAATCTGAAATGCTTCTCATTGCTATTAATTGCTTTCTATGACTGCTAAAGTATAATTTTCTGCATTACTCAATGTTATATAGTCGATCAACATGATGTGATGTTCTTAATATTTTTGTTGATAAGAGAAGTTTCACATGCATCTTGTCAGTACAATTTTCTTCAAAAGCTTTTTTTAGCTGTAAGCTACTGCTTGTGCTAAATAGGCCTGAATTTTGGTCTTTATCATGCAACACTTTCAACTCAGAGGCATCAAAAAAAAGGGAAAAAATAACTCAAGAGGAGTCTGTATCCTAATATCTCTTAACACATGATCTACTTCTGTTTCTTTTCCATATGCAAATGTCCATTCTAACTTATTCTTTATATTGTCTCAGATATGAAGTTTTCCAGCTCATGGTAAATCTTTATACAGAGAGATTTGTTCAGTGGCTGAGAAAGATGAGTGATCAAGCTAGTAATATGACAAATATAGAGATTTTAAAGGTAATGCAATATTAATCATGTTGGCATTTTCTTTCTGTTGGATTATTTTGGCATGAGATTCTGTTGTTTGTTTGATTAAAAGTTAGAGAATATAGAGATCTTATAAAATATTGAATATGGAAGTCACAAAAAAGCATATATCAGTTTCTCTAATCTGAATAATATTTGGTATTAATTCCTATGTTGTGGTCATAAGCTCATCACTTTGAGGTCAAAGTTTGGCATGATTTGTTCAGTGGTTGAGAAAGCTGACGACCAAGCTAATAATATGATGAGTATATAGATTTTAAAGTTAATACAACTTTAATCATATCGGCATTTTCTTTTCTTTTCTTTTGGATAAGTTGAGGATTATGCTGGCAGTAGAATTTGTTGTTAAATTAAAAGCTGGAAAATATTGAATTTTGTAGAATAGGGAAGTCGTTAAAAAAGCATTTCAACCAGTTATTCCATATCTAATGAATATTTGACATCAATCCCTATGTTGTGGTCATAGGCTCATAGCTTCGAGTCAAAATTTGGTCAAATATGATTGTTTCTTTTACTACTTCTGGGCTTCTTTATTTTGACTTTATACAAATTAGGGGGTTCAATTTTTTACCTTCTTATCCTTGCTTGTAATTTATCTCAATGTTACTGGATTGTGCTTCCATTCTTGTAAATTTTCATGGGTAGTGCTATAGTATCCAATTGTGGCCCATGGGGCAGTAGTCTGAAGTTCCTTATCCATGTTAACTGTCCACCTAATAGGCTCATGGCTCAGTTTTGGTTCTTTCAACCAGTAATAAATTTCTATCAAGAAAAAGACAGTCAAGTATAAGGGTTTCACTTTGGTTTCCTATCCCCCTTTCTGATTCTTTTGGTAACTGGGCTGCTGTGTCCATGAGCTACATAATTCTGCAAAAGCGAAGTTCAGTTTCCAGGCTCATGCATAATTAGCTATAACTACTTCCCATCATCATTTCAGCATGAAGATATTCATCTTCCAATAATCTTTTTTTATGGGTGAGCAAATGGGTTCTCTCCTTTGCAAGAGATGTTACTATGATTCAGAATTGAGGTGTTTTTGAATCCGTGAATTAGGTAACAGGTTGGGTGGTTGATTACCAAGAAAGTCTAATTGAGCTTGGAGTTGATGATTCTTTAGCTCAAGTTTGCTCAGAGAGTGGTGCAATGGATCCTCTCATGAATGCGTATGTTGAGAGAATGCAAGCTACAACAAAGGTTTAAACTCGATTCATTATCTTTATTGCTTTCATATTATTTTAAGACATAGATAATGCTGACTCTTTCATGTCATTTCCTAATATAGAAATGGTACTTGAATATCCTAGAGGCAGACAAAGTACAGCCACCTAAAAAGACTGATGATGGGAAACTATATACACCTGCCGCCGTTGACTTATTTAGGATTCTGGGGGAGCAGGTGCAAATTGTGCGAGAAAATAGCACTGATGTCATGTTATACAGGATCGCTTTGGCTCTCATTCAGGTAAGTTTGTTGCTTTCAATTTATATTAGGACAGATATTATGTTAATTTTAAGAATGAAAATGTCTTCTTCACCATTACTGGATCATTCTGCTTCAGTCTGTCTTATCTCTCTCTCTCTCTCTCTCCTCCTTTTCTTCTCGAGAATCACTATCTTGCCTATATACTTAACTGAGAATATTTTACTCGAGGTTGCCTTTTGATCAGTGTGGGAGGACTTGTTCTATTTATTAGAATTCTTTCTATTAGGTTTTAGCAACTGGAGCAATTCTTCTGGTATTTCAAGCTTCTAAGTTCTATTGTCTTGCACTCTATTATCAGAGAGTGGGAGGACTTGTTCTATTTGAAATTAATCTATTTATTAGAGATCCTTCCATTAGTGCTCTAGTTTTAGTAGTTGGAGTAATTTTTCTGGTATTTCAAGATTCAAAGATCTATTGTCTTGTATTTGTACTTATATACAATGAATTTAGCTGGCTAATTCATTATATACATCTACAAGGGAAAATCTTCAATGCTTTGCATTCTATTGCATCATAATCATGCATGTGTTAAGCAAAAAAAAAAAGAGAAGCTCAAATTTCTGGAATTTTTTGCTAAAATTTTCCTTTGAAGTAGGGCCTGATGGTGCATGGTTCTGTCAGCATTTTTTCTGAAGTAATTTTTCTCAACAAATTTGTACAAGAGATTCTCAAGCACTTTTAGTTTTTATAGAAAATATTTCATGAGGACTGAAGTATTATTTGAATTTTGTTGAGAGAAGTAGTTATCCTGAAATGCTTCATCTTTTATATTCTTGCTCAAGAAGAACCATTTTTTTTTTCAGTTTAAGTTGCCGTTCTATCCTTTGATGAGGGGAGAGAAGGAGGGAATGAATCTTTTGTTTTGATGATTATTGGTTTCCCCCTCTTTTATGTGTGTGTTTTTAAGATAACCTGCTTGATCAGACGTCAAAAATCTTGTCCAGAAACTGAAGGGACTTATTCTTATTTCTCTCTAATGATTACTTGATAATGTTGCTTTCCAGGTAATGATTGATTTTCAAGCAGCTGAGAGGAAGAGATTGGAGGAACCTGCTTCTGAAATTGGTCTGGAATCCCTATGTGCAATGGTTTGTAAAATTTGGAAATCTGAACTGTTTATTGTGAAGTAGAAAGATCTTTAAATTACCCTGTGCTTACCACTATGCTAAGAGATGGACACCTGGCAGATTAACAACAATCTTCGCTGTTATGATCTCGCGATGGAGCTAAGTTCTAGTACTCTTGAAGCTCTCCCACAGAACTATGCTGAGCAGGTCCTTATTAGTTTTTCCCTCCTCCTTGACTGCTGCGTAAATCTTCTGTGCTTACTGCCCTTTTGTCTTCAATCATCTTGACCATTAGCTTACATCTAGGATTAATCTGATAGGATATTATTCTTTCATGTCGATTTTTTTTTTAAAAAGATAATAGACTAAGGTGGTTCGTATGTGAATGTCTTTAGTTCTTATTATTGTTAAAATATTGCTGTGGTCTTGTGCATCTTGCTGGTGTTATTATATTTTACTTTTTACTTCTTGGTTAGGAGAACAGAGTCTTGTTCTTTTGATAGGTGTAAATAGAGTCTCATTTATAAGGTAGTAAGGGTGTACAGGAGGACTGGTGTCCATAACTATAGGAAAATGTTACTTCTGATTCTGATAAAAATGAACCATCCGATCTCACTGAGTGTTGGTAAATACTTGCTGATCATAAAAATTAATTATCAATAAAAAGGATACCATGTAGAAAGATGGAGAGCAATATTTAAAACATGTCCTGAAAGAAACTTACCTTAGAAGTATTGACATTGGGCTGTAACCAAAAACTTAATATGACGACCAATTATGTATGTTTCCAGAGAAAAAACGCCACCCTTTTTCTGCAATAAAAGTCCAATGTTTTCCAGTTAAAGACTCAAGAAATGAAGTGAAGTACATAAAACTTATCAAACAGTCATATAACCTCTGCCACTAGCTCTTGCCAAAGAAAAATGGATGAACGGGTCACATTGCTCTTCTATAACAAATGTAATGATGTAGGTTACTAATCCAGAAAGGACCTACAATCAGAATAGCCCGCTTCATGTGAGTAAATCATGACTTCATGAGGCAATGTAACATAAAAGAATCAGAAGTTGGGTGCAGAAATATGAGCATCTATGATGTTTCTATACCTCTGTGTGAATGTGTGGGCATGTGTGTATGTTTCAATCAAATATTCCTTCTCACAAGCCTCCCCATTCAAGCAACTCCTGCTATTCCCCTTCATTGTCGATGAGAGTGGAGATTCTGCACGGCAGCAGTGGTACAACCTTCATGGCTCGATACTATCATATTTTACGATTAAGATGATCTAATCTAGTACATAGACCAGCTAATGCCTGATGTAGACCAGCAAGTAGTTCTATCTTTGATGTTGTAGACTATGATTTGTTTTGAATATATGGTTTTCAGAAATGCTTTGTCAAAGAAATATGGATGTCTGATACGGTTAGAGAGTTCTGCATTCAACTCTTCTTATCAATGTGATTATTTGTTACTTCTTAGTTATTTGGTCTGGAAGTTCCATTTCTGGCACTCACATCTTGCTCTTGTCAATGTGATTATTTTTCAAGTCCTAAGTTGTTTGTGCTACAACTTGCATTTCTGGCACTCAAGTTCACATCTCTTATATTAAGTTCTTTGATTGCTTCTCAGGTTAATTTTGAGGACACTTGCAAAGGGTTTCTAGAGGTTGCAAAGGTATATTGAAGGCTTCATTTTATGGATGCATGTGACTATAATATTGTAATTAAGTGGGCAACCTATCTCATTTTGAGGATTGATTCTTTTTTTTTCTTTTGCGACAATCTCTAGAGTTAATTCCGCATTCAATTTTATTGAGGAGTTTAAGGGATGGCCTACTGGAAACTAGATATAAGCCAAATGTAGAGATGGGAAAATTAGCCTTTGAAACATGACCCATTTAACCCCCTAAGTTTGGGTGGGTTATTGACCCGACTATTACAACCCATAAAAATGAGCTTATATGTAGTCCAAATTTACCCATGAGAAATCTTATCAAAATATTATTAAGACATTTTTTTATTTTATGTGTTATATAGCCATAACAAAGAAAATATTGCTTAAGGTTGAAGGTCATCAAAAAATATAGCCATAACAAAGAAAATAAATAGTTTTATTAGGTTCTAAAATTATAAATGATAAAATAAAGCAACGAAAACTTAGTAAAAATTGGGCGGATTGGGTTATGGCTTGTTTTCTAGGCCATTTCAGCCCAAATAGCTTTTTGGCGGGTTATTTTTTGACTTAGCCAGTTTAAAACCTATAGTTAGATATAGGTGCATTAGTTCAATATTGCTTAAGGCTGAAGGTCTCAAGTCAAGGATCGTAAAATCCATGACATGTCTCTTTCCCGAAACAATATTAAAGACCATGTATTCGTTGAGGCACCCTTTGAGGTGCAAAGCATTAGAAAATTGAAGTAGCCTATGAAAATTGTATAACACATCCAAAATCTCTATCATCCTTTCCATTTCAAGAAAATAGAAGGAAATGATATCATATTGGAAATACCAAAGAGTTAAAATTAAGGCTTAGTTTATTATATTTATATCAGGTTGTGTCTTGATAATTTTCTTTTAGTTATATTAGATAGGGTGTTTGACAGGTGTTCTAGGTGTCCTTGTTGTCTGTTTTGGGACTTCCATGCTAGTATGGGAACAAGGGACAAGTGTGAGATTTAAAGAACTTTAAGCGTTATGGAACGCTTAATTCTCCTTAAAAGACAAGTTAATTTGCTAGTGTTGGAATGAAATGGACCAGAGCTTATGGATATGGAAGGCTTGCTTTTTTGTTTTTTTATTGTTAGGATATGAGGGCTTGTTTTTGTTCTGCTTAGCTTTGGATTTGGGCATAATTGATGGATTGGTGGACAACAAAGACTTAGCCTCTCAAACCCTACAAATAAAACCAGACCCACACTGCCGCACAGGCGCACACTGCATTTAAAAATAATTACCAAAGTATCCAACTGCCTAAATCCAAAAGCCCTTTTTGGGTAAGCCCAAATTGGACAACCATCAAAGGTGATTGTCAAAGTTTTTGCTCAGATTGCCCCTTCTTTGGTATGATCTTTATTTTTGCCCCTACTGCTGATTTTATGAAAATTTGTGGGTAAAAATACGATTATAGATGGTCTACTTTTGCTTGACGTAAGTTTAGAGAACTTTTGCCTTATCTGGCGCAGGTTGTGTAGTATCTAATTCGCTTGTCATAAGTTTAGAGAACTTTGGCCTTATCTGGCCTAAGTTTTGTAGTATCTAATTAACTCGTCGTAAGTTTAGAGAACTTTTGCCTTTTCGGCATAATTGTGAAGTATCTAATGCGCTTGGCATAAGATAGAGAACTATTGCTTGTCTGTCATACGTTTTGTTGGAATTAAGTCATGCCTCTTACGAAATAGCTTGTGGGTTCTGAAACTGAATTTGTGCCTCTATTGGCTTAAGTTTTGTAGGAACTAAGTCATGCCTTTTACGGCATAACCTGTAGGTCTTGAAACGAACTGAACTTATGGTAGGGGCATTAGTGCAAATGACCCGTAATTGTCAGTGTTTGTTGCTTAGAGGTCTCAAGTCTTGTCTGAACAGACATATTTGAGAAGGGGCAGAGTAGTGGACTTGACACTTGCGCTGGCAAGAATGGGGAGCGTTAAAGTTCACGGATTAGACTCTCGACTTCCATTTACAAATATCTCGTATCTGACCTGCTCTCACTTATTGCAGGAAGCTGTTCATCAAACTGTCAGTGTTATCTTTGAAGATCCAGGAGTAGAGGAATTGCTCGTTAAATTGTATCAGAAAGGTGAGATGTTCCTCAGATACTTTCTTTTGCTAGGAGCTTTCTCTCCATCTGTTGAAAGCATTTATCTCAGATTTGTTACTATATTTCAGTGTAAACTGTTGGATCTACTCTGTCTTTTTGCTATGTTCACAAAGAGATTCTAATCATTTTACGTCATACAGTGTCTCTAGTTGCTTGTATTTTCTTGAGCATTTTGTATTGTTGTCCCAGTTGGATTATTTTGATTGTATACATGTATTTGCTTCTTTTATAGTTCTGATAATGTTGTCGTCATGATTACTCATATATTGAAGTATCTGCTCAAAGATGAAGAGAAGAAAGCATGAGTTGATCATTTCTCCCTTCATGGCTTCATCTCCAAAATAAGTCTCCATCTTTCCTTCTAGTGTCTAAAAATATAAATGCTGACTGTTCTTACTTGAAAAGAGAAAGGTCTGGTTTATTTATGACACAAGGTTATAAATAACACAATTGTTTCATTTGTTCCTCACAAACCATTTTTCTAATTACTTTGCAAGACAAAAACCGATACATGGTTTCACATGACAAAATATACAGTTTCAACAGTTATTCTAAAAGAAGTTCGTACTTCCAATTTTAAACTAAGGGAAGATTACTCGTAGATTTTGAACTTCCATTTTTGAATATTAGAGTAAGAGAAGTGTTAAATAGTAACATAGAACTGAAAATTACTCTAAGGATAATTATTTTGAAGACATGTCACATCAAAATTAAGATAATATAAATATTACTTGCGTAATTTGAATTGGTATTTGAAAAACAAATAAGCAAAGTTGGTCTTTGTGATGGAACGATACATAATTCTGTGTGGAGTCATTAGCTGTGTGACTTGGCTTAAAATGTCCTTCATTTCTTTGATAACCAAAGAAAGCCCGTTATAGAATCTTTTTTCTTCTTCTTTCATAGAATGTGGCTGCCAGTTACTCTGCCCATCATCTTGTTAATTCCAAATCTTCTATAGGCTCGGGCAGTTATTGTAGGATGTCACAATCAAAAGTTATTGAAAGGATTTTAGAGACTTCTCTTAAACAAAGTCATCCCTAACTCATAGCGTGTTGGTCCTACTTATTTTTGACCTGCAGTACACGCTTGCTTCTTGTTGTACTTTGATGAGATTTTATGGCAATATGATAGTAGAAGGGATGAAGTATTAAAATAAATTATTTTGTAAACATGTTACAACAATTTTCATCCTTGGTTGCATGACAATTTTCGATCAGACAACTAATATGTTAGAAGCGAAAGGACGCCTATCTCTCTTACAATGTAGAAACCTCATCAGCTGTATTCATATACTTGGTGGTACATTAGTTGCCTGTCTTTAGAGGAATAAGAAAATATCCTCCCGTCCCAATTCTCATGATTATCTCTCTTCCATTCTCATTTATCACAAAGTGAATGTTCAGTTTTGTGATGAGGAGCCTTAGGTATTTGTGTTTGATTACCAAAAGTCATGTCAAGTCCAAACTACTCCTCTACTATTCTAAAGACAGAAAATATCATGGTTCCTTTTCCAACTCCCTCATACAATCAGTAGCAGCTATGCATTTTATTCAAGTCCCGGTTTGTCCCCCTTTTACAACCTAGGAATATACATCAATGGGCTTAAAGTAACGCTTTTTGACTAATACACTTTGTTGGTTCAACGAACAATTAATTCTAATTCGTCAAACTGGAATGTTGAGTTTGGATAAAGGGATAGCTAGAATAGATGGATGTAATTAATTTGAAACTAACTTATGGAATTTGCCTAGCAATTAATGGTAGGAACAAGATCTGCAACCGTTATAAACTGTTCTGCAACCTAGCAATGGACGCTAGAAGCAAGATATTTCTAGCCACATAGAAGGAGTCTAACCATTACGTACTGTACCAAATAAAAGCCTTCTATTATCTTTGTGCCTATCAAAAAAATGTGTAGCATTCTGTCAATGAATTAATCCAAGTCAGATATTATGCAAGTGATTTAGGTTGTCAATTGTGATAATTTTAAACTCTAGCCTTCACTTGAATATTCTATGTTCTATATCTCAGATTGGCTGGAAGGACAGGTTACCGAGTTCCTAGTTGCAACGTTTGGAGACTACTTCACTGATGTGAAGATGTGAGTTTTCTTCTGTGCTTAACTCTTATAATAGCTTTGAATGGCATGATCATGTTGCTGTGCTCCTCCCATGGAATTCTTTTTTCTCCTATTCATTTAAGCTATTAAAATATTTTTATGTTCATATGCAGCGGCAGCAACAGTTTTTAATTGAGAGATATCCTAGTATGAGAGGCACATATCCTTAACTCATGTGTGTTTCACAATTTTTAAAGGTACATTGAAGAAAGATCATTTAGGCGTTTTGTTGAGGCTTGCCTGGAGGAGTCTGTTGTTGTATATGTGGATCATCTACTTACCCAGGTTTATTTGAAAAGTTCCTGACGGTTCATTTATTTGATACAGGTTTTATTTTTGGGTTGTAACACAATTTCACTGACTATTTTATGTCTCCTCATGGTAGAAAAACTATATTAAAGAAGAAACTATTGAGAGGATGAGGCTTGATGAAGAGGTTCTCATGGATTTCTTTCGGGAGTACATTAGCGTATCTGTAAGCCCAACAACTTTCTTATTGAGCTCTTACTATTTATTACCTGAGATATATTTTAAGTTTTGGGGAATTTTAAAACTCATGCACATATTGCACTTAATTCGTTGGTGAGTGTGGCAAATAGGTATGCATCTCAGCAAATGTGTGCATTTTTTAGTTCTTATCTTATCCCATTTACTTCTGCATTTTCAGATATGGATAAGTATTGCCTTTCTGTCTTTAGAGAGCTTGCCAAATCCTTTTTGTGAATTTCATGTTCTAGTTTATGAGTTTAATGTCTTCAAATTACAAAAGAGTCACAAATTACTATACCCCAGTCTCTTCTATCATTATTTTGGCTTAATCTAGAACTTAAACTCCAATTTCGGTGCAAGAACACTGCCTTTTTTAATTTAAACTTTTTTCAAAGGTTTATTTATTTTAATTTGCCATTGTCAGTGCCAATTTAAGGCTATTTTTTTTTGTTTTTGGGCTAAAATGGTGGCAATTCGTTCAAGACTTGTATTTTGCAAACGAGAGAATGAAATACACTAGACTTGTATTTTGCAAACGAGAGAAATACTTGGCTTAAAATAATGACAAAAGTTATTTGTGAAGTGCTTAAAAGTTATTTGAACTTGAAAGCACTTAAAATAAGCCAATCCAACACAGGCTCCAAGAGCTTTGTTGTGTCTCAAAGTTATATCAGGCTTCACAGAGTAAGGAGAATTTCATTAAAAGGCATCAAGAAGATGCAGACCAAATTGCAGAAAAGAAGATGTTTGTTCAGATACACAAACTAAGCTATAACTAAGGTCTGAAATGTTAAGAGTATAAGAAAATGATTGTGAAATACTTTATATTGTATGAGGACTTTATTTCATGTAAGTTTCCACTAGATTTTAATCCCTCAGTTATGTTTTACCATCATATCGAGGTATTTGGAGATCAAACTTCAACTTTATATGACAATATCATGTGCCAAACATGTAATTGTAAATAAGGAAAACTTGGTTACAACATTTTAGAGACGAAAAGGTCATATATATTTTATAATACATCTTCTATAGAACTTGAAGGATAGAATGATATTCTTTTTTTTTTTTTTTGGATAAGATGATGGATTTCCTAGAAGGCATCAAGAAGATGCATAAATTACAGGGCACAGAAAAGTTAAATACATTGTTAGCTCTATACTATAGGCTAATCTAAAGTTAAGGAGCTAACAAAGTTCACAAAAGCTTCAGGGGAATTGACAGGGGAGAAATTGCTCCAGGTACAAAGAGTTGTTAAAACTCTTGCCTTAAGAATGTAGCTTGGGGAAGAAGTGCCTTAAAAAACATCTATTGTTTCTTTCTGTCCAGACGCACCAAAAAATGCAAGGGATCATCTCTCATACTAGCCTTAAGGATAGAGTGAATATTATACTTCTGAAATTGATACCAAGAAGTGCTGTGTTAAAACTATAGCCTCAAGGATAGAGAACATTATACTTCTGAAATTGGATCCGAGAAGTATTATGTATTTATATTGGTTGCCTAGACATAAAGCACCAAACTCTATGACATGTTAAGAAAAAACAGAAATTAACAGCAAAAGGAGAGTCAAAATAAGTAAGCAACTAGCACGACAATTTAAGAGATTGGAAATTTTATGTAGTCATGGTACTAGGAAGAAATAAAGGAGTATACTTTACTGAATCCAGTAAATACATGCCACTAGCTGTCTTTTAATCGTTGGACTAGTTAATGAGGGTTTTGTGTGGATAGTTTCTTTGCGATCCAACAATGGATGTGTTTTGGTTGTCTCCCCTTTAGTCTTTAGATGTATTACATCTAATTAATGATTTTCTTGTCAACTGAAAAATAAGGTTACATCTAATATATCATTATGATGAATTCAATCTCAAGCTATTCTAGTGAGATCCTGACATAATTTAAAAGATTCTACTGCCCAGAGCTTTGATCTGATGATAAGAGCACAGGCATGTGATGACCTATAAAAAAAGAAAAGAGACCACAATACATGCTTGTGGATTAGCTGCACGTCACTAGTTCGAATCATAATAGAATTGCCTAGTATTTAAGTGGAAAATGTTAGATGACAGGCTCATTATGCTCAGAGTTTTGAACCACGCGCCATCTGGCCCTTGGGGATTTCTCAGTTATAGAAAAGAATAAGTTTATCCTACTTTTCCAATTGAAATTTATATATCTGCATTACTGGTGCTTGAAATCAAACAAACATGCAGTGTGTGTGTGTGTGTTTATATATATGCTGTCTTAACTTTGGTAACTACCAAGTTGTCTTTTTGTGGCGGACATTGTATGTCAATGTGACAAGGAGTACATGATGTGTACCTTTATAACTTATCTCAAATTTTCAATCCACTGCAGAAAGTGGAGAGCAGAGTAAGGATACTCAGTGACTTGAGAGAACTTGCTTCATCTGAGAGCCCTGATACTTTCACACTGGTTTACACAAATATTTTAGAACAGCAACCAGACTGTCCGGTAAGCTTTTTGGACTCTTCTCATCCATGCAGAAATATTGCAAAAACATAAGAATCATTATGAATCTACATCTCAGTTTTTAGTGTGGAAGCAGCTATTTTTTTAAAAAAGAAATTTGGGGATTGGGGAAAGGGAAATGGAGAGGGGATTACATTGTGGGGAATCGAACTCTCACCAACAAGGTGGGAGTTCAGGAAGCCAACCAACTGAGCTACTAAGATCCCCCCCGAAGCTGCTGGTTAAAATCATTATTTATTGTTTGTAGTTTGTCTCTTAACGAACCCTGTTATTGAGCATTGTTATTCTCAATTGCAGCCAGAAGTAGTTGAAAAGATTGTGAGTCTGCGGGAAGGCATACCACGAAAAGACGCAAAAGAGGTATATATGTGTTATCTAAGTGGCGCACATGTTCAAAATTTTATTACAGAATTGAATTATTTGAGAAAGTCTACTCATCAACTTACCAAAAATAAGATGTTGCTACTCTTAGCATTTCTTTTCTACATTAAATCACTGCCAATGCAGTAAATGAAGTTATCATGTTATTTTAGTAAGTTGTGATTATGTATCATTGCTTTGGGGATACATCGTTTTTTTTCTTCTTGTTTCACCATACTTTTGATTAATATCCGTTCTAGCTATAAATATATCCATTATGTATGAAGCAGAAACTTGTCAGTTGTGGGTGTTCTTTATGCCCAAAACCCGTGTTTGCAGACTTCGCGAAAGTATTTGTCTATCCCTTGTCGACATTTATTTCCAGAGCAGTGATATTGCTCTTGAATCTCATGCATTTACAGCATCCCCATGTTCATCGCCTTTGAGAAGATAACTTGTTTTTTCTTTATTGCTTTCTTGATGGGGATTTCTTTATGATATAGGTTGTTCAAGAATGCAAAGAAATCTACGTAAATTCTCTGGTAGATGGAAATCCTCCAAAAACAGGTTTTGTTTTTCCCAGGGTGAAGTCCTTATCAGCGGCAAAACATTCAATATGGCGAAAGCTCACCTAGACAGCTGCTGCTGCAACAAATCGTTTGTTTTTTCACTCGCTGAATATTTCCTGTACATGCCTTCCGTCATAAATGTACAGATTGGGACTATATTTTCCGTCTTCATATGATTTGATTTATCTTTAGCTCATTTATTCGGATTGTAGTTGCCTTTGCCAAATATGTATTCATTACTTTTTTACCATTTTAGCTACTACCAATTTTGCAACCGCTAGGGTTACAGCGCACTCGCTCCGGTTCTACTTGTAATGATTGTTAAATAATAGGTCAGCTGATTCATTCTTCTCTCTTGATTCTTGAAATGTTTCAACTATGAACAGATCGATCCCTTTTGTTGTAGCATAAAGACTCGTAAATTTGTTACTTTATATGTGTTTAAAGGGATTCAATTAGATGTTCAACAAGTTATGCTCTTAAGAAATACAAATGTGGAAACACAAAAATATAATACTTTTTAGAAACTCAAATCGTATATGGGGTGATCCTTCACTCTTTCAAAATTTGAGAAATGTACAAATGATTACTTGACGGCTATATTAGCTTAGCACTTTATTTGAGCTCATATTACTAGTTCTCTAGGTGATAGACGATCGTACCTTAATATTAAATTACTTGAGTTTAGCTTGTATATGGAAGTTGTGAAACTGTAGTTTATTGAATTATGAATATAGTCGATCTCAACTGGTTTAAAATCAAGGTGTAATCATTGTTCCAAACAAATAAAGCTCTAGCCAATGAGAATGTGATTAAGGGAATAAGTAGAGACAAAGAGACCAAATTTAATCAAAATAATTAGCATATAAATATTATGAAAGCTCAGAAATTCCGCATTATGCTTGCTCTAATCATGTCAAAATTGAGAAAAGTAGGGAAAAAGTTAAACACAAACAAAATACAACACCTTTTAATATAATTAACATATGGGGAATGCTTCCCACTTGCTCCACTTGACCAAACCACAAATAAGACACAAAAAAACACTCATTTTAACTCACTAATTTACTAATTTAACTTATCTTAGTGCTAATCAGTGCTGTCTTATCTTTGTCAATAAACAAACATTAATCTTAATTCGTTTCATCACTTATATAAACCCCATCTCATTCTTTCCACACAATTAATTAAAAAGAAAAAAAATGGAAAATATTACTAATACTCCTAAATTGCATGTTAGAAATTTAGTTAGAAGAAGTTCAAGACATTCAACAAAATATCATGGTGTAAGAAGAAGGCCATGGGGTAGATATGCTGCTGAGATTAGAAATCCAAATACAAAACAAAGACATTGGCTTGGTACATTCGATACTGCTGAAGAAGCTGCTCTAGCTTATGATATTTCTTCTATTAATTTTTGTGGTATCGAAAATGCACGTACTAATTTCGTATATCCTTTTTCGTCTTTTCCTTCACCTTATAATAATTCTCCGGCACCACCATCACCACCACCTCAACCACTACCACCACCACCACCGTCAACGCCGGAGTTGGAAGTGGTTGAAAATAAATGCATGAAGATTGAGATGAATGATGATATTAATGATGATGATGAGTCTCTTGTTATTGCTTCTATTTTACAAAGTTTTCGTTATACAAACACGTTAGATAAGCTGTCTCTTTGAGGATATATCTAAGATATCATATCTTCAACAGTTTTGAATACTTTTTTTAAAAATATTATTTGTTGAAAATGCAATGGCAAAAAAATTAAAAGATATTTTCCTCATCGATCATGCAATATGTTGAAATTTATTATTTTTGTCCTTCCATTAACATAGCTACAACTTTAATGAATTCTTAACATTGGTTATAATACCACCTAAAAAAAAAACTATGGGAGATGGTGACGAAGATGATGTATTCACTAAGCTAGCATTTGGCCATAGATTTTCAAATATTCTTGGCAAATATTATTTGAGTGAAAATTTGGGTGAAATTTTACCATGTATTTGGCCATAAAATTTGGGAAATATATTTTACCTTTTTAGAAAAATATGATTTATACATACAAGTTTTAAAAACTATCAAAACTAACTAAAAGTTTGTATTACAAGTCAATTGAATGTTAGTTACAACAATAACAAATAATGTCCATAACACTGAAACAATGTGGTAATTTGGAGTGAGTGCAACAAGAATTATTCCATACATCGTGAAGTAGATAAAATACATGACTTTGTTACCTAAAACCAATTTTAATAATTTTCATCAACAATCATATCATTATTTAATATTCACTAAATATTTCATCACTATTTTGGTGTTCACGTAAAAAATGATGTAATACAACGCAAGCAAATACTAGAGAGGGTGTTTTTGTAAAGGATAAAAGATTGGGGTAAAATTTTAATTTTTAAAATATCCCAAATAATGATATTTGGCCCAAATACTAGAAAAAACTAATATTTGAAAATTTGGATATTTGCCAAAAATATTTGCCAAATAATGACAAATTGTATGGACAAACATTATTTGCCAAATTTTTCCCAAATATTATTTGGAAAATTTATGGCCAAACGGGCCCTAAATGAGTTCATTATCTATCATATATACATAAAAGAAATCTCAATATTTGTGTATATGCATTTTGATTTTCCTGTAAAAGAGGATTCAAATGACCCCCTATTGCCAGTCTGTGTTTGAAAATCAGAATTACTAATTTTGATAAAAAACTGTGCAGAAACGTGAAGTAATCAAAGTTTACAGAATCAGTACAAGAGATGAAAATAATTAATTATGAAAAAACTTAAAACCTGTAACGTACCAGAATCTGAAAAAATTTGAACATAAAAAGATCAAGTCCACTGAATCCACAGTGTACTCTTAAGGAAATTATCCCCCTCTAGTATCCGAGTTTTGATTTGGAATATGACCTCATAGGGTAAAATGATTACAATCACCAGATATAGATACCAAAAGCTCTGGTGCTAGCGAACCAGTCAACAACAGTAAAACACACGAAGTAATTTGTTGTGCAGAAGAAGAAGAGATCAGAAAAATTCGTTAGGAAAATTCTGAAGAGTGAATGATATTTATAGGCAAGAGGAACAGGTTCTGAAAGGTTGCAATCCTTTCAAAAACCACGCGACCATTAATGAAAGTTTGGAACCTTTCAAATGGTACTGACTGTTCCTGAAAGTTGCAACCTTTCAGAACAGTCATTTCCAAAAATGGCGAGAAATTTAAATAAAAAGGAAAAGTTTTTAAATTAAATGGGTCGTGCGCCGGTCTGAGTCGGTCGGGTTAGTCAACTAAAAAATTGAAACGTTTCTGTTATCAACTAATTAACTGAAAATATTTTATCCATTTAATTAATTAATTAATTAATTAATTAATTAAATAATTAAATAATTAAAATAAGCTCTCCTATTTTTCTTTCCACCACCGATGAGGGACAAGTGCCTTTTCATTATAAGTATAAGTGGACTTTTCAAGTTCCCAAATCTTCACGTTCTCAACTTTTCAAATTCTTTTTTTTCCCTGTATTTTCTATCAATTCTTGCCACATAACCAACACTCCCTTATACATGTAAGCTCTAGCTCTACCCCTTTTGACGTATTCAAGATTTAAACATAATAGGTATTAAATTAAAAGTGTGATCTCTGCACTTAATTTTTATATATTTATATAGAGTTTGAACAGGAAATAATAACTTTAATCGAATCAGCACTTGTTACGTAGATATAATGTTCACTGGCCACTTTTGGATTATATCTTTGTACATTAATTACTGTTATGAAATTTCACTTCCAAGCTTCACAACAATAACTATTTTTTATTGCAAAATCAGAAAATGACTATTTTCTAATTTCCATTCAAAAATTTGGAAGAATAATAAAGTATTTATACAGAGGCGAAAGTAAGAATTTTCAATAAGGGGTTCAAAATGTGTAAAAATAGATAATCAAAGAGAATTTTACATCTATTATAAATACGTATGAATTTATTTTAATTATATATAAATAATATAATTTTTCGCCAAAGAGGTTCGGAAGGTTGCTCCACGCTCATGCATTTATATTGTTCAACGCATGATCTGATATATTATATAGTCTACTCAGCAGTCAACTGAAAGAAGAGTCAAATAAAAACAAAAATGCCACTATTTTTTGTCTGACAAAATAAATGTGGATGGACCATATTGTATTAATGTTTTTGAAGATTTTTAATCTTTTGAGGGACCCTGCAGTTATTGTTGCTAGTCATATGAATGACTACTCTTACCAAATATTCATGCTTTTTCAATAATAATCTCATCTAATATAATTCATATTCTTTATTTTCTTAGTTTCAAAATAATTATTTCAAATTATTTACTATTAAATATTATTCAGTTGAGAGCCTAACAAAAGTTATTTCTTTTACCTTCTCATAGGTAATTGGAGTGTAAACATAATTGTCTCGAATTATTTATTAATATAGATATTATTCGGTTGTGAATCTTAACAACTTTTTTTTTTACCTTCTCATAGGTAATTAGAGAAAGGTTCTTGTATATTTTATCTTCCTCAGATTTATTGTCATGATTTAAAAGTTCAAGATGGTCTCATATGATACTCTGTATCGAAGATAATATCGTTCCCTAATTGAAAATCATTTGAATCTAATGAAATAAAGTTATTGAGTTCGATCACATTTCGAAGAGCGGTAGAAGAAGATTGCATCCACTTAAATCAATAGAGAATTGGAAATCAAAATTCGACAAATACTCAACTTGTAGATTTAATTATTTACTAATACTTAACCTTACAAATATGAAAATAAAATTCCTTATATCTTACAATACATGTATATAAACAAATAATTAAAGGACCTAATACAATTTAACTCCGAAATCAAACCAAGATAAAAGAGCAATACGACTAGACCTAAGTCTCGATATAAATATCGACCATATGAAAAAGCAGACATATTTTGGGCCGACTACTACGACTATATAGGTCTATCGAGTGCCGTGGCTTGAAAATAAACAATTTCGATCATCTTTTTAATATTCTAAATAATTTACTGATCAAAATAACCATCGACTAAATTAAAGTGTTCGATATATAGTCTAACTAATCAATTAATTGTTCTGAGGAGGAGGTCCACTACCAACTTTAGGTCTTGATGGTGGTCTTCCCCTCCTATCTGTTGCTAATATCTGCGTACACAACCAAAATAAAACAAATCATAATGTCTTTAATTTGTGATTACGAATTAATAAATAGATTTGACTCTCAAAATTCGAATAATTATATTACTTAGAGACATGACTGTATCATCTATATTAAGATTTGAAGCATAACAAATGTTAAAAAACCCTAACTTTGATAGGTGACAAAATTTTAAATGTGTGTTAAAGTGTTAACACCTCTTTTGGCAAAAATAAAAATGTTATAGTTTGAAACAAATGAATAAGACATGATTTAAATATGAAACAAATAAAAATGTGATAGTTTGTAAGGGTTCATCTGAAAGTTGTAGTCCCTTAGGTCACATTAAATAAGACATAATTCAAATATGAAACATACAAAAAAAAAATAAAAATTAGGAGGGTTTTGATCCATTATTTAAAAAAAGAAAAAAAGAAATATGTGTAAGACTTTTGTTTTGCATGTCCCTATATCTCATTTTTTTGCTAAAATAAATACGTAATAATTGGATATAATTCTAATAAAATGAAAAAAAATAAATATAGAAATTGCATGTTCTATATATTTTATATTTTCTTTTTTTGTAAAAAAGACATATTTCTTGAAACTCAAAGAGAGAGAGAGAAGCAGCTATTCTTTTCATCAAAATACTATTCAACAACCGACATATTCTGGAGAATTTTAATTTTTTTATTATTAATAATAGAAATTATGACCTTTTTTTAAATTTTTTTTTATTTTAAAGGTGTTTAATCATGAAATATTTTCCTTTTTTTTAAAGTTAAACTTTCGAAAACATTTTTTTTCATAAAATTGGGAATTCAATTACTTGAGAATTACAAAAAAACAAAAAAATTATAAAAAGACATTTTCACTTTTTTCACTCTAAATCACACACACAAAAAAAATAATTAAAAACATATTTAATTTATAGTCATAACCAAGTACAATTTTAAAAATCATTTTGTACCTTAAAATAGAGTTATTTTTTTTCTTCAAATTTCATGATAAAATATGATCAAACATGGTCTAATCGTAATGTAACATTATATTCGGTAGTGTACGTAGTGGATTAAATTACTATACATCAAACTCCTTTAGCTAGAAAATTATTTACTACGCATATATCAAATCTTCTTGAGTTTTATTTGTAATACGTAATCATATGAGATCATTTCTTCGTTAATTTTCTCTATGAAAATACTAATTTAAAGAGAATAATTTAATGATAATAACAAAAGATTTAGCGTAATTTATAAAGAATGATATCTATCCAGTCTTATTCGTACTTTTTTTTTAAAAGTAGAAAGACGATTTCCGATTTATTAATAAAAGGTGAAAAAGTAGTAGATGATGAACTTACAAGAGTTGGATCTTCATCATTAGTTTCAGCTGGAGGGTCATTTTCGTAATTATCATTTGTTGAATCTGAACCTTGCTTCTTACCATCTTCATGGAACAAAACACACTCTTGTTCTTGTTTTTCACTCTCTTCTTCTTCTTTTTTATTATTAGTACCTAACATACTCGAAGAAGAAGAAGACGATGATGATGAGGACGACGAGGATGAAGAGGATGCTTGATGAACAAGTTTTGAAGATTCAAAACCAAGGCATTTTAGAATAGCTTTAATGCCTTCTTGTAAGTAAAAAAATGGATTCTTGGTGATAACTTCATCATAAACTGATGATCTACTCTCTTTTTTCTCTTCCATATTAATAACTCCTTTCTTTTCTTACAAATGCTTGATTATATTATATTTTTTGGACTTGTTATTTATTGCAACTAATAAATAGGAAGATGAGTAGCTTGCTCTCTTTAATGTTTTTGCTGAATGGTTTGGTGATGTTCTTTAATGAACCTAAGCTTTGGCCCTTTTTATGTTAAAACACACAATATTTGACACATACAATATGCTTGTAGTAATCCTTCTATAGACTTTGTAAAAGTGTGCTTTCTCGAATAGTTTAATCTATTAGATAAGATGGTTATATATTTTAATATTGTATCAGATTGAGCAGATATATATTCTGTAATCGAATAGTTTAATTTTTTTTATGAGTTTGATTTATGAAAAAAATAGATCACCGCTATTTATATCAAACAAAAATTTCATATGCTTGGTTTATGAAAAAAAAATTAAAGCCGCACGTGAGAGAACGTGTTGAGAATGAAATTAACTAATAAAAATGTGCATCTCTCTCTAACGGCTTAACCTTTAAGTTTAGATGAGCAATCATACTTCTAACATATACAAATATATGTAAATGTTCGGGTTTCGAGATTCATATAGTTTAAAACATAGTGAATTGTTTTGAAATAAATTTTATTTTATTTATTTGATTTTTCACTCTATATAAAATGCTCGTACGTATTAGAATACTAACTAATTAAATTTGAATCACTCAATGTTTGGTGTCCGTATTAGAGTAATAACTAATTAAATTGGAATTGCACATTATATGACTTATTTGAAATGGCACTCCCAATAAGATTTCTTTATACACAAAGCTCCAATTCGATACTTTTAATTCAGATAGAATAATCTTATTATTACACGACAATCCATGTTAGTGAAATAAAATTTATTAAAAACTACATAAAAAATATTATCTATAATAATTGATAATTCAGAATAATCGTTTAATTTTATTTAAAAAATCTCAAAATTTAAAATGGAGAAAGTAGTATTTTATTACCAAGGATTAATACATTATCATATGCTGAGTACTAAGGGAGTTGACTAGTGGCCACATGTCTTGGTTACACACCAATATCACCTAATTTAAATTAATATTCCCTTTGACTAAACCACCCTTGTTTACTTAAAAACGATTTTTACTAGTAAATATAATTTACCGGAAAAGTACAAAAATGGTTAAATCAGTAATATTATCATACTTATAAAGTATTTATTATCTGAAATATGACCTAATTGTATCATTACCATTTATATACTATCCATGAGATAAAGCCTTCTTTAGAAACATTTACCATGTATGCTAGGTTAAATAAAAATTATAATTTAGATCAGTGACACGTAGTTAGAAATTTCATGTCGAATCAAAAATTCTGATAGTAACATTGATTTTGAGCATGTCTTTACCATTGCATTACATGTCTCTATTGATTTTAACAGTATTCAAAATATTCTATATATTAATAATTAAATAAAATTTAATTTATATGTAGTGTAATTTTTCGAACAACGATATCTAGCTAGACACCTCGACATGTTGACACCAGCTACAAATTTAGAGCCAAAAAATAGGGCACCTGCACCTATATCTCTTCGTAAAATTAGACATTGCATATGTCTCTCTCTGTATATATTTTGTAATACGAAAAGTCTAAATTATTCACATGGTTAAATATTAAGCTTTTTGACCTTGAGGATGAAAGATCAATTCGCACATCAATACATTTTACTTTGATATATTTATATTCGAAAAATTCTGACTTCGCCTCCGACGCTATCGAAGCGTTCCACCCATAACATCATGCATGTATATATTGCTATTTTTGCTTAGGGTCAATAATGTCATCACACACTAATTTCACAAAATATGATATGTACATATTAATATTAAATGCACAATAAATTGAAGGTGGAAAAGAATTAAATAAAAAGAAGTTAGCATGGCAGGTGCCCTACCTGCTTTAAGAAGAAATATGTCAGCAGACAGACATATAATTTTAATTCTTGGAGTTTGTCTTTACTTTCTTGGAATAGTACAAAACCACACCTAATTTTCCAATATATTAAATTAATTAATTCACAACTCAGATATTCTCAGACTCATCACTTCAATCTTAGTATTATATGAATATATTTTATAAGTTTTAAATCATACAATAATATAATAACAATATGATCTAATCTGACATAGTTGATTCTTTTTATTTCACCAATATTCAAGTCACAACTATATGTTAACCCAAAAGAAGACACAAAGTAAATGTTTATAACATACGTCCAAACGTAAGTGGGATTAGAAGATAAAGATGTTATGATCGTTCAGATAAGATATGAAAATTTTGATTTTTGATTTTTGCATTTAGAAAATTATGATTTTGGTTGAATGTGAATAAATTTTGATCCGATAGATTTCTTAAGTTCAAATTAATTAATTTTGAGTTGATAAATTTAGGAGTTCTATGTTTTTTTTACAAATAAAATATTAATATTAAACCACATTAGTAATAACTCCTTATTGTCATTATAATAAACTAAATAAAATATTTCATGTAAATTAAGAAAGTGATATATTTTTTATGATATGTTTCAAAATATATATCGTAACGATACAAATAAAGTATATATATCATAGTCCTTAAGTGGTCCAAACTTAGCTAGAATGACTCTCAAAGATGAGATAATGTCATATTCTTTCACATAGCTAGGTGCCATATATATGGAAATATATGGAAATGACAATTTAGCAAAACTGAAATGCTTGGGTTTTATAATATTGTTTCAAAAAATGGAATATCAATGTATTTTAACATAGTTATAAAAATGTCACTATATTAAGATTATTATTATATATAGTTACATTTTTAGGTCTTTTTAATGTGATGATATGAAAAAAGATGAACAATATTATTAAGTTTTTGCGTCATTTCTCAAGTAAAATATAGAATATTATTGTGTGTAATTTTTTTCTCTAAATAACGTTAAAATTCTCTTTTCTAATCTTAATCTATGTTTCTCTCTATAATTTTCTATCGAGCTACGTTGTCTGATCGTTCATTATTAATGCATAGTCCTATTCTTCCACAAATTTAACACGAATTTATATGTTCAAACAAATATTATGTGTTATGAATTCGAAATAAAATTAAATCAGATTAAGTCAGAATTGCTGATTTGTTAAATCAAAAAGCTTTTCATTAGTTTTGTATGTATATGTTTTGTCAATATTTAGGAATCTGTAGATACCACATCAATTTTCATGAATCATCATTTCAATTATCTCTTCAGTTTTCCCACTGAAAAAGAAAGGATAAGATTAAGAACCAACCAATCAAGTCATCAATTTTTTGATGCAATTGAAAAAGTAAAATCTCAAACTATTTTCATATTATTATTATTATTATAAAAAAGTCACATTTTTACTAATTTCAATTTCAATTTCTTTCCATAATAATAATATTTTTTTTAGTTAATAATATTGAATTAAGTGACTAACTGAGAAATTAACTCACACACATAACAAAAGATGTGCAGGGAACTTTTATTTAAAAATAAATAAAAATAATTTTTATTATTACGAGATTTAGTAAAGTAAAATGAACTATTAATTCAAACACATAAAATACATATATTGACTTGACATAATCCATCTCCTCCAACTATATAAACCTGATTAATTTCCCGAACCTAAATACTATCTACTATTTTCTTAGTAACATGGCCTCTTCAATATCATTCACAACCTTAGGTGTCAATGTAATTGTGTTCTTTGAATAATAACGTCGATATCCTCCATCTATCCCCATGACTCTTGGAAAATATTTTCTTTATAAAGTCAAAAGTTTCTATAAACTTTTAAAGTTTTCATAAATCTCACTATAAGAAAATAGGTGATAAAACACCTAACCAAATTAAAGTAGGATTACAAAACCTATTCTAATAGGAAATAAAACAAATAAATTACCAAATATAGTAACAAATACTAAACAAATTAGGATTCACAGTATGGTAAATTATCTAATATTTTTTATGCACTGTAAACGACATATAAGTAAAATTGTGTACATTTACAATTTTATCGTAGGCCCCAATTCTCTATTTTTATCTCCTCATTACAACAAGATAACTGATAGTTCTTAATAAGTAAATATTTTCCTTGTCGTCACCTCACGAGTTTTGTTGAAAAAAAGATCTAATCTATCTTGTGTCTATATTTGGTATCTTATTTCGAAATATAACCAATTTGCTTAGTGTCTTTGTGTACATTTACAACATTATCGAAGGCCCTAATTTTCTATTTTTATCTCCAAATACAGAGAGTTTCTATATTTTTAGAAAATCAACTTCAATCTAATTTTCTATTTTTTTCACTGCCAAAAGAAAATTTTCTTCTCTCCTTTTAATATTATATTTTATTTTTGTTTCATAGAGTAAATTATTTCTTCCCTTATCAAATAATTCTCGTATATAATTCATATTTTTTCAGATGTACTTGTCACATTCCATTTTTTAGTACTATTGCATTAAGCTATCAGGTAGTTTTATAAAGTATCGTAATAAAATAGAAATAAATTATTTGACTTATTTTAAATTTTGTGCGTTCTTTATAGTGAAAAGTAATTATAATTATCCACTGTGGATGTTCGTCGTTAATATCATTAGTTTTGGATCGTTTTAACATTGATGCTAACGTAGTCATAAGAATTTTGAAAAATGTGCACAACAGATAACATCTAAAATGTGACTAAGAAATGTTTCATGAGAAACCAAACAACCATAAAATTTGGTATATATGTCACAGCGACAAGATAACAGGAACAGATAGTACTTGTATGTTACAAAGACAAATTCAAGATTTTTATCACCAGCAGTAAATCAAAAACTAAATACGAAGTAACATTTGTGCAATCTAGTCATGGGAAGCTCCTTCCTGGCAAATAATCACAGATGTGGTTGACGATCTTGAGCAACCTGCCAATTTCTCAGCCAATCGAAGTGAATACCGAGAAGCACACTTCATTGAACAAATCTTACAAGTTTTCCTCTTTGATATAATTGTGAACTTCTCCAAAACCGTTGCTTTCATTAGTATAAATTCTGAAAGTTTGAGAAGGTCATCATTATCCCATTCAATATTCCCTTTCAAACACATCTTTGAAGAACTGAAAACCTTAACATTCTTGAGGTTGGGAAACCCGAAGCTTGACAGGAAATAAATATCACGTTCTTTGGCCAAATATCCTAACTCAAATGCACATCGCCTATGATCCATCTGGATAGAGAGGATATAGTCAAATGAAAAATCACAATTCACAAAAGTTACAAAAGAATGATTTTATATAGTACAAGTGTCTGCTGCAATAAAGTACATTCTCTGCAATTTGCACTATTGGGAATTGACATTATTATAAGTTGTTTATCTTTTAATTTTTTTGTAATTTTATTTTGTCATATTCTTTCTTGGAAACAAACAACTTATAAGTTTTCGAGTTAATGTCTAATGCCTTATATAAATAAAAAATTATTTAATAACATTTTTGATTAGGTTATTGTTGAATAGCGATTTTTTCCTTTCAATATTCTAGTATAAACTTTGGACTCATTTTGAAAGAATATTTATTAAGTACTTTTTTAACTCGAGTGCGAGAAAATAATTTAGATTTGAAATCTACCTTAGATTACTAGTATTCTTATAAATTTAAGGAAATAATTAAATGAACAAAAAATCTCTATTACTTTGTTAAAATAAATAAATAAAAGGAAAAAAATATTTTTGAACATTGGACTAGTAAAATGGAACAAAAGGACTGCTTGAATATAATTTATTCATATAATTTTTTTTCTTTTCTTATTTTGATGTTGTTAAAGTGATTTGTTCATTTGTCCATTTCTTTAAATGTCAAACACTGTTTGATGTGAGAAAAAAATAGTGTAGAGCTGGGGTGGGGAGTACAATATTAAAATTTCTTAAAAAATGAATGTGTAAATAGAAGAGCAAAAGTTCCAGAAAGATACCAAAGTAGTTGTCATAGTTATATTGAGTGACTCCACATGAGGTGAGGCTTTCAACAGGATAATTGCTCCATAGAAATAAAATTTTGTGATACGCAAATCTAGAGTTAGACATTTGCATTTCAATTCTGGAAGCGACATCTCTTCAAATTGCATTAGTACCTGATATGGTTATTCCAAGGAAATTAGTGAAGGATCTAGAAAACAAGAACGATAAAAAAGGATGAAAAATCCGATGTAAATTTTATGGAAAATCTGACCATCCGACAATGTAGCTGAATAGTAAATGAAGTACCCGACTTTAGAAAGTTGACAAAAAAATTTGCAAAAGGTTAGAATAGTTTTGTATTAGCGCTGGTAGTCCTTGATAATGTGTAGAAGTTCTTAAGTTGTGTTATATTCTAAATGCTATCTCTTCATGATATCTATATACCTAAAGAAAATAAAGTCTTTACGACAAAACATACCTCGGTGTACCAAGTCCCAATCGTTAACTCGGTTGTATTGCTCAACTTATGAAGATAATCTTGGACGAGTTTCCTTATAACTTGATGTTCATTAGGGCATGTGGCACTAGAAGCACCTTTAGCAATCGATGTGCAACTCATTTGGAAATTTAGCTTAGCACTTACCACCGATGATACATTTATTAGCCTACATTTGAGATCATACATATCTTCAGAGATCTCCAAATGTTGAATATTCGGGGCAACAATATCCAAAGAGGGATGATCAGATTCATCATAGTATGAAGAATAATCTTCGAACTTAAGCCTCTTTAAATTTGAAGAATTGATTTCCAAATGACTCAATCCGTAGAATTCAGAAATTTCGAGGTTTTCCAAAGCAGGACAACCTGAGAGTATTTTTACGATTATGTCATCCTGTAACTTAAGGTCATTCAACTTCAAGGTCTTTAAAAATTTCCAATCTATGGAGAATTCGTCATTAAATGTACAACGCGTGAGATCCAATGTTATCAAGGTGGAGCACTTGTAGATAGTGTCAGGCAAGTCAATGGATTCATAGTCATATGAATCTGATAGCAATACAACATTTTCAACATTTCTTTTGACAGCAGCAGAAAGCCATCGGGAGATTGGGAACAACAATTCATCATCAACAAATTTGAGTTGTGACTCATATTTGGACAAGTGAGTGAAATCCAGATGAAAATTTATAATTTTGGAACAAGTAGACTTATCTAATGCATAATTCACAAAAGATATAAAGTTTTTCGTTTGTGATTTATCTTCACACTGGATAAAGAAGTTATAAACTGAACGCCATAGATATTGCCACCTTTTGGAGAGAATAGAAGTTGTGAAAGCATCTTTCGTTGGCAAAAGGGAGAGAATCTGTAGAATAAGAGCATCCGGTAACTCACTGATACTATCATTTTTAACTCTTTTGCTTCTTCTTTTCTTTGAGAATGGAGGCCAAAGTTCCATCTTCTGGGTGCAAAAAGGTTTTCCAGGGTTTGAATGGTTTTTCCTTTTCTATCCAACACAAGTTTTCCGTTTGGGTTTTACTCTTGTTTCACAATGAAGACTATATATATAATGTACATAGGTAGAGCTATTTAGGAATGTTTCTAATTTTGTTTCCTTAAATAGATTTAATTGACGTTCTTTCCTAAAATAGACATGAATCTAGACATGAATGAGTAAAGTACCAAAAACTGATAATGATGTGCTAAAACAACGATCGACACGATAAGAATCATGCATCTACATACAAAAGGGGTATCATTTATTCTTCATTTAAAGAAATTGTTGGGTTTTAAAAATAGTGTGAATGGAAAATGAAGAGTTGTGACTTTTATGAAATTTTAAGACTTTTATGAAAAGTTGTGACTTTTATGAAAAATTGTGACTTTTATGAAAAGTTGCGATTTTTATGGAAAGTTGTGACTTTTATGGAAAGTTATGACTTTTATGAAAGGTGACGATCTTTCTGAAATATTGTGACTTTTCCAAAGGTTTGTGACTTTTCCGGTAAGGCACAATAAGAACATTTTCCCACTACCATTTGTTTTTCTATAAATTGAGGGATTTTCTCTCATTTTAATATAAAATTCATGGACTTCTTCTTCAACTACTAAACCTAGTATTCTAAGTTTACTTTACTGTTGTTGAGTTGTTCGCTGACACCGGAGTTTTTTGTATCTATACTCTGGCGATTTAGATCATTTTACCCTGTGAGGTCATATTCCAAATCAAACCTCGGATACTAGAGGGGAATAATTTCCTTAAGGGGATACTGTGAGTTCAGTGGACTTGATCTTTTTCCTATTAAAATTTTTCCAGATTCTGTTTTAATTTTCTAGTTGTGAAAATGTTCTTAAACGTTGTTGTCTTACAAAGATGTTCAAAGTTTTGTTCTAAGTATGTTTGGAATATAAGATGAACAACAGAAATAATAAAATTAAAATTTTATTAATGCATCAACTACTCATTACAACAAGATAACTGATATTTCTTAATAAGTAAATATTTTCCTTGTCGTCACCTCACGAGTTTTGTTGAAAAAAAGATCTAATCTATCTTGTGTCTATATCTGGTATCTTATTTCGAAGTATAACCAATTTGCTATGTGTCTTTATGTACATTTACAATATTATCGTAGGCCCGAATTTCTATTTTTATCTCCAGATAGAGAGAGTTTCTATATTTTTAGAAAATCAACTTCATTCTAATTTTCTATTTTTTTCATTCCAAAAAAAAGTTTTCTTCTCTCCTTTAATATTATATATATTTTTTTGTTTCATAGAGTAAATCATTTCTTCCCTTTTTCAAATAATTCTCATATATAATTCATATTTTTTCAGATGTACTTCTCACATTCCTTTTTTTAGTACTATTGCATTAAGCTATCAGGTAGTTTTATAAAGTATCATAATAAAATAGATATAAATTGTTTGACTTATTTTAAACTTTGTGAGTTCTTCATAGTAAAAAAATAATTATAATTGTCCAGTGAATTAATGACAGGCAAATGCAGATTGGCTCAGTCTTTCTGTGGATGTTCGTAATATCATTAGTTTTGGGTCACTTTTAACTTTGATGCTAACGTAGTCATAAGAATTTTGAAAAATGTGCACAACAGATAACATCTAAAATGTGACTAAGAAAAGTTTTATGAGAAACCAAACAACCATAAAATTTGGTATATATGTCACAACGACAAGATAACAGGAACAGATAGTACTTATTTGTTACAAAGACAAATTCAAGATTTTTACCACCAGCAGTAAATCAAAAACTAAATATGAAGTAACATTTGTACAATCTAGTCACGGAAAGCTCCTTTCTGCCAAATGATCACAGAACTGGTTGACGATCTTGAGCAACCTACCAATTTCTCAACCAATCGAAGTGAATATCGAGAAGCACACTTCAACGAACAAATCTTACAAGTTTTCCTCTTTGATATAATTATGAACTTCTCAGAAACTGTTGCATTCTTTAGTATAAATTCTGAAAGTTTGAGAAGGTCATCATTATCCCATTCAATATTCCCTTTCAAACACATCTTCGAAGAGCTGAAAACCTTAACATTCTCGAGGTAGGGAAACTCGAAGCTTGATAGGAAATGAATATCATGTTCTTTTGGCCAAATATCCCAACTCAAATGCACATCGCCTAAGATCCATCTGGAGAGAGAGAGGATATAGCCAAACAATGATTTCATATAGTACAAGTGTCTTCTACAATAAATTACATTCTCTGCAATTTGCACTAATTGAGAATTGATATTATTATAAGTTTGTTTATATTTTAAGTTTTTTGTAATTTTATTATTTCATATTCTTTCTTGGCAACAAACAGTATTATGAGTTTTCGAATTACTGTCTTATGCCTTACATAAATTTTGTACTCATTTTGAAAAAATATTTATTAAGTACTTATTTAACTCGATTGCACTTTGAATTCTATCTTAGATTACTAGTATTCTTATAAATTTTGGGAAATAATTAAATGAATAAAAGATCTCTATTAATTTGTTCAAATAAATTAATAAAAGGAAAAAAAAATATCTTTGAACATTGGACTAGTAAAATGGAACTAAAGGAGTGCTTGAATATAATTTATTCATATAATTTAATTTTCTTTTTCTTTTCTTATTTTGATGTTGTTAAAGTGATTTGTTCATTTGTCCATTTCTTTAAATGTCAAACACTGTCTGATGTGAGGAAAAATTAGTAGGGGGAGGAGGGGAGGGGGGGGGGGGGGGTTAGGAGTGCGATATGAAAATTTCTTAAATGAATTTTTAAGTAGAAGATCAAAAGTTCCAGAAAGATACCGAAGTAGTTGTCATAGTTATGTTGAGTGACTACAAATGAGTTGAGGCTTTCAACAGGATAGTTGCTCCATAGAAATAAAACTTTGTGATACGTAAATCTAGAGTTAGACATTTGCATTTCAATTTTGGAGCGACATCTCATCAAACTGCATCACTACCTGATGTGGTTATCCCAAAGAAATAATTAGTGAAGGATCGTGAAAACAAGAACAATAAAAAAGGAAGAAAAATGCAATGAAAATTTTATGGAAAATATGACCATCCGACAATGTAGCTGAATAGTAAATGAAGAACCTGACTTTAGAAAAATGACAAAAAGATTGCAGAAGGTTAGAATAGTTTTGTATTAACACTTGTAGTCCTAGTATAATGTTTAGAAGTTCTCAAGTTGTGATATTTTCTAATTGGTATCTCTTTATGATATCTATACCTAAAGAAAATAAATTCTTTATGATAAAATGAAGCTCGATGTACCAAGTCCCAACCGTTAACTTGGTTGTATTGCTCAATTTATGAAGATAATCTATGATAAGTTTCCTTATAATTTGATGTTCATCAGGGCATGTGGCATTAAAAGCACCTTTAGCTATCGATGCGCAACTCATTCGGAAATTTAGTTTAGCACTTACTACCGATAATACATTTATTAGCCTACATTTGAGATCATACATATCTTCACAGATCTCCAAATGTTGAATATTCGGGGCAATAATATCCAAAGAGGCATCATTGGATTCGTCATAGTATGACAAATAATCTTTGAACTTAAGCCTCTTTATATTTGAAGAATTGATTTCCAGATGACACAATCCATAGAATTCGAAAATTTTGATAATTTCCAAAGCAGGACAACCTGAGAGTATTTTAATGATTATGTCATCCTGTAACTTAATGTCATTCAACTTTAAGGTCTTTAAAAACTTCCAATCTATGGAGAATTCGTCATTAAATGTACAACGCGTGAAATCCAAAGTTATCAAGGTGGATCACTTGTAGATAGTTTCAGGCAAGTTAATGGATTCATAGTCATATGAATTTGACAGCAAGACAACATTTTCAACATTTTTTTTGAAAGCAGTAGAAAGTCATCGGGAGATTGGGAACAATAATTCATCATTAAAAAATTTGAGTTGTGACTCGTATTTGGACAAGTGAGTTAAAACCAGATGAATTTTTTTAATTTTGGAACAAGTAAACTTATCTAATGTATAATTTACAAAAGATATAAAGTTTTCCGTTTGTGATCTATCTTCACACTGGAGAAAGATGTTGTAAACTGAACGGAATAGATACTGCCACCTTTTGGAGAGAAAAGAAGTTGTGAAGACATCTTTCGTTTGCAAAAGGGAGAGAATATGTATAATAAAAACGTCCGGTAACTCACTGATTCTATCATTTTTAACTCTTTTGCTTCTTCTTTTCTTGGAGAATGGAGGCCACAAATCCATCTTCTGGGTGCAAAAAGGCTTTCTAGTGTTTGAATGATTTTTCCTTTCAATCCAACACAAGTTTTCCCTTTTGGTTTTGCTGTGTTTCACAATGAAGACTATATATATAATGTACATAGGTAGATATATTTAGGAATTTTTCTAATTTTGTTTCCTTAAATAGATTTAATTGATTTTCTTTTCTAAAATAGACATAAATCTAGACATGAATGAGTAAAGTACCAAAAACTGATAATAATGTGCTAAAACAACGATCGACACAATAAGAACCATGCATCTACATACAAAAGGGGTATCATTTATTCTTCTTTTAAAGAAATAATTGAATTAAATTTTTATTGATGCATCAACTACTCATTAAAACAAGATAACTAATATTTCTCAATAAGTAAATTTGCATTTAGAAAATGATATCATGCTATACTAAGCTGTTTAGTGATACCATGTGAATTCTCAAGAATACATTTTGTTGTATATAACTGCCATGGCCCCAACCCTTCCGATTGATACCCACACTTACAAGCCGATGGGAAAACCACTACTACCATCCAACTAAATAAATTATTCTAAAACTAAAACATTTAAATTATAAAAGCAAGTTAAATGTCTAAAACAAAGTTCCATTACTAAACAAAATAAAATCTAACAACTAAAATTTGCGGAAGTTAAACCTAGAACGTGAAAGTTAATATATCAAAAGTACTATCGATAACCGAATCTAAACAAGAAAATACTAGTGAACTAATCAACTAAATAAAAGAATGGTGTAAGTCCGGAAGTGGTGGACATAGACTAAAGAGAACTTCATCGCAGCACGAAAGATGTTGAGCTATTTTTTTTTATAGATAATGATGATCTCGCGAAGATTTTGTCAGGTTGTCCTGCTTTGGAAATTGTGGCGTTGTCTTTATTGGAAGGTTTTCGTTGAATTTAAAGAGACTAACAGTTGGAAGCTAGGGGTGGTTTTCCTCAGGTTTATTTGATCATATTATAAGGTGAAAATTAGCTCATGTAATATGGAGGACCTTCGATATCTTGTTCAACAAGAAGAATTGATCTCGGCTGCAGATATTGGAAAATGAATTGACTAACACCACTCAAGGTAACCTTTTGATTTCCGAGTACTTTTTAAAGATTGAGAAATTATCTTCTGAGATATGCTTATTGAATCTGAAGGATACTATTTCTTAAGCACTAATGAGAAGAATAATCATTCGTCGGTTGAAACCTGGAACGTGAGTTCAACAACCATCCGTTAAGAAATTTTAAAATTTGTTGTTGTAATAGGAATTACTAGCCAAGTAGTTGGCTAGTGCTTTTGTAAAGTATGGAGAAGGAGATGCTTTTGTAGCTGACAAGAGAAATTTTAAAGGAAAATCAAGAGATATGTTGCACTCTCGATCCTCAGGTGAAAGGGAAGAGTCTTTTAACTATTATGGTAAGAAGCTTCTTAGATGCTATCGGCGTGGAAAAATAGGACACGGAAACAGATATTATCGAGCCAAGGAGAGTAATATGGCTCAAAAGCTTGCTGGAGAAGAAGAAGACGGGGGAAAGTGTTTAGTAGTTGAGGCTCGAGCAATAAATGATATGTTTCCATTAACCTTGAAAAAGACTAGATCCATATTATAATATAATGCAGTCAATCAGGTGGCGAAGCAAAATATTAATGTCATCAATATGATGCTAGAAACTATTAGAGATATTCATACTAGTGATATGGTAGCTTCTATAAAAGAAATCAAGGAAATAAATTCTAACAAGCAGTGTTTGGACCTATATATGTTGATGGTGACCTTTATGGAGAAAGTATTGAAGAAGATGTATGAGAAGTTGAAGAGTCTAATCAATCACCAACCATATCGAGGTTAGTCATGGGCTTAGATCAAATATTGGAAGCAAATGTAGATGATGGATATCAAATAGATAGGGAAGCTGAACTTACACGCCAAAACTTATGCGGAGTGTCAGACTATATAACTTTCGAAAGCTCTAAAATTGCTAAACATGTTATTGAAGAAGGGAATCTGGTGATGGATCCTCTTATGGATTTGAAGCTTCAAGGAAATTGATCATCATGACTAAATTAAATAAGGAGGCTTATATGGACGAAAGCTCTTTCTATTATAAAGTTGCGGGTTCCCCAAAATCTTGAACCTTGGAGTTCCAAACTTGCCTATCACAAATTTTTATCAAGATAATACTATTGTGGGGAAGCTAAGAGAAAGGGGAGTTTAGGAACCCCATAAGGAGATAATTTACATGGACTATTCGATAACGAAAAATCTTTATCATTTGAAATATCAGGAGGGTTCTAGAAGAAACTACTAAGATCTGCACCAAGACGTGATTCAAAGCTTCGTCTGAGTTCTTCCGCTACAGTCTACAAGCTCAGGGTTGTTTTCAAAAAATCACTTTAAGGGGGGTGTGCAAGTATAAAGTTGATTTTTTGGAACTACATAAAATCCTAGATTTTTAGGGAAGTTCTAGAATAATCTAGTATAATCAATTGGATAAGTATTTTGGGGAAATGAATTATAGGTGACAAAAAAGAGTTGAAATGTAAAAAGTGTGACTCAAATTTTGACTATTAAGTAAAGATGACAAATTTGTAATCAACTTTTAAAAATAATTGATTTTTTCTTAATTAAGTTTTTATTTTAACAGTTTCATCCAAATTTTAACTAAAATCCTAACTTCTAAAAGAGGAAAGTAAAAATCAGTCTTTTTTTTTTCTTCTTTTAACCTCCCATATAAAGCTCTCATATTTCTCCGACACGATTCTTCTTCTTCTTTTTGTTGTTTTTTTATCGGTATTGCAACTTATTGTAGATTTCTTATTTAAAGAATTTAAGAAGGAAAAATCTCAAATTTTAGATTAACATGTTATTTGAAAAGATATAAGCTTTAGAAATTACTTAACAAGTAATTTTCAATCATTTTAATAAGTAAATAGTATTTTTTTGTGTGTATTATTCATTTGAAATTTCAATTTTCGTATTATTGTTCTTGTCATTGATGTATAATAATTTTCAGCAATTTACAACAATGCTTAAAAAAATTGTTGAAATAGATACTGATGTTGAATATATTTCAGCAACTGCTTAACTTATAACAATTGAGATATTTTAATATAATTTTTTTTCTGATCCAATTTTTTTCTAAGTTATAATATTTTCAGGAGATAGAAGATCAGTAGGGGTTGATTGTCATGGTGAATGGGTTGAGTTCAACTTGTCACCAATTTTAATTTGAAATCTTTTTTGTCGCCTTCCTGTTAATTTTCTCAAGTATCTTGTAGAAATATCTAGATATTCTAGAGTAGAAGTTAATGTCACTAAATTTTTCTTGTAGATGTTCTAGAGAAATTAAATATTTGCAGAGAATTATGGAATAGTCTAAATTTTGTAGTATCTAGAACCATCCATTGGTAAGTATAAATAGGGGATGATATTGCACATTTGTAAATAACCTAAGAACAACCCAAATAAAAGAGTCTTCTTCCATAAAAAAAAATTCTCCAACCCTAGCTTCCTCTTCTTTAATGAAATCTTCTGATCTTAGTTAACGATCTTGGGCTAGCAGAAGGTCCCTTGATTATACCTTTTTTCTTCTGCTATTCTCTACAGCCATCTTTTTGAGAGAATAGAGGTTGTGAAGGCATTTTTCGTCGGAAAAAGGGAGAGAATCTTAATAATAAGAGTGTCTGGTAACTTACTGATTCGATCAACTCTTCTCATTTTGCTTCTTTGTTTCTTTGGGATTTGGGAATAGAGTCTATAGATCCATATTTTGGGGGCTAGGGTTTTAATTGTATCTCTATTATTAGTGTTCAATTATGTATACTCTTTTGGCTGCAGAAAGGCTTGCTAAGGTTTTGATGATTTTCCCTTTTCTATCCAACACACCTTTTGATTTTAATAAATTTTCCTTTTCTATTAAACAAACCTTTTGGTTTTAATGATTTTTCCTTTTCTATCAAACACACCTTTTTATTTTAATAAATTTTCCTTTTCTATCCAACACTATTTGATTTTAATGAATTTTCCTTTTCTATTAAACAAACCTTTTGGTTTTAATGATTTTTCCTTTTCTATTAAACACACCTTTTGGTTTTGATGATTTTTCCATTTCTATCTAACACACCTTTTGGTTTTGATGAATTTTCCTTTTCTATCCAACACACCTTTTGGTTTTGATGAATTTTCCTTTTCTATCCAACACACCTTTTGGTTTTGATGAATTTTCCTTTTCTATCCAACACACCTTTTGGTTTTGATGATTTTTCCATTTCTATCTAACACACCTTTTGGTTTTGATGAATTTTCCTTTTCTATCCAACACACCTTTCCTCTTTGGATTTCGTTAGGGCTTTAAATTGAATGAACACATTTGTTCATGTAAAAACATGACCATTATGAAACAATCACGGAAGATCAGATCAGAATGAACAAGTTGTGCATTGGTGTTTTCTTCTGCATGCCTATTTCTAGAGAGCGCTGGTTGTTCACAATTAAGAGCTATTTCTTTAAGTTTCATTTATATAAAATTTTCCCCATCCAATGCATCTTGAGAATCAATGGAACTGGATGGCTTGTTTTCCAAGTCTTGCGGTTCAAAAGATCTATTTTATGCTATCTCGTTATTTGCAGGTGAGCTTTGGATTACAATGGAATTGGATCACTTATTTTCCAAGGCTCGTGATTCAAATTATCTATCTTCTTTTATCTTGTTATTTGCAGGTGAACTTTGGATTATACTTCTCCGGAGTGCTGGATAATGTGGTGTTCTACTCGGAGCATTTGCAAGAGATGACAGTTGCGAGATCAATTTACTAGATTGAGTATGATCTAGCTCAAACCAGAAATGATGTTGCTTAAAATAGTTGCCCTTAATTATTGGTCTAAATACATCTTCTGACAGTGGTACACAAACTATTTTAAGCAACATCATTTCTGGTTTGAGCTAGATCATACTCAATCTAGTAAATTGATCTCGCAACTCTCATCTCTTGCATAAGCTCCGAGTAGAACACCACATTATCCAGCACTCCGGAAAAGTATAATCCAAAGTTAACCTGCAAATAACAAGATTAAAGAAAATAGATTTTTTGTACCACTAGACTTGGAAAATAAGCCATCCAATTCCATTGTAATCCAAACTTCACCTGCAAATAACGAGATAGCAAAAAATAGATCTTTTGAACCACGACTTTGAAAATAAGACATCCAGTTCCATTGATTCTCAAGCTGCATCGGATGAGGAGAATTTTACATACATGCAACTTAAGGAAATAACTCGTGATCGTGAATGGTGAGCGCTCTCCAGAAACGAGCATGAGAAGAAACACCAATGTAGGGAGGGATGAGTTATAAATTTATCATAATGCAAACATCATCTTGTTCCTTAGTGCTCATTAGTCGCCGGAAACATATCACACCAAAACTCGCACCTGATCTAGCTTTAAGAAAGAGAACTGTAATGGGGCCAGTATATGTCATAGAATGGTAGGCTAATGAACAGTCCAGCAAGAAAATGTAGCTAACAAGAACCTTTTTTTCTTGACGAACGATACATAAGGCACCATTTACTTTATTAATTTTTCGTGTGTTTAGCAATGACTTGTATTTTCTCATGACAAGACAATTAAGGCTGCTGGCGGTGCAGAACGAATTAATATGTGGCCACATAATTAAGCCAGCCATTGAAAGGTGACTAAAACACTAGAAACCAGGACTACCCGAGCTAATGATTGAGGCAAAAACACATTTCGGACTGTCCCATTAATTGAGGATTGGGGAATTGCTGTGATTCTTCCTGAATGGACTAGATATTTTATTCCATCGAGAGTCACTTTGAATCCTATCCCTGCTAACCAAGTTCATTCCAACTCCCCATGAGCTCATATTCGCTAAGAGAAGAAAAGCTTATTCCAGCATTTCCAGGGGAAACCGAACTCAAGTGAACTTAAGCCGAATCTGCATCGCACCTTTGCTACCGGGTAGAAAAGCCATTGTTGCTTGCAGGCTTGAAAAATTCTTTTTCGCCTCTCCGGCGTACCTTTGATCTGTTGAGCGAGAGCCCTTCCACACGGGACTTCCTGATCACTATGCTCAAGTAAAAATGGAATTTTTGTATGATTATTATCAACATCTCCTCATTTCTCCCTTGTCATATATTCGCTGAAGAACAGATTGTTTTTTCGTCTCGAACAATCCTCACTCAGTGAGTTAATTATTGGAGTAGAGTCTGATCCAAAATCAAAAAATTCCTTTTTACTTTAATTTTTTCCTCTCATATATGTGGAATTTGATTAATTAAATAATCAATATGTAATTTGGGTTTGTAATATTTCATTCATCTTTTTGTTCTTATTAACCATACACACAATCGAAAACTTCAGCAATAGTTGTTGTCCACTTCGACCCCTGATAGTTGTTGATATGGTTGTCCTCTACCAGTAAATCCTTGATATGCATGACCTCTTCCACGGCCAAAATTTATTGCCAAAGGATCAAGTTGTTTCAGAGAGTTCACACCAATAGATTTGTCACTTTCTACCTCAATGATCATTGCATATGCCTGATTTACTGAAGGAGCAACAGTTTTCAGTAAGATCTGCCTCCTAGTATGATCATATGAATCGTTTAAACCAGATAAAAATTGCAACAATCTCTGTTCCTGAAGGTGTTCTACATAATCCTTCGATTTATCACATCCACAGCTTGGCACTGGTACAATCATATCATACTCATCCCATAACTCCTTCAACTTAGAGTGGTATATAGAAACAGAATCCGTACCTTGAGACATAGTAGCAATTTCCTTGTGTAGCTGAAAAATTCTCATACGATTCACCTTGTTGAATCTCTCCTTGAGGTCTTCCCACACAGCATGTGCATTGGATCCATATACTATTCCGTTCAGCAAGTGCTTCGAAACAGAGTTCATGATCCATGAATGCACAATGGCATCACATTTATCCCATAAAACCTTCAAATCATTCCGTTGTGTTTCCCTTTTGCAGGCTCCATTCACGAAACCGAGTTTTCCTATTTGTTGAATCCATCCCATTTTTTTTGGTCAACTTTAGCTACTCAATTGGTACAAGCAATTGTTAAAAAGGAATAGTAATTGGAGTTGAAAAGAAAAGATTTGGTAGTTGGCAAATTGGTAAGATTTGCAACCATTTTTGACTTTGCTATGTTTACATATGTCATTAGTGACATAGGTATGGTTTTATCCTTCTATAAATAGAGCACTCTTGCTCATTTGTAGAATACACCAAGTTAGAGAGAAAAACCATTTTGAGAGCAAAGTGAGGTATTCCATAGACTATACAAGAAAATAGTCTGTGAAGAAAAATAGAGTGTGAGCGATATTTTAGTAAGACGGAAACCAAAAGAGTGTTGTTCCTTTTGAGTGTGTAGTAGTCACTTTGAGTATTGTATTCGTGACTACACAGTGTAAAATTCCTTACTATAGTAATATCAATTGCTCCTCTTAGTCCGCGGTTTTTTCCCTTATCCAGAAGGGTTTCCACGTAAAATTCTTGGTGTCATTATTTTCCCATTTTATTTCCATTACTTTTACCATATATATTTTTGTGTTTGTCCGCGTTTTCCCAACAAACTGGTATCAAAGCCAAGGTTTTATCTGAGTATGCTCTGTGGTTGCAGCATAGTCTGAACTTCCACATCAGAAAAGGTTTACTTTGATTTGCGATAACTATATTTTTTTGGGGAAAACAATGGAAGTCAACACAAGTAGAATGGTTACTTTGAATGGTGTTAATTATGCCATTTGGAAGGGGAAAATGGAAGATCTGCTTTATGTCAAGAATTTTTATAAACCAGTATTTACCACTGTAAAGCCTGATAATATGACAGATGAAGAGTGGAATCTGTTGCATAGACAGGTTTGTGGATTCATTAGGCAATGGGTCGACGATAATGTGTTGAACCACATCTCTGGAGAAACACATGCCCGAACCCTTTGGGAGCATCTTGAAAGTTTGTATGCTCGAAAGACTGGCAACAACAAAATGTTCTTAATAAAGCAGATGTTGAGTTTGAAGTATCATGATGGTTCTCCGATGACAGACCATCTGAATAATTTTCAGGGGATTATGAACCAATTATCTGCTATGGGCATCAAATTTGATGAAGAAATTCAAGGCTTGCTTCTTCTTGGTTCCCTACCAGATTCATGGGAAACATTTAGAACGTCATTGTCAAATTCTGCTCCGGATGGTGTGATCTCTATGGATTCCGCCAAGAGTAGTGTCTTGAACGAAGAGATGAGAAGAAAAACTCAAGGTTCCTCTTCGTCGGATGTCCTGATAATTGGCCCCAGGGGGAGAAATAAAACTCGTGGTTCTCAGCATAGAGAACAAAATAGGAGCAAATCCAATGGAAGACTTAAGGATATTGAGTGCTATCATTGTGGCATGAAAGGGCACACAAAGAAGTTCTGCAGGAAGTTGAAGAGGGAGAACAAAAACAAAGAGGAAATTAAAGAAGATGGCAATGAAAATTGCCTAGCCACCGTCACCACCGAAGATCTTGTTACCGTTATTGATGCAAACATGATAAATATTGCTTGTGATGAGTCAAGCTGGGTTGTGGACACTGGTGCTGCATCTCATGTGACATCAAGGAAGAATTTTTTCTGTTCCTACACTCCTGGTGATTTTGGAACCTTGAGTATGGGTAATGAGACTGTTTCTAGGGTGGTTGGTATTGGTACAATTTGTTTGGAAACTAGTGTTGGAACTAAACTAGTTTTGAACAATGTGAAACATGCTCCTGATGTTCGTCTGCACCTAATTTCTGTTGGTGTTTTAGATGATGAAGGATATGTTAGTACCAACGGTGATGGAAAATGGAAGCTCATTAAGGGTTCCTTGGTTGTGGCTCGTGGTAACAAACGTCGTGGTCTATACTGGACTACGGCCTCTGCTTGTGTTGATATGGTGAATGCGGTTGGGAGCGATAACTCTTCAACATTATGGCACAAGAGGCTTAGCCACATTAGCGAGAAAGGACTTAATGTTCTAGCCAAGAAGAAATTATTGTCAAATTTCCAAAGTGCTAAATTAGAAAAATGTGAGCACTGCTTGGCTGGTAAACAAAATAGAGTTTCCTTTAAGTCCTACCCTCCTTCGAGAAAGACAGAGTTGCTTGAGTTAGTGCACTCTGATTTATGTGGTCCAATGAAGACAAAGACATTGGGTGGTGCACTTTACTTTGTCACTTTCATTGATGATTGCTCTAGAAAACTTTGGGTCTATGTCTTGAAGACTAAAGACCAAGTGTTAGGTGTCTTTAAGCAGTTTCAGGCTTCAGTTGAAAGAGAAACTGGAAAGAAATTGAAATGTATTCGTACTGATAATGGTGGTGAATATTGTGGACCATTTGACGAATACTGCAAGAATCAAGGTATTAGACACCAGAAGACTCCTCCCAAGACTCCTCAGCTTAATGGTTTGGCTGAGAGGATGAACAGGACCTTGATGGAAAGAGTTAGATGTTTGCTTTCTGAAGCAAAGTTGCCAAACTCATTTTGGGGTGAGGCTTTATTTGTTGGGTGGTCTTGGGCCTTCTCAACCCAAAAGCTAGCTCAAAGGTTGAGGCTTTCCCTCACACTTATAAATTGACCACCAGCCCCTTCCACTTCCGATGTGGGATAACCCAACAATCTCCCCCTTCACACATCGGGCCTTGGGCTGGAGAGAACGACAACCCAGTTCCTCCCGGTGGGCTGAGACTTGTTGATAACCTGGGCTCTGATACCAATGTTGGGTGGTCTTGGGCCTTCTCAACCCAAAAGCTAGCTCAAAGGTTGAGGCTTTCCCTCACACTTATAAATTGACCACCAGCCCCTTCCACTTCCGATGTGGGATAACCCAACATTATTGACCGCTGCACATGTTATTAATCTATCTCCTGCTGTTGCTTTGCAAAGTGATGTACCAAATAGTGTTTGGTATGGAAAGGATGTTTCCTATGACCATTTGAGAGTATTTGGTTGCAAAGCTTTTGTACATGTGCCGAAAGATGAGAGGTCAAAATTAGATGCCAAGACAAGGCAATGCATCTTCATTGGATATGGCCTAGATGAATTTGGTTACAGGCTATATGATCCAATTGAAAAGAAACTTGTGAGAAGCCGTGATATTATTTTCATGGAGAATCAAACAATTGAAGATATTGACAAAGCGGAGAAGGTAGAATCTTCAAATTTTGATAGTATAGTCCATCATGATGAAGTTCCTCACACAAGTGTGCATGATGTTATTGGGTTTGATAATCATAGTGACGCCCAGAATCATGTATCAAATCAACATGTTGATGTTGATAATAACAATGATATTGTTATTGATGATCCTGTTGCTCATGAAGTTGTGGACGAATCAAATATTCCGCTTCGGAGGTCCACAAGACAGCGGTTTCCTTCCTCCCGTTATTCACCCAATGAGTATGTGTTACTCACTGACGGGGGAGAACCTGAATGTTATGAGGAGGCCATGGAAGATGAGCACAAGAAACAATGGATTGAAGCCATGCAAGACGAGATGAAGTCTTTGCATGAGAACCACACTTATGAGTTGGTAAAATTGCCCAAGGGCATGAGAGCTTTGAAGAACAAGTGGGTGTTCAAAGTTAAAGTTGAAGAACACAACTTGAAGCCCAGGTACAAAGCTAGATTGGTTGTTAAGGGATTCGGTCAAAGGAAAGGTATTGACGTTGACGAAATATTTTCTCCTGTTGTGAAAATGTCCTCGATTCGCACAGTTCTAGGTTTGGCTGCTAGTCTTAATTTAGAGATTGAGCAGATGGATGTGAAGACGGCTTTCCTTCACGGTGACCTAGAAGAAGAGATTTATATGGAACAACCTGAGGGTTTCAAAGTAGATGGTAAAGAAAATTTTGTATGCAAACTTAAAAAGAGTCTCTATGGCCTAAAACAAGCTCCCAGACAGTGGTACAAAAAGTTTGAATCTGTTATGGGGGAGCAGGGCTATAAGAAGACTTCTTCAGATCATTGCGTATTTGTACAAAAATTTTCTGACAATGATTTTATCATCCTTTTGTTGTATGTGGATGATATGTTGATTGTGGGCAAAAATACTTCCAAGATTGACGAGCTAAAGAAAGAGTTGTGTAAGTCTTTTTCTATGAAAGACTTGGGTCATGCCAAGCAAATTTTGGGCATGAGAATTACTCGTCTTAGAGATAAAAGGAAGATTTATTTGTCCCAGAAGAAGTACATTGAACGCGTACTGGAGCGCTTCAATATGAAGAATTCTAAGCCTGTTAGTATACCTCTTGCTGGTCATATGAAGTTGAGCAAGAAGATGTGTCCTACAGCTAGGGAGGAAAAAGAGAACATGGCCAAAGTTCCATATTCCTCCGTTGTCGGAAGTCTAATGTATGCAATGGTGTGCACTAGACCTGATATTGCTCACGCAGTTGGTGTTGTCAGTAGATTTCTCGAAAATCCGGGAAAAGAGCATTGGGAAGCTGTGAAATGGATACTCAGGTATCTTAGAGGAAGCTCAGATGAATGCTTGTGTTTTGGAGCATCAAATCCAATCTTGAAAGGCTATACAGATTCTGATATGGCAGGTGACCTTGATAACAGAAAATCCACTACTGGATATTTGTTTACTTTTTCAGGGGGAGCTATATCATGGCAGTCAAAGTTGCAGAAATGTGTTGCACTATCTACAACTGAAGCTGAGTATATTGCGGCTACTGAAGCCGGCAAGGAGATGATATGGCTAAAGCAATTTCTTCAAGAGCTTGGTTTGAATCAGATGGAGTATATTGTCTATTGTGACAGTCAGAGTGCAATAGACTTGAGCAAGAACTCCATGTACCATGCAAGAACAAAACACATTGACGTCAGATATCATTGGATTCGTGAGAAAGTGGAGAATGAATCATTTCACGTCAAAAAGATTCACACAAGTGAAAATCCTGCAGATATGCTGACCAAGATGATACCAAAAGACAAGTTCGAGTTATGCAAAGAACTTGTGGGTATGAGCTCTCTCTAAAGAAGTTGAAGATACCTTCTTCCAGTAAATGGGACTGGAGGGGGAGATTTGTTGAATCCATCCCATTTTTTTTGGTCAACTTTAGCTACTCAATTGGTACAAGCAATTGTTAAAAAGGAATAGTAATTGGAGTTGAAAAGAAAAGATTTGGTAGTTGGCAAATTGGTAAGATTTGCAACCATTTTTGACTTTGCTATGTTTACATATGTCATTAGTGACATAGGTATGGTTTTATCCTTCTATAAATAGAGCACTCTTGCTCATTTGTAGAATATACCAAGTTAGAGAGAAAAACCATTTTGAGAGCAAAGTGAGGTATTCCATAGACTATACAAGAAAATAGTCTGTGAAGAAAAATAGAGTGTGAGCGATATTTTAGTAAGACGGAAACCAAAAGAGTGTTGTTCCTTTTGAGTGTGTAGTAGTCACTTTGAGTATTGTATTCGTGACTACACAGTGTAAAATTCCTTACTATAGTAATATCAATTGCTCCTCTTAGTCCGCGGTTTTTTCCCTTATCCAGAAGGGTTTCCACGTAAAATTCTTGGTGTCATTATTTTCCCATTTTATTTCCATTACTTTTACCATATATATTTTTGTGTTTGTCCGCGTTTTCCCAACACTATTCCGAGCAGAGCAATCCTCATCGATCTGCTCCACAATCCATAATTTTCAGCTCCGGATAACTGAGTCAGAACTAGAATCGATCCTGGAGTACCGAAGCCTGCAAATATAGAACATGATTGTGATCGATCATTGTTGTTGCCTGTGGCTGAACATTCCCACTTTCCTCGATCATGATTCTGATCTGGATCTAGCTATTTTGCGGAAAAAATTTCAGAAGTTTTTGGTGCAAAGCACCTGCTCTGATACAATGTTAACAATTCAGATTAGAGAGAAAAGAAATGTAAATTGCATTGATTGAAGAAGATGATCTGTTTTCATTCTGCACTAAGGGCCCTATTTATACATCATGTAGTTGGTAACTGCTTCTAACAAAGTAATGTCAGCTCAACAACTCTAATTCACATCTTTAACTAAATGTATCACTTATTATTCATATTGGATGCTTCAACATTATCCGATGAATCTCCCTTTTCAATATTTCTTTTGGTTACCGTAATTGATGACAATCTACTTGTAAGTTATTTCATCAATCAATCCAAACTCTTCTCCGTCCCTGCTTCTTCATAGATCCTTCACTTACCAATTATTTTCTGTGACTTTTTTTAAAAAAAAATGTGTGTTACTTATTTTTATGAAATAAATGGAGTTATTTTAGTGTGTGATTATCAAGCAGTGTATTCTAACGTACAAATAATAGATCTATTTGTGTCATTATTTACATTCCAAGGTTGTTCCATGGGTGAGTTGTTATTACCATAGTTGTTGTCCACCTCGACCCCTGTACGATCTACCATGAAACTGACACTGAGAATATTAGTCACAGGTGTATCGCCTACAGTAGGAATATCTAGGGAGGACATGGACAAGCCATGAAAAATTCATGGTTCAGTAGTAGACTATGAAGCTTGAAGTATGAAAATCTACTAAAAACCAGTGAATACCGACCTAAAAATTACCGATCTTAAATTGAGTCGGTAATTTCCGACCTCCGGAGGTCAGTATTGTTAAAAAGAATAAAACTAGTTGGTTTTTATGCAAAATAAAGAGGGAAAAAAAATTCCAAAACTCAAACCTGCCACGCTTTGCATTTAACAACACAATCCATAATTGTTCTGGTCTACTGTGTTGTATCTCAACCATTTCAACAATAAGACCCTTTTTCTGAATATCCAATTTTTTTGTGCACAATAATCTTATGTTTGTTTGTTGTATGTGTCTGTGGCAGTTGATATTGGGATGTTCTGTCCAGACTGTTAGAGACTGTAGGAAGACTGCCATAAAATGTGGACTGCATCACCTCAAAGTGAAGTTGTGGGGGGTTTTATAGCGGTGCAGCTCATGTTGAACTTGTTAGGTTCTTCTTGGAAAATACTATTGCACTCGAGAAAATCATCTTTGATCCCACGACTCCATTGCCCACAAGCTTCCCTTTTGACCCTGTGTTCGTTAAGGAGGCGTAAACTGCAAGAAATCTTGCTAAGCTCCATCGTGAAGGTGAAGTACCTCCGGATATTGAGCTGGTCATATTGTAATATGTAACATGCATAGAACCTGGTGCAATAATCCCAATGAAAATAGTAGTAATATAAAGAATGTCTTTGATACACAGAATGTTGAAAGAAAGCTTAGTTGTAACCGCGGCAGACACGTTTAAGAGCATACACTTATAGATCTCCTGAAATTTCTAATTTCTAAATGCTGAAGGTACGGGGCAAATAATTCAAAAAAGAATACAAGAAAATTGAAGACCTACTTTCCAATGTTCTTGCAGCTTAAGTGTGTTTAGTTTTTTAAGACCTAATTTCCAGCATCAGTTTGTGGGGAATTTTCCTACCACACACCTGCATTGCTCAGCCATGACCCAGTAATAGTCGTTGCCTTGAAGAATACTGCAAGCATGCATTATGCACGTTCGTTCCAGCCTAAACTAAGCTGGATCCAGAGCTCGCATTTGAGACATTTTGACATACACGTAAGTGCAGGTGCATAAAAAAGTTTCTGCACAATCAGCTTTGTAACTCATGTATAGGAATGTTGCACAATCCATCCTGTAGGAGGAGTTGTCTCAATTGTGGGATATCCGGGGGTATCACATAAGTAGGAGCAGAGAGTGGTGTTTTTAATCAACACAGATGCTAAGCAACAAATCAAAAGTTCAGTAGATATATACTTATTATTCTCACAAACATCGTCCTACAATAGATTTCCTTAAACTACCTAAATGACAGGGTTTTGTTTAGGCATAATGCATATATTGGACCCTAAACTTGACTTCAAATTTTAACTTTGATCTCCAATTTTCATAATACACAAACAGACATTTTAACTATCCAACTTTTAAATAAATAAACACATGAGTCCTACATGACACAATACACGTAGGACACTACGTAGGATAAAAAATGACATGTAGGACATATGTGTTTATTTGTTCAACTTTATACAAGTTTGAGTGTCTATCTGTGCACATCCAAAGTTGAAGGGCATAAATGTGATTCGAAGTCAAGTTAAAGGGCACATTTATGTATTATGCTTTTTGTTTATATATCACCATGAAAAGAACACTGAGAAATATTAGCCGTAGGTGTATCGCCTACAGTAAGGAATATCTAGGGAAGACATGGACGAGCCATGAAAAACTCATGGTTCAGTAGTAGACTATGAAGCTTGAATATGAAACTAGTTCAGGTCGCGCAGATAGTATAGTACCAACTGTTGGGAAAGACAAGCATTAACAAAGGTGCACAACAGGGAAGTAGCGGAAGAATACTCAACTCTAAACTTTCTCTTCTATTTTTGGACCAAGAGGAGACAATCAAATTCAAGCACAAACAAGGTGATTGGGCAGCAAGTATATCAACGAAACAAATTTGATAAGACAAAGCTAAATCAACCATACAAGACACCAAAATTTATGTGGATAACCTCTTTGGAGTGAAGAGTAGAAACCACGTACGGGATCAAAGCTCCACAATAATTAACAAGAGTTACTATACGTTCTCCAAAATGACCACCAAAGAAATGTCAAATTACGAGCAAGAATAACATTACCGTAGCACAAAAATCACCAAAATGCAGCCACTGTTCACGAGATGAAATCTGGAGCTACTAGACTCCTAATCCACCTCTGTCAGTTCCTAATTGAAGATTGAGTTGAAAGGAATAATCTATCCAAAAAAAGCTTAATCGGACAAAAAACAAACAAGGAATCGCACTTTGAAGTTGGTTGCATGGGCTGAAAAGTAAGTGTGAATAAAGAAAATGTAGCTAGACTATTTATACTAATGAAGCTTAGTATAAATATACTTCAACTCCAATACCTCAAATCAATTTAGCAAATTCGCTACATGGCTCCATAATCCATATCCTGTTTAACAAACCCAGAACGAAAGCTCAATTGAAAAAAAAAAAGAAAAATAGAAACTATTTGTCCCACGACATGTTACACTAATTTTTGAAACCCCTCATCATTCATCCTTGTCTTAGCCATGTAAATCCCGCCTGACGTATAGATATTTCAGGCGAAACAAACAAAGAGATCTAATCAGACATTCTTATATAACTTAAAAGTACACAAATAAAGCACAAAATCGATTTGTACATTGCCTGATCTTTCTCTCTCTACTTCTCTCAACGGCTTTCTAAGGTTTATATCTCAGACTGCGGATCTCTCGCATACTCCACCAGGAGGGGTGCTTCCCGCGCATCCTGACTGTGATAACACTCTGCAACCAGGGGTGCAGCAACTCCAACATGGAATCGAAGAAAAACCCTCTTATGCCTCTACTATTATGAATCCCTCCTCATCAAAATCGAACTGTACCAGACATGAGAAGGAAAACATCATCACAGAACAATCTACTCATAACAGTATACCAGCTGTAATCTTCAAACCCAAAGATTACTACAGCATTACAGCAGAAGATTGCAGGTATACCTTGGCGGGGCAATAGTGTGTGCATTGACCTTATTAATCAAGAGAGTTCTGGTAATCAGAAGGAGGCTGAGGATTGTTTAGTTTCCAAGCCTAACAACAACAACAACAATATCGACAATCATGTTCACAACAACAGGAAAATGAAAGGTCGAGGAATAAAAAGGAAGATAAGTAAAGTGGAGATTCAAAAACTCTATACATAAACTCAAACAACTTATCAACATCAATAAAGTGGTATTTGTGTCTATTTTTGAACCATTTGTTGATGCGAGTAAGATAGAAGGCTACAGGAGATCTCTAGGATTTCATCAGTGTTTTTGCTAACAACAATGGGAAAATTTGGTGTTTTTGGAATTTTATGGATTAAACTGAATGACCAACATCTCCCTCTCAAACTCAAAGATTATCCTACGGATCCTGGTACTTTCATTACCTCTCTGTATGCTAAGTGTACAACAAGGCAGAGTAAATAATTGTGGGATAGCATTGAAAAGCTTGGAGGAAGACCTCGTAGAGCTTACAAAAGTCTCGAGTACCATGGGATCCTGTGGCTTCATAGGGGTCTAGATTCACGTGGTGTAACAATAGAAGACCAAGAAACGGAATATGGAAGAGGCTCGACAGGGTATTCATCAATAATCAGTATTTTCCTTTAATATGATTAAACGTCATTTTAACTGTCATAACAATAGTCAAAATCGCATCAAGTACTTCAGATTTCTCAACTTTTAGGCAAAACAGTCTGATCTTTTTGGATGTATTAGTTTGACACACTTGTAATACTAATATTGTTGGCAATCCAATGTGGATTTTCCAAAGAAAACTGAAATTCATGAGCAGGAAACATTCATGAACAATTCAACAGTTGGGAGGCAAAAATACTTATTCTCGAAGATATTGACCTCGGCAACAATAATGAGGAGGGTAGAAGAAGATCTTAACAAAGGATATATACACAGAATATATCAAATGGCTTGATTTGCAAGAATCTCTTCTTAAACAAAATGAGATTGTAATTCCAATAATTTTGACACTATTTTAAGAGATAGAAGGAGAAGACTTCAATTGCACAAATCAAGAATGATAAAGATTGGTTGTTAAAAAAGTTAACGACCGGATTAGTCGTTAGAGATTTTTCTATTGACCACATAAACCCTTTTAATGGCAATAACAAATCCGATAATTTTAATTGGTTTTTAGCTATTAGATGATTGTATAATCACTTATATATTAACAACTACTTTTAAGTCTTTCACCTGTCTACCCTTCCCTGCTTTAATCAAGTCTTCCTCTGCTACATAACTTATTTTCATATGAGAAATCAAACATTTAGATATCAATTTAAGAATATAATTTGAATGGTAGCAAAAAATGAAAAATTTAAATGTAAAGAAAGACTTGAAAAAACATAGTATGATAAAGAGTTTTATGCTCTCTAAAACAAATTCAAATGTACAATATTGTCAATAGAAGACAAAAGTGTAAGAGACTTATTTATAGTGATTTCGTGAAGAGTTAAAAAAGTCATTCAACTTTAATGGTGATTTCTTGTAGAATTAAAAAGTTATTCAACTTTAATTGTGATTTCTTGAAGAGTTAAGAAGTCATTCAATTTTAAGAGTTTTACACTTTAGGACCTTTAAAGTTACCTTATTTGATTGGATTGTGATAAAGAAAATCTAAGGAGCTATTTTAAAGATTAGATGTATTCGAAAATATAATTCTTTTGGTGTAAGGGAGATATAGTAGATATTCTCTCGGCGAAAATTTACCTTATCAAAAGGAATCTGTTATGTATTATTTAATTGAAAAGTAGGTTGATTTTGTAAGATTTTGGTTGTCATAATGGTACCAATGATTTGATGAAACTTTCTTTTTTCTTTTTTAGTGTCGAAAGAGAGTTTGCATTGCAAAAGATCTCATAAGTCTGTTACCTGATGAAGTTTTGTTTCATATGCTATCTTTTCTTACTGTTGAAGAAGCAGCTAACACAAGTGTCCTCTCAAGGCAGTGGCTATTTCTTGCAAAAGATCTCATAAATCATAAATCGGGTTTCATTTGATTTGAACAAATCTGCGCCCCTTATGAGATTGATAAATGGATTGAATTTGCATTTTCTAGGAATGTTCATAGACTAGAGTTAAGACTTATTAAAGGGTGGAGAGTACATTCATAATTTTGGTTACATTTATACTTTCCAGCATGGCTCCTTGGTCTTGGTGATTCTGCTGACTCTTCTTCTTGCATACCTCATTCTAATGACCTCCAAATACTCTCACCTGTCAAACAGAACTTCAAGTCTCTAAAAGTGCTTCTATTTAAACAGTAAATGTCACGGGCAAAGTTGTTGAGTTCTTTCTACACAATTGTCCATTTCTTGAAACAATGGCAGTTCATGGATCAGGAACTTTGGTAAATTTGGAAGTTGTTGGTCCGTTACTCAAGTTGAGACACTTGGAGATACTGTACTGCAACAAAGTAAAATCACTTAAAATTTGTGATACAAACCTTGTAACATTAATGACTTCGGTAGGAATTAAATTACTGCTTAAGAATGTCCCAATGCTGGTTGAGGTGAAAATTTCTAGTGCGGCATTCAACTATAATTGGAATGACTTATCCTCTTGTCTTTCCTGTGTTTTCTCTCAGCTCGTGGTCCTTCATTTAACTACTCATTCATGGGTTAGTGAACAAAATTTTGTGTCTATCTTAATTCTCAAAAAAAAAAAAAAATTGTCTATCTAACTGGTGCCTTCTATTTAGTTGGAACTTCTGCAGGAGAAATTGGAGCATTACAATTTTCCTCAACTTAATAAGCTCAAGAAATTTGTCCACACTACATGCGGACAGAAAGACAGGAGTCTCTTAGGTTGCACGTCTATAATAAGGGCTGCTCCCTAGTTGAAGGAATTTGAACTACAGGTAAGTATCATGTTTTGAGTTCTTTGGCTGGTACAAGAGTCTGATTTATTCGTTGTAGCAATTATGGTTCATGTAGTTACTTATGCTATTTCTTGAGTATTTAGTTATTCCTGAGTTGAAACAATTGTGGTGAGCTGAACTTTGATGGATGATACTTATGCATTGTTTTTAACTCACTTGACTCTGCATATATGAAGTCCCTGCGCTTACCTAGGGGTCATTTTTCAGTAGGTTCTAGACAGCTGTATCGATGTTGAGCGCTTATTTCTTATCGAAAAAAGAGCGTAGTACTCTCATCACTCAGCCAATTTCTTATATTCTTTTACTGAATTACTGTGTGTCCGAGAGCTTGTTTGGTATAGCAGAGTTTTGGTATTGTGAATTCCGTTGCCCAATGCATTCCTCCAACATCTACTGTATCCACCCCTTTACCTGGCTAGGTAAGCTAGTGAAGGAGGCATGCACCAGAGTATCCATCTCATATCTTGGCATGCTTTGCATTTAGCAACGTAATCCATAAATTATTAAACCATATGATTCAGGGACTAGTTTTTATTTGAACATCTCATACCTTCCATGCTTTGCATTTAACAACACAATCCATAATTGTTCTGGTCTACTGTGTTGTATCTAAACCATTTCAACAATAAGACCCTTTTTCTGAATATCCAATTTTTTTGTGCACAAATTGCTCTTGTTAGAGCATATATATTTTTAGGCCATTCTACTCAATGTATTCTCCTTCGCTTTGGATCAACTTGCCACATCTTCTTCCTTATTTTATAAAAATGTCTTTACACCCTTTGGCATAGGCTACAGGGACATTACGTTAGTAGGATAGTGTCAATGACACTATACGTGTCCCTCCCCCCACCCCCAAAAATAAAAAAGACGGATATTGTTGCCCACTCGCTTTCCTTTTGACCCTGTGTTCGTTAAGGAGGCGCAAACTGCAAGAAATCTTGCTAAGCTCCATCTTGAAGGTGAAGTACCTCCGGATATGGAGTTGGTCATATTGTAATATGTAACATGCATAGAACCTGGTGCAATAATCCCAATGAAAATAGTAGTAATATAAAGAATGTCTTTGATACACAGAATGTTGAAAGAAAGCTTAGTTGTAACCGCGGCAGACACGTTTAAGAGCATACACTTAAAGTTCTCCTGAAATTTCTAATTTCTAAATGCTGAAGGTACGGGGCAAATATTTCAAAAAAAAATACAAGCAAAAATTGAAGACCTACTTTGCAATGTTCTTGCAGCTTAAGTGTCTTTAGTTTTTAAGACCTAATTCCCAGCATCAGTTTGTGGGGAATTTTCGTACCACACACCTGCATTGCTCAGCCATGACCCAGTAATAGTCGTTGGCCTTGAAGAATACTGCAAGCATGCATTATGCACGTTCGTTCCAGCCTAAACTAAGCTGGATCCAGAGCTCGCATTTGAGACATTTTGACATACACGTTAGTGCATGTGCATAAAAAAGTTTCTGCACAATCAGCTTTGTAACTCATGTGTAGGAATGTTGCACAATCCATCCTATAGGAGGAGTTGACTCAATTGTGGGATATCCGGGGGTATCACATAAGTAGGAGCAGAGAGTGGTGTTTTTAAGCAACAAATCAAAAGTTCAGTAGATATATATACTTATTATTCCTACCTAAATAACTGTAGTTAACCAAAAATAAAAGCTTCACGACAACTCAAGCAACAATATTAGTTGGTATGTAAATAAGGGGAAAATTGGGAAAAGAATCAATTCCTTTTTTTATTATGTAAATGGATGCTTATTTATAACCAAAATAATAAGGCTTGTATAACAGAGCCAAATGTCAAACACTTCATTTCACAATATTATCATTCACTGTAATACAAGAGAATAAGGAAATGAAGTTGGATTTTTCACAACCCATTATAACCTGTCCCAGCCAACTAAAGTCTGCCTTAAGAATAAAAATTCTACGCAAATCAAACAGATAATGAAACATATCCTTGAAAGGTTTGGTCCCAATTCGTCTCGTCTTTATGACCTTATCGTTAAATACAAAGATTCAACAAAAAGCTGGTTGGTAAGATCTCAATCTACACAAAACAAGAGTTTCTGGATAGCCATTTGACTTTACTTCAATCTATCTTTAAATTCAGTTTTAGCAAGTTATTTCATTCAACTATTTTACATACAGTACACTCAATGATGTACAATCCAAGAGCTTTTTTCAATAACTGCCCAGTGTTTGACTGTTGGCTTAGCTCCCAATTTTCTAGTTTCTGCAAGCAGGTAAATCCCTTTCTTGCTTCTTGCTACTTTTATACCCAAGAAGTATTCCAGCTTCCCCAAGTCTTTGGTAAGAAACTTGGTGTGTAAAAACTTCTTCAGAGAAGAAAATCATCTCTTGTAATAACAATATCATCAACATAGACAACTAAAAGAATAATACTGATAGTTGATTGTCGGTAGAATACTGAATGATTACACTAGCTCTTTTCAATCCAAATTCTTGAAAAACATTAGTAAATTTTTCAAACTTTGCAAGAGCACTGCTTTAGACCATATAAAGATTTTCTCATATGACAAACTTTCTCATAGAGCAATAAACCTAGTTGTTCCATGTATACCTCTTCATGGAAATCATCATGAAGAAACATATTCTTGATATCCTACTGCTTTCTTTCCTTTGGGTAAATTAACTAAATCCGAGTGTGATTTTTGTCTAAAGCATATATTCTCTTCGAGCATTGCATCGTGCTATCCAAAATGACTCTAGGCTTCTTTTTACTGTTTTAGGGATAGTGACAGAGACTACAGAGTCAATCAAACAACTAGATGAAGGACATAAGTGACGTAAGAAACAAAATTAGTTGTGAAATATGTGGATTTACACTGATGTGTACCTTTTTGAAGAGCATCATGGAAGACCAGGTTTTTCGAAGGATCGAGTGAAGAAGGATCTGAGAATGAAGGAATTGATGTAAGGGTATATATATCATTAATCTCTCGCCTTCTTGAGTAAACTTGAACAATTGGTGTCGTATTGGTGCAGATTGAACGGCGTTTGAAGGCACGATAGTCAATTGATGCTCAATAAAAGAATTAGAACATAGATGAACAATGTTAGATGATTGTTCAGTCACAACACGAGTAACCTGGTAGGCTAAGCACTCATCTTTCTCCCCCTGACTTGTGAAAACAGGAGGTGTATAAAAGAGTCGTGAAGTTTCTGAAAATACCACATCAAGTGATACTAAATATTTACCAAGTTCAGTAGAATAACACAATAAGCTTCAAATAGCCTCCAACAAAAAATATCAAGTAACAGTTTCGTCTCTAGTTTTCTTTTTCAAGAAAAGATAAAAGACTTATCAAAAAAGATAAAAAAAATATATATATACTTGTACTTTAAAAAACTCCCCTTTCTTTCCTATACTTTTCAAGCTTTGTATGCTCCGCCTCCTCCCTAAAGATCGCCGAAAACTGATTTTCCCAAATTTTTTCTAGACTCTAGTCAAAGTGTCCGAATCCGACACACACCCTGCATCCATACCAGTGTCGCGTCGAGACAAGTTCGCCTGCAAAAATGAAAGAGTTCGCACAACATAGTCGACAACTCCGCCGGTGTGTAAGACTCAGAACCTTCTACTCTGGCCACCAACTTTTAGGGTTTTGTAGATCGGGGAAAGACGGTCCTCCTTAAGTTGGTAGTAGAAAACTAAATTTTAGGTACAAAAATTGCATTCACGTACGTGACCAAATCCCGGAGCTTTTTGTCCTAACTCCGACAAAGAAGATATAAAGTTTTGCTTCCATGTAAAATACAGAGACATTGGTTCAATTTCCCTTAATATATTGTTCCAATAACAACAACTATTTGAAGGTATACAAGTAAATCTATCTTAGGAATAAAAATCAAGTAAATCTATCTAAGGAAATAAAATTTAAAAAAATCCTAAATATCTTTCTCTATGATTGTGCTACGTATTATATATAAACATGTCTAAGTAAATCCCATTAAGCTTGTAATTCCATCCACTTGAAAGATACCTGTCATAGGATAACCCAACAAACATAAAGGGAAATGCGTCTTGCATAGAAATAGGAAAATCATTCAAACCCTAGCAAACCTTTCTGCACCCAAAAGATGGATCTACGGCTTTGCAAAAGGCCCTTCCCTTGTTCAAGAGAAAGCGAGGACTTTCTTTTAGCTACCGGCCCAAACAAAAGAGATTAGCCTCTTGATCGATCGATTGATTGGATCGAAGTACGAATGGGTTGATTGAAGTCTGAGATCAGCCCAAGACTAAGGCCGGGCTGCTGGGTACAAATAAGCCAGGTAAAGACGAGTAGGCAGGGCGTTAGGCTAGTTCCAGTGGGGTACGTAAACGAGGATAGGTCCACTGTTCCTGTTCTGGTTGTTCCGAAGGTTCCCAACTTTCTCCGCTTTCCGCAACCGTAACCACTTTTCATTCCGATTACTTCATCCATAAACCTTTTTTTATTTCAAAATAGCGATACGCTCTAAAAAAGTAAAGGAGAAGCTTCCATTCTAGAAGCGGTAACTTCCCGCCTCCCTCGGGGTGAGAAGTTCCCTTCCCTTTTCTAAAATGCCTGAGGGGTCTGCTCAGCAAACATACAAAGTTGAAGAGACAAATAAGAAAATGAAAAGAGTTGAAGATCAGAGTCGAATCAGTAAGTTGCCCGATTCTCTTCTTATTCTAATTCTCTCACTTTTGCCAACAAAAGATGCCTTCACAACATCTGTTCTCTCAAAAAGGTGGGAGCATTTATGGCCTTCAATTGATAGCTTCTTTTTCTCTTGTAAAGATAAATCGCAAAGGAAAAACTTCATATCCTTTGTCGATTACGTATTAGATCATTCTACTTGTTCAAAAATTAAAAACTTCCATTTGAATTTCACCCACCTATCCAAATACGAGCAACGAGTTGGTTTTGTTGATGACATTGTAGATTTCACAATTAGCCGATGGGTTCCTACTAATGAGGTGAAAAATAAAAATAAATTATTGTTCCCAATCTCCCGATGGCTTGGTACTGCTGTTGAAAAGAATGTTGAAAATATTATACTGTTGTCAGATTCATATGAGAATGACTCTATTGACTTGCCTGACACTATCTACAAGTGTTCTTCCTTGATAACATTAGATCTCACTTGTTGTATACTTGACAAGGAAATCGTCATAGAGTGGAAGTCTTTAAAGACCCTACGGTTGAATGACATAACCTTAGATGATGACAGAATTGTAAACATACTCTCAGGTTGTCCTGCTTTGGAAATCCTTGAATTTCTTGAATTCTCCGGATTCCGTCATATGGAAATTAGTTCTTCAAATTTAAAGAGGCTTAAGTTCAAAAATCATTTGTCGTATGATAACTCTGATGATCTCTCTTTGGATATTTTTGCCCCACATGTTCAACATTTGGAGATCTCTGGATATATGTATGATCTTAGGTGTAGGCTAGTAAATGTATCATCTCTGGTCAGTGTGAAGCTTACTTTCCAAATGAACTGGACTTGGTTTGATCAAGGTCCTGATGAGCATCACGTTATAAAGACACTCATCGAAGATTATCTTCAAAAGTTGAGGAATGCAACTGAGTTAACTTTTGGGACTTGCTTCATCGAGGTATGTTGACCTTATTTGCTTTTTAATATATAGATATCAAAAAGAGAAAACACTGAGAATATAACACAATTTGACAACTTTTAAACTTTTTACATATACAGAACTCACCTGACTTTTGTAATCTTTCTGTCAACTTTATATAGTTGGATACTTCTTCTACCATTCGGCTACATTTCTAGATGGTCAAGTTTTCCATAACATTATCTGTGTACATAGGATTTTTCTTTCTTTCATTTGGTTTTGGTTTCTCGATCGTTCACTAGCTTCATTGGGATTACCACCTCAGGTACTGATGCAGTTTGATAAGATGTCACTTCCAGAATTGAAATGCAAGTGTCTAACTCTGGATTGGCATATCACAGAGCCTTATTTCTATGGAGCAGCTATCATGTTGCGAGCCTCGCCTCATGTGGAGACACTCAACATAACCATGGAAACTACTTCTGTAACTTTCTGCAACTTTTGCTCTTTTATTTGCACATCCATCTTAGGAAGTTTTACCATCCCTCCCCTTTTCCTGCATTGAATGGTGTTCCAAAATGGATGCAATCATGCAAATATGTCTTTGATTATAAACAAGAGATGTTTGTAACTAGAAAACTTCATGTTAAAAAAATTGATGACAAACTTAAGAGTTGTTACTCTTAGCTTGGTCTACCTATTCCAAGAATCATCCTAAGAGGAACAACTTCTGTAATCATTTTCCCAGAACCATTGAAGATTGGTCAATTTAGAAATTGTTCTATACCAGACACTTGTCCTATGAAATCACATTTTTTGTAAGTTTTGTGTATTATGATTTTCATTTGACTATATTCTCTTTCCAGTTGGATCTTGAGCAATGCCCATTTGAATTGGGATATTTGGCCAAAGAACATGATATTCATTTCCTGTCAAGCTTCGAGTTTCCCAACCTTAAGAATGTCAAGGTTGTCAATGCTTCCAAGATCTGCTTGAAGGAGCATCTTGAATGGGATAATGATGATCTTTTCAAACTTTCAGAATTTCTACTAAAGAATACAAAAGTTTTGGAGAAGTTCGTAATAATATCAAGGAGAAAAAATTGTAGTATCTGTTCAATGGACTGTGCTTCTCAATATTCATCTCGATTGGCTACGAAATTGGTATGTTGCCCAAGATCCTCTACCAGTTCTATGATCATTTGCAAAGAGGGAGCTTTCTGTGACTAGATTGCAAGTTGTTTTCTGTTTCAGTACCATAAATGTTACTTTATATTTAGTTTTTGATTTACTGTTGGTGAAAATCTTGAATTTTTCTATGTAACTAATGACTCTTTGTTCTTGTTATCATGTCCTTGTGACATACCAATGTTATGGTTGTTTGGTTTCTCATGAAACTTTTCTTTGTCGCATTTTAGATGTTGTGCATATGTTTCAGAATTTCTAGCAGGTTGTTTCCTCGGATTGACTAGCCATACTTTTTCTCATATGAAATGCTGTGTTTTGCAAACTCTGTCAAAGACATCAAGGTATTATTATCAGAAGGTGTTTCTACTGTTAGTTTATCACAAAGATTCTGTAGCCAACTATGATTGAGACTTGCAATGCAGTCAAATGTTTTTTTTTTTTAACTTGAATTTGTATTATAAGAGGGTTATGATACAGCTGTTTGATTCACCTAAAATATTAATATATTAGGTAGAGTTGAGTTGGGCTTAAATATCTTACTGGAGGTTGCAAAATATTTGTGGAACAATAGCTTATTTTATCAAAGATAAACTGCTCATGCAATCATGAAACTACTCCTTAATATAGTCCTCCAATATAGTACGAACAATTTCATTCATCACGTTGAACATGAATTTTCTAATAAGATGATCGAGAAGACGAAACAACATCATTACTTTGAGCCGGTTGTTAGTCGTTGTCATTAGCAACCGTATCATCATGTTCATATTGGTATATAAAATTATGTAATATTGCACAAGTTATGAACATGATTCTTCTTCTTTTGAGCTGAGGGTCTATTGAAAACAAACTTTTCTCCCCCACAAAGGTAGGGGTAACATCCTACCCTCACCGAGACCTCACTTTTACAATTTTTCTGGGTATGTTGTTATTGCAAAAGCTATGACAATGCTTCTGATTTTAACTAAATTTATGTACGGCTTGCCAACTTGGCAAGTCCATAATGAAAGTAATTCATTTTTGCAACTCATTTGCCCCTTTTCTGTTATCTCATGGTCATCATTTCTCTAAAGTTTTCTAATACCGAGCAAGTTAGAGTCGGCTTTATGAATCCTTTGGTCTGTTTTCTACGTAGAGAATTAGAAATGACAGCAAAAGAAGATCCATCATACAGCCACTATGATAATGCCTAATTCCTGACATTCAGTGATTGAAATGTGTTACTCTATAATAAATCATGCCAATACCAAATCCAGCAGACATTAGAGCCCCCACTCATGACTCCTCACTAGCAGGGCGGACCCACAACTAAGTCGGGGTTCACCCGAACCATAAGGTAAAATCACATATATATTTTGAAGCCCTCATTGACAAGGAAAATGAGATGGCCCAGTGGTAAATTTTTTTAAAACTATGCGTGCTGTTCAGGGTAAAACAGTTTTTTTAGTCTTTTTTTAATAAAATATGCTAAAAGTGTGGTTTTAAAAAGAATTCAAAGGTCACATCCCTTTAAAAAAAATTATCGAATTATTTACACGTTTATACTTTTATTTTTTGAACCCTGAATAAAAATACTGAATCCGACACTGCTAATTATGAGTTGTTAAATGAAAGCATCTTTGTAACATATGGTGATCTCAAAGGATCAAACAGATAAATATAATTAAACATTGTCATTGTGATGTGGCCGAATGGGCGACATCTGAGAAGAAAGAATTAATAAAAAATCACTTGCAACATATGAGTAAATATATCATCAGGCATTGTTTTAACATGTAGATCAACCAACTCACTATTTTAAGCTCCAGAGAAGTTGATGTAAATACAACACACCAAGATGCAATAGAATAATTAATGTCAATGATAAAGATTTTCACTGAATATCCAGTTGAAGACAAATAGAACGTGTGAGAAGAATTAATAAATAATCACTTACAACACATGAGTAATGATAAAAGATACCTGTTCAGAGTTTTTTCACGGAAAAAGGTCAAAAATATCCTTTTTATTATTTGATGACGGAATATGTCCTCCATTTGTATTTTGGTAAAAAAAAAAAGGTCATTTCAATACTCTAGTAAAAAAAATGGATCTTATTATTGTTAAATTGGTCAAAAATGTTACAGGATATATTCAAAATTTAAAAATTCAATTTTCCCTATTGGGGTTATAACTTTATTTCCTAGTTTGTTAGGAAATAAATATTATTTTCATGCCTATATCGCTAATTACTTATCCATTTTTCTTTTTTCAATTGTCCCTAATTACTTGTTAATTTCAACAAATCAAGAAAGGACAAAAAAATACTTATTATATCGTCAATTAATTACTTTGAGAAAGTTAAAACTTTTTGAAAATCTAAGTTTTTTAACTTACTATATCATTAATTGTTTTTTTAATAAGTGTGTCAATTCAAAAGTGAATAAATAATTAGGAATATATGTGAGTACACTTTAGATGGGTTTATTTGGTTTTCAATGTAATTTATGCTTCTTTGTAGTTAACAATGAAATTTTAAGAGAATAATGATTGTTTTGTATGCGTTTGGAAAATTCATATGAAAAAGCAATTAATTTATTTGAGGAGGTGAAAAGTTGTAAAGTAATTAGAGAATGTGAACTCTAGTAGCTTAAAATCAATTATAGCGACCAATTTTGTTATCGCCGTTATAGGATTTTAACAATTGGAATAATTAATCTACAAAGGAAAAACTTGATCACATAAAAATAGAATATAACACCAAATCCGATAGTTAACTCTTAACTTTCTTTTTTTATGATGCATTAGCTCATTCCCTCTCTTTCCAAATTTTAAAAAATTCCAACTCGAAATCCCAAGAATATCATCCGTTAGACTACGATCTCTTGTCTAAATTTTGCCTGAAGAAGAGATATTACAGGCGAATCAAACAAAGATATCTTCTTCTTATGACTTAACGATTCATCAGAACTGAAAGCCTCGAGCATACCTGCTAAAAATTACCTGATGTAACCAAATGCAGGCCTCATCGTCAAAATGAGAACACCATTACACAATCATAGACTTCGATGCTACATCATATTAAAAATATGTGGATTACTGCTCATCTTATCAGGTCGAGAAAAACAAGAGTTGCAACAAATGTACCATCGAAACATTTGGTATGCCACAAGATAAGTAATTCGTTGCATAGACAAGTTACAAGTATCATGATTGCATGAGTATTTCACTAAAAACTCAATATAAGGCAACGTCTCGTGTATCCTATGGAAACTACTTGCAGTCTAATCATCATCACAAGCTCACTGTCAGTAGATAATCACACAATTCGTTGAGGATTTTGGGCAACAAAACAATTTCTCAGCCAATTGAGATAAAAATGTGGACACGCAGTTGGTTGAACATAATATCTTGCACGTTATTCCCTTTGATACCACAAACTTCTCCAAAACTGTAGCATTCTTTAACAGAAATTCTGAAAGTTTCAAAAGCTTGTCAAAGCCCTGTTTGAAATGATTCTTAAAGCACCGCTCTCCGGGGGTGTTGATAATCCTAACATTCTTGAGGTTGGGAAACCCAAACTTTAAAATCGAATTTTGCAAACCAATATCATCTCCTTTGACCAAATCTGATAACTCAAAGTGGCAGTGGGTATCTTCAAGCTGGAGAAAGAGAATTTAATCAGGACTAAATTCAGGTTAGACTCATGGATATTGCACCAAAGTGGGGAAAAAATGTTCGTAGAACCAACAAATCTTATAGGTACTTCTAAAACAGATTATGATGATTGTTCCTATCTTAAAGATTCATGCCATAAGTAACAAAAACAAAGAGTGGATGGCACCCAACTCTTTCCTTTTCAGACCTCATTTGACTCAAAGAAAGCAACAACACCAACCAATTAATGTTAAGCTTTGCAGTGACGAAAGAAAATTTCTCAGGAGGGGTGGTTAAACTCATAAAATGAATGGATTTAAAAGAAGAGAGGAAGTTACAGATTTTGTTGATATATCTATGTCGCGTCCCTCTCTGTCTAGTGCCTCCGTATATAGATTTATGTTGAGTGTCTCTACATGACTTGAAGCTCGCAGAATACCAGCTACACCATACAAATTAAACCTCTTCACATGCAACTCCAGCGTCAGATATTTGCATTTCATTTCTGGAAGTACAGTCCCTTTGAACAGCAACATGCACAGAACCTGTTGCAATGAAACTAGTAATATAAAGAATGGAGAAAGAAATAAGTATAAAACGGAAGTACTCCATGGCAACATAAGTTATGTGACATATCTATTGAATTTCTTTAACGGTATATGCAACACGAAAGTAATCAGCAGACTTCTTTATACAAGAAACTGTGGGTAAAATACAAGAAACAAAGTCAAATACAAAAATTGGCACAACCAAACATTTTGCTTCGACTCTATGAGCTAAACCAGTTCATCTCCTGCAAAGGAGCTCAAAGCATTGGATGAGTTATCTGAGCCTCAAGCAAAACTTATTCGGATTAGATCATCATCTCGGTGTGATTTTACATAAGTCTCAACTCATTTATACCGCACCCAAAGAAGAGCCTGATATCCACTTTTTTCTATTATCTTAAAGTAGCGAACCTATTCATCTAAACACTTAAGCAACAACCGACACAGAAGAATCCGTGTTTTCAGATACATGTATGGCAGATATGACAAAAAAAAATACCCGACATTCTAAAGTTGACAAAAAAGCCACAAGTTTCTGCAACAAATCCAGTTGAGTTTGTGAAATTTGTATAAAGGTTAATTCTCAACTGTCCAAGGAAAAGTAGTCTGAGATAAAAACAAACCTCTGTGAACCAAGTTCCAATTGTTAGCTCCTTTAACATTATGGAACGTTCGAAGGTAACAGCAGGAGAGGGACCTAAAAGAATTGATGATAGTCACTACAACTGTCTTCCTCAGGATCAAAATGTAGACCATAATCATCGCTGAAAGTAAGCTTCGCAGTAACCACAGCAGACACATCTAGGAGAATACACTTGAGATCATAAAAAGACCTCCTGAAATTTCCAAATGCTGAATATGCGGGGCAAAAATTTCCACACAACGAAGACTTCCGTTATTAATCAACCATTGACCATTCAGCTTCAGTGTCTTTAACTTTGAAGACGTTAATTCCAAGCGAAGAGGACCATTAAGCACAACTAAATCAAAAAAATTCCATATCTTTTCCAATACAGGACATCCTGACAATATTTTTCCAATTTTGTACTCATCTATCAAAAAATTCCCCAATTTTAGGCTCTATAGAGACTTCCATGCTATGACTGTGTTGTCAAAGTTGAAACGACCCAAAACCATTGCTAATGTTATCAATGACGAACATTCACAGAATGATTGAGTCAATGGAAAAGGTGAATTGATTAAATCTAGTAGAAGATGTTCCACTTTTCTAGTAGCAAGCAAAATTAACCCATTCGGTGATTTGCGATCGGCTTTCAACATCGCAATAACTGTAGTCGAGTTCGAATTTATGTATTTTGGGAGAAACAGAACGAGATAATACGTAGTTAACAAAAGATGAGAAATTTTTTCGGTAATTTTTATATGCAAAACTGAAGTTACGAATGGAAGTCCAGAGATAAAGTCACCTTTTAGCTAGAGAAAATACAAGTTGTGTATTCATCCCTCACTTTCAATTTGAAGATTGCGAGCTTCCTAGGGGAGGGGGGAGATTTTTTTTGTCTTATGCTAATTCTTTTGCAATTTTTATATTTTAGTTTGGTTGGCCTTTTTATAAAATCTGCATTAGTTTATGGGGATTGAACTAAAATTTGCAAGTTTTTGTAATTATCTGCAGTTGAATGAGTAATTCTCCTCCTTCATGAATAAATTTCAATAGAAAAATTCAATTTAATTCAAAATTTAGGATTTACTTAAGCTTATGAGGGTTTTTGTTACTAAAAAAAAGTTTTAAACATTTATATGGTCGTTTTCTCATGTGATGAATCCAGAGAGAACTGTTAGGTTATCCTTTATTGAAAATTATAGAAGTTTGAGGTTTTCGTCACCTAGAAATTAATTATTTGAAATTAAAGATATTTAAGCTGAAATGTGATAACAGTCACTAGATATTGAAAAATTTTGGCCAAAATTTTCCAGAAGGTATCTCCAGCTTCAGAAAATCAATAATGTTTAAGCTTTAGTTTCTTTAATTTTAAAATAAAACATTAATTTTCAAATGAATGCATACTTTGTTAGTTCAAAAAAAAGAGAGAGAATTTGAATGAACGGATCTATTAAAGTGGGGACTCTACAAAAACGGATCCAAGTTCAAAAATCATGATTGTTATATAAACTGTATTGTATGGTATCGTTTAATTTAAATTTTAGGTAACAATTTAGAAGGTTTCATTTTATGTAATGTCCATTTGGTGTCATCGCGTGTTAATCTCATTTTATCTTTACTTATTATTTGACTAGTGAAATTATTCGCGCTTCGCGCGATTATATAAAATATTTATAAGATAAAAATATGAAATATGTAATATTTAGGTTAGTATCGAATATATTAGATAATATTAATATTTCTCATCGTCTGCGATATCATAGACTTTTTTTAAACATATAAAATATATTTATTTATTTCGTATATATATATATATATATATGAACAAAATATTCACCGTGATGAAGTAAATGGAATAAGAAATAATTGAAATAACAATATATTGTATTAGGTTGAAAATATTTTATATGTTTTAATTTTCTATATCTTTTCTAGGAGTTAATGTTCTATCTTTTGTAGCAGTACTAGCGTTCTGTTCAATATCTGATTTCGTCAAAAAAAATTGATTTTTTTAATTTTAGTATTACATTTGCTTATTATAATTCTTTAAACATTAATTAAATATTTATAAGACTTACGAAAAATAAAACATATAAAAGTTATCAATAATATTTAATATCAAACGTTACAAGTAAGATGAAGAGACATAAGTTTTAAATAATTCAAATGTATAATTTTATTAGACAATAAATGTATTACTAATTATGTATTGATTTTATTTATAAAATTATTAAAAAAAAATAAGGGGTGAAAATACAAAAAATGAACAGAAAAAATATAATAATTGGTGACTACATAAAAATTATTCGAAGCAAAAAGAACGGTGACAGATTGTTACATACACAAAAAATGACATCATGAAAATAATATTTTATTTTTCAATTACTTTTCATAATTATAATAAAAGAAACTAATCATCATAAATTTTTTTGTTGTTGTTAAAATGAACTAATTATATTATTATTTTTCATAACAAAAAGAAAGTAGATACTAAAGGATCAAATGATTAGTGTTGACAATATAATACAGTTAACTAAATTATTTATATAAATCAAAATTCAAAATTCTCTAGTAAAAGTAACTAAGTTGTTAATATTATTCAAAGCGAAAAAATAATCTCTAATTATATTTTTTTTCCTTCTACCATTTTCCAATGCAAAGAGATTCATCATCATATATTGATTCATATGTCAAACTCTTCATTATATGCAACCAACTAAATTAAAAAAATCATACACCAATTAAAAATAATTATATCAAAAGAAAGAACGAAAATAAACTATACTTAAAATATTTGTATATTATCTTTTCAGTAGTACTAACAATACTAAGTGATAATTATTTTTTGAAATCTAAAAAATATTATAATCAAACAATATTAAATCTGGAAAACTAACTATTAGATAGAGAAATTGCAAACAGACATCACATTGTTAAGAATTACAGAGATTTTTTTAGTCATACTTACTTGATAAATTATAATACAAACATAAAAAAATAATTAAGAAAGCATGTCTAAGTACATAAAAATAAAAAGAAAGACTTTAGAATGAATTATATCTTACCTTCATATACTTTTTTTGGTTACATGTTAGTTAATTCACAAAAAAGTATGATGAAGAAGAGAAATTATAACTTTGTATGTGAATCTTCATGAAAATAAATATGAATTTATATAGACAAAATAAAGGAAATGGAAAAATAAGGACTTGAGAATGTTATATTTATTAACTTCATGCTTGTTTTTTTGTTACATGTTAGTTTCATTCATGTAATGACTTGTTAGTCGTTTTGAGCGGCAGATTTTATTTCTGGAAAAACTGGCTGGGACGACGGAACCCACGACGGACCGTCATGGGCACGACAGACCGTCGAGGGTGTCTCATTTCAAAACACTTAGAAATTCTGAAAAATGGGTACTGAAATCGACTCTCTGAACTTCGTGACGAAAGTGCAGGACGGACCGTCACAGGCATGACGGGCCGTCACAGGGTCTTAAATAAAAAGTGAGTCTCTGAACTCTGTGATGGAGCAGCAGGACGGACCGTCGCAGGCACGACGGCCCGTCACAGGCTGCGTAATCCCAGGCGAGGTCGGATTTCTTTAAATGTTTTAAGGGACGTTTTGGACTATTCCTGCTATAATTATAAATTTAGTGGGTTAATGTTAATAATTTAACTACTTGAGGGTTAAAAGAGATAACCTTGAATTAATTAAGGGGTTAATTCACCATCTTTTATACTTAATTATATGCTAATTAGGGTAAAAGAAAGAGGGTTTGAATAAGAAAAAGAAAAGAACAGAAAGAGAGAGAAAGAGGGGATCGAACGAGAAAGAGGAGAAACGGGAAGAAGAACAAAGCTTTGGGAAATTGCTTGCTTGATCAAAATTCTTCAATGGAGGTAGGTTATGATTTTTATGTTACTTGTAGTAAACTCTTAATAGCGAATGATATGTATTGGGTAGTGTTGTAAACCCTTCTATATGCTTAATTGTATGCTTGCATGAATGTGATTATATAATTGTGATAAAATAAGCATGATGAAGCTATTGAATCCTAAATCTTGAAAAAGAAACCCTAATCTACTTTGTTAATGATGATGCCTTGGTATAAAAGAAGGCTTGATGAACGAAAGTAGTGAGATTAGGGAATCGGGTGCCACGTTCCAGTACTAGGATAGTATATGAGGATCGGAGTGTCACGTTCCGACACCAGGATAGTATATGGATCGGGTGCCACGTTCCGGTACCAGGATAGTATATGAGGATCGGAGTGTCACGTTCCGACACTAGGATAGTATATGGATCGGGTGCCACGTTCCGGTACCAAGATAGAATATGGATCGTGTTGAATGCCTTGAATCGGACCCGCTACAAACAGAAAGGACGGGGGTCTCGCTGCCCGGTCAGCGAGTCGGGGGGTCCAGGGGGGCGACGCGCCCCCTGGCCTGGGGGTCCGGGGGGGCGGAGACGCCCCCGGGCCGACGGTATACAATGTTGTTGTATTGGGCCCTTAATTTTCTGTTGATTCTGTATATTGGGCCCAAGCCTGTTAGGGCGTAGCTTAGCACTATATATAGACGCTATGGGAAACCCTATTCTGTAATTCTGTTTTTGCCTCTCCATAATAAAACTACTCCCTCTCTTCCCGTGGACGTAGCCAATTTATTGGTGAACCACGTAAATCTGTTGTCTTATTTTTCGCGTTTATATTTTCTCGTATTATCTCAAATTCCGCACAACAGATCGGGTGTCACATTCCGACACCAGGATAGTATATGGATCGGGTGCCACGTTCCGGTACCAGGATAGAATATGGATCGGAGTGTCACGTTCCGACACCAGGATAGTATATGGATCGGGTGCCACGTTCCGGTACCACGATAGAATATGGATCAGGTGTCACGTTCCGACACCAGGATAGTATATGAGGAGCGAAGTGTCACGTACCGACAAGAGAGGAATAAGGATAATAAATCTTGAAAGATGTTAATATATTCAATCTAATGAACCTAATTCCCAAATGAGTATGATGAGGAGGCGTGAGTCCTCATTGATGTGCTTGGTGTTGTAACCAAGGGTTATGGTAATTGTAAATGCTGCATGCTAAGGATATTAGTTGGTTTTATGATGTTAGCTGATATATACTGTTTTCTATTTTGAGTTGGCCGATGATACCTACTCAGTACTTGTGTTTGTACTGACCCCTACTTGTATTTGTTTTCTTTGTTATTTGTGGAGTACAGCAAACGTACCGTCATCTTCAACTCAACCGCAACTCTAGCCAGTTTTCATTACACCGGATTTCAGGGTGAGCTAACGCTTCTAGCTTGAACTGGATCTTCTTCTTCATGTCTTGATGCCTTGAAGTTCCGGCATGGACTAGCTGTTTATGTATTTTAGCTTCTTAGACACTCTTAGATTTAGTAATTTGAAGTAGATGTCCTTGTGATGATGACTTCCAGATTTTGGGGATAATAATAGTTGTTGAGTTTTTAGAAGTTATTGAATTGGTTTTTATTAATGAGTTTAAGTCTTCCGCATTACTTTCTGTTGATATTATATTGAAATGTTAAGGTTTAGATTGGTTGGTTCGCTCACATAGGAGGGTAAGTGTGGGTGCCAGTCGCGGCCCGATTTGGGTCGTGACAATTCACAAACCAAATACTAATTTACATAGACAAAAATAGAGAAAATAAAAAATAAAAATTTACAAAATAAATTATTTCTTACCTTCATTTACTTCTTTTTTGTTACAAACTATACCTATATGATGAAAAGAAAAATGGATAATTGTGAATGTGAATCTTCATTAAACTAATATGAATTTATAGGCAAATAAAGGAATACCATAAGACATCATAAACTTATAAATTTAATTTGGAGGTTATGGATATAAAAATTATGATAGTTACGAATATGATTAAAAGTAAAAATTAAAGAGAAGCAAGTCATGATTAGTAACTCCTAGTGAATAAATTAAAAAATAAAAATAAAAATTCTTAATATCTTAAAAAAAAATTATTATGATTTCATGATTAGGAGTGAGAGAAACAAATAGAAAAAAAATATAGAGTTTTTATATAAATGTTTCTACATTAATTAAATATTTATTTTTATAAATAAAGTAATATATTTTTATAATAAAATAATTAATTTAAATTTGAAAAAGTCAAAAATAAATAAATTATATTTCTTCTTTTATTATAAGTAAGATAAATAAATAAAAATAATGAGGAGTTTTTGTTATAAATGATCCTCCATTAACAAAATATTTATTTATAATAAATTTTAGTAATCCTTTTTATGATATAATAATTAATTTATTTTTTAAAAAAATTAGAGAAAAAACAAAATGCAAATGAAGGTCATAGAAAAGTGTCACATCACCTTGCCTATGATCCTCATTTATATTGATATATTGATTGATGGTTTATAGGTGGAATAAAGGAATACCATAAGACATCATAACTTATAAATTTAATTTGGAGGTTATGGATATAAATATTATGAAAGTTATGAATATTATTAAAAGTAAAAATTAAAGAGGGACAAGTCATGATTAGTAATTCATAGTGAATAAATTAAAAATTAAAAATAAAAATACTTAAAATGTAAAAAGAAAATATTATGATTTTATGATTAGAAGTGAGAGAAATAAATAGAAAAAAAATATAGAGAGTTTTTTGATAAATTTCTACATTAATAAAATATTTATTATTATAAATAAAGTAATATATTTTTATAATAAAATAATTAATTTAAATTTGAAAAAGTCAAAAATAAATAAATTATATTTCTTCTTTTATTATAAGTAAGATAAATAAATAAAAATAATGAGGAGTTTTTGTTATAAATGATCCTCCATTAACAAAATATTTATTTATAATAAATTTTAGTAATCCTTTTTATGATATAATAATTAATTTATTTTTTAAAAAAATTAGAGAAAAAACAAAATGCAAATGAAGGTCATAGAAAAGTGTCACATCACCTTGTCTGTGGTCCTCATTTATCTTGATATATTGATTGATGGTTTATAGGCAAAATAAAGGAATATCATAAAACATCATAACTTATAAATTTAATTTGGAGGTTATGGGTATAAATATTATAAAAGTTATGGATATTATTAAAATTAAAAATTTAAGAGGAGCAAGTCATGATTAGTAACTCATAGTGAATAAATTAAAAATTAAAAATAAAAAAACTTAAAATGTAAAAAAAATTATTATGATTTCATGATTAGAAGTGAGAGAAACAAATAGAAAAAAATATAGAGAGTTTTTTGATAATTTCTACATTAATAAAATATTTATTTGTATAAATAAAATAATATATTTTTATATAAAATAATTAATTTAAATTTAAAATGGTTAAAAATAAATAAATTATATTTCTTCTTTTATTATAAGTAAGATAAATAAAATGAAGAGTTTTTGTTATAAATGACCCCCCATTAACAAAATATTTATTTATAATAAGTTTTAGTAATCCATAATTTATTTAAGAAAAAAAAAAGAAAAAAACTAAAAGCAAATGAAGGCCTAGAAAGGTGTCATATCACCTTGTCTGTGGTCCTCATTTATATTAATATATTGATTGATAGTTTATAGGCAAAATAAATGAATATCATAAGACATCATAAATTTACAAATTTAATTTAGAGGTTATGGATATAAAAATTATGAAAGTTATGAATATTATTAAAGTAAAAATTAAAGAGGGGCAAGTCATAATTAGTAACTCCTAATGAATAAATTAAAAAATAAAAATAAAAATACTTAAAATATAAAAATAAATTATTATGATTTCATGATTAGAAGTGAGAGAACCAAATAGAAAAAAAAATATAGAGTGTTTTTTGATGAATATTTCTACATTAATAAAATATTTATTTAAATAAATAAAGTAATATATTTTTATAATAAAATAATTAATTTAAATTTAAAAAGGTCAAAAAATAAATAAATTATATTTCTCCTTTTAATATAATTTATAAGTGAGATAAATAAATAAAAAAGATGAGGAATTTTTGTTATAAATGATCTTCCATTAATAAAATATTTATTTATAATAAATTTTAGTAATCCTTTTTATGATATAATAATTAATTTATTTAAAAAAAAAAAGAGAGAGAGAAAAACTAAATTCAAATAGAGGTCATAGAGAGGTGTTACATCACCTTGTCTATGGTCCTCATTTATATGTATATATTGACTATCTCATTTCATCCTTTGTAGTATATATATTTTCATTGTAGTTCTATCTCGTATTCCACCTTCTTTTTTAAAAAATTTATCATTTAAATTATTGAAGTATGACATTATATAACGATAAAAAATAATATAATTTACAATATAATACATTATGAAGACATACATAAAAGTTGTAGATCTAATAAAGGAATACAAACTATAGCAATTGGTATGTCATTCGGGTAACACAACAAGAACGAAAAGTTATTAGTTACATTGACAAGTTAAAATATCAGATAAACTGAACAGAAATCTACTTGCAATCTAATCATAGAAAGTTTCAAGGAGAATGACATTTTAGTTTCAAAATAAAAGATGAGTCTCTTTAGAATGTGATGTAATGGTCTTTTTAATGTCATTAACATTCATAATGCTTTATCAAAATTAACTATAACTATATTTTAATTTCTATCAATTTTTCAAAACAAATATATATATATACATATAATTTTTTGAAAATTAACAAATTCACAAACTCTTCCTTTCGATCGTATAGATCCACGTCTGAAAATGAGCAAGACTTGTGCATACTTTGTATTTCTAGACTCTACTTTATAAGACTATACTCTATAGTAATTGTTGCGATGATAATAAACCAAAGAATTCTAATCAATGAAACCTGTGGACTGAGGGAAACTTTGAAACTGTGTCCTTTTCTGCCAGACTAGCTAGTGTTATGGAAATTTAATAATAATGCATACATTAATTTTATATATTATTAATATTTTATCCGATATATTTTTTAAAGAATTATGTGAACTCTATTTGATTTTAAGGCGTGCATAACGAATACATAAAAACTATGGTATTAGTAATATGAAGAATTTTTAATGTATATATTATTAGAATGACTAAAGACATAATTGTCCTTTCAATTTTTTTCTATTATATTTATAGATGATATTTTGTTAACGAGTAATTTTAAAAAAAATAATACAATACATGTTATTTTTAATATATTGAATCAAACTACATCTTAAGTCATAGGAAAAAGGGTCTGATATATCCCTAAACTTTGTTATTTAGAGTTGATATACTCCTCGTTATAAAAGTGACTCATATATATCCCTACTTGTAAACAAATGACTCACATATACCTTTTTCCTCTAACGGAAATGAAAAAAAATAATTTTAATCTATATTTTTATTTTTTTCTAAAAAATATAATCCCATATGAGTAAATTTAATTCTCGTCAAACATATTTTTCTTGACTTTTTTTTTGTTTCAATGGCTAATTTATAATTATAATTTTGATAATCAAATTTATTTATGTTTTCACTAATATTCTTGTAAAACTAATTGTAGATGACCAAATTTTTTCTTCGAATACAAAATTAAATTACTATACACACACAAAAAATATTTTAAATTTTCTTTCTTTAAACTAATAAATGAAAGAAAAAAATAAAATAAGAATAAAAAACTCAAATAATTATAGTAAAAGAAGTCAAAAAATAATTTATGTATGAAAAAATTAAAATATACCTTGAACTTTAATAGAAGAACCATATATACCCCTAAATAATTTTTAAAAAAAAATTAGAAGTAACAAATATAAATTCAAAACTAATTTTTTAACTTCCGTTAAATAAAGGATATGTGTGAGCCATTTTGTAACGGCAGAGGTATATGTAAGCCGTTTATATAACAGTAAAGACACATATAAGTCACTTTTATAACGAGAGATATATCAGCTCCAAATAATAAAATTGAGGGATATATCAGATCCTTTTCGAGGCATATCATATGTACAATTTCTTTGCCTTTATGTGATAAGAGCTAGCTGTCTGTCTATACAGGTTCCAACTGTTGTAATGAAATAACCTTAATTGTATAGGCCATTGATCTTCAGTTTATGTGGTCAATATTAATGTTTGATTTTTCTCATTCTTGTTTTCATTTTCTTACTAATTTGTCACTGAAGTTTCTCTGCCTCTTCCAAAATTTTGATAGGTGTTCACTGAATTGTTGACTTGGTCATTGGAGGCAGGGCAGGAGTTATACTACTCCTATTAAAAAATTAAGTATCATATATATATATATATATATATATATATATATATATATATATATATATATATATATATATATATATATATATAGAGTCCGAAGCTTAAAGGGTAAAAAATATTAACAAAAAATTTAAAACGGTATATGAAATTTCTTTTTAACCAAAAGGGCAAAATCGCTCGCGAAGTAGCGATTTTGTCCATTGGAAAAAGCAAAATCGCTGCCGAGGGAGCGATTTTCAATTTTCAAAATTTTTTTTATACCTTTTTAAGTAAGTCGCTGCTTATGCCAGCGACATTACCTTAATTTTTTCTTTTTTTTTGCTTTTTTTATTTAAAAAAGTTTAAATGAAAAAATATTTTTTTAAAATTACATTGCTGCAATTTTTAATTATTTCTTTTTTAATTTTTAAAAATTAAATCACTAAAAAAAAATTGATTTAAAATCGCTGCCTTGGCAGCGATTTATTTATTTATTTATTTAAAAAAATTAATTAAAAATCATTGCCTTGGCAGCTATTTGATTTAAAAAATTGATTTAAACTTTTTTTATAAAAAGAAAATATTAATTAAAAAAAATTATACACATGTCGCTGCCTAAGCAGCGACTATCAAAAAAATATTTTAAAAAAAAAACAAATTTAACAAATCGCTGTTATAGCGGCGATTTTGCTTTTTTCAGTGGACAAAATCGCTACTTCGCGAGCGATTTTGCCCTTTTGGTTAAAAAGAAATAAGAAATTTCATATACCGTTTTGGAATTTTTGTTAATATTTTTTACCCTTTAGGCTCCGGACTCTATATATATATATATATATTAAAATATATATATATTTAAATTTCGATATTTTTGAAAAAAAGTTATGTCATTGATATAGTGATAATGAATGTCTATTTAAATTAGAACATTTTGAATTTGAACCTGACTCAACCATTGATTGAAGGCCATTTCTAAAAATTCTTCCGTTGATTAGGATATTGGTGATTTTTAGTATATGAGTATTTTTTCTATGTTTAAAAAGGAATGACATTATTTATTTTTTTTGATCAATTTAAAAAACAAAATGATTTCTTTTTTTTATTGGTAACATTTTAATTTCAACTTTCTATGTGATAGACACAAGATTAAAAGACAATTTTACAAATTTTAATTTAACACTATAAAATTCAAAATTTTATTTACTTTTTTAAAAATTTCGTGTCAAATGAAACTAGATCACTCTTTTTAAAATAGATGAAGTATTGAATAATGACATAAACAAAAAATTTATTTAAATAATATATATATATATATATATATATATATTTATCTTTAGACTAAATATTTATATAACATATTTCATTTTCGAGTAAACAAATATCATACCCTTTCTATAATCTAATACTGTACAAAATTATTTACATTAACAATATATATAAAACATAAACTCGAAAAAACGAATATTTTTCCTATATTATTAAATTAAATATATATATATATACCAAATTTTTAAAAATAACTAATTAGAACATCCACTCGTCAAACCAGAGAGTAATATCAGAGCAAGTTCCTCTTCAAACATAGCGAACCTCAGTCCTTCATCTTTAACTTTCCGGTGAACGTCCGCCATATTTTCCGGTATAATCACGCTCCGGCAAAGCGGACACGTGGCTTGTCCCTTCCCCTGCATCAACCACTTATCTAAACAATTTTCATGGAAAATATGACTACACTTCACAATTTTCCTTCCTTTATCTCTGTGCTCGAAATCTGATAAACAAATCGAACAATCAAGCGATTCAGTAGCAACAAATCCAAGTAGTTTTCGCTTTTTGTAAACGAATTTCGTGCTCTTTTTGTTTATAATTTTCCTGCAATTGTGTTTTTCTAGTTTTTGTACGAATACACTGATCGAAACAAATAACAGTAGAATTAGGAATCTTAATGCTTGAGGAAGCCATGAAGAGAAGAAAATATTGATATTTTTAGTGAAATAGGAGAAGAATTTAGTAAACGCAGACATTTTTTGAATTTGAAAATTTGAATTTGGTTGGAAGAAGAGAAAACAGAGCTCTATTTATAGTTTATAGAGTGAGAAATTGTATAATGGCGTTTAGTGGTTTTAGAAAACATATTTTAGTAATGTATTATTTTATCCATTTAAAAAGGAATAAATTTCTTTTAGTTAATTTTACACGTTATATATTCAACGTCACAAAATCAAAGGATAATTATGTACATTGAATTCAACTTTAATTTAAGACTACACGATATAATTTTTTTTTTATATTCTGAAACTTCGTGCCAAGTTAAATCAAATTATTTTTTTTGAAATGGAATGAGTACTGTGAAAGAAAGTATAGTACATTTAAAAAATTTATATGGATCGAAACTCCAATAAAGTTTTCCTATTTTGAAACACGTTTATTTAATTTTTTTAAAATTATTTGATATCATTGTTTGAAATTTTAACATAACTTAGTAGTTGTACGGAGGTGGTCCAAATTATTTATCGTAAAAACATTCGAACAAAAGGAAAATGAAAAAAAATTAAAACACGTGTAAAAAATAAAAAATTTATTTTCTTTTTATAAAGATTGAAATTACTTGTTTCGATTATTATCCTTATTAAAAATAGATTATTTTAATAGTTTTTATTAAAAAAAATAGGATATAATTGAATATCTGTTTTCTCATATATCCTTAGTATTAATTATTTTTTAAAAGTAACAAATATTGATAATTACCATAGAAGAGACAAATACTTGTAATTATATCTTTTACATTATTATTGCATGAAATTAGGAGCAACGGTGGCGATTAAATCCAAAGAAAAAATTGATAGAGTTGTTAATTAATTGAATTAGTGATGGTGATACATTTTTTAATATAAATTTTAGTATCTTTAAAAAACTATATATTGACAACTTTTCTTACTCCCATTTTTTTAGGGAAGTATATTACACGTGCATATAAAAACTTTATATATTATTTATATCTTTTCTGCAACTAATATGTAATAATTAAAATAAGAAGTAAAAATTGTCATCACGTGTACAAAGAATCTAATTAGTTTATCAGAATTTCAAACATTACGTGCCGTCTACCAATTACCATTTGTTATTTTAATTTGTGATTAGCAACACATTTTAACACAAACTTTTCTACTATTTTATTTTTTGTAAAAATAAAAAAAATGTCATTGTCATAAAATAGATGAAGTTCTAAGATTATTATTTTTACTGTATTTATAAATCAACAATTCATTTTCTTTAAACTGGTTTGAGTGGTCCTTAAATAAAAATACTCTACATATATATAGAAGGAAAAAGACGCGTCTCATCGTCAATAACAAGTCCAAAATTTTAACAACCTATATGAATGGATCAGCTTAAGAAAATTTAATAAATCGAAAAATGAAAATAAATAAACTTGAGACGTGTCATTTGACGATCCTTTGAATTTTTTTTATATATGTACAAATTTGAAGAAAATACTGAAAATCTTCTTCAGAATATATATAATATAACATGTCACTAATTATTATAATAGAGAAAGGAAGTGGAGCCTCACAATAAACTTTGATGAATTAAATAAAATAATTATGATATAAAGTTTCATAGTACTATTATTTAATTTTTCTTTTAAATCCTACTTAACCAATTCTAATATAAAATATAATCCACCAGTTGTTGTATTATTTTGAACAAGACTTGGGAAATGAAGTTGTATCCACCATATTTTGTACTTATTCACATTATTACTAATTAATTATGATCTAATATGACATGGAATTATAGTACGTATGAAATTATATTTTTGATGCATATAGTAATTATAATATCCTTAATGAAAAACATGTTATAAAGAAGCCGCATCCGTAATTTTTATACAATTAATTAAGTTTCTCGTAATCTTCTTTTTAACCTACTATTTGTTTTGTTATAAGTAATTAATTAGGACCTAGAGTTGGTACGGCGATAAAACTTATATATTAGTCCAAAATGTCGAGTAGATAGCTTGTCAGCCACACTTGACTTTTCGGTCTTCGTTGAATAGTAATACAGAAATTAGTAATGTTGAAATTATTTTTTTATTAATGTTTGATTTATTGTTTTTATTTAATTTATATTTGATTTTAAAAAAAAATAAAAAAACTTTCCTATATATTATAACATTGAATTAAAAAAAGTTAAAAGAAAAAGTGAAAGAAAAAAATATTAGTGAAATTATCAGATTATACTAAAATAAAATTTGGAGAATTAAAAAGAACATTTATACGAGAGAGTATTAATTTTATTTACAAAAATTGGATTTTCAATTATTACAAGCTTATAAGACATTGTTTTTTTGACAAAACTCAAAATTTGATTGCTGGCAAGTGGCAAAATGTATAATTGCATATGCACATGATTCTGATAGAGACCTAATAGTACGATGCATAGTGTTAGTGGATAAAGCGGCGGAGTTAGAAATTTTACGAAGAATTTTAAAATTTAAATAACAAAAGCTATTTGAATATATATATGCTGACTCATTAAAGATGATGTATAAATAAACACTCAATCAAAACACTTTAAATTATTAGGCTATAATAACTTATTACATTAAAAATATTCAAAAATATAATATTTTTTCATATCATATATTATTTAATTATATATACAATATTTTTTTTAACAAAATGTCCAATTAGACTATCGACATACATGTGCCTAGCCCCTGAGTGGATATGCATGCACTCACTAAAATTTAATAATACTCTATTACTTTTAATTTGTCACTAGCTAGTTAGATATGTCCGATATATAATAAAAGAAATATTTAATTAATTTAGTAAAAGGAAATTATTAGTGTTGCTTTAGAAATATTTAGCAAATGAGTTAATGTTGTTGTATTTAAACTTATTAACGTCTTTAACGACGTATATAAAAGAATATATAAATTATATTATTATATTATATTTGCTATATTTGAATAAAATGTTATTTCAAATAAGTGTTTGCTTTTTATTTTAAAGCAAAAATAGTTATCATTTTCAACTATAAAAAAAAATCTTACTTTTTGATAGTGCTCTTTTCTTTTTCTTTTTTTGTTAAGTCCCCGTAACGAAATATCTTTTTTTTTTTAAAATAGTGTTCATTTTCATACATATTTGATAAATTGAAATAATTTAGTAAATTAAACTTCATATTTCGTAAAGGATGGAAAATGTGTTTAAAATAATATTTATTTTGGGGTGGAAAAACTAAGGAGTATTAAGTATATACTCTTCGTCCACCATTAAATCTCATTCTTCATCCTCAACCACCACCTCCACATAAGAAAAATAACATTACATCCCATTTCTTTATCTCCCACTAAACAAAATTTTCAGCAACTCACATTTTCATTCATAAACATAAATAAAACGAGATTATTCATACTGTTGAAATTGAGTTTTAGGTCTAACTCACACTCCAAAATTTAGCTTAAAGGGAGGAGGATTGTCTAAGCCTTATAAGGAGTCCATCCATCTCATTAATCATCGATCTGGAACTTTTGTCATTTTTTAACACCCCACCTTACGTCCAATTCTTAGCATCTGGTGCGTGGACAACTTTAATTTTAGAAACTCCAACATCGGATGAAACGGTCCTGCTCTGATACCAAATAGAAAAGTTACAACTAATTAATTCAATGTTTTGTTGCTTTCGCTTTATCACTAGCTAAGTCCAAGGCTAATCAAATTGGTTGACTATTTTATTCTAAAGAAAAATTAGGGCTCTACTTTTCTTTCTTTCTTTATAGAGATCGTTGGAATATTAAAATTTATGTGAATAATATCAATAAATAAAAAATGGTCAAAAAGAATATATAAGAACGATTTAGTCATGAGAATTTTTCATTTTTTTCTGAATTTCTTTTCTTACTTTTCTTTAAAATTTTGTGTTTGGCCATAAAAAAACAAAATTTGAAAATAACTCAAAATCTTGTGAAATTATGTCTTAGTCCTACCTCAAAAGCTAGCTCTCCGGGTGTGCTTCAGACCTAAGACTCGATTTCAATATTTTTCATTATGTGTTAACAAGTGTTTAAAATATTATATATAAAATATAATTTTAAAAATTATCCCGACTCTTAGGGTGTGAGTTAGGCCTAAGACTTAAATTCAATATTTTTCATTATGTGTTAACAAGTGTTTAAAATATTATATATAAAATATAATTTTAAAAATTATCCCGGCTCTTGGAATGTGGGTTAGGCCTAAGACCTAATTTCAACATTTTTCATTATGTGTTAACAAGTGTTCAAAATATTATATATAAAATATAATTTTAAAATTATCCCGACACCATTAAACCGCTTCGCCTTAACAGACAAATTAAAATTCCAAATGTCCACCCAAAGAACACAGTTAACTATTCAGTCATGAGTCAACCCCTAATCAAAGTTTGGTAAGGAGCAGAGAAATTTTCATAAGAAGAAAAAGAAAGCAATGAGAAAAATCACACATCGGTATTGACCGAATAATTTTTTTGAAAACTACGAATCATCTATTACACAGCTAAATTAATTATATAAAGTATATCAGATTCTTTAACTATATGTATTAATCTTAAATAAAAAATATCTAAAATTTTATAATTAATTGAGGTAATGTGTATAATTAAAAAAAATGACATATTTTAAATGACTAACTTATTTATCTATACATGAATGAGAATACACATATAAATAATTTTTCGAATAAAAAATATCTTATTTGAATACTTGATTATATGGTGTTCGGAACCTAAAGGGTACAAAATATTAATAAAAAATTTAAAACGGTATATAAAATTTTATATTAACTAATACGGTAAAATCGCTGCACAAACAACGACTCACCCCACCGGAAAAAGCAAAAGCGCTGCCTCTGCATCGATTTTGCAAAATGTGATTTTTCTTTTAAAAAAATGAAATCGAGCAGCGATTTATAATTTAATTATTTTTTACAAAATCGCTGCCTAGGCAGCAATTTTAATTTTTTTTTTAAAAAAAAATAATAAGGAAATCACTATCCCAGCAGCGATTTAAAAAAAAATTAAGGAAATCGTTGCCCAACAGCGATTTCATAAAAAAAATTAAGGAAATCGCTGCAGGGGCACCGATTTCAAAAAAGAAAAAAAAATCGCTGCCCCAGATGTGATTTCCTTAATTTTTTTTTAATGAAATCGCTGCCCCAATTTCTTTATTTTTTTAATTTTGTTTTTGTTTTTTAAAATCGCTGCTGGGGCAACGATTTCCTTAATTTTTTTTAAAAAAAAGGCAGCGATTTTGTTAATTTTTTTTTCTATAAATCGTTGTTTAGGCAGCGATTTTATTTTTCTAAAAAAAAATCAGATTTTGCAAGAAGCAGCGATTTTACTTTTTCCGGTGAGATAAGTCGTTTTCCGTTTTGATTAATATAAAATTTTATATACCATTTGAAATTTTTGTTAATATTTTATACCCTTTAGGCTCTGGACTCTGATTATATGAGTTGAAATATTCAAGTGAAACGAGATTTAATGAATTGATTATATATTAAGCCTATTATTTGTGTTTATTTATTTATATCCTTTATCATAACATATTTACAAGGTGCATGCATGGTTTTGATAGGTTAATTAATGTTTCTCATAAGCTTCCTTTGTCATATCAACATTTTTTACCCAAGACTAATTCAAGGTGTTTTTTTCTGAATTCTTTTAACACACACACAAAAATATATATATATTTTTATTTTTTACGTCTTAAATAATCTATTATATTTTTTAAGCATATAAAAGATACTAATGAAGAAGAGTTATTTTGATTATTTTTACTTTAATATTTTATAAGTATCTAAGATATAATTTTGCTTTATTAAAAAATGTATTTTATTTATGCTTCATAATTTTGAGATCAGTGAAAGAAGTCAATATTTATAATAAGAGAGTTCAAAATTTGAAAAAAAATAGACATACCAACTAGCTAAAGGGGGTACAAAATCTATTATATATACCATAAAAAGTATTTTAATTATATATAAATAATATAATTTCCCCTCAAAGAGGATTCAGACGAATCCCGTAGCAATAAGCTAGCTCCGCATCTGCTTGAGATGTTTATAGTATTCAAAAATAAAAAAAATATTAAGATTAAAAAAGACTATATATATATATATATATATATATATATATATATATATATAATTGATCATGAACTTTTAAGGAATTAAATTCTTATTTGCCTTTAATTAATATTTTCACGTCTTCTCTCATAAGATTTTGTTAGATGAACATTGTTGTATGACGACGAAATAATCATTCTTTGTTAGCCATTCTTGACTTTTCAGTGAAATATTAATATTAAATGAAAAATTGGGTAGTTTTTCTCCAATATATTAATAACTAATAAGTAATAATCATATTATGGATTATTAATCATCATTCGAGCATTTGACTTTTTCAAAATTTTCCTTGTTTTATTATTTTTAATTGAAGTCTCCATTCACTAAACTGTATTAAATTGAAATTATTTTGGAGTTAACAAAGAAGATTCTTGTTAGCCACCTAATTACAGCTATTGTTTAATTAAAGCCTCCATTCACTAATCATGTTTTGCTTCTACTTTCTTTTTTTTTTAATAGATACACGCGTTAGTTTCAAAAAAATTATGTATATATGTATATTTATTTTGAGAAAGTAATAAAAATTAGAATATAATTAACAAATGCATTCACAAAAAGCATATAAGTGTATACTAATTGTATTACTAATACAAGCAAGAAAAATCACCCGTAAAATTTAGGTTCAAATTCAATAGAGTACGATTTCACTGTTTTTATTTCAAGTTAGACTTAAGTACATTATTTTAATTACTAATATTTCAAAACTTAAACTCACTTATAAACGTTTAAAAAACGTACATTATTAGTATAACTTATTCTTCACGACATTCGTTTGATAAAGACAATTAGTTCTTTTTCACGCCAAAGCTACATTAAAATAAATATAAATAGTATAAATTTGGCAAATGACATACTATAAATGATAAATTACGTTCCATCCCTATGATATCAATATTTACCAAAAATTCCTTATTTTTAAGAATTCCTGATACTTTATAAAACATAAATGATACTTAAATATAAATGAATATAAATGACTGATTTTTTTTATGTAACCGTTATAGCTAAAATCAAGGGTAACTGATTTTCCTTTTGTAACTAATTGACTGTGTTAATTGCTTCAGAGATTACTACATTAAATAATCATTTAATTTTTATATTTTCCTTCCCTTTATTTATGTTAATTTTGATACTTATAAAATACTAATATTTAAAATATTAAATTTAAATATATTTCTTTGATACAGTAAATTTCGTGTCCAACACATAAAGATACTCAAATTCACAATTTAAATTAGATACTTAAATTTTTATATACTTATCAATAATTCATATAAATATGATACTTAAATAACAGATGTATGACAGTATGATACACATATACTATTATTGGATACCTTAATATATACGAAATATAAGTAAAAATAAAACAAAAAATCCTTCTATCATGAGCACCAAAAAATGATACTTAATAAAATTGATTGAACATACTAACAAATTTATTCAAAAATCATGATAAGATTAAAAAGATACTTAATACAATTTATCTTATACTAAAATACAAATAAACAGGTTAACATGATACTTAATATACTAATTGAAACTATATATATGAACGAAATATTAAATTTAAAATATATTTATTTGATACATTAAATTTCATGTCCAACACATGAAAATATACTCAAATTCACAATTTAAATTAGATACTTAAATTTTTATACACATATACTATTATTTGATAGCTTAATATATACGAAATATAAGTAAAAAGAAAATAAAGAATCATTCTATCACGTGATACTTACATATACTATTTGAATCTATATATAAACGAAAAAATTAAATTTAAATATGTTTCTTTGATACATTAAATTTCATGTCCAACAAAATAAAAAGATACTCAAATTCACAATTTAAATTTGATACTTAAATTTTAGTTACAATATATCATCTCACCGGAGCTCCGGCGACAAATACTTATCAAAGGGCATCGTTAACAAACGAGCTGTTGTGGTATTTGTGAGAATTCAAATCTACCTTCCGTTTGTACTCTTTGCGTCAATTACAGGTCATTTACAAAATTTAGCTTAATGTTAAGTTCCTCGTAATGGGTGGGGATTGCAAGATTCTAATTGTGGAGATGATATGTTTTTGACAGATTTAATTAGTACAACACTGTGTTGAAATCACTAAAGGGGAGGAAAGAAGCATTATGTGGGCAATTAAGTGAAATACTATTGGCCAAGGTTTTCCCTAAGAAAAGTTCTTTCTTGTTATGCCTTCATTTTATATCACATGTGCTTTTATTACTTTCTACAATAAGATGCAATTATCTGTAATTGTTTCTGAAAGAGTTTCCAATTGACAATGAAATACTTGATTAATGTTGTTTGTTATATCCAGGAGAATGAAATCGTAGTTGAAGATATAATACATAACATTAATGTTGGTAAATATGGGAAGGTGATTTTTTTGGGGGAAAGGTAAATATGCATTGGGAAGGTAAATTTTGATTTACCTTGGTAAGGTAAATATTGTCTTTTTAATATTTTAATGTATAAAAATTTAATTAGTATCATTTGGGATAAAAAAAAAGGGATTTTTATAATTAAATATATCAGTAGGGAATTAATGAAATTAAATAAATTAAAGTAGTGCATTTTAGTAATTTTTTCTAAATAAATTGGGAGTTTATGAATTTGTTCATAGAGCCACTAGGGTGGCTTATTAATTTGCGTTTGAGAATTTTTCGTTAAAAATCTCAAGTTTGAAATATTTTGATTTTAAATTTACTTTTTATATAAAAGTTTTGAATTAGAGTCTTATATATGGAGAAAATATTATTGAGAGTAATACTTTCAAAGGAGCCTTAATATGAAGACTAATTAACATTTAATGACTTGTTGATTATGGTTACTACGAAGAGTAAAGTTCACAAAATTCCAAAGCTAGTTACTATGGATTTTATCCTAATTTTCTTAATTTTATTTGAATATTTATTTTTTAAAAGAAAAAACAAAATATTATTATAAATGTTTTTATTTTTTATGAAAAGAAAATATATTTTTCTTCTATAATTAATTTAGGGAAAATTGTATATAATGACAAACTAATAAATCAAATTAAATGCTATAACTATGTTTTAATTTAATTATATCATGTAGCAAACTGTTTGTTTGACACCTCCTTCCCTCAAACTCTCACTCGCTACTCTCCGCCTCTCGCTCCATCTCACTTTTATACAGATACAAAGTGTATAAAAATGTGGTTAGGATTACTTAAATATTTGTAATATGTGTATATATTTATAGTAAAATTTCTCTGAATTAATATAGGTTGGACTATGAAATATTATTTATTATTTTGCAGAGGTATTATTTAATCGATAAATTAGTATTTATTAATTTAAAGAATGTTTTGACACCAAAAAATTGTACAGGACTGAAGCCTGAAAGAATTTGAAAGAATCCATCTGAAAAAACGTCATTCGTGAACTTAAGGTCATGATTAATGATCTTAGCTACTGTAATAAAATAGACGTTAATAACCTATTTGATAGGTGAAAATGATACATGTTCAGAGGTTCATATCTTAGAACAATGGAGATGATACAATACCTTTGGAACCAGCTACACGTAAGGAAACACTTGCATCTAGAATTCTTCACAATTTAATGGTGCAAATAGAAAAGACAACACTGAAACTTTTGGATCAATGCAATAAGAAAAGTTAGAACGGAGCTTCAACTAGATTTAAATTTAACAAAAATAAAACATAATAGAATCATATTTCACTAAATTTTCTTAGATATTTTTATACTCTAAAGAATTATTAATTTATAATATTAATGAGACCGTATATTTATACAAGAATCTTCTGAAAACATATCATTTTATTATCTTATCAAAATGAGTGATTTTTCATTGACCAAGTCGAAGCGAGTGAATATTATTATCTTAAAAAAATATTATTAATTAATTGAGCATTAATTTAATAAAGTTTAACCATATTTGAGGAAAATATTAGTGTCATGTAACTCAACATAAAGTATTATAAAGCATTATATCCAATTTGGTTGAAGTCATATTTTTATGCATACGCATCGCTTCTAATTTATATTTTATTGTACATTTTTATACAAGATTGACATCTTACGCATAATGTTCTCCCAAATATAATAGTTATAATATATATTGTGCTATATGACGTAATATTTTTTTTTTAATGTTTAACAATATGTTAAAAAAAATTCTCTAACATATTGTATAAAGCCATAGAGAAAGAAAGGCATAAGATAACTGGACATGAGACGATTTACATTTGTATAATTATAAGTGTATAGGACGGATAAATATGTATTTGTGTTTGTATAAAGGAGAGAAGCGAGGGAGAATGACGAGCGAAATTCTCTGAATGATAAAGTGTTTGCTACGAATTAAAATTAAATAAAATTGTAGTTATAACATTTATTTTTAATTAATAGTTTACTATAATGCACCATTTTCATTTTTTAATTTCTACATACAAAATATTAGATGATGGGCTGCATTACCCGGCTTGCTTGGACTGGAATCTTGGGCTGAAATGGGCCTGGTCCGTGGATTCTTTAGAACTCCAACATGGTCAAAATATGTATAAAATGTATATACTGTGTACATTTAGTATGAAAATATATCTAAAATAAAAAAAAATGTGTATATCTATATTGAATATGTATTGATTAACAAATAGGGTTAACATCTTTCATTATTTTATACATATTTTATAAATTAGTCGGCCAAACTTCATATAATAAGTATCCCAACATTATATTATTGAGGTAATTGAACGCATATACTTCTAATTTTGTTGTAATTGTATGATTTGTGAGGTGAACCTTATTTCTAATTCACAATTTAATTTTAATCTCATAATTAATGGATTGATTATCTAGTCTTAATCTTAAACCACGGTGCATACTTTATTATGTAAACTATGGGTAAGTTAAAAACTATAGATTGAATCAACGATAGTGAGTTAGAATTGAAAATTTCAAATTGATATTATTTGACAAATCAAGATTGTTAAAGAAGCCCTTAGTAATTAGCTTACAAGAAATAATAAATAAATAAATTATGTGAGTGTAGGATGTGGAGCTGGGTTTGTGTGAGCTTTAGGAAATTTTTTTCACCACAAAGATAATTTTCTCAATTGTTTCTACGTCTCATGAAAATTTGCCATAATTGACCTAATAATTTTGCACAAAGTATATATATATTTAGATTCTTTATTTTTATCATGTAAAAAATGTTGGAGTTTGTTCCTAATTTTCTATCTTATTTAAAATTTATTTTTTTTTCTTAAAAGAAAAGTTAAAGTATTACTTTCTTTCATTAGAGGAAACATATGTAATTCTATAGTTAGAAGACCCCTCTTTTCACGCTATGAACACAATAGAATCCATAATTTAGTCATTTAGAGATTTTGTTTATGAAGAGATTTTCACTTTATCGTTTTCATATTTTTTTATTAGTTTTTAATATGTATGTAGGTCAATTGATCCTATCATTTAATAATATTATGTCTTTTTTAGTATAATTTTATTTATCATCTTCTTTATCACCATATTAATTTATAATTATAATGTTTACATGATGTCCTAACCACTTTCAATCCTAACCAAAAAAAGAAATACATACATTTTAGAAAAAATACACAAGTAACTCTTCAATCTATGTCCGAAATCTCAGAGACACACTTATACTATACTAAGGTCCTGTTACCTACTGAACTTATTTTATAAGTAATTTTCTACCCTTTTTGGCCTATGTGGCAGTACCTTGACGAAAAAAGTCAACCATCGTTGGACCACAAGATAGTGCCACGTAGGTCGAAAATAAGTAGAAAATTATTAATAGAATAAGCTCAGAAGGATAATAGGACTTTAGTATAGTATAAGTGTATTTCTGAAATTTCGGACATAAGTTGAAGAATCAAATACTTATGCATTATCCCTAAATTTTATGATATAAGTTATAAGCATATCCTTTTGACTGGTTTCCGAGGTGAACATGAGGTAATCAAAACGATTAATAAGCAGTGGGGAAAAAATAACTTCTTGTTGACACTTTTAATTAATAGCTTTTAGTTTACTTGGTTATTATTAATATTAAATATAAAAATAAGTTATATATTAGAAGAATATTTTAATAATTCCACTTGAACTTTTTTTCATTTTTATATAATATAAAAAACAATAAAACTAAGAAAAACAATTAGGTAACCTAGCAACCTACTTTTCAATATAAAATTTTGCAATACTCGTGTCATATCTTTCCATGAATTAAGACTTGAGCTTTCACAATCCAAAATTGAGAGATTGACTTTGTCTTTATTTAACACCATTTACATAATCTTAAAATTTTTTAAAATAATCATCTATGAATGTTAATCTAATTATACATACAACAACATATATTTTTTAGATATAATACGTAAATTGGACTCTTGATCTAATTTTAAATTATAATTTTGATCTTTAACTTTATCAGTGCACGAGTAGATATATTATTTTCTAAAACTTAATAAAAACAATCAAATTCCACCCAACAAATGCGTGAAATACAACCAAGCAATGCACGTCAGATATAAATTTCAAGGGACCCAACAATAAAAAAAAACATAGAAAAACAATTAAATTCTTGATCAATCATTTTTATAATATATATCTTCATTTAAAAAAAAATTAATTCTTACTTTATTCTCTTTCTATTTTTTTTCAACAATTTTCCCCTTTTTTTCATTATTTGTTGCTCATTGCTACATGCAAGTGACATTTAATTATTTTTTTGTTATTGGAAAAAAAATTTACAATGAAGTAGTTTTTTTTTTTTTTTGGAAAAGGGTCTGATATAGCCCTCAACTTTGTCATTTGGAGCTGATACACCCCTCGTTATGAAAGTGGCTCATATATGCCCTTACCGTTATACAAACGGCTCACATATACTCCTGCCGTTACAAAATGGCTCAAATATACCATTCATTTAATGGAATTTTAAATAATTAGTTTTAAATTTATATTTGTTACTTATAATTTTTTTTAAAAAATTATTTAGTGGTATATATGATTCTTCTATAAAAGTTCAAGGTGTATTTTAATTTTTTTCATACATAAATTATTTTTTGACTTCTTTTATTATAATTATTTGAGTTTCTTATTCTTATTTTATTTTTTCCTATCATTCCTTAGTTTAAAGAAAAAATATTAAACTATTTTTTTTGTGTGTATCATAATTTTATTTCGTATTCGAAATTTTTTTTGGTCATCTACAATAAGTTTTACAAGAATATTAGTGAAACATAAATAAATTTGATTATCAAAATAATAATTATAAATTAGTCATTGAAATAAAAAAAGTCAAAAAAATATGTTTGACGAGGACTAAATTTACTCATACGGGATTATATTTTTTAGAAAAAATAATAAAAATTTAGATTGAAAATTATTATTTTTTCATTTCCCGTGTGAGCCATTTGTTTACAAGTAAGGGTATATGAGCCACTTTCATAAGAAGGAGTATATCAGCTCTATATGACAAAGTTTAGGGGTATATCAGACCTTTTTCCTTTTTTTTTTTGAAAAAATTGTGCATTATAACAAATTATTAATTCAAAATAAATTCTATAGCTATAATTTCATTTAATTCCGATTCGTAGTAAATACATTGTCATTCTCGCCACTTCCAATTCTCTCTCTCGCTTCTTTCACTTTTATACAAACACAAATATATAAATTGCGTTTATGTTTGTGTTTGTATAGAGCGAGACATGTTTTATATAAAAATACAAAACATATGTCCCTGTCCAATACATCTATAATTACACTAATACAAATCTTTCTCTAATCAGTTCTCTTTTTGTCCTTCTCTTTCTTGCTTTATACAAGTAGAAATTATACAAATACGATGTACAACTTGTGTTTATATAAAGCGAGAGAGATTTGATATACAAATATAAATTATTTAGCTCGATTCAATTGCATATGAATTCAAATTTTATACAGATATACAAACACGATCAATGATACATGTACATAATATTTACATATATGCAATTATCTAACCAATATCCATATATAATTCACCTCTCTCGCTTGCTCTTTCTGCTCTCTCTTATGTGCTTGCTCGTCACTCTAGTGTAACACATATAACAAATGCATATATAAATGCAATTTTCATAGACACAATTTATACAAATTAAATACCTGCAAATTGTACAAAATCAGATGCTCCATAGCAAACTAAGTTTGCTATAGAGTGGAAATAACAAAATTATAACTATAGAGCGGTAATATGATTTTTAATTTGCTATTCCTAGAATTTACTTTTTCTATTGCCTATATCTATTGTAAGTAAGGTGGGGGTGAGTATACACTTATAAAAAACAAATGCAATTTAAGTACGAAGATTCTCAATCACCGACTTTGATCCACGCTTAAGGGACTCATTACATTTTCATTAATTATGTATCGAATTGCTACTCAGACTTGACAAAAATCTCTGAAAAAATCATTCAGACAACTTATTAAACAAATTAAGCGCACCATTTTTCTTTATAATTTTTAGCACTCTATGTTTATTGTTTGATCTCCAAAATTTCGTTATTGTAATTTGCTATTCAGTATGATAATCACACTGCACAAAATATCATATTTTTTCTGTTTAGTATTCGACAAACTAAAGCACAATTACATTTCAAACTAAAGAAAAGAAGCAAAAATTCATCAATTCTCATATCTTCCATATCTACGAGCTGCTCTGAAACAATATTGCAACCAAAGCATTTGTTTTCTTCAATTTCCTAATTTTCATTCTACTTGGGCGAAACAATTTTTTTTTTCCTTTTCAGAGCAATATTAGAAAGCATTCTCTTTTTGTCATCCCTGCAACTTTTCAATTTTTATATTAATCGTATGACATAACTAGGATCTTCAAATTCGGTTTGAGTCTCTCTCTCGTAGAAACAATTATAGCAACTCCTACGCTCATTGATTTTGCAACCTCTAACCTCTCAAGTTTCAAATTGTCATGTTATTGGGGAAAGTCAAAGCAATAGAGTTTTCCAATCAAAAACAAGTTCCTTAAAAATGCAATATAGCTTAAAATCACTGAACCAATCTCTAATTTTATTTTCGAAGTATTCAAAATCTCTCTCTATTTATAAGAAAAAAAAATTATCTTAAATATGCAATATAATTTTTTCCGAAATTCAGTTGAACACCCTCTCGCCTCATAAATCCACCTCTGCCTATAGTCCAACTATCCAACACATCTTATTTTCACCCATCGCTATAACCTCCATCGCCACCACCCTACACTCACCTGTCATCTTCAATTTCCATAATATCCGCTTAAATTATACATAAATATTTTTAATTTTAAAAAATAAATAAAAAATCACTTATTTTCCTCGTAAACCATACATACCCAAAGTAGAAGGTCTCCTATGAAAAATAAAATAAAATAAAATTCCTTATGAATCACCCAAAAAACAAGTTCCCGCTTGTTACTCATATTTTCCTTTTGGTACTAATAGTAACGACGACGGTTTCATTTCTCAGTCCTTAATTTTTCTTACATTTCTCATTTATTACCCCCTAATTTCTCCCCTTATATTCTCCATCTTTCTCTGTGTTTCCCTATTTTATCGCCTCTCAGATCTGTAAGTTTTTTTTTTCTTATTACGTTTTCCCTATTATTGCATGTGTTTTTTTTATTAAACCTTTTTTTGCATCTTCTTCACTCAAATTAAATTTTGAATTCCTGATTTTTTTTTAGAATGTTTAGTCTAAATTTAGTTTAAATTTTGTAGGTGATTGATCCTCTTGTTGTAGTTATTTATTTATTTTTTTCTGTTTTTTTTTGGGAGGTTTTGTTTAATTCGTTATGTTAGAAGATTTTAGATTAATTGATGTTTTTAATGTTGATTAATGGAGGATTGAAGATTTTTGTTTATTTGATGAGGGTAGCGTAGAAATGTTTAGTACAGTGTACTTGAAAAAAGTGAAAACAGTAAGCTAATAATAGTGGAGGGAATATCTCGCGGAATTAGTCGAGTTGCGCGAAATGTAAAAAAAAAACGTGGAGGAAATAAGTTTTTCGTACTGAGATTAATGTGTTGTTATGGTTCTGAGCGTAGGATTTATAGGAGACGACCTCTCTACCTGCGTATGGTAGGGGCAAGGTTGCGTACATTCTACCCTCCATAGACCACACGTGGGATTCCATTAGGTATGTTATTGTTGTTGTTGGTCCAGTCTAGGAATTACAAGTTTCATATAGTTGTGTTGTGATTGGAAGTAGAATAAAAAGTAGATGGTTGTTTAAACTTGTTGCTCGCGGATGAGAGACGCCTCTTGCTTTGTTCATAGATTTCTTGGAACTTATAACTTTTTTTTTATTTGGTAGTTTTTGGCAGCTGCCAAATTAAGAAACTCACTGTGGCTGTTGAGTGTTCCCATGATAGTAGACTCACGTCATGGAAAAAGAAGATGCTATTATGGAAGGTTCTGTCAATCATCCTGCTGCTGAAAAGGAAGCAAATGAACCTATTCTTAACAATGAATCTGTAAAAAATAAAGTTTCTAACCAGAGAAATTTAGGGAGTATACCAGATGTTCTGCAGGAGGCGAATACAGTGAATGATCGTATGGATGAACAGGAAAAGAAAATTTCTGTTGATAATTCTATTTTACATTCCGGTGCTGAGAAGAGTCAAGTTGATACAATTAATGAACCGGGGAAGGAGAATTCTTTAGGTGAAAGCACATCAAGTTCTTTACTTGCTAATAAAAATGAGATTGATAAACCCAATTTAGATCAAGTTCTCATCCTAGGGGAACTAGAATCGTTAAAAAGTGGACAACAACGCTCCGAAGCAGAGATGTCTGGTTTGATTGGAAAGCAGACTGATTGTGTCAAAGTGGACTTGAAAAGTCCCTGCAAAACTGATAAGAATCTCAACGAAGTTGTTTATGAGGAGGAAGCAGAACCTGTATTTGATGGAACAGAAGAACCTGGGATGGGTGTTAATAGGAGTTTATCAGCTCGTTCTGTACATCGTGACTCAGAGGCGCAGGGATATGTTTGGCCTGAGAAGGCAGTGGCTCTTACAAACTTTGTTAGATCGAAGAGTACAGTTGCCATGAGTACTGTTCTGCGCCGCCTTTCTGGTAAAAGTGATGACGGACAAGATGTTACAGCTGAAGAAGATAAGAGTAAATGCTTTGAGAAGAGTGCTGTTGCATCACAAGAATATGAAACGCAAGCCGTGTCTCAGAAAACTGCCGAACGGACTGGATGGAATCCCCTAAGCTTAATTGGGATTTTACGTGATGATACCAGAAACAGACTTGTGGAGACAGAGGTCTCACCAGAAGCAGTTTTACCAATAGCCATGAAGGGAAGGATTATATTGTATACAAGGTTGGGATGCCACGAAAGTAAAGAGGCAAGACTTTTTCTACGCCGGAAAAGACTCAGATATGTTGAGATCAACATTGATGTGTATCCTAGTAGAAAGATGGAGCTGGAGAAAATTGCTGGTGATTCTGTTGTTCCTAGAGTGTTCTTTAATGAAGTTCTAATAGGGGGATGGAGTGAGCTAAAGAGCTTGGATGAGTCTGGAAAGCTCTCAGAGAAGATTGAGTATGTAGTTGATGAAGCACCATCATTTGAAGCTGCTCTACCACCTCTTTCTGGTGAAGATGATTTGTCTAGTAGTGGGTCTATCGATGAGCTAGCTGTTATTGTTAAAAAAATGAAACAGTCTATTGCTTTGAAAGACCGGTTTTATAAGCTGCGCAGATTCACCAACTGTTTCCTGGGATCAGAAGCTGTGGACTTCCTGTCAGAAGATCAGTACTTGGAAAGGGAAGAGGTCAGTTTTCAAATTGCATAAAGAATTAGCTTATGCTAACTGGGTTAAAATAAGTGATCATAAAAATGGCACCATAGCAAAATTTCGCAACATGCGAGTTCTTTGATACTTGATATTCCATGTCTTGTTGTTTGTAACTATTACTAATATTTTCTACATAAACAGCAGAGTGAAACTTCCTCTTGAAATCATTATATATATGTCTGATGTCACCAGGTTAATACTCAATAGTTATGTAGATAATACTCCTGTAGGATATTCATGTTTTGTACTCAAAATTTCTTTCCTGACTAAAAGTCATTTCTTTTCTTGTGTCTTATTGTTACATATTTATTTTTACATGCAAAAATAATTTTCATACATTAACTGTTCTTGGAATTGTATTTTAGTATTGTTAAATAGAACAAGTTCATTCCATGATCTCAATTATTGGACTGAAACTAAAATATAAATTGGTTAGATATATTGTTAATCCTTGCAAAACTGTACATTTACTTTACACACACACACATTTTGATGTGATTATTTTCTCTTTAAAACCTGAAAGTCTCCTTTCATTATGTTTACTCGAAATATGTATGTGGCCTAAGAGCATCATGTTCACATTTTCCTGATAGAAGGAGATTTTACTGTTGAAATCAAATTTTGAAAGAAATTTTGATGGGGAGTGAACTCAGCGAATATTACTGTTGAAATCAAAATTTGAAAGAAATTTTGATGGGGAGTGAACTCAGCAAATATTTATGCACTGGTGCCAATAGGTAGACGAAAAAAATGGACTCACAAGAGATGAAGAAATCCATCTAGTTAATTTCTCTCATAATCTTTAGAAGATATGGAACTAGAAAGCAAGAAGAATCCATATAGTTAGTCCACACCATATCTGTGTGCTGTATTATCAAAATCATCTCTTCACCAGTTAAAGCGATTGGGAGATGCTACACGAGGAGTTATCCCTTCAATGGTGAAGCAAGTGTATGTTCATAGAATGAGGTGCAAAACATTGATGCTAATTATATGACCTTAAAATATGAAAAAGAAAGAGAGAATGTGTGAAAATCTTAAGTCTCAATACTTTTCTCTCTACTCTCTACTGTTTTCAGCCTTCTCTATATCACTATTGTCTTCTTCTTCTCGAACTTGTTATCCCTCTCTTTCTACTAATTCAGTTTCTCTATTCCTTTGATACACTTCTCTCTTTGCATTTTTCTTCTTCTAACAATGAATACTTCCTTCTTCTTATTCCAGGTTTGGGTTCTCTTTTTCTGCTACTTTTTGATCTTGGATGTCTCTGTTGCATTCCTCTTCTACTTTCTTATTACAGATTCATAATTACTAAATTTATTAAATACCATACTGAATGCATCAATTTTTTTTTGTTACCGAGAAATCTCCTGTGACTCGCCCTTTGGACCAATCACAACCTTCTAAACTCGGTTGATAATGGACCTGCCCCTCTACCCTTTTCCATTTAGATACTGGGCTTCCCTTGGCATGGTGTGGGGCTTGAACCTGTGACCTAAGCCACAAATCCTCCACCTTTTGCCACTCGAGCTAGGCCTTGGTGGCAATGCATCAATTAATTTTTATGGTCTTTTTCTGAGATTTAAAAGATCTATTATGTGATTGAATTTATCTTTCCTTGGCCTCGTAGAAATTACATATAATAATATATATTAAGTTGTTGAACTAATATTGTCATTCTTGTATTCTGGATGTTGTACTTGGTATTTCAATTGCAATCGTATGCTTTAAATCTAAAATGCATATTTGTTAGGTAATATGTGTATTTGTGGTAAATATTGTGCTTCATGTCAAAAGCATGCAACACTTCTTGCTTCTTGCTTAAAATTCCCATCCGCCTTGTTTCTTATATGATCTTTTCGCTTTTAGAAACAGTTTTCGTGCTGTGGATCATAACACTTCTTATTGATTTTTATCCTTTAGGCTGTTGAATTTGGTAGGAAGCTTGCAATCAATCTTTTCCTTCAAAATGTACTAGAGTAAGTATCTGTTTTTTCTTTTCATCCATCTCTACAGTGTGTATGTGTTTTTGTCTCGGTGTCTAATCCGTCTGATATGTGTGCCTGTTCCTTGTTTTTTACAGTGAAAATGTGTTTGAAGATGATAACAGTCTGTATCGTTTCCTTGACGATGATCCCTTTGTATCTCAGTGTCAGAACATACCGAGGGGTTTAACAGAAGTGAAGCCCAAGCCCATAATAGAAATTTCATCTAGATTGAGATTTTTGTCTCATGCAATTTTTGAAGCTTATGCATCTGAAGATGGAAGACATGTTGATTATAGAAGCATCCACGGCAGCGAGGAATTTGCAAGGTTGGTTTCTTGGGTTCCATAAGCTAACAGGATCACAGGATGATATCCAATGTGTGTTCATACTTGGGTACACTGTACCATGCTTGTAGAACTTGTATTTCTTGGTATCGACTGAATGTTGCTCTTCTAGGTACTTGAGAATAACCGAGGAGCTTCAAAGAGTGAACTTGAAAGACATGCCCAGGGAGGAGAAGCTTGCTTTTTTTATTAATCTCTACAACATGATGGCCATTCATGCAATTTTGGTTTGGGGACATCCCTCTGGACCAATGGAGAGGAGAAAATTGTTTGGAGAGTTCAAATATGTCATTGGTGGGTGCACATATTCACTATCAGCTATCCACAATGGAATCTTAAGGAGCAATCAGAGACCACCATACAATCTAATCAAACCATTTGGAGTCAAAGACAAGCGCCTTAAGGTAAGACTCTGTTTACATGGTCACAGTTATATCTTTGATTCCTACATATGTAGAATTTGGAAAGCGGACATTCATTATGGGCTATACTAGCAGAAATGGCAAGGTTCACATTTGGAGGAACAATTAATACATGTGATCCTTGAATATAGGAAAAACTATCATAATTTGTTGTGGTTTTCTTTGGTTAAGTTTTTAGTAGATGAAGTACTTTAAGTGGCTAACATTTTGTTCTAGTTGAAACACCGAGTTATATATTTTTAGCTTTTCTCGCATGGAGAAACAATAGGAGTTTTTCTGCTGCCACTTTAAAGTTGCAACCATTCCCTTCCCTGGAAGGAATATAGTGCAACTAATGCTTATTGTCTACATCTTGAGAGGGCTGTTGCCTGTCTGCATATACTGTTGCTCGAGAGTAATCTTGAATCAGTATCAGTTGTTTCTGGTCTTGTGTGTTTCCGTGAAGCAGCTTTATCAGTAGACTGGTTATAATTTGACTTGATGTATAATAGTACAAGTTTTTGATTCCATGAATTTATGGTGCAAAACGTTGACAGCACAATCTGGTTATAGAATTGGAGCTGCAGTGATTAGTTGTTGTGTTGGCCCACGTGGTTGTATTTTGAAACCCTTCATATATATTATGTAATGTTTCTTGATCCATTATCTGTCTAAACCCCCACAATCCACCTCGCTCTTTCAGGTAGCTCTTCCTTATTCAGAGCCTCTTGTTCATTTTGCTCTGGTTAATGGTATGCGATCTGGGCCTGCTCTTCGATGTTATTCACCTGGAAATATAGATAAAGAGTTGGTGGAGTCTGCCAGTGATTTCTTAAGAGATGGAGGACTAATTGTTGATCTTAGTACCAAGGTTGCATACGTTAGTAAAATCTTGAGATGGTAAGTTCTTAATTCATTTGTGTAATCCTCAGGGGTGTGTCCTCCCTCCCGTTCTAGTAACAACCCTATGCAATGATCTGGATATCTGATTGTTATACTAGCATAACATAGAGTTTCAATAACACCATACTAAGAATTGCTATTTCTTTTGTCAATTCTCAGGTTTAGTGTTGATTATGGGAATAACGAGGTTGAAGTATTGAAACATGCTGCAAATTACTTGGATTCATCGGTATCTCAAGCTATGCTCGAGTTGCTCGCCAATGGTCAGCTGAAGGTGGTGTACCTACCTTATGACTGGGGACTGAATAACTAGTTTTGGATTCTACCTCCATTCTCAGAGTTACCGTCAACTTTGTATGCTATAGCCTATATTACAAGAAATTTCAACATGCTATTATGTATAAGTTAAATTCTTGTTTCTTTGGTCTCAACTCAACTTGGCTCTTGTCACTGTTATCTGAGGATTTGGTGAAATTGCCTCATAAAATAGCAAAAGTAATAGATTAGACATATGTTATATTTGCTGGTTCCCAATTGATTTTTTATTATCTATTATCATGTGAGTTATTTATAATGTGTCTTTCCACCCATGCATAAAGAAAATAGAAGAAAAAAGATACACTTTCTTGGATTCTGACTTATCTATATATCGACAATGTAAACAATTTTTATATAATACAATGAATAAAATGTTGGAGGTAACCCATCATTTAGGTATTTGAGGTTGGTTAGAGACAACCTAGAACTATTTTTGTTTGGTATATATTATGTCAAAAACTTTACACATCTGTCTTGTTAAAGTTGTGTATTTTAATTAATTTAGGTATGTTGCTGTTGCATTTAAGTAAAGTTAAGCTTGCAAACATGCTTACACGCTATGTCACAAAGAGTTGAGATGCTTGAAAATGCACGAGTATCCTTCGTAGATTATGATCGAAATTTCATAAACGTATTTTAATTAAACTAAGATTTTACTATTTCCGTGAATTTATTTTTTGGTAATTTTGTGTCCCTTTTTAACTTACGTGACATTCAAATATATCTCACGTGCCTCAATTGCGTGGAATCATGGTGTATGCCACGTAAGAAGAAAGTGTATAAAATTACGAAACAAATAATTTCAAGGGTAATAGGTTTAGTTAAGATGTGTCTCTGAAATATGGATCATAATCTAGGGAATACTCATACATATTTAAACCTATTATAAATTACAAAAAAAAATAAATTATATTATGATATATATATGCTTTAATGTGATGATTTTTTCCTTAAGTTTCTCACTAGGGAAATAATGTTTTTTTTTTAAAAAAAAAAAAAAAACTTTTCAAACATTTATAAGAAAGAATGAGACAAATTTTCAAACCTCACCTAACAAATTGACCCCAATGAAAATGAAGTTATATAATCATTGGATGATATATTATTTTTAACTTTTATTTTTAATGTAAACAAAAAAATATTATTCAAATTTAATTGGGTAAAATCATGAATTAGGGTTTTCATTGCTACTACTATTAGATTAAGATACAAAGTTTAAAATAGCACTCTCCAGTTGAGACTATAAATTGAACTGCAACCACTGCTTGCTCCTCTTCCTATCTTTCTCCGATGATAATCGATCTGTAAGTTCCTATTTTTCCCACTCTAATTCCAATAAATAGGGATATGTGAATTGTGTTATTATTGTTTTTGTATGTTGAATTCCTATTTTTGAGGTATTTGATGTAAAATTAGCCCGGAGATCTCAGGTTCGAATCCCAGCTAGAATTCATATGTGGGTTTAATTGGCACTGTGCTTGTGGACTGTAGTTAGGCTGTTTGTTGGATTTGTTGTGTTTGCTCAAGCTAGCTCAAACACCACCGTCATTACCAAAAATGAAATATACATCATAGTATTGGGTATTGTTTAGTTACAATACTCTTATCAAATCATTCTAATGTACTAAAAGTTTTTTTTTCCCAATTTGAAAGTCAATTTGTTAGAGAATTCCGTTTTTAATTCGTATTATTGCAACCCAAAATGCGTCATTAAGTTAAATGCTAATCCTAATTTGTGTATCCAATAGGATTTTTTGAGGTAATGTTATTATGTAATGGATTAGAATGTTTTGTATGGTTGAATAGAATAGGAAGAAAAGAAAAGAGCTTCAGTGGAGTGAAGAAATATTTTGTTTTTCTATTGGATGATTGCTTGGTTGAGAAATTTGTTGTGAATCTGAGTTGCTATCGCTTTTGCTTGTTGTTTGAGCAGATTCTTGTCAAATACCATTCATGTAGTTGATGCTCTTTGGTGTTGGAACGGCAAGGTTATTTTGTTTTGAAGGAATATATACTAAATCTACTGTTATAGTTGGTTATATTTTCCGTACAAGAAGTTTTAGTACGATGAACGAAGTTGGAATTGATAGTGCATCTAGTTTGCATACAGTGAAATCTGTGGGAGAGGCTCCTGTTCTACGTCCTGTGTCAGTGAAAGCAAAATGTTCTTCAAACGTTCAATCAACCCCAGAAATTGAAAAGAAGTATGTCCATGGTGTTTATGATGCCATTGCTCCCCATTTCAGTTCCACTCGGTTTGCCAAGTGGCCTAAAGTGTCAGCTTTCTTAAGCTCATTATCTCCCGGTTCTCTCATCTTAGATTCTGGTTGTGGAAATGGGAAATACTTAGGATTAAATCCTGATTGTTTCTTCATTGGCTGTGACATTAGTGCGGCTCTTATTAATATATGTGCAGATAAAGAGCAGGAAGTTTTGGTTGCAGATGCTGTGAACCTACCATATAGGACTGGTTATGGTGATGCAGCAATTTCTATAGCTGTGTTGCATCACCTTAGTACTGAAAGTAGGAGGAGGAAAGCGGTAGAGGAGCTTGTCCGTGTTGTTAAAAAGGGCGGGTGTGTTTTAATTACTGTCTGGGCTAGGGAGCAAGAAGACAGTTCGTTGATTGAAAAGTGGACTCCACTTAACCAAAGGTATGTAGAGGAATGGATAGGACCAGGGAGTCCTCGAGTTCGCAACCCTTCATCTCCTCGTATCCTTGAAAGCATCCCAGAAGCAGAGGAAAATAGTGCCGGGGAGCAGTTGAAAGGTCTTCATGCAAACTCTTCTAAAGTAAAATCAGCTGAAGTTATGCACCCAACATCTCTGGATGAAGGTCATTCTTTGCCTACTGGGTCTGGAAAAGGTTATTTAGAGCAGCAGGAATTTTTCGTTCCCTGGCACTTACCTTATCATCGAGCTGAAGTTAGTGGGGCTTCAGCTGTTGCCTTGGCTAGTGGTTTGGCTAAGAAAGATGATAAGAAGGGCTCTGTGGTATACAATAGATATTACCATGTTTTTAGTGAAGGTGAACTTGAGAGGTAATTTCTTTTCTATTTAAAAAAGTAAAGGAAATCTCTATACTCTTTTTTTGTTTTGACTGATATCATTCTGTCAAGTCGCTATATGTTTACAAATGCTTGTCATGGTTAGTAATTTTTCCAACCAACATAGACAACCAAATCTTCTTTATACTTCTTATAGGTTTTCCGTTGTGTCTTCTTTGGCTAAGACAGTTTTAACACTTAGTATTGGATTTTGAGTAGAAATTTAGTGTACAATCAATCCTCTCATGATAATATGGTATAGAGTTAGAATGTCTAAGAACATATCAATATTCAGGAGGTCACATGTGAGTGTTTGGAATTGTATTGATCTCAAAAGACCTATGAGCTTTAGAGTTTTGATTATCACATTGTAGGCAATGCAGGAGTCACCGTCAACCTTATTCGGAAGTAATAATGACAACTTTACTGTTTATCCCCATACACTAAAGTGCCTGCATATAGATGTATGAATGAAACAAACAAAAGAGCCTCTGCTTCCAGCTGATAAGTTTCTCTTGACAAGTAAAGTTTAGTTTTTGTTTCCCATTATTGGAGGGCTTGTACGTGTGCGTCTCTAATTTTTTCTTTAGTTGTTTCTTTCATACCCCTCCCACATTTTCTGTTTGGGGGTGGGAGGCTTTCGAGTAGTTGGCGTGAGGAGTGGGCAAGATGAGGTGGTACCTCTTTGTTACACAGTTTCACCAAATTAGAAGTTCTACCAATTTGTAACAATGAGCTGCACTAACCAAAATGTTCTGTTTTTCGACAGGTTGGTGTCTGGTCTAGACAATGCCATGCTTGTTGATAGATTCTATGATAAATCAAATTGGTGCATCATTCTTGAGAAAACATCGTGATAGTGTTGAACTTTTTAGAAGATTCTTGTACTTCCATTTGCAAAGTGAAATTTAGTATATGAAGTCAACAGCCCTAGTTATGAAAGGGTGGTATTGTCTTTCATGCAAGGAGTATGCTGCTACTGATTATGGAGAAACAGAAATATACGTCTAGTTCTTCATTCTCCGCTGCTCGCCTGGTTTCATGTATCTCTCATCCTCTTGTGAGATTAACTGCCTCCTTGTGTTATGTATGATACTATCTTGTAAAATGCAATTGTTTTTATGACTTTGGGGACAGACCTGAGAACAAGGGTTTGATATCCAAGTTACTTCAGTTTTGGGAGATAGCATTTTCTTGAATAAATTTATGGCTGTGTTTGTATGGTGTACTGAATACATTTTCTTTAATCCCATTGAAGTTTCTTTGCGCGGTTAGAGCAAACTTTGGATATCAAAATCGAGGTGCACATAAGTTAAATTTAATGTAATCACTTCTATTGTTGAAATGAAAAAGTAAGCAAAAAGAACATCAATAGGAGATTTTGATAGAATGATGTAGAATTTTCATAATATAATAGGTGTGCAAGTATATTAAAATTACCAAGAGTATAACAACGAGTCTAGGACTAAAGATCAACCGAAAGTAAGCACAAAAACTTCAATAGGAGATTTGATGGAATGATGTAGAATTTGCATAATATAATAGCGGAGCAATTTTAATTTAATAGTTTACTATTTCCTTATTATTAAAACAAAGTTATTCTTGCCCACATCGTTATTAATTTTATCATTTGTGCCCCTATATTGACGCAAATTCTAAAATAACCTGATTTCAACTAAAATTACTTAATTATCTATATTAATCCAAATCCGATTCAACTAACTCAATCCAAACTCAAGAACTCGTCCATCTTCGAAGGTCCATACTTTCCCAATAAATCAAAAAAGCACAGGTAGACCCGACCCGACCCGTTTTCCGTTGCTTGATAATTTGTCTTTCCATCTGCCTGGTATTTTATTGTAACAAACTGGGAGTGAGTGGTGAGTTCATCTGTTTTCTTCTTCACTTATAAACCCTCAAAAAAAAGAATCTAAAAGAATTTGTTTATAGCATTAAATAATGGTGCTAGCAGCTTCTTTAACAACATGCTATGCCGTTTCTGTACGGCCGTCCACTTCTGCTTCTAGAAACTTCTCTCTTCTTCCGCCGCTATCTCTTATCCGAAGTCCAATTCAACAGCGCCAGCCGCACCTCGCCGGAGCTAATTCCGGAGGTATGTAAACTCTCCCGGTCGACTATTAATCACTTCTTCATGCTCCTGCAACTTGAATAATTTGTCAATTCGTTTCAGCTATAGCTAGTTACACTTACCTCAATCTCTCTTCATTATTCCGTTGATAGTATTATGAAAATATTATATTTCTGATACATCTTATTTATATAGTTTTCACTTCCTGAATTCTAAATCATTTTACTATTTGAATATGTTCAAAATTTGAATTTAGATATCTTTATAAAAGAAAATTTAGAAATTGAACCTAGTTGTAATGTATTTCTGTCAAAGTAATCTTTTGGAACTTGGTATGCGTTTGGACAAAATGTGTGGTGAAATTCAAAGACAAGATTGTTAAGTTCAAAATTTAAACTTAAACATGCTTAACAGAGAAGAAAATAATATAAAATTGAACTTAGCTGTCAATTGTGATGTATTTTCTGTCGAAGTGATCTTTGGAACTCGTAATTTAGGATGTTTTTGGCGAAAATTTGTGGTGAAGTTGGAAGACAGGATTATTTGAAGTTGAGAAAAGTTTTGTCTGAGTTAATACTTTCCTTTTGGATCCAGTATCATTAGTTTAATATTACCTTAGTTAAGTTAACATCTTAACATCTAGGATTAGTCAAAGCTCAATATAAAAATGGATAAGGGGAGTAGAATAATTTGTCTATTGGTTCTGTGAAATCGTGTGGATAATAATGTTGTCTCTCAAAATGTTAGGTTCTCTCTTATCTATAAACGGAGTGAGGTTGCGACAGTCATCTTTTGCTGCTGTAATTGGTGATACAACTGCTGTGTCAGATGGAGCAATTAACGAGGAAGTGTCCACTACTAAATTATCTGATTCTGCTACTACTCAGGAAACTGACGCGGAAAATGGAGAGGACAGGAAAGATGCTTCTGAAGGGTTGGATGAGAATAAAATGATCCGAGTATGCGACAAGTTAATTGAGGTCTTCTTGGTTGACAAACCCAAACCTACTGAATGGAGAAGATTGCTAGCATTTAGTAAGGAATGGAACAATATTCGGCCCCATTTCTACAAGCGATGTCAGGACCGAGCAGACAGTGAAAGTGATCCTGGAATGAAGCACAAGTTTCTCAAGCTTCAAAGAAAGCTAAGAGAGGTAACTAACTTCCCTAACAAGCATTGAAGTTGTCATTCTGTATATGCCAAATCATGAATTAGTAACTGTGTTTGCTTTCAATTTCCGAAGAGGCTCAATTATGTCAAACTCATTTTGGAATAGTTTCCGATCTCCTTGAATAAGATCAAACCTTATTTCGTTGCATTTAGTTGAGATTCCTCTTTAAGAATGTTTCAGCAAGGCCTCGGTTGGCTCATTATTTATGTTTAGTTGTTGGTAGTGCAGTGCTCTATTGGGATGAGATGATCAATGGATGGAGAATTATATTAGTAGATTTCTTGCAAAGTTACTTATTTTCTTGTGTCAAAATTTTCAGCTTTCATGTGAGCTTGGTCTGTTTTAGTTGAAATTCAACTTGTACGTTTCTTTTCCAGGTTGATGATGATGTTCAGAGGCATAACGAACTTCTTGAGGCAATCAGAAGGTCACCATCGGATGTTAGTGATATTGTTGCCAGGCGTCGTAAAGATTTTACAAAAGAGTTTTTTGCTCATCTTCACACTGTGGCAGAATCCTATTATGATGATCCAGCGGAACAAAATGGTAAACATGCCTCCTTCCTGTAATATTCTTCTTCTTTTGGTGTCATACTTCTGATGAACATTTGCACTGTAATCTGCACTAAGACGCTATTTCCTTTTTGCAATATATACATTCTAGAAATGTTGCTTCCCATATATGAACACATATACTCTCTCCCAAATATCACACTATGTGAAGTCACTCTTAAGGTCTAAGGGAAAGAAGTCAAAAGGTATCAACTGAAAAATTTCTTCTCTTGCCATATAAAGCAAATGCTAGTATGCTACAATTTAATATTTTGTTTCAATGAGATAGAAAAAGCTTTGGAGAATCTCTTACTCTGGGAATGTAACCATCTTACTGTAAATTCAGGAATTGGAAACCATGAGCTCTACAAAAATAAGTTCCTCGCTTTTCATAACTTTGTTTCTGCTGTTGATCGGTTGCACTGACAAGATTTTGCTTTTTCTTAATAATTAGCTGTGGCAAAACTAGGGAATATGTGTTTGGTAGCTGTGGAGGTTTATGATACTGCAACTGCTAGTATGGAAGCGTTGAATGCTGCAGAGTTGAAATTCCAAGATATAATCAATTCTCCTTCCGTGGATGCAGCTTGTAAGAAAATAGATGATATGGCCCAAAAAAATCAACTTGATTCAGCACTAATGCTCATGATTACAAAAGCATGGTCAGCAGCCAAGGAGTCGGACATGACAAAAGATGAGGCAAGATCATTCTTTTTTCAGATACACATCTACATCTCACTTCTTCCAGTATTTTCTTTATTCTAGCATTAACTTATTTTTTTATTAAGAGGAGGTCATTGTATTATAAAATGCAAAAACAATACTAAGAGAGTGCTTGTCTATTTACAGGTTGAGCTAAAAAACCCCCAAAAAAGCCCTTTCTAATCTTATAGGGATTCCTAGAGGCTAAGAGTTAATACTGCACCATATAATCAAAAAAATATTTAAAAAAATAATACTGCATCATTAACAAACTCCTCACATCAAGAAGAGAACAAAATTATACAATTGAACTTGAACTACTGGATTTGCTTGCCTTCTCTTCGAAACTCTATTGTTTCTTTCCCTCCATATCCACCATATGAATTCTAGGATAGTCTCTCACCACCATGTTATATTTTTTTTATTTTTTTTTTATTTTTGAACTAGGGTTTAGGGTTTAGGGTTTAGGTGATATATGATGGCACAATATTTGAAGCCTGAGACTAAGCTAGTGCCTTTTCTTCATCCTTGTTTTCTTGTTCCTTTTTTCTGCCATTGTTCCAACAATGTACCAGTTCTGCAGTGTTACTTGGCATAACCCATTTCTCCTGAGTAGGGCCGTAACTTTGCAATGAATGAACAAATGGTTTATGGTTCTGCCTCCTCCTGCATATTTGACATCTATTACATAGAACAATACCCCTCCTTTGAAGGTTTCATGAGCCAGTCAAGTATTATAGGCTTTTTAGTAATGACCAAGAGAAATAGGCCACTATGTGTGGTGCTTTTGTTTTCAAAAATTAGAACTTTTTGTTGGTTATGTGCCTGAGTATAGTCTAGTAGCAAGACTTCACAGTAAAAAAATGTTTTGCTATGTTGCACATCTTCATTGCGATTGAAGCTATGGCAAGGTTCCAAAAGATTGAGCTAAGTTGTAAATTTTCTAACTTCCTAATCATTGGGATGCCTTCTGAAAATGAAGTTTCAAGTGCATTGGTCTCTGTAGTTAGCCACTGTGGCATCAGGTTGATTTTGACAGTCTGTATTTAGCTCAAATTGGTCTATCGGAATAGTGATTGTTATCCTCCCTGTTGAGGGAAGTGCGTATGCCCATAAAAATAGTGTGTAGTTGGTAGCTTCTGTGCTTTAATCCATCAAGTTGCTTTGCCCTTGTGACCTTTGCTTTTTCCATCTAGCATTTGAAGAGAACCTATTGTTGGAAATTGGTGCACTTAAATGTTGAAGTTGCTATTGGGATTTTACAGGTAGCATAGCAGGTCTCTACCTTAGAGGTGGTGGTTTATGTTTTAGAATTTCAGGACAGATAGACATAGCTAGCGCTAAAAGATAACAGTCATTTGGTCATTCTTATCTAAGTTACGTGATTTCATGTTTCAACCCTAGTGTTTTGATGATGAACTTTTGCATGAGATGCAGTTCTGTAAAAGTATATTGACTCAGCACAGTGTTTGGCTCTACTCACCCCCTCGTGTCAAATAATTTATTCCTTTTTTTCTAATAGGGAATTGGTTTGGCTTGTGATATTTTCCTTCTCCATTTTTCAGGTAAAGGATGTTCTTTATCACTTGTATAAGACAACAAGAGGAAATCTTCAGAGGCTCATGCCAAAAGAAATCAGAATTCTGAAATATCTACTCACGATTAAGGATCCTGAGGAGCGAATGAGCGCTTTGAAAGATGCCTTCACACCTGGAGAAGAACTTGAAGGGGAAGATGTAGATAATTTATACACGTATGTATCAAATCTTATACTTTGACAGTATTTCATTCTGAAATGTTGCATAAATATAATGTCTTAAATACTACTTTCCATTAGAGGTTATATTTTTCTCTCATTTTTTGGTTTCTTTAACGTAGTTTTACTTTTTAGCTGTGACTAATAAATGCCCAATCCTTACAGGACTCCGGAGCAGCTATACAACTGGATAGGGACAGTGCTGGATGCATATAATTCCAGTAAAGAAGGCACTCTTATAAAAGAAGCCAGAGACTTGATGAACCCTAAAATAATTAAGAAAATGGAGGAGTTGAATAAGTTGATCGTAGATAACTTCATGTAAGCATTTGCTTGATCGTAAGAAGGTACGAGCTTTGCCGTCAGTGTCCAGATTCATGCTCGTGCTATAAATCATCCATACGCAATATATCCCTACGATCAGGAGCATTGGGATGTTGCCAAAAGTGTCGTTTGCAGTCGCTGGTTGTATAGAACATTTGGAATTGTGTATGATAGGGCTTCTTATTTTTATTGTGGGATGATAGTTAGTTGATATGGTCATTCTCCTACAGAGAAGCATGATGCTCAGCATCTTTAGTATGATTGTTATACACGAATGTATTATTTATTATGAAGCTCATTGCTAGTCAACAATCAACGTGAAAAGGTACCTTTCTTTTGATAGCCATGGTGACGAACCAGCATGAGTATCAGGTGATTTGTCCACCTTTTTGCTCAACTTATGAATCCATTAATTAGGTTGAGAGGCCATGTATACTTCAGATCATCTTAAAGTATGTAATACATTTGTGCTTAGAAGACCTATACAATGTTTGTCTCATATGACAATAAAACACATCCATCGTTTTAATTCGGACATTCATGGGAGATATTGAACATACTTAGCATATAGAAATGGATCATGAAACCAAAAGATAAATTGTATCAACAAGTTCGGTAGAAAGAGGACTGTATGTTGTATCATGAAGAAGAAAGCTTGTACTCGGAAGACCTATACAATGTTTGTTTCATATGTGAACCAACATTTCTCTGGAAAAAATCCTTTCTTTTAGAGTCTAGAGTCATAACATAATACAGGACATTCATGTGAGAGAGTTGTTGAACATACTAAGCACAGAAATGGCTCATTTGGATAATTCACTCTTCTTGCAAAAGCCCATCATGCTTTTATTCGTATCACAAATGAACCTGTAAACATCAAAATCCCGACAAAGCAAGTCATTATGAGCAAATCCTCCGTGCGATTGGAATGGTTAAAGACAGGGATTTTCTTCGTCATTTGCATTTTTTATGTAACACAAAATATTTCCTTTTAATAAATAGAGAGATAGATGGATTTTTGAAATAACAATAGTACCTCTACCATAGTCACCAGCTTGGTGTGAAATTCATTGATTTATAAAAAAGAAAAAGGAGTCTATATATATAGTAGACAAGTAATTCGAACAAGAAAAATTTTGCACAACTACACAAAAGTCAGACATTTCAGTTACCCGATGATCATATATTGAAACAGAGAAGTACCTAGCAAACAGGAAATCTAGATCTACCTCGTAAGTTTAATCTATCACTATCCACAGTTTCTAGTTGAGGCTTCTTCCCAGATGGCGAGGGCAATGATGTGGAAATGGTCTTGAGATATCTTTATCTAATTAATAACATAAGTATGACCTAAAAGTGGCTTGAACTTAAGTACTCTTTGTGCTCAAAATGTGTGGTTCTAGGCAGAATTACTGATCAGATAAGAGATTTCTTGCCCACCCACTTTTCAAATAGGCATGGATATTATACAATGAATGAAGCTCTTAGTTTCCTCCTCAGTTAAGAGAATACGCAGAATAAAAGAACTCAAAATGAAAAGACTTACAAGCAGGAAGATTAGATATATCTGCAGAAACTGCACAAGGAATTCCAAGGTTTGAAAGTGCTCCCCTTATGATTCCACATGGGAAATAGAGATGCATTCCTATGGCTTGTGCAGCTTTGTTTTCAGCCATCGCTGAAGGATCTTGAATAGAACCAAGAGTTTCTATAGAAGGATCAACTGACATTCGCGACAGCCAACGAAAACGATTGTCTTGCAACACAAAGGTGCCCTGCATGAACAGGAGTTAGAGATCACTCATGCTTAAGCAGCAATGGCACAAATTCTCAAACTTACTCTGTGATTTGTCTTCAGGTTATCAATTTGCTTCTTGAAGACCTCAGACCAGAAGTCCTTGCATATGAATTTGATAGCCTCCAGATGATCAGTGAACCGGGGCCTATCCATGGTATACCTAGTAAAAAAAGAAAATATAGAAATAGTACAGAAAGTAAAACAGGAAAGGTAAGACATGGTCCAACTTAGTAATAAGATGTTGAGCATGTATATCATACCGAGATCAAGATAGAAGTGATAAAAATTCTCAACTAAAAGTCAGGACTCACTGCAGATAATATTAAATACGGTTCAACACAATCTAGAGATTACATTACACTTCATACTAGAACACAGAACAAGAACAGTCTCTGGGTTGCAACTTGATGACAAGCCACAGAAGTTTGTAAACTCAATAAAAAGCAAAAGAAATAACAAAAAAGAAAAGATAGAACCTAGAGTTTCAGCCTACAAAGTTATGTATGCTTACATCATCATTAATTTTAATCCCTCGTATAAGAGATACCTTGACAACCTGTGCTTGTTGGTTGGACGGGCAACCAGTGGATCAGTAGAGGTTCAATCAAGATGGCCTAGACACCATCAATATTGAAGCTAAAGTGCACAAGGACCAGTTCAGCTGAAACTAGTCCTTGATAACAAAGAAAGTTCTGGCCACCTTAACAGATCATTGAAGACATCTCCTTCGATGATCAGCGGTAGAAGCCATGAAGGTACAAAAATTCTCAATGAACCAACGATAGAAGGCCAACCCATGAAAACTACGAAGTTGAGAGAGAGTTTTGGGCTCACCTCATTCTTCACAACTCATCACATTCACAACGAAGGGATTACCTAGGTAAACCTGTTCAAGTGGGCCTTACAGTTTGTGTGCAAGCTTGCTCAACACACTAATCAGAAAGCAATTAACACAAATTTTGCTTCCATAAGAATGATTATTTATTTATTTTGACAAAGATAAGGTTAACGGATAGAAGTAACATGCATGAAGGTACTAAGGGCTTTAGACCTTTGTTGCTCGGACTTTCCAAAAATGTCGCCACACCTGTGTCAGATTATACAATGTTTTTGGAGTATCTGACACGCACCCGTCGATATTTTTGAAGAGTCCGAACAACAAAGCTTTAGACTACCAACAGGCAGGAGTATCCATGCAAATCATTTATTACTTAGGTCTTAGGCAGACTAGGAACTGATGATAACCACCACACAAGTCAATGTTAGAATATATCCTCATGTCTGGGGATGAAAAATCTGCACTTATTAGTCATCATATTAAGGCACATTCTGCACGTGTCAATCCTAGGAGCAAGAAGTAACTGAAAAGCACAAAAAACTGCAGCTATGGTAAGCAAAATCAATTGTTAAATAACTCCTAGGTTGTTCAGCGCAGTTCGCTTTGTAGGATATGATATAGAAAGGCAAGTTAGGTTTAAAAGCCATGAATGAAGTCACAACATACTGAATGTCCCTAAAATAAAGCTCATCTCGAAGATCCTCGGAAGCTCGAATGATAAATCCACAAAATCAGAATTGTATGGGTTTACCTCTTTGGGAAGCATAAACTAGAAATGCTTGAGAGATAAGGGTCCTTTACAACAAGGTAAAGACACAATACAGTCTCAATTGAAAAAATTTCACTAGCAGTGGATGTGACAAGATGTAAACACTTAGAAACAGGTCTTTGAGCAGTCGACTCACTACTGAACTTAGGAAGTATGTCATGAGGTTAAGTAAACTTGAGAGTGACTACCTTGCCTATGAACCTTTATGAGAAAGTGTTTTCCTCACCATGGCTAATGACATATCTATAAAATAACGTCAACTAATTGAGTATGCTGGGTGACATTTATGAAGAGCACATAACAGTACACTTCATCTTGGTGAAGCTTTATATGAATGGGAAGGAATCTTATTTTTTTTTGTGTGTGTGGCCTATTTGAGTAACTAGTAAGGTAATTCTATTAGCCAAGCAACCTTGAAGGTTAGGGTAAGACTATTATCAAGTTAGGCACTGTCTAGCATCTTACCTAAGCCATCCATAAAAAAAAAATATCTTTTTGAACCCATACAATTAATCCTGTCAACGACAAGTTTCGTAGACTTCCCTTTAGACCATTACTCGTGAAAATGATGGTACAGGTGGATATATACTTCAACTTGTTATCGGTTACCAAATTGGCTATTACACACACTGAACCACATTGAGATGGGCTTTTTCCCCGAGGCTACAATCAATCTCATCTGTAGAATTAATCAAGTTGAACTAACATCTCTTCATCATCTTTGGAGTACTCATTAGCTAATCGTATGGAAAGGCAATGGTGGCATCATATTACTGGGATCATGAAGATAATAATAATAGTTACTAAACACATCAGAATGGGAGGGAGAGAATTTGGAAAATGACAGTTAAGAAGTATCATTGCTAACATTTCTTTGCCTGGGAATAAATGGGGTAGTGACTCGGATCGGATGGGACTCTCCAATCTAGAATGTCCTCGACACAAGGAGCAGGGTTTGAACTACAAGCAAAACCCTAAGGATTTTGGTTTGCTTCCTCCACAGAATCAGAGCCATAAAGAGTAATTTCATCTTAACATCGAGTCAAGCTAGCAACAGGAACATTTTGAGTTCTTTCGAACAATATATAAGTTGTAGATCAAGTAATTGAGACATAAACTCAGTGACACTAAGAATTCAGTTGCCTAACGCTAAGCATTTTGGAACTTCATAAATGTACTGAACCGGAAAATATCAAAAACTCGACAACACCAGGAGGACAATTTGGAACTGTATAATCTCGTGAATCTGAAAACATTCGAAATAAATACTTAACAAATACAAAATTTAGATACTTGAAGGTGTCCATATCTATGATACTTCAATCTATGAACTTTATCCCCAAAAATCAGAGAGAGTAAATACACCAAATTAGCACTATAATATGATCTGTACCAATCAAATTCAAGTGTTTTGCCGGCGTTACCTCTCGGAAAGTTGGTGGCCGACCTGAAAACCGATGGCTTCGATCCGGCGGGCGGCGAGCTCAGGTTTGTCGGCGTAGAATCCATTGCAGTAAGAAGAGACAATCTCAGTCAGTAAACTCTCCACACAGCTCTCAGATACCTCTCTCCCCATTTCTTCCACTTCCACCTCTTTGACCCCTTGTGTTAACAACTTGAATAAATATAAGTAGATTTATTTGTTAAATATAAAAAATTTAAAATTCCCAATTAACTTAATTTTTATTGTAATTGTATGTATAAAAAAAAATGTAAGGGTATAAATGGGTTCATCAATCATTTATAAAAGCATAATCTTTACTATAAAAGAAATTGTAATTTGAGTTTTAATCTTTTTCAACTTTTAGATTTTAAAATTAATTAAAGTTATGAATATTATATTTTCTTTCGAAATTAATTATAATAAAGAAAATGAGGGATGATAAAATTATACTTTTAAAATATTTTTATTAAATTAGTTCACGTGATCGAAATAGTGAGGGAAAAAAGATAGTGTCAGAGCATAACACTTTAATATCGAAATGCATTATTTTAGTGGATATAAATTGATACGAAAATGTTTAATTAGTTCTTGTGTAACTTATTCAACGACTAAATCATGTTCTACTATATTACGCCTTATAACTCATGTAATTTGTAGGTCAGTTATTATTCATAAATCACATTATTGCTCACATTCTTTTAATTTATTTTTTAAAAAAATCTTCACTTATAAATAGTTCTAATTTTGTTTTATTTTGTGTATAAGAAAATAAAGAGTAAAGAAAAATGAAAAGTATTATATTGTTTTTATTTTAAGGTTTATATAATGAAAGAGAGAAATAAGATCGAGAAAAATGCAAATCTTTGACTAATAATTCTCTATGCAGATAGAGTAATTATATATCGAAGGAATGTATTATTATTATTTTTGGAGTTTTGAACCCTTCAATTAATCTGAAGTTGTTTGACAAACGATGTTATTTTACTTTTATATTCTGAAACATACAAATTAAGAATTATATTGCTAGATAAGTATATATTATGCAACACTAGATTTAAATTTCCTTAAAAACAACAAGCAAGATATTTATATTTCATCTTGTGTATTTATATATTCGTTATAATTTATATTTATATACACCAATATAGCAATATATATTTGATATTCAAATAAAGCCAACAAAAACTATTGTAATTCTAGAGAACTTTCACAACACACAACCACCACCAAGTAACAAAGTTGTAAAGAAAAAGTAAACTGTTCAAGAAATATGTAGATAAGATCTTAGACGGTACGGTTAAAAAACTATTCATGTTTATATATATATATATATATATATATATATATATATATATATATATATATATATATCAAATTCTATATTTAATTTTAAATTTAATTTTAACCTCAAACTTTTATACAAATAGACACTTTAACTATCTTATCTTTCAATAAATAAACACGCGATTTCTATCTGGCAAAATGCGTGAAATACACACATTCTGTGCAAGTGAGAGGTAATTTTTGAGGCCCACAACAGTTAAAAAAATGCTGAAATGACAATTCTACCCTTAATGAATCTCTTTTATAATTTTTTTTAGTTTCAAAATGACGTGTAAAATATTTTTTTTAAAAAAAAGACGTGTAAAATGTTTGATTAGTTGACAGCAACTGATTGACTCACTAATACACGTGGGAGCGTTTGCATTTCACACACTTTGGCTCCAAAAATCGCGTATTTATTTATTGAAAGATAGGATAGTTAAAGTGTCTATTTGTGCATTATGAAAATTTGAAGTCAAAGTTAAAAGTTGTATGCAGAAGAAATAGAAATTGGGAATTCGAAAAATAGAGGCTGGAATTCGAAAAATAGAAGTAAAACTATGTCAATATCATAGTGAAACCTTCTACGAAATTTGTATAACGAATCACATTTGCAATCAAAAAGAAGACTTGCTAGTTTAATTTCATTGCTATTTATAATGTTTTATAAATGAAACAAAATGCATATTAAGTACATGATATAATGATCTCTTCTTCTTTTCTGTAAAGTATTTACTTCGAATAATAATAAGTGATCCATCCGTGGATTTGTATTTGTTTCCTCTTTATTACACACTTTTCTTTTAAATTTTGTATTTTAATGTTTACAAGAGGAGGGAGTTATCTAAAATTAATTAAGGGATTGGGCATTGCAAATTCACTTTAGATTTTGTTTAGTTGGTTAGTAAAAAATATACCCAAAATAAAAAATAATAATAAAAAATTACGTAAAAAGTATTACAAATTTAATAAGTTATAATGAAGATGATCATAATTTGAAGTACTAAATCATGCTAAAATAAGTTTAGCAAGTATTAATTACATGACTAAATATTAAAAGAAAGTAAAATTATATCACGTATTTTAATCATCTAAATTTATGTAAAACTAAAAAACAAATATTTAATACTATTGTCATATTCTTAGTGTTGAATTGATTTTCTTTTTGCATTAATATCAATTTAATTTTTATTTAAACTTTATTATAATTACCAACATGTATGTACTATAATCTTTATTAGATTCATTAAGAATTCTAATTTCCAAACATGAAAAAAATAAAGTATAAGAGATACTTAAAAATTATATCAAAATAGGTATTTTTACGAATAAAATAAAATTTTAAAATTATATATATAATGTCGGGTTGGTTTTTTTCCAGTTGAAACCAAACCAACCCAAATATAGTCAGATTTTCTTTTTCTAACACCAAACCAAGTCAAACGAAACCACTAGTCGAATTCTTTTTTTGGTTTAACTCGATATGTGATTTGGTTCGATTTTGTACACCGCTAATATTAGTAAACAAATTTTATGAAAGGGAAGAGAGATACAGTAAATAATCTATATTTAAATGTGTATCGTATACTTGAAATGTTTTAAGTTATAGAAGCAAATTTAAGCCTAAAGAAACTATACTGATCAGATATATTTTTAAAATTATATACACCTTTTATTGCATAGAGTACCATCCTTATATTGCAGTGTTAGTTACTATGAATAGTGCAACTGGAGAAGTTCGTTAGTTAGTGAGTTTGTTACAATATTAGTTAAAGTTAACTATGGTTGAGTTAGATTAAATAGAGTAGAAGGTTATGAGTAGAGACTATATAAATAGCATAGTGTCAAAATTGTGTACAGATAGATACATCAGTTTATTTTTTTCATGAATCAAAGTTAAACAGTTTTCTCCCCTGTGAATCCATAACGTTGATTCACCATTGTTGAATCTCATCAAGTCTTTGTTTCTTTGTTTTCATTCCATTTTGAGTCATCATGCCTCGTGCCGGAAAAGCTAAGAGGAAATCTGTTTCAAAACTGAACAGATATGCTGAGTTATCCCAACTTGCCGCTTCTGCTTCTTCAAAGGGAAAGGGATCCTCCAATGGCAAAGAAAAAATACTAAAGGAGATGGAAGAAATAAAAAAATGGATTAGAAGCAAGAAGAAGTTAATCGCTGAAACTGAAGAAAACATGCGGATTTTGAAACAAGTTTCCTACCGTGGTAGCGTCAAAATAAAGTGCAAAGATAAAAAGACGAAGTCAAGCATGAAGAAAATGGCTGAAACAGGAGACTTTAAACTGCTTTAGAACAGTTCGATGAAAGGAGTGATCGGGGAAAGAGAGTTTGTTATTCTCTCAATTACATTTGGTAACTGGATTCATCCTCTACTTTCGGATTCATTGATTTTTGAGTGATTCATTGATTTTTGAGTGCTATATACGAAAGTTCCTCAGTTCCCTACTTCTGTTCAAATTTGATGCTATGAAAATTGTTTCCTTTGGTAGGCAGTTCAATGTTTGTGTTGGAGAATCATGTTATGCCTCTCCTGTTCTCTCTATATTTAGGTAATGAAATAATTTGAATCAATGGGGGGAAAATGACGCAATGCTCTATCTCTATCAATTATAAAAATAAAAATATGTACGGTTAAATGAAGAAGTAGAGAAGATAGCATCATAATAATAAACAAAATCTGTCCTCTAGATACATATAAACAAAATTACAATATGACCAACTCAATAGCTTGAGGCACTTCACGTTCAAGTTGGAGTTTAGCACGATTTCTAGAAGTTTGCAACACTTTGATATTCTCAGGAGTTAAAGGGTGTGAACCGAAAATTGGCTCCGTAGGATCGATGATGACTTTCTCTAGTGCAACAGCATTTTCCAAAAAGTACCTAACCAGTTCAAGATTTAATACGCCGCTATAAATCCCCCACAATTTGACCACTTTGAGATGAGGAAGCGGCCATCTTATGCCCTTCTTACATTTTCTTTTCTCCGTTAACAGACTTGATGTCACCTGGCGTAAGGAAATAAGTAGAACATAACTCAAAACAACAAAAAATATAATAAGAAGATGCAAAGAAAGACTCAAAGGAACAAAAAGGATGATGGACATGGGGTTCTCCATTGCCTGCCAGTTTTTTTCTTTTTGCTTTGTAATTATCACTTAGTAGTAATAAAATATTTACTTACCCAAAAAAAGAAAAAAAACTATAGATGTAGTGGTTTTAGCAAATGAATGTTTGGAGTGTTGAATAAGGATGAAAATAGCTAGAATTATTTCTAAGCTGAACTCGAGAAATGCATACTACACTCTATTCAGGTCTATGGATCCCATCTCTCCGGCATCAAAACCGGGACTGCATCCAAATAGGTAACTCCTTGGGCAAAGCCTTCCTTACTATGAGCACCCACCATTTATCTTCAAGTTCTTGCCTCAGATGAAAACATAGGGTCAAGCAAATCCTGACCAGGCAAAACAACCATATAAATAGTCATTGACAATCTTACTGGAGCTATGAATTAATAAGGTTTGCAAATGGATAGACCATTGGCCTATCTCAACCACAGAAACTAGCTCATGATTCTGGAGAGGACGTTGGAGAGGGGTGGTGGAAATAGTGGTGGTGACTGTGTCTGAGCAATTTCTGGCAGGGTCCGGAGTGGGTGGTGGCCTAGTGGGATAAGTGGCGGGTCACAGCTGAATTTTTAGAGGGCCTAAGAAAAGAGAAAAGAAAAATTCTATTTTTGGACACATGGTGTCAAGAGGTTATATATTTCAGTTTGTATGTTCTCTCACACACTACATGGAGGTGCAAACACTGATAATGCCATGTCAGAGCTTAGCGTGGTAGTTGTTCCACTCCAAAGTGGTTCAGGTGGTCATAAGACCATTGCAAAAAGTGTAACTGAAAAGTCGTAACAAGTCCAGGGGATTTATGACTTTCCCCTAAAGTAATCCTTGATTTTGAAAACAAATAAGAAAATAAAGAGAAGAGAGAGAACATCATCTACCATGCAAAGAATTCTGCCTCTACAGTACCAACTCCATTCCCCACAAAGATGATCGATTCTAAATCTCTGAGCCTAGAGTCATTTGGTTGGGTTTTGGGATTCCACCTTCGAACACTCATAAAATAAGTACCATCTCTAGATTCTAACAACATTGTGTAATCCCTCATCTCTGAAATCTCTACTCCAGTGCATTCCTCCTTTACCAGCCTACCCAGCCCGGCAACAACATACCTCTAAACTCTCTTAGACCTTGGTTTTCTGTCCGTCTGACATTAACCAGCATAATTATTACAAGAAAGTGGGTTTATTGAGAGCGTAATAGTCATTTGGCAACTGAAATTCATTATACCACACCATACAAGTTGTTGAGGTACACAGTAATTCAATAGAAATATACAAGAAACTAGAGGAGCGATTTTTATAGATAATAATTCAAAGTCCATTGTTGATACTGTTGTGTACAGTTTATTGAATAAAGACACTTACTTAGAAGTTGAGAATTATATATCGTCACAGTCAAGCGAGTTAAAAACAATGCAAAAGTACCATGTTTTCAAGATTAGCTTATGACAATTGTTTCAACTCAAGCTCAACTGCTTAAATAACTAAGATACTCAAGAATCAGCATCAAAAACTCCATGAACCAGAATCGCTAAAAACAAATAAATCAAACTTCCGTACCAGCCAAATAGGAAAAAGAACTCAAAACATGATACTTACTTGTATTTCAAATTCCTTCAACTGTGGGGCAGCCCTTATTATAGATGTGCAGCCTAAGAGGCTCTGGCCTTTCCATCTCAATGTACATCTGAATGTGATGAAAACAAATTTCTTGAGCTTCGCAAGTATAGGAAAATTGTAATGCTCCAATTCTTCCTGCGGAAGTTCCAACTACATAGAAGGTACCAGTTAGGTGCTAAGCTAGTAAAACAAGCGTAGATAGACTCAAGTTCTGTTCACTAACCAATGAAAAAGCATCTAGTGTAAGGACCTCCAGCTGAGAGAGAACGCAAGAAAGATGAGAGGATATGTCATTCAATAAATGAGTGTATGGCACACACAAAATGTGTACATTAACCAGTGTCGGAACATTCTTAAGCATTAATACCCTTCCTGATGAAGTCCCTAATGTTACAAGGTTTGTATCACAAATTTTAAGTGATTCTACATTACGACAGGACCATATCTCCAAGTGCCTCAGGTTGAGGGACGGACCAACAACTTCCAAATTTACCAATGTTCCTGATTCATGAACAACCATAGTTTCAATAAATGGACAATTGTGTAGAAAGAACTCGAGAACTTGTCCCGTCACATTTACGGATTTCAATAGCAACATTTTTAGAGACTTGAAATTCTGCTGGACAAGTGGGTGTATTTGGAGTTTATCAGAATGAGGTTTAGATGAAGATGAGTGAGCAAAATCACCAAGACCAAGGAGCCGTGCTGGAAAAGCATAACAGTTATTAAAATCACGAGGATAGTTTTCCTCTATACGTAAGTCTAATTCTAGTCTTTGAACTTTCCTAGAAAAGGCAAATTCAAGCCATTTATCAATATCATACTGGGCGTATTTGTCTAAATCAAAACAAATTCGAAATTGGCTGAGTGTTTGCTCTTTACACATTTGTAAAGTAGAGTTGACCCATCTCAGATACTTCTTCCGTAGCTTGTATTTCGAGGCTACTTCATCCAAGGGTTCTGTAGCATCAAAATCAAGCCTATCAATACATGTCCACAAACTTCGCCAACGCCTTGAGAGGATACTTGTGTAAGATGCTTCTTCAACAGTAAGAGAAGACAGTATATATACCAGAATTTCATCAGGTAACTGACTAATACGATCTTCTGCAATACAGACTCCCTGAGAAAAAAAAAACAATTGACAATCGATTCCTAATAACAACAACAGAGTGAAACTCACAAACTGCTGTGAGACAAATCAACTAGATAGGGAGAGGAAAGTTGTCACCTTTTTTAGAACAGATCGTCGCTGTCTTTTCCCCATACAGAGAGAGTAGAGCACTGTTTTCTACAGGAGTGTGAATTAAGGGAATGAGATAAAGTTTGTATTTTTAATTCGTCGAATAGAATGAACTAACAGAACAACAAATAAAAAGGAACCAACATGGGTTGTGGTGGTTCAAGCCCAGGGTCATGTTAAAGCGGCTTCGTACACCGGCGGCGGGGAAAACATATAAAAAGGGAGCCTTAATTACAGTTTAGAGTCTATACCACCTAATGCACAACATTGAAGATAAACTGTACCTGTGATCGGAAGAAGAAAGACAAGGGCTGATGACGGCGACAGAGTTGTTCCTCCCTGGCAGGGGTGGTGTTACCAAGTTTGCCGGGAAACGATGTTAGAAGAGGAAAATACTTTTCACAACAAAAATAAATTAAATTTGTCTATATATTAATTTTAGGTACATATTTATTTTTGAAATTTATTTATGTTAAGGTATACTTAGATAATGAAAAGTAGGAGTACGTGTAGTTGTGTACTATTTGGATTAAACTGAAAAATTAAATCCACTTCAAATTTGGATTAGTTTTTTGGATTTTTGATTTGGTTTTGGATTTATAATTTACTTTGCTTGATTTTTTAATCTGATTTTGAATTTAGAGAAATGAAAATTGAAAAACCAAAATAACCGAATTATTTATATATATATATATATATATATATATATATATATATATATATATATATATATATATATATATATATATATATATATATATATATATATATATATATATATATATATATATATATATATAAATGTGTTTAAAATTGAGTTGAAGTTAATCATTTTTGTCTCTTTTTAATTATTTTCATTATGATTTAGTTTATGCTCTTATGTTTGAACATTTATAATTGATATACTTTTAAGTATTGTGTTTTACGTTTGATGAAATACATAATTATCTTATGGAACTTATACCTTTTTTTCAAGTAGACACCTTAAGTTTGCGGGGGTCCAATTATCCCACGAAACCATTCAAAAGCATAATAAATATATCATTCTGACCCGTTTTAAACCCATTAGTGCTCTCACGCAGGTTGGGCGGTTCAACAAGGAAAAAAAAACATCCAACCAATTATTAAACGCCATTTGATATTGCCAATTTGAATTACTTCCTTCATTAAATAAATTCGCTCATTTCCCAAAATTCTATATTGTTAGCCGTTCAAGATTGCAATTTATCTTTTTTTTTTAAAAAAATATGTGAAAAATCAATTTCCTGTGATTAGGTTTTGAGGGACGGATGTCAAATGCAAGCTTGAATCGCATTTGTAATGATGAGAACAATTCAATGTTGTTTTTAACAATGCGATACAAACATGGAGACTTGATGCAATTGCAGATTTTGTGGTCTGAGGACAACCCAGCTAAAAGATTTTGGTCCTGTTCATGCTTTCGTGTAAGTTCAATACATATTTCTTTACTTTTTTTTTGTTCAATGTCTCAATAAATTCATTATGTATGGCCTATTTTAGGAAAATTATGCAAGTACATTAGATGGAGGAATCATGAGGAGATTGACATGCGATCCAAGTCCGTTATTTCAAGATTGGCGAATAGAATTAAGGAATTGAAAGAAGCATTACAATTCTGTAAGATTAAAGAAAAGAAGATGAAATTGTTGTAGAAGAAAAGTGATCAAGTATGTCATGATAAGCTAATCAAGAAGAAGAAGATGATGAAATGTAGCATCTTGAATTAGAAGCTTATCATAGTGTTTGTCGTAGTATATTTTTTAGGAATTAATAAAAATGTTAACTTTTTGGGTTTCTTCATTTTAGTCGAATACTGTTGTGGGTTTCCCATCGAGTTTTTTTTACATCATTGCATTAACTTTTTGAAATTATTTTCATTTATAGTGTGAAAATTTAAAGATCTGCAACTACTTATGCCAGAATTTGAACTATCGATGTGTCTTCTTAGCAAATTCAAGGATCTGGAACTACTTATACCAGAATTTGAATTACGGGTATATTCGTTGATGGTTTCTTATGCCCTTTATTTTGATTTTGCTCTTTGTCCTACATTAGATACCTCTATGAGCTTTCTTGCTATTATTAAGGATATTTTGGACTTTCTATTTTCAACAAGGTGTTTGTATTTGAAGTATATATTGCATACTTGTATGGGTCTTAAAATTATGAAAATATGTGCCAATAAAGTATATTTTAAACCAAATAAATATACATATTTAAAGTATCTAATATATTTGGTTGTATAATTATACAATATTAGTTTGCATAGCTATAATTTTGAAAATTTTGGATAAATAAAATTTTCAGAATTTTAATTTTAATTTAGTGAAGTTATTCGAGGGGAAGTGGGAGATTTTAGGAGATAGATTTGCGAGTGCCATGGTCCAAAAATAGACGTGATGACATTTGTTTATTCCCACCAGACAAGTTAATCTCAACCAACAAAATCGACAGAAATGTGTAAATATAGAACAAGAACAAGATAGAGCAGAAAAACTTATTCTTTCTATTAGAATCACCAAAGTTTGATCGTCACATGTACAAGCCACTAAATACATAAAAAGCAAAAGTAAGAATAAGTACAAATCTCGGTCTTTGTTTCTTAAATAGAACAAAGTATAAAGAAAAGGATAAAGAGGGGCCGCCAAAGTGACAAGCAACCACCTCTTCAAATCCTTGGCAAACCTCAAAATGAGAAGGAGAAAGAGATCACATAGGTTCGGGCTCTGAACCTACACGAGTGTAGAAGAAAGGAGTAATTACCAAGAATACAGTCCTTAGTAAGCAACCTAATAAACAAGACACCTAGCTAGAAATAGAGCACCCTTTACTCTCCAACATAACCTCCTCAAACTACAATCTGCACAAAAATCAGCCCAACCAACAATTCTATAATACACGATTCACAAGGTCCAATATTCATAGTTCAATAATCACTTATCAACAATCAAACAATCAAGTACGTTAATCTCAATGCCAAGTAAATTAGTCACAGGCAACATGTATATCAATCACAATTGACAAACAAGTCGCACATAAGCATCAAAATGCACCAACTCCACAATTTAATCAATCTCTCACATGAATCATTTCCCGTCAACACAATATCATTAGCCAAAATTATTTTCCATTGACTTTATATCAAGTTACTAGCCTGAACAATATCCAATCAGCTTTATCAACCTATTAGCTGGAATCATTTTCCATCGACTTTATATCACTTACAGGCAATGACTTCGGCATTATAAACACTTGCCAGAAATGACCTTGGAAAAGTTAGGGTTATCAAAGCCTCTGACATGCAATTGAAGAGGTAAAATCGCTAGGATTCAGTATTTGTATCAAAATGAGCTTCGTAGTTTAAGAGCAAATAAAGTGCAAAATTGCAATTGATAAGTATACATAAAAATGAGAAATATTTCATCAAAGAGCATATATCGAGTGATAATATTGTCCAAAGACCTAGAAAATAGCTGAATTCAATTCCAAATAACTACATTTAGTATGTACTATAATTTTAAAACCTTCGTGGCCCTCCGGTTTCCTTAAACAACCACATATCACCAAACAAAATGGACCTAATATTGGCAAAAGCTGAGTTTATTTGAAGTTGACTGACTACCTGTAAATTTAACAATGCAGTTTTAGAATATTCCATATTAGGATGAGTGACTACTTTCTTAAGCTAAATTTCTAATTATATATATATATATATATATATATATATATATATATATATAATGGCATAATACATATATTAAACTCTAAATTTGGCTTCAAATTTTAACTTTAACCTCAAACTTTCATATTGCACAAATACGCACTTTAACTATCCTATCTTTCAATAAATAAACATGTGATTCCTACCTGGCAAAATGCGTGAAATGCACACATTATGTGCATTATTTATTGAAAGATAGGATAGTTAAAGTGTCTATTTGTGCATTATAAAAATTTGAGGTCAAAGTTAAAAATAAAAGCCAAATTTAGGATTCAATATATTATGCCTATATATATATATATATATATATATACCCCTTCACTTTTCATAACCAAAATAAATTTAAAAAATGAAGTATTTTCCTACATATGTCGTCCTTCTCTCCCTAGTGTTTTCTTTCTCAACAAAATGGTATGGTAATTAATGCTACTATTATTTTAAATTTTATTATAATTTTGATGTGTAATATTATATAATAATTTTATGTATGCAGAAGAAATAGGAGTTGGAATTCGAAAAATAGAGGCTGGAATTCAAAACTATATTAATACTATAGTGAAATCTTCTACGGAATTTGTATAACAGGTCACATTTGCAATTAAAAATGTCAAAGACTTGCTAGTTTAATTTCTTTGCTATTTATAACGTTTTATAAATGAAACAAAATGCATGTTAAGTACATGATATAATGATCTCTTCTTCTTTTTTGTAAAGTATTTACTTCGAATAATAATAAGTGATCCATCCGTGGATTTGTATTTGTTTCCTCTTTATTACACACTTTTCTTTTAAATTTTGTATTCTAATGTTTACAAGAGGAGGGAGTTATCTAAAATTAATTAAGCGATTGGGCATTGCAAATTCATTTTAGATTTTGTTTAGTTAGTTCGTAAAAAATATAAAAATAAATATGTACTAGATGGTAGTGGCCAGTGGACATGATTTTTGAACTTTTTCAAGGTAAAATATTCAAGTATATATACCAAATCAAAAGCATTTCTTCTTCTATCTTTTCTGGAATATCCTTCAATTTTATCTCGATCTTGTGGAGCTCTCCCTTGCTTTAGAGACGGGACTTGCTAGGTAATGAAGTGATTCGTAAAGGTAAAAAGAACTTGTGTTAACCAAACAGAATAGTCAAGTTGGTCTTAATCTTGTTGAGATATTCCTAAGATCTCGACCTTATTGAGTTCTTTAGATTGATAGTTTCTATTTTGATGCTTCTTTAATTGTCTTCAACTTTTGAAAAGAAAGTATTGTAGTGCGTCTCCAATTATTTTTTTTTGTATATAGCATCATTTTTCTTCTACTCTATCGTAATGAATCAATTTGTCCCTACCAAAATCATAGTAATGTTTGCGCAATTTTGAACGCATATCATTTCCTATGACCAAGAGCTTGTATTTATCATATCGGAATGAAATTGTGAGAAAAGCTTTCCAACCTGCACAGATAGGACTATCATTTATACAAACATATAATTTACTTGCTCATCAAATATTTCTTTAACCCTATCAAAATGCAACTATCTAAGTTATTTCTCAAGAAAATAACAAACAATATGATATGATGAATGACACTAAAATATCCAACAAAAAAATAATTAAAAAAAAATCGCGTAAAAAGTATTGCAAATTAATAAGTTAAAATGAAATTGATCATAATTTAAAGTATTAAATCATGCTAAAATAAGTTTAGCAAGTATTAGTTACATGACTAAATATTAAAAAGAAAGTAAAATTAGATCATATATTTTAATTATCTAAATCTATGTAAAACTAAAAAATAAATATTCAATATTATTGTCATTCTTAGTGTTGAATTGATTTTCTTTTTGCATTAATATTAATTTAATTTTTATTTAAACTTTATTATAATTACCAACATGTATGAACTATAATCTTTATTAGATTCATTAAGAATTCTAACTTCCAGACATGAAATAAATAAAGTATAAGAAATACTTAAAAATTATATCAAAATAAGTATTTTTACGTATAAATTTTTTTTTTAAATTATATATATAATGTCGGATTGGTTTGGTCTCGGGTTGATTTTTTTTTCCAGTTGTAACCAAACCAACCCAAATATAGTTGGATTTTTTTTTCCAACACCAAACCACTAGTCGATTCTTTTTTTGGTTTAAGTCGATATGCGATTTGGTTCGTTTTTGTACACCGCTAATATTAGTAAACAAATTTTATGAAAGGGAAGAGAGATACAGTAAATAATCTATATTTAAATATGTATCGTATACTTTAAATGTTTTAAGTTATAGAAGCAAATTTAAGCCTGAAGAAACTATACTGATCAGATATTTTTTTAATATTATATACACCTTTTATTGCATAGAGTACCATCCATATATTGCAGTGTTAGTTACTATGAATAGTGCAACTGGAGAAGTTAGTTAGTTAGTGAGTTTGTTACAATATTAGTTAAAGTTAACTATGGTTGAGTTAGATTAAATAGAGTAGAAGGTTATGAGTAGAGACTATATATAAATAGCATAGTGTCAAAATTGTGTACAGATAGATACATCATTTTTTTCTTCATGAATCAAAGTTAAACAGTTTTCTCCCCTGTGAATCCATAACCTTGATTCACCATTGTTGAATCTCATCAAGTCATTGTTTTCATTCCATTTTGAGTCTTCATGCCTCGTGCTGGAAAAGCTAAGAGGAAATCTGTTTCAAAACTGAACAGATATGCTGAGTTATCCCAACTTGCCGCTTCTGCTTCTTCAAAGGGAAAGGGATCCTCCAATGGCAAAGAAAAAATACTAAAAGAGATGGAAGAAATAAAAAAATGGATTAGAAGCAAGAAGAAGTTAATCGCTGAAACTGCAGAAAACATGCGGATTTTGAAACAAGTTTCCTACCGTGGTAGCGTCAAAATAAAGTGCAAAAATAAAAAAACGAAGTCAAGAATGAAGAAAATCGCTCACAAAGCAGACTTTAAACTGCTTTAGAACAGTTCGATGAAAGGAGTGATCGGGGAAAGAGAGTTTGTTATTCTCTCAATTACATTTGGTAACTGGATTCATCTTCTACTTTCAGATTCATTGATTTTGAGGTTTCTACAGAAAGACCCCTTGGTTCTGGCAAACGGATCACAATTACAGGTACCTGGGATTGATTCATTGATTTTTGAGTAGCTATGTATGAAAGTTCCTCAGTTCCCTACTTGTGTTCAAAATTGATGCTATGAAAATTGTTTCCTTTGGTAGGCAGTTCAATGTTTGTGTTGGAGAATCATGTTATGCCTCTACTGTTCTCTCTGATATTTTAGGTAATGAAATAATTTGAATCAATGGGCAAAAAATGACGCAATGCTCTATTTCTATCAATTATAAAAATAAAAATATGTACGGTTAAATGAAGAAGTAGAGAAGATAGCATCATAATAATAAACAAAATCTGCCCTCTAGATACATATAAACAAAATTACAATATGACCAACTCAATAGCTTGAGGCACTTCACGTTCAAGTTGGAGTTTAGCACGATTTCTAGAAGTTTGCAACTCTTTGATATCCTCAGGACTTAAAGGGTGTGGACAGAAAATTGGCTCCGTAGGATCGATGATGACTTTCTCTAGTGCAACAGCATTTTCCAAAAAGTACCTAACAAGTTCAAGATTTAATACGCCGCTATAAATCCCCCACAATTTGACCACTTTGAGATGAGGAAGCGGCCATCTTATGCCCTTCTTACACTTTCTTTTCTCCGTTAACAGACTTGATGTCATGATCTGGCGTAAGTGAATAAGTAGAACACAAATTACAACTCAAAACAACAAAAAATATAACAAGAAGATGCAAAGAAAGAATCAAAGGAACAAAAAGGATGATGGACATGGGGTTCTCCATTGCCCGCCAGTTTTTTTCTTTTTGCTTTGTAATTATCACTTAGTAGTAATAAAATATTTACTTTCCCAAAAAAAAAAGAAAAAACTATAGATGTGTAGTGGTTTTAGCAAATGAATGTTTGGAGTGTTGAATAAGGATGAAAATAGCTAGAATTCTTTCTAAGCTGAACTCGAGAAATGCATACTACACTCAATTCAGGTCTATGGATCCCATCTCTCCAGCATCAAAACCGGGACTGCATCCAAATAGGTAACTCCTTGGGCAAAGCCTTCCTTACTATGAGCACCCACCATTTATCTTCAAGTTCTTGCCTCAGATGAAAACATAGGGTCAAGCAAATCCTGACCAGGCAAAACAACCATATAAATAGTCATTGACAATCTTACTGGAGCTATGAATTAATAAGGTTTGCAAATGGATAGACCATTGGCCTATCTCAACCACAGAAAGTAGCTCATGATTCTGGAGAGGACGTTGGAGAGGGGTGGTGGAAATAGTGGTGGTGACTGTGTCTGAGCAATTTCTGGTAGGGTCCGGAATGGGTGGTGGCCTAGTGGGATAAGTGGCGGATCACAGCTGAATTTTTAGAGGGCCTAAGAAAAGAGAAAAGAAAAATTCTATTTTTGGACACATGGTGTCAAGAGGTTATATATTTCAGTTTGTATGTTCTCTCACACACTACATGGAGGTGCAAACACTGATAATGCCATGTCAGAGCTTAGCGTGGTAGTTGTTCCACTCCAAAGTGGTTCAGGTGGTCATAAGACCATTGCAAAAAGTGTAACTGAAAAGTCGTAACAAGTCCAGGGGATTTATGACTTTCCCCTAAAGTAATCCTTGATTTTGAAAACAAATAAGAAAATAAAGAGAAGAGAGAGAACATCATCTACCATGCAAAGAATTCTGCCTCTACAGTACCAACTCCATTCCCCACAAAGATGATCGATTCTAAATCTCTGAGCCTAGAGTCATTTGGTTGGGTTTTGGGATTCCACCTTCGAACACTAACAACATTGTATGATCCCACATCTCTGAAACCTCTACTCCAGTGCATTCCTCCTTTACCAGCCTACCCAGCCCGGCAACAACATACCTCTAAACTCTCTTAGACCTTGGTTTTCTGTCTGTCTGACATTAACCAGCATAATTATTACAAGAAAGTGGGTTTATTGAGAGCGTAATAGTCATTTGGCAACTGAAATTCATTATGCCACACCATACAAGTTGTTGAGGTACACAGTAATTCAATAGAAGTATACAAGAAACTAGAGGAGCGATTGTTATAGGTAATAATTCAAAGTCCATTGTTGATACTGTTGTGTACTGTTTATTGAATAACGACACTTACTTAGAAGTTGGGAATTATATATCGTCACAGTCAAGCGAGTTAACAACAATGCAAAAGTACCATGTTTTCAAGATTAGCTTATGACAATTGTTTCAACTCAAGCTCAACTGCTTCAATAACTAAGATACTCAAGAATCAGCATCAAAAACTCCATGAACCAGAATCGCTAAAAACGAATAAATCAAACTTCCGTACCAGCCAAATAGGAAAAAGAACTCAAAACATGATACTTACTTGTATTTCAAATTCCTTCAACTGTGGGGCAGCCCTTATTATAGATGTGCAGCCTAAGAGGCTCTGGCCTTTCCATCTCAATGTACATCTGAATGTGATGAAAACAAATTTCTTGAGCTTCGCAAGTATAGGAAAATTGTAATGCTCCAATTCTTCCTGCGGAAGTTCAAACTACATAGAAGGTACCAGTTAGGTGCTAAGCTAGTAAAACAAGCGTAGATAGACTCAAGTTCTGTTCACTAACCAATGAAAAACAAGCATCTAGTGTAAGGACCTCCAGCTGAGAGAGAACGCAAGAAAGATGAGAGGATATGTCATTCAATAAATGAGTGTATGGCACACACAAAATGTGTACATTAACCAGTGTCGGAACATTCTTAAGCATTAATACCCTTCCTGATGAAGTCCCTAATGTTACAAGGTTTGTATCACAAATTTTAAGTGATTCTACATTACGACAGTACCATATCTCCAAGTGCCTCAGGTTGAGGGACGGACCAACGACTTCCAAATTTACCAATGTTCCTGATTCATGAACAACCATAGTTTCAATAAATGGACAATTGTGTAGAAAGAACTCGAGAACTTGTCCCGTCACATTTACGGATTTCAATAGCAACATTTTTAGAGACTTGAAATTCTGCTGGACAAGTGGGTGTATTTGGAGTTTATCAGAATGAGGTTTAGATGAAGATGAGTAAGCAGAATCACCAAGACCAAGGAGCCGTGCCGGAAAAGCATAACAGTTATTAAAATCACGATGATAGTCTTCCTCTATACGTAAGTCTAACTCTAGTCTTTGAACTTTCCTAGAAAAGGCAAATTCAAGCCATTTATCAATATCATACTGGGCGTATTTGTCTAAATCAAAACAAATCCGAAATTGGCTGACTGTTTGCTCTTTACACATTTGTAAAGTAGAGTTGACCCATCTCAGATACTTCTTCCGTAGCTTGTATTTCGAGGCTACTTCATCCAAGGGTTCTGTAGCATCAAAATCAAGCCTATCAATACATGTCCACAAACTTCACCAACGCCTTGAGAGGATACTTGTGTAAGATGCTTCTTCAACAGTAAGAGAAGACAGTATATATACCAGAATTTCATCAGGTAACTGACTAATACGATCTTCTGCAATGCAGACTCCCTGAGAAAAAAAAAACAATTGACAATCGATTCTTAAATAACAACAACAGAGTGAAACTCACAAACTGCTGTGAGGCAAATCAACTAGATAGGGAGAGGAAAGTTGTCACCTTTTTTAGAACAGATCGTCGCTGTCTTTTTTCCCCATACAGAGAGAGTAGCACTGATTTCTACAGGAGTGAATTAAGGGAATGAGATAAAGTTTGTATTTTTAATTCGTCGAATAGAATGAACTAACAGAACAACAAATAAAAAGGAACCAACATGGGTTGTGGTGGTTCAAGCCGAGGGTCATGTTGGAGCGGGCTCCGTACACCGGCGGCGGGGAAAACATATAAAAAGGGAGCCTTAATTACAGTTTAGAGTCTATACCACCTAATGCACAACAATGAAGATAAACTGTACCTGTGATCGGAAGAAGAAAGACAAGTGCTGATGACGGCGACAGAGTTGTTCCTCCCTGGCAGGGGTGGTGTTACCAAGTTTGCCGGGAAAAGATGTTAGAAGAGGAAAATACTTTTCACAACAAAAATAAATTAAATTTGTCTATATATATTAATTTTAGGTACATATTTATTTTTGAAATTTATTTATGTTAAGGTATACCAGATAATGAAAAGTAGGAGTACCAACTATTTGGATTAAACTGAAAATTAAATCCAATTCAAATTTGGATTAGTTTTTGAATTTTTGATTTGGTTATGTATTTATATTTTTACTTTACTTGATTTTTTAATTTAATTTTGGATTCAGAAAAATAAAAATTGAAAAAATAAAATAACCGAATTATATATATATTTTATATTAATAAATTTTAATTAACTTTTTTTTTTTGAATGTGCACATAAATTTATTATCATTTTATAACCAATATTATTCCATCGAAAGAACAACAACAATATAGGTAAAATAACACATTAATTATATACTTAAATTTGTTATTAATTTTATTGTGATTATAATTCTTTAAACATAAATTATTATTTTTTCATATTTTACTATTGAAATTAGATTTCGAACTTTGAGATAATAGCAAATATTGAGCGGAATTAAACGAGTATCACATTACAAGCATCGAGTCAATTCGTTTTAAACTTGCCCTCAAAGTTATTACGAGGTCTACCGTTTCAATTTTTAATTACAATATATCATTTCATCGGAGCTCCAACGACAAATACTTATCGAAGGCATCGTTATTATATATGAGGGAAAAATCGTCTATTAATATCCCCTTCACAGGGTGTACTATTATTGTTGCTATTTTTATTTTTTCATGGAGTTGATTTGCCCAAATTCCTGGTGAGTTTTTCCTTAATTTTATCTTCAATTATATCTGTTTGGCACAATACCTGCGATTGAGCTCGAAATCTACGTATGGAATTGTTGAATTTGGTTTATTATGTGTAGGCAGAGGTTCTAGGGTTTGGAACAGTGGAGATGACGAGAAAAACGAGCTGTTGTGGTATTTGTGAGAATTCAAATCTACCTTCCGTTTGTACTCTTTGCGTCAATTACAGGTGATTCACCAAATTTAGCTTAAATGTTAAGTTCCTCGTAATGGAAGTTTGATGGGTGGGGGTTGCAAGATTCTAATTGTGGCGATGATATGTTTTTGGCAGATTGAATGAGTACAGCACTGTGTTGAAATCACTGAAGGGGAGGAGAGAAGCATTATGTGGGCAATTAAGTGAAATACTCTTGGCTAAGGTTTTCCCTGAGAAAAGTTCTTTCTTGTTATGCCTTCAGTTTATATCACCTGTGTTTTTATTACTTTCTACAAGAAGATGCAATTATATGTAATTGTTTCTGAAAGAGTTTCCAAATGACAATGGAATACTTGATCAATATTGTTTGTTATATCCAGGAGAATGAAATCGTAGTTGAAGATATAATACATAAGATTAATGTTGAATTGTTCAAATGGAGGAAATTTCATGACTCATAAGAGTGCTATACAATAGGAAGATGCTAAACAAAATAAAACAAAGGTTTTCTAGAATGGTTGTAAGACCGTCAATTTATCTGGGAGTGAATGTGGGGCAGTAAAGACTCAGCATATCCATAATATGAATGTCGTATAAATGCAAATGTTAAGATGTATATAAAGACATACAAGATTGGATAAGATCAGATACGGGCATATTCAATAGAAGGAGGTGCAAGCAATACACACGGAGGATAAGATCAGATAAGACAGCTTTTGATAGTTTAACCATGTTTTACATAGATCATGTGTACCGTCCCGTAATGCATCAATATGCTGATTATAGGTGAAAAAAAGGATGAGATGTATATAGAACTACTCTTAAGGGAAGTTGGAAGTTGTCTAAAAAGACCGATAATCTCTTTGGATCCATGTCATCTGTAGGGATTATTTTTTAAAAAATTAGACGCCCAACAGTCATGAAGGTGTAGGGAAGATAAAAAATCATATGAGCAATAACTACCTGTTGGACTCAATGAATTGTTGTTGTTTCATTCACTTGGTTCCAACTTTGAAATGAAGGTATAAGGAAGATCAAAAGTTGTATGTTAGTCAAACAGAGGTGTCTCACAGGAGTGTATTTTTATGACGTCCGATATTCTTAGAGCTTTTCTTTTCATAGTTTTAGACTTGTACATCCATGTAAATATAAATAAAGAGCCTGGTTTTAGAGGACCCGCTGTATATTTACCATTCTCAAAAAGAGAAGTTCTAGAGGACTAAGATTCTTCTTTTTTCTTTTGGAATGAAATAGACCCGAATAGGAACGATTTGGTGTTGAAATCTTTGCTCCAAAGTAGGTATATGTTCTAAGCAATACGAGAGCAATATGATGCATGCAAGGTTGCTATGATCCTTTTTTTTATAACAAAAATGCTTAACACAGCCTTGTTAAACAACTGAAAATTTGTTGGGATTGTTGTATTTTGATTTGCCGCCTGTAGGCCTGGCTATCTTAGATTGCTTCTGGTATAATGAGCTACTTTCGTGTTTTCCTTCTATTTTTTTTTTTGAGGAAATACATAAAATCCCCCTTAAATTTGTCTGCAAGACTCACTTTAGCATTGTAACATTAAGAATGTTTAAATACCCCCTTAGAAAACTATCCTGTGAATTAAGTAATGTATTTTTACTAGTTATTTATGAAAGAGAACTCTTACCAGGTATACCTGTAGCTGAAATTTCTGTTCATGTACTTCCTCATTATTTTGATTTCGACATTTTGTACTTCCTTATTATTTTGATTTCGACATTTTGATCATATTCAGGGCAAGGCCGACGATCAACTTAGTTGGAGGGTGCCTCGGAATGAAAAATTGGCAAGATTAAGGGAAAAACTCCGACAGCAAAAGGAGCAAGTTTCACAAGGTCCTTGGTCCTGTCAACTAATGGCAGCTGTTCAATTTGATTTTAATTCATATCTTAACCTCTGGCAGACTAACACATATATTTACAGGGAAGGCGAAAATTGAGAAGATGTCTCATGACCTGAAAGTGCAGTACGAGTTGCTAGGATCAGCAACAAGGATGGTATAATTGAATCTTTCTTTTGTTTATTACATTTTGTTGTGGATAGTTTGATGAAATAGCCCACTGATGACTGAATCAAATCGTAGCTGGAAAAAAATCGTGCGGAGCAACTTGAGAAGTTTTATCCTAATCTTATCTGCACTCAGAATCTTGGACATGTGAGGAATTCTTCTTCTTTGAAACTTTCCAATCCGAAATTTTCCATGTTACTAATTCTATTTTATTGAAACTGCAGATGGCAATTACCTCTGAGCTTCTTCATAAACAGTCTGTGGTTGTAAAGCAGATTTGCAAGTTATTCCCTCAACGTCGTGTAAGTCTTGAGCAATTATATATGCTGGTACCATTGGCATGCACTATTTAATCCAAAACAGAAAATGGAATGATTTACATTTCTTAACCCTATAAAAGACTACAGTGAATAAATGAGTCTTAGTATGGTACTCATTTCGAGAGGCTATCCTTATTATATATGTGCTTTACTACCTTTGAATTGGTGAGACACTCATCTCCTTTTTCTTCAATCAGCAAACTCTTGATATTCTTTAACTTGAAGTAAAAATATGGGAAGATAACGGTAATAGGCTTCAAAGGGGGGATTGCACCTATCAAACCCCCCTGCTTCCCTGTTGGTTATATAAAAATAAAGGATTATTTCAGCTCCAAGGTTACATGTTTTGATCATGTGGGTCCTTCATTTCTTGAAACATTGTATCTGACACTGACTATTGTTGAGATTATGAATCTTACCTTGTTGGTCTTCCATAAATGCTGTACAGAGTGTTTGTTGCCCTTACAAATTCCACCATTCTGTTTTAAATTTACATCCGCCTCATATAGAAGTTGTGATTGTTTTAGGAAAAATAGAAATTAGAGTTGACAGTTTTTCATATGCTATCGGGTCATCTTGTTAGTGTATGGGTGTAACTTTGGTATCACTCAGGAAGAAGACTTGGACTGTGTATGCTTAGTAATGTTGCTGTTAGGTATTTATGATAGCCCAAAAAGAGGTTTTTTGACTTTAAACTTTCTTTTTGTGTTGACTATCTACTTGGGGCTCATTTGTGGTTCTATACAAATCTTGTGTTGCAGGTAACAATTGATGGAGACAAAAAAGATGGATCTAGTGGCCAATATGATAGCATCTGTAATGCAAGGTTGCCAAAAGGACTTGATCCTCATTCAGTTCCATCTGACGAGCTGAGTGCTTCTTTAGGGTAATTTCTTATGCTTGATTAACACATAAGTCACTTTTCCAGTAAATCCAGCTGCACAATTATTAAATTTCTGACATATAATGTGGCTTTCAAGAGTCTAAGTATATGCAGAGCCATTATACGGTGACAATGAGTTTCCTCTGTTAATTGTCATAATCTCATCTGAATGTTTCAATTTTTATCATGCATTGTTTTATTTGAACAATGTTTACATTATTGACCAGTAGTTGTGGACTATTTGATTTGGAGTGCCATGGATTTCTATCAAAGTAGATCATTGGCCACTCTTTCTTTTTTTTGCATTCAAGTAGGACAGAATAGTGATAATCCCTATACCGGTAGCAATTATGATTTGGGTGCTACTGTCAGGATCCTATTTCTTTCTTTTCAATGTCAGGTTTTGACATTCTTCTTGCTATTTTGTGAATTTCTCACGTGTTAATTCATGTACTTGGAGGTGAGGGTTGTTTAGCCTGGTCATGTCTGTAAATATAGGAAGGGTTTATCAAAGCCTTAGAGGATAGTTGTTAGGTTTTTTTCTGGATGTGGGGATTCATTGGTTAAGGTTTAAGTTGCCTTATGCTATACAAGAATTGAAGAAGGCTTTTCCAAGAACTCAAAATCAAAAAGAAATTGGAAAATACTATCATTATGATATGGTCACTGGAAGATGACATACTGACCATGTATCCCCTTATGCTCCAAGGTCTTGTTATTATGTGTAGTGGGATTGAATTCAGTTCTTCATTTTTTGGTGCTGCAAGTAAATGAATAGTTAGTTGTAGATAAGCCATGAGTGCTATTTGCTGATTAAGGTGCGCAGAATGAATCCAGTCATTGCAAAAGCATGAGGTGAAATGCATGTGCATACATTTCTTAGGGATACCCAGATCCCACTAGTGGGATTACGCTGGGTATGTTGTTGTTTTAAATTTTCTTGGGATGTCGTTTATCTGGTGTATTTTGGAATCTTATATTTCCTCTGCTCCATTTTAATGGGACACTATTTCCTAATTTGTCCGTTCCATAAAGAATGATACCTTATATATTTGGAAATGTAACTTTAAACTTCTGGTTTTACCCTTTAATAGCATGCTGTTATAGACACACGAATCTCATGGCATGTTTAAGATCACTAATTCCAAAAATCTTCTTTTTTTCTTTTACTCCATGTCAAGTCAAACTATGCCATATAAATTGAAATGGAGGAAATATCATTTACGGTAGCAAATTGAGTTATGTAAAGAGTGTTTGGATTGACTTAAAAAGTTGGTCAAACCTACTTTTAAGTCAGCTTTGACTTCAGGCAGTTTTGGCAAATATAAAAATAAACTTAAAATAAGTCAAAAATATCTTAAAATAATGAGAAAGTGTTTGACAAGGTTAAATTTAACTTAAAATAAGTCAAAACCCCAAATAAGGTCTCCTCTCTACTTTTTATTTATTTATGTTTGTTTTTTACTTTTTGACTTGAAAGCTACTTTGTTTAAGTAATCCAAACGGGCTCGTACTACTGCCATTGAAATGAAGCACTGCCTATTTATTATCCACATGTTGAGTTGATTGAGATAATCATCCAATGTATTTACTATCTATTTGTAGAATATCAATTTTGGCTGGTTGATAACATATTCTAATGATTTTATTTTCGACGATTGAAAGCAGATATATGGTGCAACTTTTGAACCTCGTTGTTCGTTGCGTCTGTGCTCCTGCACTTCATAATTCAGGATTTGCGGTATGCTCAGACAACCTTCTGTAGATTTTTTTAGTAGTTGAGTCTCAAATGCCTTGCATTAATGGGACTATTAGAGCTGAATAAGTGCAAAAGTCTTTATTTCTAGAATTGTTGCAATTTTATTTAATGCTAGAGGTATAGCAAAACAATTTTCTAAAGCCTTTCAGACCGTAGTGAATGCACCTGCCTTTTTGGCAATGCATGGCTCATAATGGTCAAAGGATAACCTGTTTGTTTTATCTTGAATCCGGAACAAGTTTTTTTAAATCCTCATGTGTCTGTTTATTACACAAGGGTTCATGTTCTCGAATATGGCAACGAGATTCTTACTGGGATGCCCGTCCGTCGTCTAGAAGGTATTTCTTTAATTGTAATGTATAAATTCATTGTTCCTTCCCCATTTAAAGAGGACTTTCTTACTGATGTTACTCGTGCAATGCAGCGGCGAGTACCCACTTTTTATTCCGCGCCAAAACTTTTGCTCTTCAGGTGGGGAAGCTTCATGGTACGACAGAAGTAGCAGTAATTCTGGAACTTCAAGTAACTTTGGAGTTACCTCGATGGAATCTGATAGAAAACCTCGGTTGGATTCTTCCAGTAGTAGTAGTTTCAACTATGCTTCTGCTTCCCTGCACTCAATAGAAACGCACAAGGATCTGCAGAAAGGCATAGCACTTCTCAAGAAAAGTGTAGCTTGCATTACTGCATATTGTTACAACACATTATGTTTAGAAGTTCCTGCTGAAGCCTCTACCTTCGAAACATTTGCAAGATTGTTGGCTACACTTTCTTCTTCAAAGGAAGTTCGGTCTGTTTTTTCTTTGAAGATGTCTGGTTCAAGGTACATATTTCTCGCATTTATGTATCATAGTTCTAGATCTGTTCTCATATTATTCAGTGAAAGAAATTTTCTTCTCATATCATTGGAACTTCTGATTTATTCAGCAGTGGCCTGTATTCAGTCATTCAATGCTATGATTTGTAGGGCATCCAAGCAAGTCCAACCACTGAACAAATCTGTTTGGAATGTAGATTCAGCCGGATCATCTAGCACTTTGATGGAGAGTGGACATGTGCCAGTATTGGTATAGTTTCTATCTTTGGATTCAGTTCAACGTAGTATTGGAATTAAAAACATTGGTACTAGTATTTTGGGTGCATATGCTCCTCTATTTTTGGTATAGATGCATAGGTCTTAGTATTGGTTTCATAACTACAAAAGACATGAGCTTTTCTGTATATAATGTTTGTTTCTATTGAGCATTATATGATTGTCTACTATTCATTAGCAGTGAAATGCATCATGCACTCTTGATGATGACAAATCTTCTTTTATCGACGTCTACAAATCTTTTCCTTTGCATTCTTGCTGTATGCAGTAGTTTATTGAAAAAAAAAGACCTTATGCTAGGGAAAGATGAACTCAATGACAATGAACTTCTATGATAAGTAGGGTCTCACATAACTACATACTTCGTAACAATTGAGCTAGCTATGTATGCAAAAATAATTTTTTCCTACGACTTCAATTGAGCAATTTTTGTGCTAATTAAGTTCTCTTATAATTTTCAGAACTTGATTAAAAGTTTTTTTTAGGGAAGCATATGTTTTAGTAAGAACGGCAAAGTATTAATCCGTTCCCTTTTAGAAAGTTAGCTTCAAACTAATTTATCAAATATTTCCTCTTATTGACAAGTAATCTTCTCATTCTAAGAACTGTATATCACTGTATCTAAAAATGGCTGTACGCATCTCCCGTGTAAATTGCCTGCAAAGTATAGATAATCCACAAATCCTGCAGCTCCAATTTCTTTAATATTTTTTGGAATTGTTGCTGTGATTTTCAGGACGTTTCAGCGTAGTTTACTGGTGGATTTGTTTTAGTGACTATGATAACTGGGGCATAACAATATGAATTTTTTTGTGAACTGGCCTATTTGTTTTCTTATTAGTTTTATTGTTGCAACGATACTTTTTTTTGCTTTTCTAGTATAAATAAATTTTGAAAGTAGTTAACAACAAAGCTAATTACATTAATGACTTTGCAGAGAAATACATTTGAAAAGTCTCTTCCAAGTTCTGGTGGCAATTTAATGTATGCCACTGAAGTATCCAATGTAGGAAGGAATGAAAATTTAATTGAAGACTGGGATCTTATTGAGCACCCTCCTTTTCCTCCTCCTCCATCACATACAGAAGATGTTGAACATTGGACCCGAGCCATGTTTATTGATGCAACAAAGAAATAAGCCACTTCTTGGATGGCTACTTCATTGTATATAGTGCCAGAGCTCATGAAGGTAAAGTGAGCTTTTTTTGTCACGTTAACATAACATGCTTATTAATAACCCTGATAAGTGTGATTCTTTCAGATTTCTATAATTTTGGGTTTAATATAATTCCATTCCTAGTGTTCAATTCTGTCTAATATCTGAATTGTCTTGTTTTTTTGAGTAATTTGAAAATACATATAGACAATACTAGCAAATCCAGGCTTCTTTGCTGAGTTTGCATGCTTGCATACTCAATTTTCTGGTCTTTCGTAGTGTCTGGGTTCTTTCTTCACGCTTATCTGTAAATATACGTTCATGATGTGGCATTAAATGTGTTTGTATGGGTGATGTATAACTGCTCGATACTAAACCTCTTGATGATGGCCTTTTTGTTTGAAACCGTAGGAAGTTTAGAACTGATCATGGGTATTAGGCAGATAAGAAGTGCTGGAAATCATAAGTGATCAACATGTTGGCATCTCTAAAGCATTTTGTTTTTTCACCTGTTTGATCTTCTTCTTTTGACTCTTCAGATTGAATTATAAAATAACTTCCCTTTTTTTCTTTTTTTTGCTGCTCGTGCTTCATAGACATCCAAGGACGGAGAGATGTTTCTGAGCTTCACCAGTCTCTTGGAGGAAAATAGCTTGTAAAATTGACTTTTAAGTTCAACATTCATGAGTTGTAAATAGTGTTAAGGTGGTTCTATCTTCGTGTATGGGAACTGTAGGATCTTTATTTTACTAGCACCATATTCTCATACAGCTTTATAGAAAGCGTGACGTTGTTGCACCGTAGCAAACACACCCATAGTTTGATAATATGTTTTCACCACCTCTATCCTCTACCCCCCTCTTGTTACAAAATCGATCTTCTATGACTCTTAGCTAGAGATCCTCAAGTCATGGTAAGATCAATAAATACATGTGATCTTTTAGTTTAAATGTATAGTTGAAATAGGTAGAAAGGATTTCATCACTGTATTTTATAAAAGTTACAGCATGAGCATTGAACATCCAAATAGAATAAGATAGTTTTGCTTCAATTGTCAAACATCAGAAGTGTTGGTTCTTGTCTAGCTTTAATCAAAAGGTGGACCTATTTTAATTTGAAATGAAGAATCGAATAACTTTTCAACAACAATAATTTGAAATGATCATACTCAGAAACTATTGATTAATTTATCCATTAATCAAATGATGATATTCAGAGCTGAGTATTATATCAATGATTTCGTAGATTTTCTTGATCTTGTGTGCAAGTAGAAACTATTGGTGATAGATAATTTACTTGATAACGAGGCATGTTAAAAATTGAAGGGAGAATCTTGTTTGCTCAAATAAAAGCTCCAAAGTTCTTGATAACTTCAAATGCAAGGTAATTAAAAAGCATAATGGATGATTCTCCTTGTCAAAGTTAAACTAACTTCAGGTGGTCATTTGTTCACTTCTTCCTCTTCTTTGGAGGCTGGATAGCTTCTTCTTCTTCATCCTCTTCATCATCATCTTCTGGATCGTCGTCCTCTACGACTTCTTCTTCACCCTCTCCTTCTTCAGCTTCTTCATCATCATCATTATCATCGTCGCCATCATCGTCGTCGTCACCGTCATCATCATGACCTTCTTCACCAACATCCTCTTCATCTTCTGCATCTCCGTTCTCCTCACCTTCTCCATTGCTTTTCTTGGCATTTCCTTTGCTTTTGTTTCCATGAACCCCTTCATCAGAGTACTCTTCTTCACCCTCCTCAAAGCCTTCATTTCCATTCTCATCGTTGTCGTCTCCATCTCCACCTTCCTCATCAGCATCAACTACTTTGGTCTGCTCATCATTTGTGTTCTGATCTCCCTCGACTTTGGTCTCAATTGCCAACAGTGGCACACCATCCTGGAATTATTTAAAGACATCACTATAAATGAATATTCTAGGAATATAATGAAATATTCATGAACTATACTTGATTTTTCACCTTATTGGCTAAGGGTTTCAGTTCCCACCTTGTAATTCCTTCTCTCTACCCTTTAGTAAAGTAGTTTGTTCAAGCCCATAGATATTCATCACTCATACTATACAAACTCATTACACATGCCCAAGTGCATCAATGTTTTCCTAGCTAGTGTCAGATATTCGTATTGAGCGATTCACGCCAGGAAGTCTCGACTCTTACCTTATGAAGTAAAACGCTCCCTAACAAAGGTGAAGCCCAAGGGAATCGAACTCAACTACTCAAACTGAAATGAGCCCATATTGCATACTTGGGCTTATTGCAAATTGGACCTGGACAGATGGGACAATTTTAAGCCCAAGTTCACAGCTAAAAAGTGTGAGCCCAAAACTTGGACCATCCCCTACTATTTGAAGTACATGTATTTATAGCTATGTTAAATGTGTGAGACCAACCTAATAAGTAAACATAATATAATCTTGATAGAATATTCCCATATAATATTCTCATAAGACTGAGTCAACCTAAAAAACATGTTTTTACAAATCAATATTTTACTCTTAACATCCTTTTTTATATTAAACAGAATTTAATTATTTCTTCAAAAATACCAAATTAGTAATTAAAAAAAAACTAAAATTAGTCCCACTATTTTGCAGAAATTTAACATAATTGGCAGTATATTTGGTGGGCCCCGCATTCATTAACTAAACCCCGGAACCCAAAATGACATATATAAGCCAAATTTAACATTCCGTTTCAGTTCCGAACACGAGAATAAACCCGTATCGTTTAGGCGCACGTTAGTAACTGCACACGTTGAAAAAGTGGTGAGGAAGTTAATGCAACGTAATCCTATTTTTAGATATTATCTTCTTGAGTTTTTTGGGTCAGCTTGGCGGTGGATAGATATTTTAAAAACTTCAAAATGAAGTTTTCATAATTTTTACTTCAAATTACTCATTTTCAAAAAAAAAAAAGTACTAATTTGTATTCGCATCCAACCGTAATTTCAATACTCAAATATCATTTTCAATTCACATGATTCTTTTTCTTTTTCAAATTCACAATTTCTATGGCTTAATGAAAAGCCATAGCTAGGCGGGAAATCACTAATTTTTCTGTAGATTTTATATTTGTTATAAAAAAATTAATTAAATATATATATATATATATATATATTAATTTTGATACTCATAAAATTAATTGACAGTTAGTATCAAATTAAAATTCTCATATTCTAAATTTTGACTCCGTCTTTGACGGAAAGGGCCTTAAATTCTGAAAATTACGTATAGAAAACTAAATTTCTGCAGTCTCATTTTTACTAAGCGGTTAATCCAAAACAAAAAAAAAATAGAGAGAAGAAAAACACTGGATTTCTGAGAAAAACAAAAAAGAGACTTTCTTTCTTAGGTTTACTATTTTATATTTTAAATTTTTCTCACTGAAAAACTCGATACCGACATACGTGTTCCAATATTTTATATACACTAATGAATTTGAGTTGAATTTCCACTCATCATGGTAAAACAATAGTATAGTTTTTTTTAAAAAAAATAAATATAAAACACAGGATATAATTTTTTCCAGGTTAAAAAACTGGCAATTTTTTACTGAAGTACTAACCTGAGTGGAGGGTAAAAGCGTGGAAGCGCACGTTAGCACAGTGTTGTTAAGCATAATCTCCATTTGTACGGTCAATTAGTTTTCCACTCCACACCTTCACACCAACAACAAATCATATCGACCTGACAGTTAACATCGACTCATCTGGAAAAATTATCATCCATAATTTTCACAATTGAAAAAACCAATACAGTAATATATAGCCAAAAAAACAAAATTTAACCTATCATACCAATATTTTTTTTTTCTTCTAAAAAATGACAAGTCACAGAATTCTAAACTTGAAGATCTACGAAGAAGGATGAAGGAAACTACTATTACTTCAAAAAAAAAATAAAGTTTATGTTATAAGCAAAGGTGTAAAAAGGAAATGGAAAATTCCGGCGACAAAATAGAAAATTCCGGCATTTTCCGGGAAAATGTAAGCTTTAGTGAGAAAATTGTTACCTGAGAAAATATGAGAGAGAAAAAAGGTAAATTGGTAAGAGAGTATTACGCAAAGTTCAGATTAAACGGAGGAAAATAAGGAGCAGCATCTAATGCTTCGTTCCTACTACCCATTGGTGAAATGCGTGGGTCCCACTTCTCTACCCTTATATTTTTGGAATAGTTACATATTGGTCCTTGAGGTATCTTATAATACAAGTTGTATCCCAATTGTAGAAAGTTGTTAGAAATTTCAATTGTGGTTTTTCTAATTTAATTATATTTCTTGGCATGGATCTTTTTCTATGGGTTGGTTGAAAAAATATGGAGATTTGTGTACCCACTAAGATACTATTTCTATTTTCAAATTTTAATTTATAATTATAGTGATCGAGTCAGTACATTTTTCTATAAATTTTATTAAATACATATTACTTATTGTTAATAATGAGTATCAGATAACTCTATCTATTAAGTGTCCGTTTAGATTGACTTATTTTAAGTATTTTTAAGCCAAAATGGTTTTTAAAGCGTTTGGGTAAAGTTTAAAAGTATTTATAAACATTTATTTTAAAGTCAAAATAATAAAAATAAGCCAAAATCACAAGTTATAAATCCTTAACTTATGACTTTCGACTTATAAGTTATAACCAAAAGTCAATTCAAAAGGCCGTGAGACTATATTAAAGAGAAGAAAAAAATACCTAGTATTTTTATTTTGACTAAGAATATGTTAATAAATTATTATACTATAGCATAAGTTATATGTATGAATCAGTCAAGGAAGAAAGATAATGGAAATGATGAGACATAAAAAAATACTTGCTATAATATAAACAACTACTATTAAAATAAGGTGAGCTTAAGAATGAAGATAGATTGACTTTAGAAAAATTAATATGTATTTCTGTGAAAATTTCTAACAAAATCCATCATACACTGCAAAGATTATTTTGTTAAAATGGTGGCTCGCGTGGAGGAGGATTGCCTAAGCTTTATAACGAGTCCACCCATCTCATTAATTATTGATATGGAATTTTTGTCATTCTTTAACAGAAAAAAAAATAGTAACAATGTTTTTATATTAAAAAATTATAAATTTTCATTATTTCATTGAAATATATTTTTCAAGGAAAATTAATAGAAAAACAATTTTCACTGTTTCTCGATGAAAACAATTCTTGTGTTTCTGATAGTGTGAGTCTTCAATCAAAAAATTGAGGTAAATTAACTTATTATGATCGATTAATTTACGTCGATATCAATTTTGTCATTTTAAGTAAACGTATTAATACGTATTAGTTGTTTGAATTTTTGAACTAACAATTCGATCCAATATAGTATATCTTTCTTTTTTTTATGACAAGGAAAATCCACAATCTCTACCAGCATTATTTAACATGTTTTATTGTTGTGAAAAAAAATTCTTTCATTCCCTTTAGAAAAAGTATGATGAAAAAAATGGAAAAAAACTTTGGGCTCAAGTATTTTGTTTACCAAATTAGAGGCATTTGGATCCAATAGTTGGTTGGCCAATCAGTTCGCATTTTCCCTTTGAAGCTTATATACATAGATTAATTATATTTATATTTTACAATAATTTTGTATCTTATCACTAATTTTGAGGAAGATACACCTACATATATACTTATATTTTTACTAATCAATACATTAAAATAGGGAGAAAGGGAAGTGAAATAGTTATGTATCTAATATACATGTGAAGCACACAGTATACATGTATCTGGTTTGAATTCTATATACATAAGACAATAGCGAGTTAAATAGAGAGATGCGAGCGAAACGAATCTATTTCGATACAGTGTCTCTAAAGCCTCATTTGTTTCCGTTACAATTAAGAGGTCTGAATCTGAATACACATCTGAATATTAAGATTTGCATTAAGATCTGGGTGTTTTGATCTGAATGCATGCACATCTGAATATTAAGATGTGGTCTTTAAATCTGAACACTAACTCATTAATGTTGTTTGTTTTCAATATCTGATTGTGCAAGTGAAATACTAACATTATATTAAATATTATAAAATTTTCATTTCAACAAAATATATCATTTTTGATAAAATAAAAAAGTTTTAAAATTTTTAATAATTATTGATTTTAGAGTACTATTTTTTCATTTAAAAAGCTTGATAAACAACATCACACCAAAAATACTATTGCAACCAGTATTCTTGACACACGTCAATACAAGAAAATTATTTATATAAAAAAAAGTACTTGAAAGGATTTTTGAAAACTTACCAGTTCAAGAGGGAAAAAATAGTGTTTGATTGAGAAACGAGAGAGAGAGAAAGGTTTTAGTTATGAGATAAAATGGTACGCACAAAGCAGAGAAGCGATGATTTATTATTTGATAACTTATCATATGAGTCTGAATATTGTTAAGAGTCTCCTAAAGATCTGATTCGTTCAAACCTCTTCAGTTCCATTAAGAGTTTTTTTTTAAAAAAAATAAAACAAATGAGCTTAATTGGCTGAATCTGAATGATTCGAATTCAGACCTAAAAATCAAAAGTACTTAATGGGCTGAATCTGAATTATTAAAATTCATATCTCCATTAAGTGCAAACAAATGAGGCCTAAATAAATTACACCTAATTTTGATTCCTGTATCTCAAAATACATGTATCTAAAGGTATCTTGACACACCAAAATCTAATAAAATTTGTAATCTTACAAACTTGAATATAATTAAAATTATTAGGTCATAAACTAGGCAAATCTGTAAATTGATGATCAATGCTAGTTTGTATCATATTTTCTCAAGGGAGTAAAAATCACAATGAGCAATTTTAGGATATAAGACAATTAATTACTATAACCTAAGAGACTAAATCCTAGCCACTTAAGCAGTCAAATTTTGCAGCTTAAAGAATGAGTACAGAAAAAGATGCCTCAAGAATATATTCTTTATAAACTTTACAATAAAACTTTTAAAAATGCAATTTGCTTTTACTCTTTTCAGGATTCTACTTCAACTAGCCAATGTAATCCTCTAACAAAAGCATAAATTTCTTTACCCAAACGCATGGGAAATTGATCAAAGTGAAGCACAAAACTTTAGCCTAAAGATTTACATGATAAACAACAAAATAGACATTCACACACTAATTTGTTAGAGCAAATATTTTTCTGAACACACCCATTATAGGCTTGAGTTCGATATTCTACCATAGTCCTTGCATAAATTAAAATTTATTATTTGTACTTTTTGTGAAATCTGTAATACGTATGCATGATTTGAAGTTTTTTTTAATCAAAGTTATTGAGTTCAAATTAAAAAAAAGGCTATAACATCTTTACACACAAACTTGGTATAACTTGTCTCTCATTGAAGCCCAACCAAGAACAAATAAAGGCCCATAGAAAATTGAAACTTATACAAGTGTGTGAAGTTGTGGGTGTGGAGAATGAACGGAATTCATCTACTTTAATTAGAGGTTTTGAATTTAAACTTTCCTGACGGAGAAACTCTTAAAAGAAATTTTAATGATTTACGCAATATTAATCTAGATTAGTCAAATCAATCAATTTCGGATGTTGGATAGTTAAACGTAATCGAAATATGTTCAAGAATTACCTAGATCAACACTACACAAAGATATATTCCCACACAACTGTTCAATCTTGCTCCTTCCTAAATTATTATTAAAACCCAAATCATCATTAACTATATATATCTCATCCACTATAGTCACCTAATACCAACACTAGAAAATGGTCTAAGAAAATGTTTCTAGTTAACATAATTTTTTCCACAGAATTTGTTAAATTTTATACCAAAACAAACCCTAAACCAGAATAGGGAATGCTAAACGATATTCCCTCGGTTTCAAAAAAATTGACCTAGTTTGAATTGAAACGGAGTTTAAGAAAAAAATAAGATTTTTTTAATCTTGTGGTTCTAAATTAAAGTTATGTCAAATGTACCAATATGACCTCTAATCTTGTGGTCTTAAATATGTCACGTGGGGAAAGTTAAAGTTAAATTGTTGTTAAAAAGGGAAAAATGTCATTCTTTTTTAAACAAACTAAAAAAGAAATAGGAACATTTTTTTTAAGGGAAAATTACATGGGATGGCAAACATCCCTATGTAATTAGTTAATAAGGGTATAGTTTAATTTATTTACGGTCAGTATATACAGTTTCAATTTTTTTGCTATAATTAATGGGACCCACTATCTATTTATATACAGAATAAAAATAGTCATCCAAAGATTTTTATATAATTTTATTCAAAATCAAATTTATCTCTCCTATTCTCATTCCGTATCTTTTCCTAAAATTACTCTTCCCTTCTAATTTGAATTTCCATTGGGAAAATTTGACCTTCTCCCTCCGATGTTCTTCCACTTTTCGTAGATAACTGCCAAATTCATGGCTTTCAATATTTTTTTTCTTGATTCCTTCTACAACAATTGTATATGTAGTATGATTGTTAGTTTTTTCATATTTTTTAAAAAAATCTTTATTACTTATTAATTTACAAGTCTTTCAAAATCAGAATAGATGATTTTTGTCCATGTATGAGGATTACGAGAGGTATGTCATTGCATGTCAATGTTGTTGATAATCCACCTTCGTTTCAATTGGGTTAACTCATGATTTTGGGTTAATGTAAGGTCTATGACAAAACATAAACAAGTTTAAGTTGAACAATCTATTGAAGAATTGAGATCCATGAAAAAATATGACCCAATGACAATTCATAAAGTCATCAACAACGACTTATATACAAATTACAAAGTTATATATATAGTGGTTTGTATATTAAGTTAATATATATATAAAGTATTATGAAACAGTTCGTAATTGCATATTCTATTAGTTGTATACCAATTACTAAAGTTAGGTATATAGTGGGTTGTATATTAAGGTAACATATACAAAGTCTTATGAGGCGATAGCTATTTGTATACAATTATTTAATTTTGTATAAAGAAATTTGTAAATCACTCTATAATATTATAATACATTATACAAATTCGTCGATATATACAAAAAATTATGAACATAATAAAATATTGTATATATAAACGTCATACCCTCAAATATAGGAACATATTTCAAGCTTACTATATATACAATTAACAAATGAAAATTATATACAATCAGTTTAATCATTAATACTTTAAAAAAACATGAAATAACATATGCACATATATAACTATAATATATATACCAAAATTATTGTACATTATACAAATTTCTAAAATTATACAAAAAGAAAAAATAGGAACATAATAAAATATTGTATAAAAAAAGATTACCCAAAAAAATTAAAAGAATATATGATGGTCATATATAGTTTAAAACACAAAATCAATTACACACAAATATTATATAAAAATTATATACAATTTCGCAAATATATACAATATAATCAATTTATATATAAATATATCTGTGTGTTTCATAGATTTATCTAAAAAAAATTAGAAAAATATTTGATTTTGAACTTGTATTGTCTTTCTATAGCTTTAGAATTCTTTTTCTGGGAAAATATTTGATTTTGAATGTTTTGCTTAAATCATGGGATTATGTAAATTTATTGTTAGCATCTTTTGTGCTATGTTACCATTTATTGAAAAATAATTTTTTTTGTATAAATTTAATTTTAAAAAAAACGTTTATACAAATTTAGAGTCACCTAACAAACTAAAATATACCCATGGAATGTAATTATGTAAACTATACCCATAAAATGTAATTTCATAACATCCGTTTGCCATATATGAAATTTAAACAGAGGGAGTAGAAGTTTAAGGACTGTTGGGCCGATGAAGCCCAATTAGAAGACTTTTGGGCTGCGTTCTGAATGATCCTGAAATTTCCTTCCAATTTGTCATAATCCAATTTCTTAGTCTAAAGCATTTTGCACATGCGTGAATATACTTATAAAGTGCACAAACACACTATATTTCACTATAATTAAGCCCACAAATATAGTGTATTTCAATACAGAGATAATTGTATACGCCCGGATACACTTATTTAGTGCCCCAACATTATATTTCACATTATTATGAGCCCAACAATATTGTATTCCTCTACATATTTAACCAACATGAGCCCAACAATATTGTATTTCAGGTATTTTGATATATTGACTCTGTTGTAGCTCTATAATTTTGATATACAAATGATACGGGTATTAATAGTATCCATTTATAAAAGAGAGAGTGTATTATATTGTGATACTCACATTAATTTCCAAAGTAGCTTAGCCAGAGCTCAAAAGATTGACATTTTGGAAAAATATAGCCCGAACTATCTAGCTTACAAAATATATACACAGTTTATACTTTATACTAATTATACCAACATTATACATAGGCATAATACATAAAAGTGTCATTTAAGTTGACTTCATTTTACGTTTATATATGTCCTCCAACTTTGACATGCACAACTAAACACTTAAAGTTGAACAAGTCAACACATGAGTTTTACATGGCAAAATACGTGTAAGACAAAAAATGACATGTAGGATGCCATGTAGGACATATGTGTCTATTTGTTCAAATTTATACAAGTTTAAGTGTCTACTTGTGCACACCCAAAGTTGAAGGACATAAATGTAATTTGAAGTCAAGTTAAAGGATATATTTATGTATTATGCCTTATACATATATCTATATACAATATATACAACCAACGTATATAAATAATGTATATTTATTTTGTTTATGTTGATAAACTAGATGATCGAAAGATACACGTTTCGTTTGAACTTTTGGATTGTCCTAGAGGCTAGTTTTGCTACTAACTTCGTAGCATATTTACCAAACTAGCAACAACTTTCACTTTCTTATCCCTTTGCCTCACTAAAAATAAACTGACATATATAGTAAAGGAAAAAAATGAAGACAAAAAATGATGTACCAAAATAGAAAGATATAAATAAATATGGGCACAACCATTTTAACAAAGTTCTTCTATCTTTTCTTTTGCTTTTTGAATTCCAAAGATTTATCTTCCATAAGCAAAATCAAATCTTGTCTCAAATTATTGAAGTGCGTGTCATGTACTCATTTTACCTTTTTATCGTTTAATAGTGAGTACAATTATTTCATGTTAATCAAAGTTACGTGTAACACTATAAATAGTAGTTCAGTTGGGGATAGATGTTTATTGTTATAATCAACAAATAATTATATATCAATGCCAAATTTGCAATAATACAAAGAAATAACAAGTACAATTATTATGCTCTGTCGATCTCTAATTTACTGCTAAGTTGTTCGTAGATAACATGATTTCTCAAAGTAAAACTTACGAACATGTGTATATACTTACATCATCTAATTTATCAACCTAGTCGAAGTAAACACTACTTATATACTTTCGATTGTATAGGTATGTATATACTACTCATACATTGTATACATATACACTACTTATATACTTCGATTGTATAGGTATGTATATACTACTTATACACTGTATAAATATCTTATTTTTATCATTTTTTTAATAGGAAAAACTACATAAGTTTAAAAAATAATTACTGATTTTAGCGATACTTTTTGTTTATTACCATTTATAGCAATGCTTTGTTAAATATGTAATATGTATTAAAAAAGTGAATTATGTATGCAATATATATGAATTATAATTATTTTTTTGAAATATATCATGTTTATTTGATAAAAAATTGTCACATTGTATTATAAGTGTATTCAAATGTGTGATAAATGTATTATTCATCGTTCAAATTTGTATTATATGTGAATAACAAATTGTTCTTTGTAATATGTATTAAACTTATATTATAAATGAACTGACAGTGATCAAGTGAAAAAAAATAATATTATTACTATAAATGGTTAATATTTTTTATTATAGTATATTTATGTAAGTTTCCCTTTTTAATAGTTTACTGTTAATTCGTCGCTAAATAGAATTAGCTACAAAATCGTCTGTCAATATATATATTATATATATACACACCATGAGTGCCCTTGTACTAAAATAATTTCTAAAGAGGTATTTGAATATTATTAATTAGAACTAACTTTGAAGATCTAGAATATATATATATATATATATATATATATATATATATATATATATATGAAATCACAACATTTAAAGCAGTATATCCCCATCATCATGAAAGTTTAGTGTTTAATAAGTGCTAAAAAGTTTCACTAGGTCCCTCATTGCCTTCATCCTGATATCACTTAGCTTTCAAAATGTTAATTAATAATATTTGATCAGCTGGAAATGACAACCACTTAATTAATCCTCTATGCTCCTATCTTTTAAAGAACACTTTGCTGCATTTTTTTTTTTTAAAAAAAAAGAAGATATATGCATTCTAATTAATAGGATTGACAAGTGTATGATCAAGGTTTCCAATGGGAGGTTTCTTCAAAATTTTCAAAAAAAAAAGAAAGAAAAAGGAATAATTAATTAGCATTGTAAATGGCACCTTAAAATCCATCCATTTTAGTTTTGAGGGACCCCATCCCTATGGAATCATATACTTTAATTTGGGTATGTTTGGCTTGGAAAATAAGTAATTTTCTTATTTATTTTTTGTATTTTGTTAGTAAGAAAGAAATAATTGTTTTAGGAATATTTTGATACAATCTGAAATATAATTATGACATCGGACCCGACTCGGAACTTGATCATCTTGGCCTAACCCTAACCCATGACCCGCCAACCAACCCCCTTACAACCACGACCTGATGCCGACTTGAGACCTAACCCTAATTAACCCCATTCTAGGACCCAACTTCAAGGACCAAACTCCAAATCTCACTCGGACTCGACTTCCAACCCTAACCCTGGATTCAATTTTTGTGCCGACCTAATTCCTATGAAGGACCCTTAACTAGATCGATATCCAACTCTCGACCCCAATGCCACTCAGGACCCAACCTTATACTTGACTCAAAAATTGATCCTACGCAAGTCCGATCCTAAGTCTGGCTAGGAGTTAAGTCTTGATTCATGGTTAGGATAGGGAATAAGGTCCCGAGTTCTGAGTGGGAGTTAGGTATTTGGTCAAGGTTTGGGGCTAGGATTCAGTCCCGTGTCAGGGTCTAGGTTTGGTTAGGGTCTCTAGTCGGGGTAGATCATGGTTGGAAATTGAGAGTTGGGGTTCAGGTCTAGGTTGAGAGTTGACCCTTGATCGTGGTCGAGAGTATATATGGCCTTGAACTCAAAGTTAGATTTGTGTGTCGGTGTCAGGACTGGGTTGATGTCGAGGTCACAGTCATTTCCCTGTTGTCGAGATGAGGTCGACCGATAGTCGAGTTGAGATCGTGATCGGGTCAAGATCACAAAAGAGACCTAGATCGGTATATGATTTGCCAAATAAATCATTATTTTTATTATTAGTAGTATTTGATAATCAAGTCACGAATCGGGGGTCAGGAAATGACCTAGGTCAGGTGATGGGGTTGAAAAAAGAGTTTTCAAAAATATTTTTGTTATTTTACTTAAAGGAAAGTCATTTTTATAATTGAAGGAAATAAGTCCATTTGAAAAACATTTAAGCAAATCAAATAAGATTATAAAAACTTTTTAGGGGAGAATTCAGAATTCAAAGCTACATTTAAGCAAATCAAATAAGATTATAAAAACTTTTTAGGAGAGAATTCAGAATTCAAAGCTCAAAATTCAAACTTTTACTCTTTTTTAGTTCATAACATGGACAATTTAATACATTATTTGAGATTGCCCACATATTTGTGTTGGCGTTTTCAAATTTATTCCTTTTTCTAATTTTCAAACAAAGGGGTTAAGTATCTATCACAATTATTATGTGTCAAATGTAGCCAAAAAAAAAAAAGATGGAAAAGAATCACTACTAATAAACATGGAATCAAATAAAAAAAACTGAAACTTTATCTTTTCAAAATTCCCATTGAAAACATAAGTAGAACTTATAACTCACAAATCTAGTCCTTTTTTTGTCAAAAAAAGAAAAGAAAATGAAGTAGATTGAATTAAGATTTTTAAAATATTATTTGACGTAACAAAATCATATGTAATTAACATCACATTCTTAGTAATTCTTTAATTTAAGAATGAAAATAAAAATTCTAAGTTGAAAATATTTACAGTTTTACGGCTTATTGAGGTGAATGTGTAAAATTAAATAAAATATTATTATCTGATTAACTTAACTATCTAATTAACGAATGAGAAACTTACGCAAAAGAAATATCAATATTTGAAATAAAAGTGTCTAATTGGAGGCTTTGATACCATTGTTAGTATTTCTTTTAAAAATATGCAAGCAACAAAAAGATTAAAATATGAACAAAAAGATAAATACTTATTCGATTAGATATTTACATTAAATCGTATAAATTTACGTTAACTAATTTAATAAGGTGAGAATACATGTTAATTGACCATGCATAAATGCTAAGAACCAACTCCATCCTTCTCAAAATAAGTGTTACTTTAGTGAAGAAAATTGTCCAAAAATAAGTATCACTTCAGAAATTAAAGATAAAAGTACAGTAACTATTTTCAACTATACCTTCCTATTAAAGAACTATTTTTTATAGTGATAATTAAATTTCAAGAAACATCTAATAAATAGGAATAGTTTAGTAAATTATACTTTTTTTTTCTTTCATGAGCGTGAAATGTGCTAAAACAATATTATTTTTAGAAAAAAAAGATATATTTGCAAACATATATCATCAGGGGCGGACCCACGTTGGGTCTAGGGGATTCGGGTAAAAAAACGATATATATAAGGTAAATTTTATGTATTTTTGTAGATATATATATTTGTAACCCCCTAAAAAACAAATAGAAATAGATGGCTTAGTGGTAAGTCCCCTGAATATCAAGTTGCATGCCTCCAGTTTGAATTTCTGCAACAACATTTATTAATTTACTTTTTTTAGTTTTAGTTTATTTTATTTAAAAAAAGCAGTTCTGTTTTTCAAACTTTTTTTAGCCTTATTTTTTATTTTAAAATGTGCTAAAAGTGTGGTTTTAAAAAAAAATCAAGAATTACATTTCTAAAAATTTATTTACACGTTTATACTTTTATTTTTCAAACTCTGAATGAAATTTTGAATCCGCTACCATATATCATGCATATCTATTGATTGAGATATAAATATTAGGTCTGAATATGTTTTTGTTGATGAAAATTTATCAATTGCAGAGCTTTAAACAGTCGCATAACAAAGTAATAGACTTTTCTTACGACTAAAATATTACAATCTTATTACAACTAAAAAATTGCATATTCTGATTTTTTTTTTTGTATCAATAACAAATGCAACGTCTAAAAATATGGTGGTTGGGAGGTGTGTTTGGATCTGCCACGAATTTGATCGAATTAAGTAACTTTAAATCAAATATTATATTTATTTTAATTAAGATTCATAGAGTATTCACTTATTATTAATTTAATAAAATTTAAGGAATGCCCACTATGATACTTACATATTTGTACTTTAATTTCATTAATAACAACAAGAAGTAGAAATCAAGTGAAACTTATAAGTGGGGTTCACAACAACGTAACGTAGACCAAACCTTAATTAGTTTCTTCATATTTCATGTATACCTAACTTATTATTTGGAAAAAGCTAGTCAAAGAAAATCACTCTAACCTACCCTAATATACATACATACAAATACATATAATATATGAAGTAGAGTAGTTATCTTTTTACCAAAAAGATTGGTAGCTTTTTGATATGTGTATATATATAGAAAAGCAAAAAAAAATAAATTCACGTATTTGCTCTTACTTCCTTATGTTATCTTTAGGCGAAATTGATTTTATTCGTGTCAAGATGAGAGTAGCCGGGAGGTGAGATAACGGAAACTACCCCACCATAAAGAGGATAAAATAACAAAAATATCTCTTAGCTTACATTTGGAATAGGTTTAAAATAACATATACATACCTAATGAAATCTCGAAGATAAAATATAAATAAACCTTTTTATTTTTGAAAAACTTTCAACTTAAATACATCAAAAATCCAAATAATGAAATAGGTAGAAAAGTGTTTCGAAAAAAAAAAAGGTCTTTCAGATATGCAAAAAAAAAATTTAAAAAAAAAAAGAAAAGAAAGAAAAGAAAAAGAGACTAGCTATGTATATTCAAACATCTAGGGAACCACTAAATCTTGATGGAATGTGAAGCCAACTCAAATTAATTACCTTTTGTTTATTTCGAAAACTTTTCACCATATATTATCTGACTTTAATTATACTATTGATTTTTCCTAATAATTTCCTTTAATGTTTTGCTACATTATATTATTTATATTGTTACATGGTCAACTTGTTGTTACTATATATTATACATATAGTCAGATATTTCACTCAACAGTCAGTTTTCATCTATTATCATCACATAATTGGCCAACTCTTTGAGTGGAGATCATGCACCCCCAAAAAAGTAATTTTGATATATATATATATATATATATATATATTAGTTATTGCATTACTCAATTATAGTAAGCATAGTGTGTTTTATATATATTCAGACATGACAATTTTTGGCATTTCTTCTTTTCTCCTTTTTAACACTTATCTTTGTTATCTTTCTCTTTTCTTTTGATACATGTTGTTGCTAATCTGATGCAAAGAACTTTACATCAAAGCACCTTTTGACAATGCAATTACAGAGTTGATTTCTCATAGTCAGTTAAATAATAATAAGATTATCTCAGAAAGTTATTCTTTTTATCTTGATTTTAATTTTCTTTCAATAAAAAATGTGACTTTTTGAGATAGTAACTATTTGTTGAGCGATTCTCTCAGAAATAAATTTTTTAAACGCCAAAAGTGTCCAAAAGTTTAAAAGCTTATAATTTTGATACTTATAAAAAGAATATGTATGTAATCTTGACGTATAATATTGAGTAGCAATATCACTTCTAAATAAGTAGGTTCGTTTCTCATATTATTTTTGTGTAATTATTTAAAACTTAGGTAATTGGATCCTTGCATCATGAAACCAAAAACATAATTAGTATATATATATATTTATTTATTTTTATTTTTATTCTTGGGACAAGCACGTAAAAAATTTGTTAATTTAATTACTTTTATTTTTATAGTAGGTGATGATGAGATTCAAACGTATAACTTCTGTTTGTACTGTGATATATATCATATTGAAATATATATGATCATCTCGTCTAAAAACTTAAATTATTAAAGAGACCAAACTTTCACTTAATTATATTCTCAACCAGTACTACTCAATTTTATTTACTCAGTTTGTATTTCAAAATCTTAAAACACACTACATTACCATTTTAATTATTTGAATCATATTCAGCCTACCATACGACAATAACTATTATAATTATGCCCTAAATTTCTAACAAGTTTACATATGTTATATATATGATCTATCATCCATCACTGATCATATATATATATATATATATATATATATATATATATATATTATGCTTTCATCATTCATGTATAATCTTTCTAAAAGTTTGGATTTGCTTTAAAAGGTAGTTATAATAATGGATCCACACTTAATTATTACGTGACCTTCTCGTATAGGAAGAGTCACCATTAATATTGTGATCAAGGGACAAAATAAACTATTTGTAGTTACATTTTGGTCTACACCACCAATCATGGTGTCTCTTAAGTCCATATCAAACTTGTCATTTTCCTAAATTTAAAGTTTCATTTCACATTCCTATTCTAAAATTTGTGTTGAATGGACTGATTGAATAGAATTTGGACGAATTTATAAAAATGAGCTAAATAAATAGATGGAAAATTGGTGCACCCAAAAGTTACTTGCGCGCTATATTATTAATTATCAAATCCGTTTTTGATGGATTGAAATTGGTTGAACTGAAATAGGCTTAGAGAATAAATAAGCGAATCAATAAGAGCGAATATAATTAAGCAAGTTATGTTTTACTCAACTATAATTTTATAATTTTAATAATTTTTGAAAGAAATTGTGTCATTTAATTTATTAACACAAGTAAGAAACAAGAAAATTTCACTCTGATATTACAAATACTTCTCTATAATACTTGGATATACTCTAATTTTGAACTCTTCTTTATTTTTTATTTTTTTTCTTTTTCCTTTTGGGGAGGGTGGAGTAAGACTTGATTAGATTAGTTAATTAAATATAGTTGAAAAACATTTATGTGCTAAAAATTTGTTTTTAGATATTGAAATTGATTTCATAAGTAAACAATCACGAATTTGGATAGAAACCAATTTATATAAAGCTAATAATAAGTATTTAGTGTGTCTAGAAGGAATAAAATTATAAAAGTCTAGGTCAAACTAAAAATATTGCATCTAAGGTGTAAAACCATAAATTAGGTCGATTGTGCTTTTAAACATTTTAAATGTTTTTCAAACGCATAAATAAATCAAAGACTATCTATAAGTTAATTTGATCAATTTAGAGAAAAACTCTTTTAGTGTACAAGCACGCTATGAATTCCTCTAAACTTTATAAGACACATTTCATATTTCGAGATTCAAACAAGTTATTTTTTTATCGTAAAACTTTTCATATATCTTTTAAATATTTTGAATTTTCAATTATTGCGATTTATAATACTCTTTACGTGGTTTGCAAATATATAAATTTCATTTTAAAACATTTGACTCTCGAGAAATAAAACGTGACATATAAATTGGGACAAAGAAAATACTAATTTTAACTCAAACTTTATTTATATTTATATATAATAACTTTTCTAAATAGTTATAAATAAAAAATTTCAAAATTTAAATTATAATAAAAAAATTTAAATTCAAATTCATTAGATTTAAATTTCGAATAGTTGTCACATGAGTGGATGAAAGGCTCATGCAAGAAGTGCAAAGCCAATTGATAGAAGTAAAGTTGGTAATGAGGACGTTTGCCAATAATTCGAATAGTTAGTGCCTTAGAGGAGAAGGAAAATGACAAAGATACAAAGAAAAGTGAAGGGAAAAAACAAAGAAAAAAAAAGAAAGAAAAAGAGATCCAAAGAGGAGGAAAAGTTCCAATAAAGATGGATCAATAATGTTAGTACACATATAATTGAAACCCTTTTAACTATATAGTTTTCAAGTGGCATTAGTGTAGTTCCATAAAAAAAATCAAGTCATCAAGAATATTCTAACTCACACTTAAGTTAATTAATTAGAACAAGACATAACATTCACTTCATTTCATTGGGACATTTAAAAACATTTTATAAATCGAAATAATAATAATAATAATAATAATAATAATAATAATAAGAGAACCTAGTTAAAGAGGCAAATCTTAACTTGTAATTTATGGAATTACTATATATATAAATTTAAAATTCACGATAAATACTTAGATACGTCAAATTTAGAATTTTTTGCTCAATTATAAAAGGGATTGGACCAGCCTTTTTTGACAGCTCTGAATGTATCAAATTATGGTAAGATTCATAATATTATAAAATAGCGTGTATTTTAGTAATTAGATTATATAAAGTTATTCTTGAGTAAAAAGTTCTGGCCCATGGACCGACCCCGACACAACCCTAATCAAGCTTCAAAAGTCCATGACTTATATGGGTCGGACTTATAAGCTATAGCTTTAAATGAATTCGAAAAATCCTCTCCCAACCCTATCCCATTAATGAGTGGAGGCTAAGCCCGTTTTGATGGCTCTACTGCTCAATTATGCTTCTTCTTTAAGAAGGCTTAGCAAATTATGATATTTTTTTATTTAAATTTTTATTCTTTATCGTTAGATAACTCTTTCGGAAACATAGAAAAATCTATTAATATGAGTACTGTAGTATTCATCATTTTAGGAGACGAGTAAATTTTAAAATAGACAAGTAAAATAAACAAAAAACATAAATATAATTTTCTTAAAAATATATAAAAAAAAACATAACAAGTAAAATAGACCGTTCGAATAAGTTGTTACAAGATGAGAAAATGTGTTTTTTCATCGACAAACATGTTTTTTTTTGGAAGAAAACAAATAAAATTGAACTGTTCCATTGGAGCTTGCTAGCTAGGTAGTGGCCTTTACAGATTAAACTGTACAAGATTCTATTTATCCTTTTTCCAAAGGGGATCGATTATCGTTTTCACAATTATTCGTTCAAGGACGTACATAATCTTAACTTTTTGATTCTGTACAATGCAAAACAAATTAAATTATATCGAATTCATATCGAATATAATAAAAGATGAGTCGTTACATATTATGAGTGTCAGATCAATCGCTATTATAACCAAAAGAAAACTACAATTTGTAAATCCCAACATATACATCCCCGGCACATGCTTACATTATAATTCATTTGATGTAATATAAATATCAAATAGAAGTAAAAAGAAAATCGTAATTTAATTGTTCCACCCTAGCTAGGCACTTATCAAGTTTGATCAATAATTTTCATTATTTTCTTCTTTATATTTTTTCACCTTTTTGCTAATGAAAGGAAAACATTGTGATTAGTGCATTTTTAATTAATGAAGCACTAATATAGAATTCAAATCAAGATCAAAAGCAATTATGGACTAAAGAATAGAGGAGACAGGTAATCAACATGTTGGAACGAACATTGGAATGTGACCCCTTCTTTTTTTTTTAATTACAATAACTAAAAATTAATTATAGATTAAATATTTAGAAATTCGAAGAGAACATTACTCATATCTCACGAAAATAAAGAGATAATATCTTCGAAATATTCGACTCGAGTAAAACATTTTAAAGCAACACTAGATTAAAAGTAATTTTAGTTTCTTTTTTTTTTTAAACAAAACTAAATTAAAGACATTTTATGTTGATTTTATGTTGTCAAGTCCACCTTATTTTGCCTTTTCAAATTGCCTTTGCTTTTGTCTCCTTATCCCTGTCAATGCAGCAGTTGATAACTTTAGTTAACAAGTGGGATTTATTATTAAAAGAAAAGTTAACACGTTAGCTCCCTAATCCAATAACATTAATCTCACATTAATATAGACTATATAGTAATTATCCTGAATATATAGATTGTCAAACTTTTTTTTGTATTATACTATAGTAATCTTATATTAACAGCATGTCAGAGATACAACATTTAATTAGTAACGCTTGACATGTTATTAAGCCGAAAGATATTCGATTAATTACTTTTTTTTTCTCTTTTACTTTTTCTTCTTTTAGTGAAAGGTAACAAAGTTAGTTACACCTTTATTATAATGTTGCACAACAAATCTTTAATCTTTTATCCCATCAATATGATTTTCTTTATGGAATGACTCAGTTGATTTGAAAGGTGATTATTCATACAAATGACTCCATATTGAGTTTTCTTTTTTTTACTATTTTTAGCGGCAATAAATATTGACATCAATAAAAAGTGTTAAAGTCTTTACCTGCATTAATTAAGTGTCATTACAATCAATGTTGCTAAAGGCTTAGAAACACATACAAAGAATGTTAATTATCGCTAAAATCACATATATAGCGACAATTAAGAATTAATTGCCGCTAATAATCATTTTTGATGAAGTGTTTGAGTCGAGCCTATCGCACATGGCTTTTCTAATGCGGTTCACATTTCCTGTGTCGATTACAAGCTATTACACAGTAGAGAATTTATCCAGTCAGAACAAAGTGTTCATCCAAAAACAGACTGTAACAGAGGCTATACAATAACTGCGAGTTATCCTGGGTTTAAAAAAAAGAGATTTTCTTTAGGTATTTTATTAGATATGCACACGATTTTTGGTTAGGTATGATACACTTGATGAACATGCTGGCCAATTACCTAGCAAGTAGCAACTTTATTAATACTATATTAAAAGTAATTAAGTGAAATAAACACATAAAATTTGTCACATAAAGTTGATATCCACGGAACATGTGTCAATCTACACCAAACCTAGATTTAACTTGTTAAATAAAGTTTTAAAAAAACATTTGTATCCCTATCAAAGTTAATAGTAGTTAAAATTCTAGGAATCTATATGGAACTCCATATGAGTATTATATTTATCATATTCTACACTTCATTATAGATAAAAGTTAACTTGTATTTATATAACATAATTTTCTCACGAAGTTTTAATTGATTCTTCTTGAACAAAGATAGTTTTGCAGGTGCTTCTATACTTTATAAATCTATACGTACATATTTTTTAAGAATACAATTACAAGTTTAAAGATAAAATATATAGTGCCATGCCACGAATTGCCTAAATAGTGTACTCTCCTTTGAAAAAAAGCTAGGAGGATACATTGTTAATAAGCCAAATGTCATTTCTCTTTTTCTCACATTAAAAATCACTTAAAGATAAAAAGAACATGGCATTAACCCAAATGACTCATGAGGATGGCCCATATAAAATAAGTGTTGCTTTCACTGAGGATTCCGTTAAATGTTCTTGAATTCGAGCTTTGAAAATGTTAATTTGATAAATTTTAAATATCGAATAATAAAAAGAATAAGTGTTTGCCATGGTCATAGCCTCATAGGTGGTGCAGAATATTCGTATCAAGTTGTTTGGCATTCCCAAAAGCTCTGCATACTATACAATAAAAGCTTAATATATCGATACTTTCATAAATTTATCAAGAAATTTTATTTAGATATTTAAATTATGACTTGTTTGAATTTTAAGCACATGAATATATGATAAAGTGTTCCTATTAGATACTGTCGATTCAAATTTGGATTAGTTTTGCTGTGTGTTAACTAATAAATTAATTAAACCATTTAAAAAATGACACTTCCTTTAATTATATACATTAATTTTTATAAATGGTAAAATCTTAAACATATTTCAATTAAAACAGATGTGTATAATTAAATAAAATGACATATTTTTATGGGAATAATTTATTTTTCAAAGATTTAAACCAGACCGCTCGTAAGTTTATGGTGTTGTGATGTATTAGGACTACAAAAAGATCTTGATTCATAACCATATGAGTATATATATATATATATAAGTATGTGAGTGTGTAATGTTTTTTTCTATGTTATTTGTGTGAACATTTTGTCATATCATAATACATAGGCAACAATAACAGTTGACAGCAAGCAGTCAACTTCTTTGAGTACTTAGTTGTATTTCTTTTGTCATTTTGCTTCTCTGCCTTTATCCTTCTTTATAGCTATGGAGATTATTTTTTTAACTCTCTTTACTCTTTTAGTTTAAAGGTTTCTTTAAATACCTAAGAAGGTCAGTAATTGCTTCTAATTTGCAAGGAGAGTATCTTCACTGTACTGATGAACAGGTTAGTCTCTTAATTAAATATAAATTCCTATTGTTCTGTTCTTCCTCAATTTCTTGTTTTTACTTGAAAAATATTCATTGTGTTCACTTGATTACATGTGTAATTGTTAAAGATTGAGTCAAGAACATGAACTTCTAAATTTAATGATGACATTGATAATCCACTCTGTATTTCCATTTTATAGGTAGATCACAATTTTCATTTTTACCTTAAAATATGGATGTGTAAGAAAATAGTTTACCACAATTTTTAGTTTTCTTGATAAACTGTGGTGTCCAGTAGACCAGTAGTGTCCAGGCTGGCTGGGGCTCACCTTGGCTAATTCCATGGAATACGTGTCACTTCCCACTAGTAACATGTGCAAGTAACTCTGTCCACCAAAGGTAGAATAGATGAAAAGAAACACCTAATGTTGTCGTAGTCTATCATAATTTTTACTTAGCTAAAGTATAAAAAGGATCATTTTCGATACATTTACTGTTTGGTATTATGCAATAGTTGGAAATTCTGTAAGAGTTGAGAGTTCAAAAGGCGACAGTCCAAGTAAATCGTCATGTTGCTGTTGTGTGTTTGTGTTTGTATGTAAAGAGGAATGTTCCCAAGTATTCATATAATTTATCATTTTATCAGTTCTGTTGATTTCATTGTTTCTCTTTCGATTGATTACCTATCGTATATTTCTTCCGCGTTACCCTTTCCATATGAGATAGAAGTAGTCCATGATTCCCTTAAAGAAAAGGTGCATATGTTGTTTAAAAGCCATATGCTTTACATGTCATGAACACTTAAAAGTAGCCCACAGAACTTTGTTAATTAGTCTGCAATACCAGAAGATCTTGATTTGATGAATGGATAAACAAATTAGTCTGCAATATCATTTTTCTTTAGTACTGGATGGAAATTAAATTCATTTCAGGCAGAAATTCTGATTTACAGGCCATGAACATGACTTCTCCAACAACTCAATTTGCCCCCACAAGAAGGATGGGCATATATGAACCATTTCACCAGATGAGTGTGTGGGAAGACGCGTTTAGAGGTGACATTATGCCTAGTGCTGATGCATGTATGGTTTCACACCCAAACGATAGGCCAGATGACAAGGTAAACCAACATATTTCCTAGTTCTAACTAATAAAATTCAAGTTAGTAGTCGAGTTGTCAGGCTAATATCTACCTGTGCTTATTGTAGTCGGGGTATACATCCGGTGAACAACATATGCCCTCTGGCTCTGGAGATAATCAAGGGCCGAGGAGTTCTTCAGACAAGGTCGGTGCCCCGACTCTCTCCTTTTCAGTTTATGTATCCTATCACAAGATACATAAGTAGAAAGATTAACCTCTGATGTAATACTATACCTTTTCATATCAAATGAATGACAGGTACAACGACGTTTAGCGCAAAATCGTGAAGCTGCTCGTAAAAGCCGTATGCGGAAAAAGGTAAATGAAGTTTTTTTGATAATTTTCCTTGCACATGTTATAGGAAATTCTATTAGTCATAAAATTCCTCTTGATTTCTTTCTTCACCCTTTTCACAGGCCTATGTACAGCAGCTGGAAACCAGCCGTTTGAAGCTGGCACAACTCGAATTGGAGCTCGAGAGAGCTAGACAGCAGGTCAGAGGAATCATTCCTTGCGCGTTTCTTACTAACTAGTATATGTATTTGTGCTCCGATTTTATATTCCATCACGGTCTTTGACATCATGAAACGGCTTATTGCAGGGATTATACATGTTAGGTTCAAATAGCAATATGGGACTATTAGGAACAATTAATCCAGGTATATGGATAGAGGAGTTGTCACTCGATAGTTTCTTTTGCATTTTATCTTTGCATCATTACTAGCTTAACTATTGATCTGTGTTGAATGATGTACCAATTTGACGTTGAAACTAGTCGCCAAGCTGGATTGGTGATTACATTAAAACGTAAGGCTATTGATATTTCTACATTAAAATCAAAGTATACTTTAGCCATCCTTTTAAAGGAGACACTCACTTTGTATTACATGAAAGTATAGACTACTTAAAATGTTTCATTAGGCTGTGTCATATTGTCCTTTTACTAACAAGACGAGCGCGTCCATGTGTGCTCTAATTCATTGGCATTTCGTTAGCTAATAATTCATGCTATTAGAGTAGAATATTAGCCCATTTACTTTGACTGTTTGATGCTACTAAAGTGTATACGGAGATTTTGTTCATAATTAAGTAATGCTGCCTAAGCAGGAATAGCTGCATTCGAGATAGAATACAGTCACTGGGTGGAAGAGCAACAAAAAAAGAACGCAGAATTGCGGAGTATATTGCAGTCTCCTGTAAGCGATATGGAGCTTCAGTTGCTAGTAGAAAATGTCTTAAGCCACTATTTCAATCTCTTTCGCATGAAAGCTGATGCCGCCAAAGCTGACGTGTTTTACTTAATGTCTGGGGTGTGGAGAACTTCCGTCGAGCGCTTTTTCCTCTGGATTGGAGGATTCAAGCCATCAGAACTCATAAATGTAGTCCCTGGTGCACTTTACTGCTTTTTTTGAACTATTTACCTTCATTTGCTTTTGAGTTTCTCGTAGCGTTTTTTCATGCATAAATTTCCTTAACTAGGCACAAATCCTATCTGATGTATAGGTCATTTGACACCGTATATTTCATATTACTTCATTTGTCACCAAATAAGAAAGCAGAACATTAATGATCGCGAGAGTAACAATTGTATATCAACTTTACACAGGTGGTGATGCCACAACTCGAGCCCTTGGCCGATCAGCAAATCATTAAAGTGTGTAATCTGCGACACTGTTGCCAGCAAGCTGAAGATGCTCTCACACAGGGAATGGATAAACTTCAGCAGACTCTGGCTCAGAGCATCCTAAATATGAACACGGGAGCTGGAAATTACACTTCCCAAATGGTTTCTTCTATGGAAAATTTAGAAGCATTGGAGAGCTTTGTTAACCAGGTTTGTCTCACTTTCGCTGTCGTTCTGTATCTCAACGAGTTCAATGGTCATTCAATATTGTCTAAAATCGAGTATAAAGAGTGTAATCCTGAAAGAAACCATGCGTACGTTCAACTAGTATACATGGTCCTTCAATTACAACTAAAAATCTGCTAAGGTTTGAAACACTGTCAAACCTCTATTATATCGAAATGATGTCATGTATTATACATAACATAACACGAAAATCGAGTTCTAAAGAAAACCTGGTCATTATACTGAAATTTTTGTATCGAATATGATTGTTACAGAAAGGTCTACATAAGGTCATTACAAAATGAACTGTCTCAACAATGATACAGTATTCTTGAATGATAATGTAATGTTGTTGCTTTGATTTGAAAACAGGCAGATCACCTTCGACAGCAAACACTACAACAAATGTCTATTATTTTGACAACACACCAAGCAGCTAGGGGCTTGCTTGCTTTTGGGGAGTATGTTCAACGTCTTCGTGCTCTGAGTTCACTCTGGGCAGCGCGTCCTCGTGAACCTACCTAAATGATCTGTTCATCAGACAACTGGGATAGATGAGCTTAACTAGATTATGTTTGAATGCTCGAGCTGTAAATGGGAATGTACGTTATCATAGTTTTGCTTGCTTAGGCGGATTTAGCTATTTACTAGTATTTGAAATACATATTTGAAATTTGTGTAAATATATTTGGATGTTGTATATAGGCTATAAAGCAATGAAATAATTTTGTTGGATGTTTTTGAAGATTTATGTGAGGCTAGAAAACTTATAATTATGGATGCTGAAACTTGTTAGGTTCTTCTTGGAAAATACTATTGCAGTCGAGAAAACCATCTTTGATCCCACGACTCCATTGCCCACACACTTCCCTTTTGACCCTGAGTTCGTTAAGAAGGCGCAAACTGCAAGAAATCTTGCTAAGCTCCATCTTGAAGATGAAGTACCTCCGGATATTGAGTTGGTCATATTGTAATGTGTATGTTAGTTACCAAAATAATACTCAAATTATTAGGGTCCTTTCCCATTGCTAGGAAAAGAATTTTGCATTTTCCCAGCTGTTACCCATTTAATGCAGCAAAAGCAGAGCCATGCGTGAAGCTTTTATTTGGATCTTTGGGCTAAGTGAATGAGAGTTTGTATTTGAGATAAGCTTAAGTCACATAACCCCTTAAAGTTGTACGCATAATTCAGCCTTCATTGAACACTTTAATCTTAAAAAAATTATATCAATTAGACACAAAATGTCTATCACTAGAAAAATAAAAATGGGTGAAGTACAAACACAAATATATAACAAATATACCAATGAAACAATGACATGTGGCGGTCAAATCCAATTTTTTTTAAAAGTTTTTTTTTAAAAATCCAAAAAAAATTTAAGAATATAAAATTAACTCTTCTAATTAACTCCCCCACCCCCACCCTCTCGTCTTCTTCTTTACCCTATTATGTCGGCGTTAACACGCTAATAGAACATCACCTTATTTTATCGTTAGGTGATTGTTTTTGATTTCTTAATTAATTAAAATGTCAAGTCAATGATGCAAAAAAAAATATTTTTTTAAAAAAATAAAATAGAAAATGTTATTTGAGCATCTTCACGCGCCCATGAAAAATAAAGTACACATTATTTACTACATCACTATTTTGTGCTTAATAAATACACATTTTGCATATTTAAATGTTCAATAGATACTAGTTCTAGTTTAAATGTCTAAATGAATTATAGGGACAACTTTAAGAAATCGCAGATAACTTAAGCTTTAAAATATGATAATTATAGCTCAATGGCTTTTTAATTATTTAATCAACAAAGTAATTAACAAATATATAGATTTTGTATATTAAAAAAATTTTAAAAAAAACAAATTATACAAATCACTGCAGCAATTTTATTTAGATAAACAATTTTACCATTTTAATTTTTTAAAAATTTCATATATCATTTTAAAATTTTTGTTAACATTTTTCGCCCTTTAAATTTCAAAATTACTTTAATTAAAAAAAACTCATATACCATTTTTGTTAATATTTTTCACTTTCTTTGAACTCCGGAAGTCATGTATAATTGTATATACTTGGACACCAAGTGTGACACATGAATATCGTCTCATCATATATGAACTTTGGGCACTATGTTATATGACTTTATTAGTATAAAGTATAAACCACTTAGCAGCATATTGGGTATGTATTACTCTTACAATTGTGGCGTTGTCGCTTTACATGACCAAAAATAGAGTAGAATGTCGTTATAGTAGTGTTGAACCAAGGGTTCAAATCACTTATTTATTAATAATATAGTAGTTACATCATATAGAATAAAGCAGGCGAGCTTCAAGCTTGGAAGATCAAGAAAAGCGAGAACGGGAACTAAGAAAATCGAGCATCATAACATTACATTACAAGCAATATTTATTATTATTTATAACGCATTCGAAATAATAAAAAGAAATTAACAAGTTCTATAGCAGACGCAACGATAATGGCGAAAGCCGTGGCAGCGGCCACCCTCAAAGTTTTCTCGCTGACAGTGTCGGTTGCAATTGTTACCGGTCACACACACCCCATGGAACGTTTCGCTGTGATATTGACAGAGTTTTGCCTCCGTCTTTCTAATTCCACCTCCTATTTCTTCTGAAATCATCCACAAAAATTATTAACTAAACGAAATTATTTATATTACAAATGTAAATATGATATTTCTTGTGTTTCAAGGAAAAAAAAAAAACCTAATGCAACTTAGAAACGATTTTTTTTTTTAAAAAAAAACCTTTTTAAGTTCGTAATTTTAAATTAAAATTGTATTAAATATACTAAAACGCTCGTGATCATAAAAATACCACCTAAAAAATTAAGATATTTAAAAAAGTGTCAATTTTTTTTTTTATAAAAAGACATGATTAGTTATTTTTTATTGAAGGGAATTTATATTAACTTTGTTATAACCACGTATCACTATCAACAATTCCCCCAATTGATTTATCATATTATATAATTTTTTTAATCTTTCTATATATAACATGGCATTCAAATGAAATTTAAACACCAAATATCAGCATACTCTACAACACTTCAAAAACTTCCAAAAACATTCTCTCTCTCTTTTTTTTTTTTTTTAGTTTTAGCTAAATGAATCTAAACACTAGAATATACAAAACCGTCAACTCATTTTAATAATCTAGACTTCTTTAACAAAGACTTCACTGCCATAACTAGAAAGATGTAAAAGAAATTCATTACTATTAATACATCAATAATCTTTTTTTAAAAAAATTATTATCACTACATCAAAAAAATCTTTAAAGTGTCTTTAAAGGTCGTTAAATAATTAACAATAATAATTTAATAATCACTAACTAAATTCTTTTAGAGCGAGTTCACACCTTTTATAAATATTAAATTTAAAAAAAAAAGTACTAATTAGCTTACCATTTGTTGAGAGAAGAAGCACTACGAAGAGTAGGACAGCAACAGTAGGAAAATGCTTCATTTTTATTTTATTTTATTTTATTTTATTTTTGTTAGTAGTAATGTTTATTTTTTTTTGCTTATAAGTGTATAAGTGAAGAAATATTTATAGGGGAAAAAAGTGATGCTTAGTATGTTTAGGAGTAAGAATTTTGAGACACGTGTCTTTTATGACATCTTAATTTATCAATTTATTAAATTTTTTCCATCGGTGGACTTGTCTACATTTATTTTTGTTCAATTTAGTGAATGTTTGTGAAACTTCTCTAAAGTACTAGAATAGTAGTGGCCTTAATTTGGATTTGAGTCCCAACATTTCAAAAAAAATCGTAATTTACAATCTATTTAATCTAATTACTCATTTTTCAATAACTTACGAATCCATTTTATATTATTAACCTGTTTTTAAAATTAAAAAAAAATGCAATTTACAATTTGTTTAATCTAATTATTCATTTTTTACTTCATTATTCATGCATATCTCTAAAAAAAACGGCAACCATCTAAAGAATGATGTGTAATATGTAGCTATAACGTTGATTATTTAATTGTGGATATAGTTTTGTGAATTTCTCTTCAATTTTTTAATTGCATAAATTAAGGATTTGTATAGTTTGGTAGTCCCTAATGGTATAAATCTTAGAATTTTCCTAGTTCAGGAACAGGAGAGTTTCTCGTCATATAAATTTAGAATTCGTATATATTTACTTTAGCTATTGATATATAATTTATGAAAATTTCATGATAAGTTATCATGTTTGTATATTGACAAGCAAAATATACAAACGAAGTTCAGAAATATTCTTAAATGTATAAATACATAATTTATATATACTTACTAGCTACCACGTTTGTTATTCACAAGCGAAATATATATACAAATGGACAAGTGAAATATATCCTTTCATATATAAATTGCATCCTCTATTTGTATGTACTTACCCTTTGCAAGGGGTTAGCGAAAAATAAAAACCACAGTCTCCAATCTCCATAGCAGACAAAGCTATTGCTATAAAGCACAATTACAAAAATTATAGCTCTAAAGTCCTATTATATCTATTATCGTTACTATTTCTAAAATTTTCTCCCAATTATACCACCCCTCCTTCGAAGATTGAATAACGACAAGAACTATTATATGTAGAAAATATATAGGTGATATTCAGTGTAACGTAGAGAAACGTTAGAAACTAAATTGTCTCCTAATACGAATTGTTGTTTTGTATATGTTCAAAAAATTGTTTAAGTTAATGCTCCTTTCAAGTTAATTATAGGACAATTTTTTCCATTTCATGATCATTTGAAAATGATAAACATGGTAATACAAATATAAATATAGGTTGACCACAATTATGTCCTTTTTTTCAATGGAATTCACTACTCAAATAAAGCTAAATAAAATTTAGACGACTTTAATGACACAAAAGGCACTAAAGTCCACTACTTTGAATATATTTTGTCAAGTTTTCATCAATTCATATCGAAACCCCAGAGAGACAAGAAATTTACTACTTAGGTAAATCGTAGAGGGTGATAATTGGGTAGGTTGAGTTAAATCTAGGAAGTTATAATGGTTTAGGATAATAAATAGTTTAAAATCCAACTCAATTCAAATTTGTTTTGGTAAAATACGAAGTGGGTCAAAATGAATTAGGTAATAAGTCAGATGACAGGCCAACCAACTCAATTCATATGTATATCATTTACATATATACAATTCTTTGACTAATATACATATATATTTTGACTCTCTCCACTCTCTGTCCTTTCTCGCTCGCCTCTCTTCTCCCTCTCCCGATCTCGCTCGCCAAATATAGAAATACATATGTATATCAGTTACACATATACAAGTACATATGTATACACTACATAAAAAATAATCTTTAGCGGCAATAAATTAATGACAATAGTTCAATTGCCGTTAAATATGTATTTTTAGCGGGAATTAACACTCTATGTATATGTCCTTCCTAAAACCTTTAGCGACATTGGACCTAATGGCACTTAACTGATGTCGGTAAAGACTTTAGCACTCTTTCTTAATATGTTATTTCTTGTTGCTAAAAGTTATTTTTGTTGTAGCTATATTAGTTACATAATATAATAATTCGACAGATATACATATACAATTCTTCTAATTGTCTGCTCTCTGTCGCTCGCCTCTCTTCCCTCTCTCGCTCGTCTCTCTCCTCCCTTTAACATGTAGCTACAAATCGTAATTAACAAACTATAGATATTGACTATAATTATAATTTTTGACTGGCTATATATAAAAGTTCTCCTTTTAATATTTATATATAACATATCAAATTCAACAAATTCAAATTATATATCAAACTCAACTTTTAATAGGTTGAAATGGATTGAACTATTAAGGAGCGGATCAATAACCCGTTCAAATTTAATATAGTTGGACATATTAGGTTTTATTTTGTCCTAGTAAATTACTATTAATATTGACAAATTGAATTGACTGAATATATTTAAAATAGATTTAACTACGGAAATTCCATCTTTTAGTTTACTTATTATCATTATCCCCCCTAAGCTTTACAAATTTTCAAAATCTCTCATTTTTCGCATCAAATTAATGCATCTCGCGGATTAGTGTATTATGTATAAAATATACCTCGCGCATCATATTAGTGTATCTCGCGCATCATATTAGTGTATCTCGTGCATCATATTAGTGTATCTTGCACATAAGATTAGTGTATCATGTATAAAATGTACCTCGCGCACCATATTAGTGTATCTCGCGTATCAGATTAATGTATCTCGTTCATTAGATTAATGTATCAACGCTTATATTATTGTATCCATTTTGATAAATTTTTATAATTATAAACATTTAAGGGATAGATAGTAATTTTATCTTAAAAGTATATGATTTCTCTAATTTTTCCTTTACAATAGAAAAATACATTGAAATCATGTACTAAAAATCTGTAATTTCTTTCTATTTTATTTGACTTTTAATTTGGTTGTTTCCTTCCTCCATTACATGGATTGGGAGATGACGTAAAAAAAATTATATTGTCTAAAGTTGTTAATATTTTTAGTTTTTGTTATGCAAGCTTTAAAATTCATCGAATTATGCAAAAGATTGAATCAGAAATAAAACAAAGAATTATATGAATAATTTATGTGATTTGATTGAATCATCAATAAATTTGGAGAGGTAATGCGGATTAGATTGCTATTTATAATGTTTTTCAAAATAAATTTTTAATACTTTTGATAATTGGTATCCTTGTTTCTTTTATTTATTTATATTCAAAAATAAGTCAAACTAAAACAAGCATTATGATTTTGGATACTCATGTCAACAATATTGAAAAACGGTTAACTATAATATAACTTTGCTGTATAAAAAATTTTCTACACAGAGTTTAATTAATGGTATAAGGAGAATTGTAGAGCTAAAGTAATTTTTAATAATAAAATGATAATATTCTTTTAGGTATAAATTAAAAATAAAAAGTATCAGATAAAATGGAACAGAGAGAGTGTAACAATTTGATTACAAATCAATTCAAATATCAAATTAACTCAATTTTTACTTGATTTTGATTTTGGATTTAATTTTTTAAAATTGTAAAATCTCTGAAATGATATATTTTATTATCTCAGATATTTAACGAGAATAATTTTCTTAAGGAATTCAGGTTTAAGTTGCTGACATATACTTCTAATATCGAATCAGACAAATAAAGCACTGGGTAGACATTCAACTAAAAAGGGAAAAACAAACACAGATTGTCAATAAATAATGAAACAAGCTGAAGAAACACTCTCTCAGTTTTTACTACTTTTCCTTACTGAAATGTAAGTTTGTACCTCCATATTTCAGTGATCCGCCCATATTTGTTACGCATCGAACTTCTTGATATATGTTGAGTGTCTATCAACAACAAGCTCAACCAACGGAGACTCGACTTCAGCCCCTGCACGAGTGCTGTCCCTACGAACTGTGACTTTTTCCTGCTCAGTGACAACTATTACTTCCTCTTTACGGGTTGATAGTTCGTTAGCTATCACCATATGCATCTTGTATTTTTCGAGGGCCATATTAGCCTTTGCTAAAAGGATATCTGTGTCTGTTTCTAGCTGTCAAATAATAGATATTGGAATTCAGTAATGAAACTATTACCCCGATCTCACTAGTGAGATTATACTGGGTACGTTTGTTGTTTATACTTCCTAGCAAATGAAGCTTTGACATAGAAATTCAAGTCACCACTTCTTTACAAGTAGAGAACTTTTTTCTCGAAGACAGTATAAATTTCGTAACTTTACCAAACAATACAAGATGATTCACCAACCTTAAACGATATGTGGAAGGCCATTGGCGCCCATTCATTCCTAAGCACGGAAAGCATCTTTGGTACTTGGGCGAGTCGTATATCCAGAGGACCAGATGCCGACTGGATTTTATGTAATGCCTGTGAAGAAGAGGTAACATAAAACAAATAGACAAGATTTAGAGGAAACGGTAGATACAACTCTTTTTTATAAGTTGATTAAGATGACATGTTATATAACTATCAGTTGCAACATAATGATTGAGGGCACTCGAAGACAGAAAAGAAGGAAAAGTATAATTCACAAAGCAATAAGAAAAAAAGAGAGATAAATTGAAGAACATAAACGATTACCATGTTTTTCCACGGAACATAAAAATCAGAAACTGCAGCTGCCAGAAAAAAAATAGCACTAGGCCCGAAGTCCCTCAAAGACACAGAAATTAGCTGTAGAATCTGCCAGTGACCAAATAAACATTAATCGAAGTGCTACCAGCCTCCACAAAGCGAACTAAAATGCTCATACGACATTGATTTAACAGTAAAGCAAATTTCACTGATCTATTTAACTTAAACCTGCAAATACTCGAAAATTGTTGTAAATGGAAGTTTCAACAGGATGCCCTCAGCAACTGCCTGCAAATAGTAAATTCTTACTGTTAAAGACTAATAGGAATAACTGTAAGAACACACAAAAATAAGACGAAAATTAAAAATCAGTAATAACCATACAGTGAGACTTTCAGTAATCGCTCTCTTCACCGTTTCAGCATGCAATGCATCCACTAAAAAATAGTGCAACAGAAAAATGCTCATTAGATTGGAAAAGCGTGAATTGCTCAACAAATCCACTGCGATACAAAATACTCAGAACATCAAAGATCTTTCCCAAGTTAGTAATATGTAAAGTTACCAAAATATCTGAAGATGGATAAGCCTTTAAAGAGTATAAAACTAAGATAAAAACTAAAAATGCGGCCTGAAAAAAACCCAATGTCAAGCTTTGACAATATGTGCTTACCTATTCCCATTTCCGTTGATTTACATTGGGATTTTGAATTGATCGCATTCTTGCTTACCTACGTATGAATGAGCTACTAATAATAGATAATCTCATGGTACATGCTATTTGTAGATAATATGGTGATAATCAACGAAACTACTAAGAGATTTGAAGTTCAAAGATCTTGGTGGTATAGGTGTCACTGACATTGGTGTCATTTTGGTGAATACACGTCATTGGTGTTAATTGAAGGATATGTGTAACATAGGCATTTAAAGTTTAATATCTTCACAAGATCAGTATCGTAGGGATGTAGATGTTAAGATGGAACATCATTAGAAATTAGCATAACTAATAGAGTGTACAAGTAGCACTTACAGAGAATAAAAAATAAAATAAGATAAGGTCGTCTAGAATGATTTGGTGAATAGAAACGTAGTACATGCATCAATATTGAATGTAAAAATATAAGAACTATAGACCTTCAATACTTGAATCATCAGCAACACTAAAGCACTCTAGCAGCGGATCATCAGGCAGAGTACTACAAAATGGTTGGCATGACCCTCTGCATATTTCATGGTGTTACTAGTCTAAAATCAAAATCACAATAATCGAATAAATTAACTTGGCACTTGAAGAACAAACCTTCGGTAGAGAAAGACTACAGAATAACCGGCCTTCAGAAAGTATCTGCATTTACATTTTCATTTTGAACATCAAATGTATGTGAATTCAAGTGTGTGAAAAGCATCTAAGCATAGTATTCGGGATATACTCTGTGGATGTAGCCCCTCTATGACCAGAGCTAAAGTTGTCAATATAGCGAACACATTGCTTTTCCAAAGGAACAGTTGTACCACCTGAAGTAATACATACTACCCTGTTTGTTTTTCCATTCACTGAAGACGGAGACAAAAAATAAAGTCAAGTGGCATCTATTTCGAAGAACAAAGAATTAAGAGATTAAAATCTATGAGATGTTGATAACTAAAGAAATAACAATTGCCTGATGATGAAGTATTGCGATCAACGAATTCCTTCAAGCTTTTCTCAATTTCAGCAGCATCCTCTAGTAAAGGAGTTGACTCGAAGAAGGACATAACTTCATTTTTTGGTGTTTCTTGTAACTGATTAGCATCATCAACTGCATCCATTCCGAAACTTGACAAAAATAATTCATTTAGTCATTCAATTAGATAAGATAAAAACTTGAGAACTTGTCATATAATCAATCAGCAGTCACCAAAAACATCCTATAACAGGTAATTTTCCAATATAATTTAACCCTAGAGTTACATAACAATATTCTAATTAAATGGTAAAGAAAGAGATACTAATTCATTGACAAATGCAATTATGATTGATCGGCTAATATGACCGGACAATGAAACAAACATGCTACACATCGAACATCAAGTACACCAACTCCAAGGGCGAAACCAGGTAGGACCAAGGGTTCATCTGAATCCCCCTTTAGCGGAAACAAACTTTATTTCTACATGGTTAAACCCGAGAACCTGCCATATAACCAATCATGTGTTTACTCCTCCATATTACGTAAATCCCTCGTTGAAAATTCTAAATCACCCATAGACTTGAGGCTTAGATCAAAGAACTGAGATTTAACAACACTTTGATATGTTTCTTCAAAATCAATCATACAAAAAAATTCATTTTACAAAAAAATTCAAATGCTAAATGAAAAGGGCAAAATTTTATCACTAACCAAACATGAATAAACTCATCCTAAAATTAATCCTATAATTACCTATACTTTATCTCTCATAACAAAAAAGCCCTAAATTTACAAAAATTGAATACCCAAAATCTTAATATTCCCAAATTGTTAGCCGAAAAAAAAAACTCAGTAAAAAAATTGTTACCTGCTCGAAAGGTAGTTGAGAAGAATTTCTGTATATGGAGAATTTGGTGGCATAAATATATATTAGTACTAAAAATATTCATTTTTTATATCTAATTTTAATTTGAATACTTAATAATTAACAAACGCCAGTTTCCGGCAGCCGTTTGGTCAGCTTTTGCCGCCGGCAATATGCTCTTTGTTTGTGTAAGTAGGTAGCAAACAAATTAACTTTAATGAAAACGATAAAAAAAAATTAATTAAGTATAATCAAATAAAAACTAAAATTACAAAAACAAATGATAGATTAATTTAAAATTAAGTAATTAAAAAAAATAAAAAGAGGAGGGAACCGATTGGGATCAGGAGATTGAACCCGACGTGAATCGAACACGCAACCTTCTGATCTGGAGTCAGACGCGCTACCATTGCGCCACGGATCCCCAACTGTTATGTATTACAAACATTTATTATTTAATAAAAATAATTAATTTTGGCTGATCACTATCATTAATTAATCAATTTTTTTTAAAAAAAAAAAAGAAAAACCTTTTTTAAAGTTGAATAATTAAAGGGCTATTTGGAATAAGGGAAAAAATATAAGCATTGTTTAAAGTTGTCAAATTGAATGTACCTGTGATTATTTTATTTTAAATTTAATTATAGATATTAAATAATTTTGAGATTATTTTATTTCATATACAAAGTGAAATAGCTTATTTTTTTTTGTTGTGAATTTGTTTTGGGGTATTGCTCGTCACACTATGGGAGTTGGTCATGCCGAAGTTGTTACTTTAATGATATGATGGGAGATATTGAAGACAGGCTAGTGACTAGAGTGATATCGTAACAAGATACTTGTACTAGAGAGCTAATTATGCTCCGGAACCATACAAAACGAAGTAAAAAAAATTTGGAAGAAATTAAACAAAGAACATTCTAAATTACTTCACTTAACAACTAAGCCTACAAAACTCTTACAATTCCTCCTATTTACAATAACACTACCAAAATCTTGAAGGAAATCAAATGAGGCACAATAATCCAAATGCAACATTGCATAAGACTAGCTAGCTAGTACTCCATAATTAATAAACATAAATTATCATGACTAGTGGTTGAAATTAAATAAAACTTAGAATTTTGAATGGCGACTCTGATCTGATCGTCCGAGAGATAAGATCAATTGGAAGGGACATGGTAATATTTGCCTCTACACATACACCTGTAGACAATGGGACAAGATTCAGCAATGGAGCATGCAAAGCTCACCATTACTCTCTTACAAGGGAAACAAGGTCCACAAGCATGAGAACAATCTGGTAAACTTGATCCTGTTGGATACATCTCCATTCCTAACACATCATGATCTCCTTTTTTTTCTTCCTGCAATTCAATTTGTCAAAATTGTTTTATAAATGATTGACAAATTAAAAACATCACTTATTTTGAAACGAACGGGAGGAGAAGTAATAAATTACCTTAAGGTGGACATGGTTTTGATTGTCCTTGTATGTTCCTTTGCCATGATAGGAAACTGAAATTTATATAAGGAGACAACATTTATTTACGCACATAGCAAAAGGCATCAATTGCAACATTAATGTTTTTGTGTAAGTACTAGCAATTGTGTCTATGCTAATTTTTTTAAAAAAAAAAAAAAACTAAATTGAGATATACACTTTTATTATATAATTTATTTTACAAAAAATGGATGATTGGATATATGCTTATCAGGGAAACTTAACAGTTTAGTTGATTGACTATCGAGAAATTTTTACTTTGTTGATAAGATTTGATTCTTAGATCGCTAATTCAATCCTACAAAGAACATATGGTACCTGAACAATTTAAATGAGGGCCCAATAACGAGCATTAATAACATATAAAGAAAAAAAATGGATTTAACTTAACCTCTAAAGTTAGCTTATGAGGACAGAATTGTTCAACTCATATTAAAGAGACCACTCATCCCTTAAATTAATCCTCGATGTGTAACTCTTCATAAGAAAGCTCATACCTAGTATTATTTTCTGCTCAAACTAGTATACTTTTAGAAAATATATATATATATATATATATATATATATATATATATATTATACACACGCATATTTTTTTTCCTCCTATCTCTCCTTGTTTTTTATTATATTTGAAAATAAGATAGGATAAAGCATAGGGTTGGCACTTACAATGATATGGACGTAGGCTTTGGCTAGAGTCAACCAACAACATTAAAACAAGAGTAACTAATGAAACACTCAAAATTCCAAATGTATTCACCATATTCTTTTAAGAATCTTGAAAATTTGGTGCAAACAATATTTTTTTTTTTAAAAAAAATATTAACTAATAAATAGTTGGAAGATGGATGTGTGAAGGAAAATATTGGACCAAACTTGTGGACTATATATATAAGGGAAAATATAATGAAATTCGAAATGAAAGTGGGGTGATTTTAATAAATGTAGGATATTGTACACCTGATGAACTTCACATGATACACGCCTATTTTATTTTCAAAAATTCACAGGTTTAATCCCTCTAGGTGTACAAATAAATTTTATTTTAAAAAAAAAAAGTTATAGTAGCAAGAAAAAGGATAAAATGGATATCTAAAGAAGAATGAATTTTAAGTTATAAGTGCGGATCTGATTCTTTTTTTATTGGTCAAATATGTGGAAATTTCTTTTGATATAGGTAACAGTGAGATGCAATCTCAGGACCTTTATTTGCTCTGATGCCATGTTAATTAGAATAATCGTCTCATCGAATTTAATCTAAAAACTCAAGCTATTAGAGAAAATACATTTTTATTATCTAATTGTATTCTCAACTACTATTACTAAAAACAAAACAAGAAAAAATCACCAACTTCACTTAACTATAGCTCGTTCTAGGCAGGTTTTGATCAAAACGTACACAAGCTTTATTTAGAAAAGAATTTAAGGTTTTGAAACATATTATTTATTAATTCGTCATAGTCTAAGATTTCAAAATAAAAAATACGGCCTATAATTAAACTATGTAGAACTAGCTGTCGTCATAGTCTAAGATTTCAAAATAAAAAATACGGCCTATAATTAAACTATGTAGAACTAGCTGTTTTTTTTTTTAATTTATGGATCAGCTAATTGTGATTTTTATTCTTATTTTAAATTTGAATGTATATTAATTATTCAAGGACTAGAAAATGCCAGTATTCAAACTTTACCAATGGTTAATGAGATAGGTGAATTCCTTACAAGGTCTGGGCAATCCTTCTTTTTTTGAGCTAATTTTTGGAGTGTGAGTTAGGCCTAAAATATAATTTAACATAGTATCAGAGCAGGATCCGTCTCACCCGATGATGGGGTCTCCAATATCAAAATTGTTCATGCACCATATGTTAAGCAATGAATGGACTCTTTATAAGGTTTGGACTGTCTTTCTCCCTTAGATCTATCTTTTAGGGTGTGAATTAAGTCTAAAACCTAATTTAACTACTCTGTATTTATATTCACAATTTTTATGTTTCGTCAAAGTTAGTATAAGGCAAAAGACACAAATAGAAGATCATTGAAGAAAGGGTCTGGTAAAACGTGAAGGTCTGAACTTTGGAATAAATGAAGTTTGAGCATTTATAAATTTTCTTTTTCATGCATGCCTTTAATTAATGTATATTTTCCCTCCTCCCATGTTTCATGTCTTATTAATTTACTGCACCTGCAAGAATAAATCTATACCAAGTACAATTTTTCAATTTTGAATCTCTTTGAGATTATATTACAAGAGAGAGAAAAAAATACCAAACAAGTCGAGTCGAGTAACAATTAATTTGACAAAATTAAGCTCATAATATTATAAAAAGAAGTAGCTTAAAGTAGTAATGTAAAACAAGAAATGTATGTAGAGAGACAAGTTTTTTTTTTTCTTTCTAAGTATAAATATGTGTTAATGAAGTATCTATAACGTAATTCTCAATACCAACCATCATAAAATATCCAATATGCATGGAACATGATAGATAAAAAATTTTAATTATCACTATAAGAAATAATTAGAATGTTTTCTTTGTACATACTCTCTCCGTTCCTATTTATATGTCATCATTTTAGATTTCTCGTCTCTTAAAATGTTGAGTGAAATTACTATTGTACTCTCATTTAGTGTTATCTTGAAGTCAAGTTTTCAAACGAAGGAGTAATTTACTTTAATTAACTAATTTGACCAATGAAAATAGATTAATTATTTAAGTTTTCTATATATGGGCAAATGTATAGCTTCAAGGCTAATAACTTTCAAAGGGTAAAATAAGAACAATATTATCATTATAATTTTGTGAAATGATAAATATTAAAAACTATCTATTTTTAATAAGGACGACAAATAAAAAAGAACAAAGAAAATAACACATAAGCAATGAGATTTCCCAAATAATATTTGGAAAAAAATGGCAAATAATGTTTGTCCATACAATTTGCCATTATTTGGCAAATATTTTTGGCAAATATCCCAAATTCTCAAATACAAGTTTTTTTCTAATATTTGGGCCAAATCTCATTATTTTGGATCTTTTGAAAATTAAATTCTTACCTCAAACTTTTATCTTTTACAAAAACACCCTCTATAGTAGTTGCTTGCGTTGTATTACATAATCTTTTACGTGGAAAACCAAAATAGTGATGAAATATTTACTGAATATTAAATAATGATTTGATTGTTGATGAAAATGATGAAAAATTGGCTCAAGGTAACAAAATCACGTGTTTTGTATACTTTACGATGTATGGAATGATGTTTGTTGCACTCACTCTAAATTACAGCATTGCTCTAGTGTCATGGACACTATTGTTATTGTTGTAACGAACATCCAATTGACTTGTAATACAAACCTATAGTTAGTTTTGATAGTTTTTAAAACTTATGGGTATAAATCATATTTTTCTAAAAAGGTGAAATATAATTTCCAAATCCTATGCCAAACACATGGTAAAATTTCACCAAATTTTCTCAAATAATATTTGTCAAAAATATTTGAAAATCTATGGCCAAACGCTAGCTAAAGTAGAAAAACAGGTTTACACTTTACACCATTATTCCAAACTTGTTTCAAAGTAGAAAAACGGGTCATCAAATAATTTTTTCGTGGAGCATAAATTTATATTTTCATTTTAGCTTTTAATATTTCAAGAGTTACGTAAGTGTATTCTTAAAAAACTTACGCACTACTAAAAATAAGATCGATTGCTGAGGCAAAAAAAAAAGTAAAAATCAACCTATTTAAAATGTAAATTGTGCAATAAAGGCTAGAAATTTTTTTGGACAAAGTGTGATTGACTAATGGTAAGAAACTGATTTGATATGTACTGATTATTACTTAAGATCCGACAATTTAAAACAGATAGATATAATTCATAAATTTCTAATCCTAATTCCAACTCTGCCAGCAATGAATTTTTTTGTCTAAATTAGCCATTATTATTATTAATATATATATATATATATATATATATATAAACAGTTGAAGTTATGGCAAGCTTACCTAAATACCAACAACAGCATACCTAGTATAATACGCAGACGTTACCCCTACCTAAGCAGGTACTGAGGTTGTTTTGGATAGATCTTCAGCTTGCTCAAACACCATTGTCACGAGAGAGAAAAAACACTATAGTTTCCCTGATTTTGATCTCCATTTCAGACAGATACCTCAAACCATAGAGGTTGTGATTCTCCCAACTCAAATTAAACTTCCCAACTAATTAGCTTCCAAGACTAAATAAGAGTTAAATCGATCATTTCAAGGACTAGAAAGTATGAAAGGAAAAAGAATGTTCAACTTCACATTCTTTATATGACAAAGACTAAAGCTTTAACGTCTAGGATAAGGTACAAGAAAATATTCTTTAGACGTTAATCATTAGTAAAAGGAAGGACCTAACGAACTAACTAACCATCAAGTTCTTACAAATGGATAGACTAGCAAATAACTCAATGCAAAATTTTATAGGATCAAATTCAGAGAGAATAGAAGAACATCAGGACCTTACATCAGATAAACCAATGTTGTCACAGAAGTATTTGACTCACTCATGTCTTATGGAACAAACCTGATTGTAACGGTAACTGCCAAACGGAATTAGTTATCAACAAGATCTGTCGAATCCAATCAGCTTCAAATTGCAAGATTGATTTTTGCATATAGCCTACAGCAGTTCAGACTTCTCGTCAACACTGACTGTGTTTTCAGAATACAAACTGAAAACAGAAAAGCAATACATGTAATGAACTAGAACTGAAAACTGAGAAAGATCTCAGCACCTTTTGGTGTCAAAAATAAACAAAATCTATAAAGGAGCCACAATTTTCTTGAGCTGTTCATACAAATCAGGCATCTGATCCTTGTAGGGCTGCACAAAATAATCTATGAATCTTGTCTCATTTAAGCTCAGAGCATAATAGAGATCCAACTTTCTCCTCTCAACCTTCTTTTCGTCCAAAATATCCAATACTTGCATCCGAGGTACCACCCTTTTTTCCATACTGAAGACCAATATTGCAGGATGAGAAACCAAGTAAGCAGTTCCAATACCAAGTTCCTTCATGAAAAGATTCAGTGCTTTATGAATTCTAACTTCCGAGAGGCCAACACAAAAAGGTAGCTTCCTGAACATCTTGAGTATATCATCATCAGACCATCCAAAACTCCTAAAGATTCCAAATTTCTTTTCCAACTTAGACTTGTTTAATGAGTTTAACACTTGACATCCATAAAGAAAACTAGAGGAATCCCGTGGGACTCGAAAATCGTTCTCCATCCTATGCAACAAACTTTTAATCCTCTCAGGATTTTGAGCAAAATAACTGGGATTTCTAAGCATGAGTTTTTTAATTCTCTCATCAGGAACACCATAGTTTTTCAACAACAATATATTAGTCTCAATAGTATGATGAGCACGAAAAGAAAGCAGCCAAGGAAATCTCCTTAACGCCTTAACTACATTTTCGTTACTACCCAAAACCCTCCTCAGGAGATCAATGGTAGGTCTCAAATGAGTATCTAAACCTCTATCAACAATTTGTGAATCTTTAGCAATTACATCCACCAGGTCCGACCCGGATAATCCCAGATCCATAAGGCACTGAAATTTGGGTTTTAGGGTTTTGGAAACATCACGAAATAGTAATTTGGGAACACTAGAAACCATTGTTTTCATCTGGGTGTTGTCGAATCCAGTTTGTTTCAAGAAATTGATGACTAAATCAGGATTCTTTAAGTTTTTACGTGAAGTTACCTTGGAGGATGTAGATGCAGCTTCTTCATTGGAGAATCCGAGAGAATCAACAAGGTATTTAACCAAGAAATGGGTTGGGGCAGGAGCTGCGGTTGTTGAGTAGAGATACTGATATCTGAAATTGAAGGAGGAAAAGAGGTCTCCAAAGCCATTGCAATGAAATATGGAGCTGTGAGTAAATACAGCTATGGCTTTCGCTCTGATAAGCATTTCTTTTGCAATTTGAAGAGTATACCAAATCAACGGAAGTTTATGTATACTTTACTTTGTAAAAAAAAGAAAAGGAAAAGGTTGATATACCGAACTTTGTTATTTAGAGTTATACAAACGGTTCATATATATTCTGTCGTTATAAAATGATTCACATATATCCTTTATTTAACTGAACTTAAAAAATTAGTTTAAAATTTATTTTTATTATTTTTAATTTTTAAAAAAAATATTTAAGAATATATATGATTCTTCTATCAAAGTTCAGGATATATTTTAATTTTTTTCATACATAAATTATTTTTTGACTTCTTTTATTATAATTATTTGAGTTTATTTTATTTTTTTCCTTCATTCCTTAGTTTAAAGAAAAAAAATTTAAAATATTTTTTTTGTCTATATTGTAATTTAATTTTTGTATTCGAGGAAAAAATTTTGGTCATCTACGATAAATTTTACAAGAATATTAGTAAAACATAAATAAATTTAATTATCAAAATAATAATTCTAAATTAGTTATTGAAACAAAAAAAAGTTAAAAAATATGTTTGATGAGGATTAAATTTACTCATATGAGATTATATTTTTTAGAAAAATTAATAAAAAGTTAGATTAAAATTATATTTTTTTCATCTCCGTTTAGAGAAAAAGGGTATATGTGAGTCATCTGTTCATAAGTACAAGTATATATGAGTCACTTTCATGACAAGGGTTATATCAGTTCTAAATGACAAAGTAGAAATGTATATCAGACCCTATTTTCCAAAAAAAAAAAATTAAAACGTTCTTGTCTTTGATTGTTTATTAAGAGTCTAATATTTTTACAAGAATATGAGGTTATTATGACATGTGCTAAATCAGAAGTATATCTAAATTTAGTTAGTCAAAGTAGAGGGTGCTTAAATTACGAGTATATCTAAGTTTAGTTAGTCAAAATAGAGGGTGTTTTTAAGGCTCTCAACGTGTCTTTTAACTTGATCTCATCTAATAAATATAAAACGTGGTTTCATATATAGATTTTCGAACTTCTTTTAACAATTTCTGCATTTAGTTATCATTTTCAATCACGAATGATTGAGAACTATTCTATAACAAATGGAGTAGTTATAATAGACTTATTGGTGCTCACATCAGATGAAGGGTAAACAATCTTGTATGGACAAATGTAGACATAGATTTGTTCTTTGGTTAGCTGCAGATGGAGGCTACAGACACACCCTCTATTTTATTTTATTTTTGCAGATTGTTCTTTGATCAAACAGTTCGAGATTTGATTGATCAAATTGGCTGGGCATACAACTTCAACTACAAACATGTTTGATTTGAGGTAGCAATAGTTGAGATGAACGCAAACTGGACTCGACACCTTAGAGAAATACTACCTACATGTTCCATACTGACTACACCATAGGGCAATGAGCATCTAAATTTAGCTTACATGTATAACAGATGAGGCAATTCACCGCCTTGCACTTTGCTCAACATGGAGAAGCAAAACAAGAGCACAAACTTCAAGTTTGAATAACAATTCACTTAGGAATTGGGGAAAAGATGATGGTTGATTGTAAACACTTTCATTCATCTCACACCAAATGGTAAGATGAAATCTGAACCAAGAACAACAAATGGTAAGATGAAACAGTAATTCCGCCAAGTAACGAACAGTACATTGTAAAATTCAACAAAAGAGCTATCTTGTGATCAAGTGAAGCTAAATTCAATATTGTGAGAATAGAAAGGCTTCTTCTCATTGACTTGATCAACAATGTCCTAGAGTTGCTCGGAGTCATTGACTATGTACACAATATGGTAGGTAACTAATCACAGAATATACTGAAGTTTCCTATCGGATACTCGATATGATTTTCATTAAATTCAAATATAATGAATCTAGATGTGGAAAATGTAGACACATATTCACTTGATATTCTAATAAGTATACTGCTCGCGAGTACTGGTAAATTCAGTACGATTTTAAGCTTATGATGAACTAATAGCTATTGGAGAACTTGCACCACAATACATTTTTGAAAGAAATTTATAATGATGGACAAATATCATTCAAGGCAGAAAAGTGTAGCACCAAAAGGAATATTAACTGGACGGCTACATGATTAAAAAAAAAATTACTTACAGTGTGCAAGCTCTGATTAGTAACTCTAAATGTAACAAATGAACATGGACCAACTACTCAAGGGTTCTTTCAGCTCTTATTAGTAGCTCAAAATTTTACTTAGAACCGTTTCATCGCCCCCGCCCCACCCCCCAAAAACAAAAAAGCTATGGAAGTTACATGAAGAACAAGCTAATTAGCTACTATCATTTGCAGAAACATAATGTATATGCTAAGCACCATAGTATGATGAAAACTAGCTTGCCAAGCATTTGACCAAGACCAGAGTGAATTAACTACTTAAGTATTGCTGTTATACCATGAGGATGTATCGCTTTTAACTCATTATACAATAATTTTGTGGGGTATATTGCTTGTACTGAAGTAAGTTGGGTGTTTAAAATACTAGAGATACTTAGTTGAATGATTGGTGCTTTTTTTTGGAAAATATGTAGGTCACTAGAAAACAAATCAAGTTTGAATGGCAAAAACACTCCAATGATATTTTGCTTTATCAGGAAAAAAATGACTTTTGGCAACACCAGACAATATTATTCGAAATACCAACTGAAAAAAGAAAAGCAACAAAACATATTGACTACAAAAGGATAAATTTTTAAAAAAGTCGAACCCTTAGTGCCAAAAGTGAAATAAAACTATCAAGGAGCCACAGTTTTCTTATGAATTCATACAGATCAGGCATCTGATCCTTGAAAGGAAGCACAAAATCTCAATGAACTTACACTCTATTAACCACAGAACAGTCAAGACTTGCATCTGAGGCTCCACTTTTTTCCAGACTAGAGACCAAAATTAAAGGATGAACAAGCTCTAGCTCAATTAATCATTTTCTTTCGAAGACAAAGAGGAGGAAAGTATTCTTCTTTACTTGTTCCAAATTGAAGTACATAGAACCTATGAATATATTGTCTTTCAGAGTATTTTCACGTTATCATGTATTTATATACCAATTAAACATAGAGAAATTTTAATATTTGTTATTATTATTATTATAATTACTGTTTATATATGTTAAACTTAATTCACCTTTATTTTTTTTGGCAAGATGATGACATGAGTGGAGCCTAAATGGAGAAACATGGTCATTGAAGATTCATGTAGCCGATGTCAACTTGTTTGGGATTAAGGCTTAGTTGTTGCTGTATAGTTTCTCATATATAATCTTAACAAAACCAGGACAACAATTCACTTAAAGTCAATATTTTTCCATATAGCATCCTAGCTACTGTCAAATGAGCAAAAGGTAAACTGGTAGCAACTAGCAACTATAGCACATAAACAAGGAAGAGAACTACAAAAGCAGTTGACTTTATTCTCTCTATTGATATGTCACTGCTGAATCCTTTAAGAGGCATACAACAAGAAAAGAGAAAACAACTGTGTCATTTGTACTTGCCAAAAGCACCAACTGAACCTAAAAAATCTCAACTTGTTTGGGATTAGGGCTTAGTTTGATGTGGTATAGTTTCTCATATATAATCTTAACAAAACCAGGACAACATTTCACTTACTTGAAGTCAATATTTTTCCATATGGCATCCTAGCTACGGTCAAATGAGCAAGAGGTAAACTGCTAGCAACTAGCAACTATAGCACATAAACAAGGAAGAAACTACAAAAGCAGTTGACTTTATTCTCTCTATTGAGATGTCACTGCTGAATCCTTTAAGATGCATACAACAGGAAAAGAGAAAACAACTGTGTCATTTGTACTTGCCAAAAGCACCAACTGAACTTAAAAAATATAGCCGTCTTCTTTCTTAATCTACTTACCACTAGCACCAAAAAGCGGATAACTATTAACTAGCAACAAGTGAACTAACAGTAATGCAGATTTGAAAGGTAATCTGATCAAATAAATTCACTTTGCCTTGCTGATAACAAAGATTACCCTGACGTCCATCAAAAGAAATAATAAGATTAAATAGTATCTATTTTCCTATCCTCTTGAGGTACAAATTATACAAGTTGGGCAGTTCAGCTTTGACCGGCAGCACATACTTGTCCAAAAACTTTGATTCAGGCCATGTCATAACTGTGTAAAACTCCTGCCTACTCTTTATGAGATTCTTTTCATTGACAAATTTCCAGATTTCATACCTGGGCATTAGTCTCTTCTCCAAACTGTACGTTAAAAGCGAAGGGCGAGAAGCTATGTAAATAGACTTGAAACGGACTTCCTTCATCAAAAATGTCAATGCAGTCTGAATTCGTGCCTCTGATAGGGCTACACAGTAAGGTAGCTTTTGCAACATGGTGAGAATATTGGTGTCAGACCACCCAAAACTCTTGAAGACTCCAACTTTAGTGTCTACTTTCTCTTGACTCAAGTTAGCAAGCACACTAACGATGTGGAGAAACACTGCTGAGTCGGGAGAAACACCAACTTCCTTTTCCACCCTATGCAACAATTCCTCAAGCTTCTTAGTACTATGTTTAAGAATGCTGGGATTTCTAAGCACAATATGCTTGATCTTATCATTTGAACAGCCAAAAGATCTCAACAAATTCAGATTGGCTTCCATAGTTCCACCTTTATAGTAACTAATCAACCAAGAACATCTCTTTATAACCCTAACCACATTTTCATCACTATCCAATACCTTCTTAAGTGAACTTAAAAGGGGTTTTATACTGTTATTTAATCCTCTCTGAAAAAAAGCCCAATCCCTGAAAAGGACTTTGACTAACTCGGGACCAGATAACCCTATTTCAGAAAGACAATGTAATTTGGGTTTAAGGGTTTTTTCAACATCATAGAATAGCAAGTCTGGGAACTTGAAAACCAAGATTTTGATTTGGGTGTCGTTAAAACCTGTTTGTTTCAAGAAATTGACGCATAAAGCTGGATTCTTGGAGGAATTAGTGCGGGTTACCTTTGCGGATGCAGAAATAGCTTCTTGTTTAGAGAATCCGAGTGAGTTGATGAAGTACTTCTCTGTGAAATCGGTCGGCACAGTTGCCACAGCCGTTGAGTATCGAAAGAGAAACCCATTACCCACAAAGTTGAATAACACAGCTCGAGCTTTGACAAGCATCCTTGCAGAAACCCAAAACTGGGCAACACCTTCAAGGGTTTATGGTTAATTCCATATTAACCAAATTTAGAAACACTTATTTAGATTTAAAAAATATTTTTAATTAAAAATTAAGTATTTATCAAATTAGTAAAAGTGTTTTTTAATTGGATTAAACAGGAGGAAAGCACAAATTTGTCCAACCTTAAAATTGTCAAAACACAAAATTGCTTTTATTTAAAAGTACTTTTCTAAATAGTTTTTTTTAAAATAAATTATTTTTAACAACAATGTTAAACACGTTTTGAATGTTTGAAAAACCTTTCATTTTAGTTTTTCTTTGAATGAAGTTTGATACTCTGTAAAGATAAATTACATTATTTACAAAATTATATTTATGATATCAGAGAAAATCATAGTGAAAAGTACTACTCTCTTTATCCAATAGTATTTGTCTACTGTTAATTTTGCATCCTTTTAAAAAAAAAAAAACTAAATAGGAGGATAATTTTTCTATATCACTTTCAAATATAATAATTATAATGTCTTGAAAAGAATAATAGGAGATTATAATTAATGATTTGAGTAAATTAGGAATTAAAAGTAAAATTATTCATTAATTTCATAAAATAGAGAAGTATTGTTCGACATCTCAAAATAATAGAATGGACAACTGTTATTAGACAAAGGGAGTATAATTTAAAGAAAAATTGTATAAAAAAATAAATTATTGATTCAAATTAAATGTTATAACCATGGTTTCATTTAATAGTAAGTCGTGTCAAACAGTTGTCATTCATCTTTCTCTCCATCGAATCTTGCTCGCCACTCTTTCTCTCGCCTCTCTCACTTTATACAAACACAAATGTAAATTGTGCTTGTACAAAGCGAGAGAAACTGTATATACAAATATATATGTTCGTCCTATACATTTATAATTATACAAATACAGATCTTCCCGTACCAGATCTCTTATGCATTTTCTTACTTTATTCAAACACAAATTATACAAATTACAACGTATAATTTATGTTGTGTAAAACAAAAGAGAGAAAGAGATTTGATCTACAAATATTTATTACAATTCAATTGGATATAAATTCAAATTTAATGCACACATATATAACACAAATATTGATACATATACATAGTAGTTACATATATCAACTGAATTAAGAGGCTGTCAGCGATTTATACAAATGAGAGATTGCTAGCCATTCAAATAAAAGGTTGTCAGATTCATACAAATCTGATGTTCCAAAGCAAACATAAAGTTTGCTATGAAACGCAATTATACAAGCTATAGTATATAAATAAGGAAAAATGCACAAGTACCCCCTCAACCTATGCCCGAAATTCCAGAGACACACTTATACTATACTAAGGTCCTATTACCCCCCTGAACTTATTTTATAAGTAATTTTCTACCCTTTTTAGCTTACGTGACACTAGTTTGAAAAAAAAGTCAACCATAGTTGGGCCCACAAGATAGTGCCACGTAGGCTAAAAAGGGGTAAAAAATTATTAATAAAATAAGTTCAGGGGGGTAATAGGACCTTAGTATAGTATAAGTGTGTCTCTGAGATTTCGGGCATAGATTGAGGGGGTACTTGGGCATTATCCCTATAAATAAAAAAAATTATGTTTACTAAACCTAAAAATCACTTCAATTTAAATTATGTTTTTACAAATGAGAGCATTCAATTGCTCAAATTAGGTTTAAATGAAAAAGTGAATTTAATTATATTAATTAAAAATAATATTTTCTCCATCTCATTTTATGTGACAAGATTTGATCGACTGCGGAGTTTAAGAAATAATGAAGATTTTGAAATGTTTATTAAATTGTCCTTTAAAAAGTAGACTCACTTTTCTCACTCCTCATAACTGTACTCTCTCCGTCCAGCATTGTTTGTCGTGATTTATATTTTTAGAGTCAAACTATAAAAACATTGACTAACATTTTAAGATGTTTTTTTCATCATATTAATATGTAAAAAATTATAATTTATAGTACTTTTCATACAGTTTTAGAATATCTTTTTTTTGTTTAAAATATCAAATTAATGTGATCTAATTTACCTTTAAAAATTAGACAAATTAACTTTCGATAAACATAACATGACAAACAATTTCAGAAGTGGGAGTATTGAGTACTATATTTAAGATTAAGAAGGACCAATAAAGGTAAAAGAAAAATTGTACCTTTAAATAATTACCATATAAAAAAATATAACATTCTTTTTAAACTTACTAAAATAAAAATGATGCGACATAAAATAGAACGGAGGAAGTATATTACTTCCTTAAATAGTTGGATAGCAAAAGAGCACGATATTGTAAGTACAATATGCAATAATTGGATGAACAAATTGGAAGTGGAAGTTTGTCGTAACCTTCTTCTTTTCACGTTAAATAGAAATTTTTCGTCTTATTTTATATGTCATATTTTTATTTTGTATTTGTATTAAAAATAATGTAACTTTACCCTTCTATCTTCATAAAAAAAATTGAAACTCAAGTTTTCAATTAATGAATATGAATTAATTTATCTTGATTAATTAATTTAACCAATGAACATGAATCATTCACTTAACTTTTCTAAGTCAGTCAAATGTATGTGACATACAATGCTAATAATTCACAAGGATAAAAAAAAGAACAATATATTAATTTATACATTAATTTTATGAAATGATAAATATTATAAATCAACTATTTATAAATAGAGATGACATATAAAATGAGACAAAGGGAGTAGCTAGTATATTTTTTTTCCCATACTCCATTAAGGATAAAAAAAACGGTTGTTAATTGGAGTAAATAAAATAAAATAAATTTGGGCTGATGCCTCTTTAATAGACCATTTTTTTTCTAAGAAAAAAACTTAATTGTAAAAGTTATTGCAATTAATAATTTAATATATTAGGTATAAAAAGTTTTATTAGAATTCACGAAAAAAGGGGTTAAAAATATATTTAGACTATTTGAAAAAGTTAAAATGTATTCTCTGTCATGTTAATATATTCTCTGTCATGTTGCGCTTATTAAAAGTTAAATGGATTAATTTTTAAAGGTAAATTAGATTACATTAATTCGATATTCTAAAAAAAAAAAAAAATTTCAAAAACTATATGAAAATTACTATAAATTTCAATTTTTTGCATATTAATATGATGAAAAAATTTTATAGTTTAACTATAAAAATAGAAATCATGACAAACAATATCGAACGAAGAAAGTACCATTAATTGGGCTAAAAATATTCTTCAATCCACTTTTTTAGCCTATTTTCACCCATAAAACTTAGCAGATTTTTCAAAATAATTATTATTAATACTCCTTATTACATGGCGTCTACCTATTGGATGAAATAAATCCCCAACTCAGTAATTCTTTTCCAACCTGCCCGACCAATACTACATTACTATGACCTAAATCCAATTAAACACAAGCGACCCAAATTTAATACACACACTTCGTCTTTCTTTTTGGAACAAGTTTTTAAGAATGTTATAAGCGGGAGGGAGGCGAGCAAGACTGAAAGAAAGGCGAGAGAGGTGAATTATATATGTATATTGATTACATAATTATATACAATATATATGTATTTATATATACATATGTATTATGCAAATTTTTTTATAGCATACAAATATAAATTTCTTATTTGCTATATGTGAAAGTTGTCCTATTTTTTACCTAGTCGGTTTAATTTATTTAGTTGGGTTTTGTCCCAATTTTATTAGAATTTATAGTGTTATATTTTAATTCCTATTTTTGTGTTGGGGTTTATCATATATGAGATTTTTATTGTTTCTAATTACTTGTCCACTTTTCCTTTTATACTTGTTTTCAATTATTTATTCATTTTGACAAATCAAGAAAGAATAATTTTTTTTACCTATTATATCCTCAATTAAATTTTTATTCATTAACTTAATGATAAATTTACTATCTTAATAATTATTCTTTTAATAAGTGTATCAATTTAAAAGTGGAAAAATAATTTGGAACAGAGAAAATAATAACTTAGTAGCAAAAATAATCTAACAAATGGTTAAAAACAAAAAAAAGAACATCTAAACAAATACATTCACTCCACATTATGCATCTTTGTATGCAGATGCATGTTCGATTTCTTATGCAAACATTATAGAGCACATGTAGTTGTGTGTTCTTAGAGAAAGCATGCACATTTTGTTTGCAAACACTATTTATTCATTCATCTATAGTAAAGGTGTTTACGGTCAGATTTGGATTGGTTATTGATTAAAATTAAAATTAAATCAATTTAGTTGATTTTAAAAATTTTTAAAACTAAATAAAATCAAATGAAAAAAAATAACCAACACTTTGGTTATTGTCGGTTTGATTCGATTTAGTTTAATTTTTCTGGTTTATTCAGTTTGAAAGTAATATTTTTTTCTAAGACATACTTATCTCGATAGACACGAACACCTAATACTAGTACTGAGTAATTCACAAAAAAACTATTGTCGATTGAAGTAAACAATACTAACTTATCAGTTAGCTAGTTTGGAAAGACTAAAATGAATTTTGATAGACTTGAACTTAAGATTGTTATAGTTATACTAAAGTGTTGAGCTACAGAAAACGATAAAGTTACAAATTTCAGTCAATTTAAAATTAACAAAATATTTATATTTTATTTATAAATAATATATAAATAATTATAAAATTTCTACATCTAATTTATCGATTTGGTTTGGTTATTTGTGAGGTTTTTATTTAGTAAAATCAAAACCAAACCAAATCAAATGCTATCGATTTTCAAATTTAAAACTAAATCAAACTTAACCAAATTAAACATCAATTTTCCTATTTGATTCGATTTGAATTTTTAACTATAACCATAAACAACCTTAATTTATCGTAAGGTAAAGTGATCAAAGAAGTTGGAATAATTCATATAAATGCATAAATAATTGTGATGTCTTTTAATCCTATTAAATTTGTTATCAAAGAAAGACAAAAGGTCAAAAGAAACGTACTAAAGAAATAAATGCAAGGCTAAAGTAATTTAGTGAAATTAGAATGTGCCTGTTTAAATTTGGAGGGGTTTAATATGTTTTCTTATCATGAATATATTTTGTTTTTAATTTAAAAAAAATGAGATAAAAGTTCAAAAATCAGATAAAATAGGTAAATACCATCTAAATACTAATTGTAGCCGTGCCACACCATCATTTTCATAATCTCCCCAACAACCACAATAATAATATATTAGTAAGAATTAACAACTGAATATTAATTGTCCTTAATTATCATTCAAAGACAATTAGAACAGCAAATCTTGACTTTTTATTTTTATTTTATTTTTTCACAAGGAAGAGTTATTGAGATTTAACAATTAATTAAAGCAAATTTTATAATGGCCTAAATATAATGTCTTGATCATTATCCATCGATATTGTTTAAGGTAATAAGACGAACTTCATCAACTTTATCATGATTAATTCTAGATTTTGTTTAAGTTTCTAAATGATTTTGCAACTTAAATACATGTTTTACTTGTTAGTTTTTCTTTTTGGGTTATCGGGGAGGTCTCACAATGGGAAGGGGTAGAGCTATATAGAACTCGGGATTGATTGTTTTTCGAAAAATTATATTGTATATATTGAATTGATTTATCAATTTATGCGTATAAATTTAATAATAAACCTCCTTAAAATAGGTTAAAGACTTGATTCAGTGGTAAAGTGCCTTGAAGATTCCGCCAAATCTTCTCGGCTTCGTGAGTTTGAGTCTTCCGGATATTTTAGTTTGTTGCTGATATTTTCTATGTAGAATTGAATTCTATCTAGTGACTTATATCTAATCCTACGTGGATACTATTAGTGTGCATATTTGTGTTTTTTGAAAATCTCAATGAAAATTCTGTCATCGCTACTAATTAGGGGTACAACACTTTCTAACAAAAGAGATTCCGTATCGAGAAACTCAGATCCCTTTAATTAATAATAAAAGATAATCACCACTCTAACAAAATCCTTGTCGATTACTTTTTAGTCGTTTTACGACGGACTTCAAAATATTTAAACATAATAAGAGAGGAGTCAAAGAACATGTCAAATTGAGATTAATTTCTTATTTTGATTGAGAATTTTTTTTATTTTATTAATACAAATTAAACAAGAATACATCTATAAATACCACAAAAGCAAGTATCAGGATTTGGGCACTCTCCAAAAACAGTGCCTTCATAAGTCTTTCCACAAGTGACCATACATTTCCCTATCTCACAATTCTCCATTTTTATTGGCACATATATCAATGTATCAGTGCATTTCCTCTCCAAATTTCTCCCTGTTCACACACATATTAACAAAAAATAAAATAAAAAATCATGATTCATTCTAAAATTTTAAAAAAATAAATTAGAGTTATTTTTTTAACCTTTTGCAAGTAATGTAAAGCCAAAATCTTAAAAAGTTCAACTTAATTTTTTAATTGCCACAATTTATTTGAAATTGAGATCTAAATGACAATTGTTTATGTTGTTGTATCCCTTGATTTCTAAATCAACAATAATAATAACGTATTTTAGGTAATTTTATGATTTTTAGATCAACAAAAAAAAATTAATACTTTATTCACGATAATTATAAAGTGATGCGGAGATTAAAAGGTACATACCAGAGGATGTAGCACAGAGGAGAATGAAGCATAGAAGAACAAGGATATGAATCAACTTCATTTTTGTTATTTTTTTGAACTTATTAGGGAAAATGATAAAGAACTTTGCTTTTAAAAATATGATTTGACCTTAAACCACACCATACTGTCTTTTATACTCCGTTCTTTTTCTATTTTTAATTATTATTTTCCTTTTTTAGTTAAATAAAATTTTTAACTAATATTTTATGATTATTTTTTTTATTATATTGATATTCCAAAAAATTTAATACAATACTTCTATTGTAGTTTTTAAATATATATATTATTTTTAAAAAATTAAATTTATATAATAATTTAATTTTTGACAAATAAAAGTAAACTAAGTATTATTTTTTAGACATTTAAAACCACCTTGATAATTGCAAAATAATCTATATTAATCTTGAAGGTGTCTTTTTGCTATTCAAAATACAATCTCTTTTCATTTCTCATTCACAATAAAAAGTTATTTTACTCGTCACTTTTTAATATTAAAAATTGGAGTAAAAAATAATATATTAAAAAATATAATTATAATATTTTATATTTTACTTTCATCATTAAATATTATTTTTTAAAATTATTTTGTAAGATCTGATACTAAACATTATTCAATTGAGATAATTTAGTAAATGCATATATTAATAATTATTTTTATAATGAATATATTAAATCAAATTACGACAAATAAAAATAAATTAAAAAAATATTTCTAAAATATCATTTTTAGTGTATCTAAGACCATAAACTTAAAAAATATTTTAATACATTAAACACATTTTTTATGAAAAATAATCATAAAATTCAAAAATAATTTTTATTTTCTTAAATTTGCCGAATCAAAGTAAAACAAACAAATTTCATTTTTAATGTCTGTCCTGAACAAATTTTACTATTTGTTAATATTTATTTATAAGTCCTTCATAATTTTTATTCTTAGGCCAATTTGGTCCATTTCTTTTCAGATCGATGATAACTGGAAACTATGGCGGCTCGCTTACTCCGACCGCACTGCCATGGCGCCGCCGTAGGTCAGTTTTTCTTCATCTACAACTCCAAATTCTTGTTTCAATATTCAACCATTGCAGATAAAACTGCATGTGACCAAACACGTTTCTTGGTGAACTATCTTGTGAACTCGCTTGGATTTTCTAGAGGAGAAGCCATTTCAACCAGCACTAAGGTAACTCGTTCGAAATCCACTGCAAATCCTCAATCTGTGTTAAATTTCCTCGAAAAAAGTGGTTTGGACAAAACCCATATCGGTAATATTGTTTCTGCAGTTCCCAAGTTGCTTGTGTGTGATGTTGACAAAACCCTTAAGCCCAAACTTGACATTCTTCAAGGTATTGGTTTGACTGGATCTGATTTGGTCAAGGTCATTACTGGGAGTGTGTCTATTTTGAAAAGCCTAGAAGTTTCTGATTTGGAATTCTGCATTAGTTATCTTAGAAAAATTTTGGGTAGTGATGAGTATGTAGTGAAAGCTATCAAGAAAAGAACATGCTTACTCTCTGTTAAAGCATGTGAAAGAGTGAAAATCAATAT